>NW_027411644.1:131136531-132336531 GCF_047663935.1 Musca autumnalis
AGGGAGGCCAGAAACTTCATGGTTACAAGACTGGACACATATCTCTGATGAAAGAAATCTATTAAATGCTGCAAAATGTAGACAACTCACCATTACAGAATGAATATTATAAATTATATATTGTAATGAAAGAACAAAAAAAATTTATGATCGCTAATATCCGAACACGGATTTGCAAATAAAGAAGAAGAAGATAGTGATTTAAGTGTGACAAAAACGCATTAAAAACAGGAAAATGCTTTTCTTCGTGCTCTAGGCTGCGTATAAGACACCAAACTGCATAATTATTCACCTCTCTCAAGAAGGAAATTTAGTTAGCTTTACAAAATGGGAAAACCGATGAAATCGGTTGACGAATAGGTGAGTTATAGCATTTTTTGTGTTTTAACCTTTTGATTTTTCCTTTATAAAAGTTGGTACCTTAGTGGGTACGATTGTAATTTGAATTTGTCTACTTAATAATTACGCACAAGGTACCAATCTTTTATAAAGGAAAAACCAAAAAGTTAAAACACTAAAGATGGCATAACTCACGCATTTTTCAACCGATTTCATTGGTTTTCCCCATTTCGTAAAGCTAACTAAATTTCCCTCTTGACAGATGTAAATAATTACGCATTTTGGTGTCTTCTACGAAGCCCAGAGCACGAGCTAAAGCATTTGCCTGTTTTTAATGCGTTTTTGTCACACTTAAATCACTATAACTAAAGCATTTGTTACCCGATTTTTAAAAATTATGGCTTTTTCGCAAGACATGAGTTTAACCTTTTAAATAAAAACAAAGCTGTAAAAGTCCGTGGTGGAAAAAAAGAAGTTATGTCCGTTATAATTTGAAGATCCAAGAAACCCAGTTTTTCACTATATTTGCCGTTATAAAATCAAAAAACGAAGTGACCCAAAGAAAGCAAAGGTATTTTCGTATTCCATGGACTCCCACAAACCCCAATTTATGCATCAGAACCCCTGCAAATTTTCACTGTAGCTCAGTGTAATCCATTACTTTTCGCCGAGGAGTAAAATTTCCCAATTCTGCATTAAGCGGTTGTATGCGTACAATATAGATCGATATTATGAAATTGTGTATTTTTAGTGCATTAAATTAAAACCATGTCATCAATATTAAAGCGGCAGTTAGAGCAACACTATAAAATATATTCAAATATAATATGTGGATATTCAAAATGTATACTTCTAATTATAGTTATATTCCAGAACCTGGAATCGTAAATGGTATTCTAGTACTTTTTCCCATTTTGTGCTAAAAAAACGAACCCTTTCTCCAAAAACTAGAAAAAAATTGCTCTTTTATCTAAACAAAAATTGCGATAACTAACTCTAGCTCCTTTGTTTTTCTGCTAGACAATTTTGGCCGAGTAGAAACTACCACCATATTTGGACACGTTGATTTTGACATTTCTGATTGAGTTTTTGAAATTTTTCCATTACCTACATTTGTATAGGCAGCAACTTATGTTGTAATATTGACATTTATTTGACATTTTCTCACCTTGTGAAAACTGATTAAAGTCTTATTTGTCCAGATTTATTGCTGCGGCGGAATATCTGGAGAGTCTCAATAACATAAGAACCTGCAAAAATGGCGTTAAACACAAAAAAACTTTATTTAGAACCCTTTTTGATGATTTTCCAAATTTAATTGACGAATTTCGCAAAAAACACTTGCTTATTTAGCATATTTTTTGATAATTGTTTTTCCATGTTTTTGATATGACCCCAAATATCGAACAATTGTCCCTCAAAACGCCTAGATCCAAAATTTGAGTCCAATCTGATAAGAAATAAAAAACATGCCAAAATCCGATGTGTAATAACGACCTTCGTCTTAATAAGACAACAATAAATAAAAATTTGCAATAATGTTTGTTTAAAAAGAAGTTATGTAACTCGGCCTTTGTCTTCTAGCCATTCACATCCGATATGCCTGATCAGCTGAATTAAACCACCAGCGAAACGATCGTTGCAGAGTGGTTGGGTGTGTGGGACTTCGCCAGAATTCACATTTTGAATACAAAACTCCTCAGGTCACGTTATCTCCATTAATTCAATTAATTAAAAAATTTCATTGTTGAAACGCATCGAACCAAAAAAATGGGAAAATGAGATGTGCGCCAACCTATTTTGCATCATAATAAAGGTGATATTTTCCTCATCCACTGATGGACTTTCCTTTTGGAATATGACTACTAAAAGCGGAGATATTCGCATAACAACAAAACTTTAAATTTTTGTCCACATAAGTTTTTTGCCAATTCCGACCCTTGAATATTATCCCACTATCAAACTCAATATGCTTCTTCCTGTCTGGGTTCCCTATTAACCACCAAAATTTCGTGACGTTCCTATCAAAATTGCGACAAGTAGCGTGATTACAAAATATGGAAAAATAGGATGCATTACCGACCTTTGCGATATCTCCGTTGTTTGACACCTACGCCAAACTACTTTGCAACAATATCTTCTTCCATTAACGGGCTTTCCTTTTGGAATACCTCTGTTAGAAGCGGAGATATTCACATATGAATAAAAATTTGAATGTTATCCGAATAAAATTTTTGCCCATTCCGGCACCTGAATATTAGCCGTCCATCACCAAAATCAATACGCTTTTTCCTCTATGGGACCCCCATTTACCCTTAAAATTTCGTGACGATCCGATCAAAATTGCGACCTATAATGTGATTACAAAAAAAAAAAAAATAAAAAATGGGGTGTATTACCGACTATTGCGGTATCTTTGTTATTTAGCCACCTACGCCAACCTACTTTGCATCATTTTAAAGATGGGATTTTCTACTTTCAGGCTTTGCTTTTGAAAGGACCCCATCAAATGTGTGATATTCGTCATTATAATTAAAATCGCAAAACTTAAAAGTTGGGATTTAATTGCGACTATTGTGATATCTTCGTGGTTTGATTACCTACGAGAATCTTTACATCGTTAGAAAGATGATATTTTCTACTTTCGTTATATATTATGCGCCTTCACCAAAATCAATGCGGGACCACCATCAACACCCAAAATTTGGTGACGATCCGATCAAAATTTCGTCCTGTAGCGTGATTACAAGGCTTAGAGGTTCGACTCAGCTCGTCGAGACATTCATTTTGGTATATATAAGGATGGGTAGGGTATATAAGTATGGGTATTTCGATGCGTTACAAACTTTTTGGCCAAAACCAACTTATAATACCCTCCCCATTTAATCAATTAAATTCTATATATATGTATAAATTATATACACATATTCTTGATCAGAGTAAAATTCTAAGTCGACATAACCATGTCCGTCTGTTGAAATCAAGATACAGCTCGCAATTTTTAAGATAGAGCTTTGTAATTTGGTATAAAGGTGACGCACTGTATTATAGCTGCCATGACGTAAAGCATGAGTTTGGTTGTGGATTCGTAGTTAGTCGGAGACTAAAACATCTTGTATCCAGCTTCACTCCAGTGAATGAAAGACTTGCTGCAATTCGAATAAAAGCTAAATTCTTCAACATCAGCTTTATTTGCGCTCATGCTCCCACTGAAGAAAAGGATGAACAGACCAAAGATATATTTTACGAGCGCTTAGAAGAAACATATGACCGTTGCCCTGCCCATGACATTAAAATCATTCTAGGCGATTTTAATGCCAAAATTGGAAAGGAGAATATCTTTGGCCCAACAGTTGGGAAATTCAGTCTCCACAGTGAAACATCTGACAATGGTATGAGACTGATAGACTTTGCAGCTGCAAAAAACATGGTAGTTAGCAGTACCAGATTTAATC
The DNA here is from genome assembly GCF_047663935.1 of Musca autumnalis. Classification (NCBI taxonomy): domain Eukaryota; kingdom Metazoa; phylum Arthropoda; class Insecta; order Diptera; family Muscidae; genus Musca; species Musca autumnalis. Next base: position 131,140,326 of record NW_027411644.1, read on the forward strand.
ATCTCGATATTCATAAGGGCACCTGGCTGTCTCCAGATCAGAAAACAAGAAACCAAATTGATCATGTTGTGATAGATGGAAGACATTCATCGAGCGTGTTGGATGTACGATCGTTCCGAGGCGCAAACATTGATTCGGACCACTACCTTGTTGCAGCAAAGGTACGCACCCGCTTAAACGTAGCAAACAAAGTACGAACAGACACAACACGAAAGTTAGACATCGGTAAGCTGCAATCACAACAGATAGCCACAGCATATTCCACTCAACTAGCCCAATTGCTTAATCAAAGCCCTCCTCATCCCGATAACATATCAGCGCAATGGCAAAGCATTGCCCACTCCATGCAAACAGCCGCAAAATCCATACTTGGATACCAGAGACCTCCACCAAGGAATCCATGGTATGATGAGGAGTGTCGTGCTGCCACCGAAGAGAAAAATGCGGCATATAAGGCTACTTTACAATCCGTAGCAACGCGTAGCGCACGAGAGAGATACAGGGAGAAAAGGAGAGAGGAGAAACGTCTTTTCCGCAGGAAAAAGAGAGAGATGGAAAAGCGGGAGTGTGAAAAAATCGAGATGTACAGGAGCCAGAATGAAGTCCGAAAATTCTACCAAAGAGTCAAGCATCAAACTGATGGCTTTGGTACAGGCACATCCTCCTGTAGAGACCAGCAAGGTAATTTGGTAACTGATACAGATAGTGTACTCAGGATATGGAAAGAACATTTTTCAAATCTGTTGGTATCCAATAGCAGCGAAGACGACGAAGATACCACAGTCCCAATCCCAGAAGATGGTATTGAATGTATACCGCCCAGCCAAGATGAGGTAAAGACAGCAATATATAATATTGTGAAGAAGAACTAAATCCTATTGAACTCAATATAAGTTTGTTGTTGTGTATCTTTTTGTATGCAGAAACAGACTTTAAAAAGAAGTTCTTATCGTACGGCGACATGAATTTGATTATAATGACACCATCTGGCGAATTAACCTTCTTCGTATTATTTTTGTTTTGGAGACGATGTATAGCTTTAATGCGAGGTTCTACTATATTCATAGAACTGCATATACTGGAAAAAAGATTGAACAAGTTTTCATCATTATGGAAAGGCACACCATTAACCCTTATTTCACATGCTACATATGCATTTTCTTGTCTCAGGAGTTGTATGCGAAGATCATCCACTTCAGACTTGGTTTGATGTAAATCATCAACAACTTTTTCGAGGTAAGATACACGTGTGTGAATATCATCCAAATTGTTTTTTAGCTCCGATAATTTTTGCTCAATCCCGGCAATAATACGGTTTTCAGTCTCCACCAGCATCCCTTTAAATTCGCATACCAATTTATCGCTTAGCTTTGTAATGCGGTTATCAAGTATCTGCATCATTCTGAGGGGAGAGTCTGACATTCTGGGAGTTTTCGCAGCATTTCCGAAAGTGCGTTGCACAAAACTCTCACGATCACGTTTAGGTGCCCTTAAGTTATATGACAAATGATCATCATCAGTCATGATGTTTTCTTGTGTAATATCACATACATTTGCTTCCATAATTTTAAATAGTTTTTGTAACTGTTTTAAAGGGTGGTTCGTAAAAAATTAAGACTTGTTTTAAAAAACTGAGTAAGCCAGTTGAGGTTCGAGTCACGGCTAATATGAGAAGTTTGTAGGGAACTTTTAGGCGTTATGTTCTTAGCTTTAATTGAATGCTAATGTTATTGATTTTTCAAAAAGCTCTAAATTTATGTTAACACAGCAGATAAGCAAATAAAGTTTTGTTTTTTATTAGGAACGATTTTTAGTTAATATGCTCTTTGTTATTGACACTTGTCATCCACTCTCACCAAAAACAAAAATTTCTCAGTTATTGCGTTTACAATGAGAATTGTTGTTGTTATGATTCTTGCAATCTGTTTGTATGGTTTTTATGCAGATTTTTCATTTAAATTTGTTATACTTTAACACCTTGCCACAAAGTTCTGTGATTGGTTTTAGACACAGGGTGTATTATTTAATATATTTAACTGCAAAAGTTTACGTTTGAATGTTTATTAATACCGTAAAAACGTTTGTTTTTAAGAGCTTAAAGAAACGCGTCCACGCGTGTTGTGGGTTCAGACTTCAGAATAATAAGGCAGCAGGGGCCGATGGCTTACCAGCCGAGCTGTTCAAAACCGGAGGCGACACGCTGATAAGGTGTATTCATCAGCTAGTTAGCACCATCTGGCAGGAAGAACGAGTACCCGACGATTGGAACCTGAGTATCCTGTGCCCCGTCCACAAGAAGGGAGATAAGACTGTATGCTCTAACTATAGGGGCATAAGTCTACTCCCTATTGCCTACAAGATCGTGTCAGGGATATTGTGCGAACGACTAAAGCCAATGGTCAACGAGATTATTGGACCATACCAATGCGGCTTTAGACCTGGCAAGTCCACCATTGACCAGATATTTACCCTGCGGCAAATCCTGGAGAAGACCCAAGAGATGCAGATCGACACCTACCACCTTTTTGTCGATTATAAAGCAGCCTTCGACAGTCCGCTGCGCTCAAAGGTATTCCAAGCCATGTCTGAATTTGGTATTCCCGCAAAGCTCATCCGGCTTTGTAAAATGACTTTAACTGACACGAGGTCCTCAGTTAAAATAGGAAAGAACCTCTCCGAAGAGTTTGGTACCAAACGAGGTTTCAGACAAGGAGATAGCCTTTCGTGTGACCTCTTCAACATCCTGCTAGAAAAGGTTATACGAGAGGCAAACGTCAAAAGAAGTGGCACAATCTACACCAATAGTCACATGTTACTTGCTTATGCTGATGATATAGACATCATGGGTCGATCAGTAAAAGAAGTAACTGATACCTTTATAAAAGTCGAAGGAGAATCTGCTAAAGTGGGTCTGGCGGTAAACGGTGAGAAGACCAAGTTGATGGTGTCGACGCGCAATGCGTCCATTGAGCTCGGACCGACTGTGGAAGTTGGTTCCTATAATATTGAGGTAGTAAAAGACTTCGTCTACCTCGGCACCTCCGTCAACACAACAAACGACATCAGTTGTGAAATAAAAAGAAGAATTGTATTGGCCAACAGATGCTACTTTGGATTAAGTAAGCAGTTTAAAAACAAAGCCACATCTCGTCAAACAAAAATAACGCTCTACAAAACACTGATACTACCCGTGCTGATGTATGGCTCCGAAGCCTGGGTACTTGCGCAAGCAGACATGGCAGTGCTTGGTGTGTTTGAGAGAAAAATTCTTCGAAAGATCTACGGACCAATCTGCGTTAACGGTGAATATCGACGTCGCATGAACCACGAGCTGTATCTGCTATACAACGACATCAATATTGTTAAACGTATCGAGATGCAGCGATTGCGTTGGCTAGGCCATATCAAAAGAATGAGCGATGATGAACCCACTAAAAAGGCGTATGAATACATGCCACATGGCGGTGCACGCAGAATTGGCAGGCCAAGGAATAGATGGCGCAAACAAGTGGATGATGAGATGACAAGGCGCGGTATTCCAGAGTGCAAAGCAACAAATAGAGAGGAATGGAGATCTCTTCTTAGTTCGGCCTATAGAACAAATGTTCTGTAATGGGCCAGCTAAGTAAGTAAGTAATTTGGTATAGAAGTTTCTATTACTACTAGGATGCCTGGTATTGCAAATGGGCTATATCGGTCCACGTTTTTATATAGCCCCATAGAACGGTACCACCCGATTTTCGGTATTTGGAGGTATTTGGTACTTGGTCTTCGTTAGGGATATAAAACTTTCCCACAGAAATTTGTCGGTACAGGTCCACGCATTAATATAGCCCCCATAGAACGGCAACTCCCAATTTTCGGTGTTTTGAAGATTGTGGACGCAATATTCCATCGAAATGGCTGAAATTTGGTATTAAGTCTTCATTGGGGGTGTAAAACCTTCCCCCAGAAATTTTTCCGTACGGGTCCGCGCCTTTATATAGCCCCATAATGCGGTACCCCCGGTTTTCGATATTTTGAAGGTTGCAACGTCAATATCTCACGAAATTGACTGAAATTTGAAGATTGTGGACGCAATATTCCATCGAAATGGCTGAAATTTGGTATTAAGTCTTCATTGGGGGTGTAAAACCTTCCCCCAGAAATTTTTCCGTACGGGTCCGCGCCTTTATATAGCCCCATAATGCGGTACCCCCGGTTTTCGATATTTTGAAGGTTGCAACGTCAATATCTCACGAAATTGACTGAAATTTGCTATTTAGTCACCCATTGGGTTATAAAATATTCCAGAGGAATTATCTATATGGGTCCTAGTCTTCTTATATCTCCCGTAGGGCGTACCTCTTGATTTTCGGTATTTTGAAGGTTTTAGCCACATTATCTTTCAGAAATATGGTATTTAGTCTTCTTTGAGTCTAAAATATTTCCGCCAGTAATTTGTCGGTATAGATTAATTTTTTGATATAGCCCCATAGAACGATACCTGCCGAATTTCGTTATTTTGAAGGTTAGCCACATTGTTTTACCGAACTTGCTGAAGTTTGATATTTAGTCTTCTTCATAAACGAAAGTAAATTAATTGTTCCATTTTACTTCAATGTACCCCTTTTATTCCTCTCAAATCCTTCACTCATATTCTCAATTACTTCCCCATTACATTTGAGTGTGTGAATTCAGACTTTGTGAAAACGATTTTGGAGTAAGTGTGTCACCTAAACAACGTTAGATAAGTAACATAGTAACAAGTGTTCATCACGAGTGGCTACAAAGAAAAAAACCATCACTCTCCCAGCAAAGTATAGAGAAATTATTCAGAGAACATTTAACACTTTACGTTGTACTATTACGATGGACGCCAAAAAGTATATCGAAAACTACTCCCAGCGCTTGAAAACAACAGTGCAATATATACCGTAAAGTTCGCAAAACTGTCAGTTATTGCATGGAGTTGTATACCAAGCAGATACGTTGATAAATCGGATTCGTTGACCCTGAAAATTCAAAAAGTTTCAAAAACATAAATACTACCAAAACAGCGATTTTAAACATAAATATTTTTAATGTAAGCCATGGTTGTTCTACAGTAGCACCAATGTCGTGGACACCCCAGCCCAAAATCCTAATATTAATCCCGTGGAAAATGTATGGGTATATATATATATATACTAGCAAAATGCCCGCTACTTCGTATGCGGAAAGGATATAAAAAAACAAATAAACAATATATAATATGGAAATGACAAACACTGAAAATTTGGTCGCACTAATACCAATTTTAATCAATATTTATTTTTATCTTAGTACTGTACGTACCCCTTAAGTTCGTTTTTAAAAAAGATCAGCCGTATCTCACCCTTACACATTAACAGCGAGATCAACGTTGCACACCAATACACACCCTAACTCCAAAAAATAAAAATTCCAGCACTGTCCCTACAAAAACAAATTGAGTACCATTAAGTAATTTTCGTATACTTATGGTACGTATTTCGACGACATATCTCAGCCATACACGGACATTAATACAAAATAATTACAGTAAATTCCATAATAATTACAGTAATTCCACATCTCAAGATTCCAGCTGTATCCGTTCGTCCAATTCCAAATTGTACCAAACTTAGTATCAAGTCGAACTCTTCGTACCCATAAGAAAGATTTTCCAAAACTACCTCAATCCTTCACTTTAGTAGTAATAATAATAATTGGTACTAAATTTAGTACAATTTGGATTTGAGTGAACGGATAGAGCTGGATTCCCGAAATTTGGAATTGATATTACTGTTGGAGTGTAGGACTGGGGAAGTTTTGGAAATTCTTACTTTTGTGAATGAAAAGTACTAAATGGTACTAAATTTGATACAATGGGGATTTGGGTGAACGGATAATAGCTGGAATCTCGAAATTTGGAATTGAGATTACTGGTGGGGTGTAGGATTGAGGTAGTTTTGAAAATTCGTACTTATGGGTACGAAAAGTACTAAATGGTGCTAAATTTAGTACAATTTGGATTTGAATGAACGGATAGAGCTGGAAACCTGAAATTTGGAATTAATATTACTGTTGAAGTGTAGGATTGAGATATGAAGGTGGTTTTGGAAATTAGTACTTATGTGTACGGAAAGTACTAAATGGAACTAAATTTTGTATAATGGGGATTTGGGTGAACGGATAGCGCTGGAATCTCTAAATTTGGAACTGAGATTACTGGTGGAGTTTAATATTGTGGAAGTTTTGGAAATTCGTACATAGGGTACGAAAAATACTAAATAGCACTAAATTTGGTACCGTTTCGATTTGGGTGAACGGATAGGGCTTGATTCCTCAAATTTGGACTGAGGATCACTGATGAAGAGTAAGAAAGATGCACCAAAGGGTTTTTGGAAACTTGAGTGTACGAAAAGTAATAATTGGTACTAAATTTAGTACAATTTGGATTTGAGTGAACGGATAGAGCTGGATTCCTGAAATTTGGAATTGATATTACTGTTGGAGTGTAGGACTGGGGAAGTTTTGGAAATTCTTACTTATGTGAATGAAAAGTACTAAATGGTACTAAATTTGGGACAATGGGGATTTGGGTGAACGGATATAGTTGGAATCTCGAAATTTGGAATTGAGATTACTGGTGGGGTGTAGAATTGAGGTAGTTTTGAAAATTCGTACTTGTGGGTACGAAAAGTACTAAATGGTACTAAATTTAGTACAATTTGGATTTGGGTGAACGTATGTATGTAGCTGGAAACCTGAAATTTGGAATTAAGATTACTGTGAAGTGTAGGACTGAGATATGAGGGTGGTTTTGGAAATTCGTACTTATGTGTTCGAAAAGTACTAAATTTGGTACAATAGGGATTCGAGTGAACGGAACGGAGCTGGAATCCTGAAATTTGAAATTGAGATTACTGTTGGATCATAGGATTGGGGAAATTTTGGAAATTCGTATTTATGTGTACGAAAAGTACTAAATGGTACTAAATTTATTACAATTTGGATTTGGGTGAACGGATAGAACTGGAATCCTGAATTTTAAGTATCAAGGTTGGGAAATGGCGTTGAAATAAGGAAATGGTTTTGGAAGTTCGTATTTATGATTACGAGCAGTACTAAATTTGGATTTGGGTGAACGGATAGAGCTGGAATCCTAAAGTTTTGAATTAAGATTACTGTAGGGGTGTAGGATTGAGATAGTTTTAGAAATTCGTACCTTTGGGTACGAAAAGTACTAAATGGTACTAAATTTGGTACAATTTGGATTTGGATGAACGGATAAAGCTGGAATTCTGAAATTTGGAACTAAGATTACTGTCGGACAGTAGAATTGAGGTAGTTTTGGAAATTCGTACTTATGGGTACAGAAAGCACTAAATTCGGTACAATTTGAATTTTAGTAAACGGATAGTGTTGGAATTAGGAATTAAGATTACTGTAGGAGTGTAGTATTGAGGAAATTTTGAAAAGTCGTACGTGTGCGTACGAGAAGTACTAAATGGTACTAAATATGGTACAATGTGGATTTGGGTGAACGGGTAGAGCTGGAATCCTGAAATTTTTGTTTGGGAAAGAAATGGTACTAAATTTGATACAATTTGGATTCGGGTGAATTAATAGAGCTGGAATCCTGAAATTTGGAATTACGATTACAGTCGAAGAGTAGGATTCAGGTTGTTTTGAAAAAGCAAACTTATGGTTACGAAAAGCACTAAATGGTACTAAATTTAGTACAATTTGTATGTAGGTGAACGGATAGCGGTGGAATCCTGCAATTTGAAAGTATGATTATTGTAGCCCTGTTGCGTTGAGGAAGTTTTGAAAATTGGTATGAAAATTCTAAATTGTTCTAAATTTAGTACAATTTTAATTTGGTTTAACGGATAGAGTTTGACTCCTGAAATTTGGAAGTAAGATTACTACTAAAGTGAAGGATTGAGGTAGTTTTGGAAAATCTTTCTTATGGGTACGAAGAGTTCGACTTGATACTAAGTTTGGTACAATTTGGAATTGGACGAACGGATACAGCTGGAATCTTGAGATTTGGAATTACTGTAATTATTATGGAATTTACTGTAATTATTTTGTATTAATGTCCGTGTATGGCTGAGATATGTCGTCGAAATACGTACCATAAGTATACGAAAATTACTTAATGGTACTCAATTTCTTTTTGGGTGTAGGGACAGTGCTGGAATTTTTTTTTTTTTTGGAGTTAGGGTGTGTATTGGTGTGCAACGTTGATCTCGCTGTTAATGTGTTAGGGTGAGATACGGCTGATCTTTTTTAAAAACGAACTTAAGGGGTACGTACAGTACTAAGATAAAAATAAATATTGATTAAAATTGGTATTAGTGCGACCAAATTTTCAGTGTTTGTCATTTCCATATTATATATTGTTTATTTGTTTTTTTATATCCTTTCCGCATACGAAGTAGCGGGCATTTTGCTAGTATATATATATATATCTATTATATATTTGAGCTTGGTGATAAGTGACTGACTGACTGACTGACTCATCATCAACGCCCAGCCAAAACGGCTAAAGCTATGAGCTTGAAATTTTACCAGTAGGTCACTGTTGGGGCAAATGTGCGAGATAAGGCCGGGTTTTAGAAAATTCGTCCTGGAACCACAAAAAATATCAACAACAAAAATCCTTATATTTTGCTATTATATACCGTAAAAAATATTATATACGGTAAATTATCACAAATAATTTCAAATTTTGTCGTTTACTTCTAGGCGCAGGTTTTATCGTATCATTTTATCGTAAACCACTAAATTATAAAACCACATTAGAAGTTTTTCTTCCGTTTCAACAGATGTCGCAATTGTATAGTATTAACGTAATGTAAGCAGTAAAAACCAACATATCCAGTTTTACGTGTCTGGAGTAATTTTGTTTTCACTTAACAAATGTCGCACAACAGATTTTCTTTTTTAAACAAAAAAATTATTACCAACGAATTTGGAAAATTTAATTTTTAATTTAAGATTAAAACAAAATTTTGTTCAATAATGTTAAGTTTTTTACTGTTTAAAATATCATTAAGGCAAAAAAATCAGAAATCGGCCAGAAATAACAACAACAAAAACTGTATGTACTTGATTTATTGGCCTTGGTCTAAATGTGTGCAAATCAGTTAAAGTGCAATAAAATTGTGAATATTCCCACGATTTGTTTGCAATTAAGAATTTTTATGGCGTTCTTGGTATATAGAAATGTAGAGTCTATAATTTTTCGTCACCAAATAATTTAGGAAATCAATAATAGACCACAAACCAGAATCAAATTTTGGTTTTGTAATTGAAAACGATTTTGGAATATGTGCGTTACGTGAAAAAGTCAGAAAAGCATTATCACAAAGGGATAGGAAAAACCACTGCTCTCCCCGTAAAATATAGGGAAACGAATTTTCTACAGAGAAGATTTCAAGCCCTTTAAAGTACTTTGATGACGTTATATTTTCGAATAAGACGAACATTATGTTGTATTATTACGAGGGGACCCAAAAAGTATGGCGCAACCATCTTACAACCCTGGAAAATAAAAATGTAATACATACTGAAAACTTCGGAGAACTGTAAATTATGGTATTGGCATAGACAAACGAATTGTATAGACAAAAGATTACTCGTGCTGTGTGCTGTCAACAGACTCAAACGAAAATACTGAATATTTTTCGAAGGCGATTTTTGAGAAAAATGGCAAGATTTTCTTTTACATTTTTATCCGAGGATGTAGATTCCGTCAAAAAGCAACTTTATAGAATTGTATTTATTGTAGTTTTAATTGAGTTGTTCTGTCAACAAACTCGATGTTAAGAACATTGTTTAGAGCATTCCTTTGTCTATATGTACATTTAATTTGTCTACGGCAAAGGGTTGTATATGAAGCAATGGCTTTTGGTAAAATAAGTTTTCTGAGGTTTATTTGAAGATCTTCTACAACTTATTTAACGACAACGTCAAAATTGGGGTTTTTGGAACCTGAAAATCAAAAAAGTAAATACAATATAAAATCTACCAAGACAAGACATTCTAGACGTAAATCTTATTTACAAAAACTTTATGGAAAAGCTGGAAAAAAGACCCTTTACTAATATGCGAAACTTAATAAAGATCAATGGGAAAAATACGAATAAAATATGACATTTCGAAATGTATTTTTTCATATCGTGTAATTAGTGTGCAGTGAAAACCAAATTTGTGTTTTGAATGATGGTTAATGAATGACTATAATATATTTGATTTCTAAGACGATCCGAAATCAAATTCGTTCGAATTACTACCAAACGCCTTTCGGTGTAGAAATGGTTGTTCGACTGGAAACAAAAAACAAACAAAAATAACTCATATATAAACAAAACGTAACTCAGGTAGCAGTTTGAACACATTTGTATTCGTATCGTCTTAACGAAACTTTTCATAAATCTCAGGTGACAATAGCAATATTAAGCATCACAAGTAGTGCAATTGCAAAACGATTGAAGACCAGACTATAAACCGGATTATGGCGGTCTTAAACTCGAGTTGTTTCCGTGCTGTATGAAGGGTTTGATTTTTATTTGTTTTGCAAGATGACCCACGGTGATATATAAAGCTGGGGAAGTTGGTGTTTTAATAAAAAATGTGATTTTTTCTTTTGTGTTGTGGTGAATCTATGTTAATGTTATGTAATGGTGAAATTTCCAAAAATTTTGCACGTTTTTACGTTCATTAGTAGTATCGATAATTGTCGGTAAACTTAAAATGCTTATAATTTCGATAATTAACGAATTTTTTCGGTAAGTTAACGAAGAATAAAAAGTTGTCGCTAGCCTCTAGCGACACAAACAGTGATGCCAACTTTTCTTTATGTTTTTAGTCATAATTTTGCTATTTAATTTTACCGATTTTTGCCGGTAACAGCAAAAATGAGTTACAGAATCCCACTTTGTGTACCCTCAAATTACTCGACTTCGAAAATAATTAATACAGTTTTCTAAAAAATGAATTTATATTTTGTATATGATTAAATTCTTAATGATACTACACAAATATAAACAAAAATACATCATAAGACCTCTGCCCCTATTAACTATTTGACAATATGTCTATCCGTGTACTCGATAATTTGTAATAATTAGTACAAAGGTTTCGAATTTTGATAGTTTCGAAACATTTGTAGTTTGATATGAAGGACATAGGTTACTAATTTTTACAGTAAAACACAAAAATTCCACTTATATTAGTTGGTAGTGCGAGCAGAAATGGTCTGTCTACAATGATGACGTATATGACATACATTTCTGACGTATATTACATACGTCGGAAACGTCGTAAACCTAGCCAAACAAACAAGGTTTTTGACAGAATAAACAAACGAATTTTATATCCTAAAAATCGATGTTTTTCCATAATAATAAAATAAATTTTATTATTATTTTTTGAGATCCTATTTTATTACAAAACTGGCATAAAAAGATTTCACTCGAAAATGTACATCTTATATATATTTTTTATATTATATGGGGATTATACATATGTTTGTTTATTACTTCATCCGCAAATTCTTTGAATCTACGTAAAGTAGTGGTAGTGTTCGGAATATATTGTAGATGGCGTACTAAGTGCGTAATCCAATTTATTGTTCAAATTTTTCAGTTATTTTAAAAATTAAAATATTAATAAAAATATGCTGTTATTTTCAACAAGGGTACGGACCCTCTTCAATAACAAAGACAGGCTTGCAGAATTAATATTAAGTGAAAAATATGATGGTAACATACATTTTTTGAGGTTTATGACATTTACTACTTTTTATACGTTTTCTACGGGTATATGACGTTTTCGACGTTTACAACTTTCTTACAGTCGAAAACCTAAAATATCGTCATACAGACCATCTCTGAGTGCGAGGCTCAATATTTACCACATAGACACGCGGTTTCCTGTAGGGTTAATGTAGCGGTAGCGTCCATTTTTACGTTATAGACTCATTCAATCAATTTTGCTGCAAATAAAGTATAGCACACATTGACAAACAAAACTGACAGTCATCGAGGTCTACTTCGTGAATATCAAAGCCTAACTGAAAAATTTCTTTTGTAATATCTAAATAATACCGTCTATATTGTATTTAAAAGGTTTTTCGCTAAATAAAAGTTGTTATTTGCAGGAAAAATGTCCCAAAAGTACGTTGGCTGTCATTTTTGATTGATAGTGTGTACTCCCCTTTAAGCGGAATCAGTTTTGACTGTCAATTTTTCTCAAGCAATCGGTTGCTTGCCAGTGTGGCCGTTCATTTTTGTCAGTCATCATAAAATATTTTGTGGTTGCTGGATAGTTTGACATTTACCGATATTTCCGAAAAATCGACAGTCAAAACTGATCGTGTGTACCCCGCTTTAGAATATAGGGTTTTCGGAATATGTACAAAATATTTTCAATACACGTTGGTATAGCCCTCATTTAACCATACCGGCCGTTAGTATACATTTTCCTACGTATTTTGTCGTAATTTGGCATTTGTTGTTCTTTGTAGATAGAAAACCTCTGTGCGAAATATTAGCAACATAGGTTTAGGTTTTGAAGTATTTTAAAGTTTAAAGACAAAACTTTCAATCGACTTTGGTCCATCATCATACCATCAATTTTATACAGAATGTCTTACATTAAGTTCAGGTTGTCACTGCATTTCTATTTTTACCGTTTCATTTGCGAAAGGATTCTTAGTATCACAGAAATCATCATTTGTAATTTAAATTTCCACTTTTTTACATTTCTGAATTTAAGAGTAAAATATAACTGTTTTGTAAAATATTAAGAATGATAGATTTGTGCATACCGTTTGTTCCTTACAAAAAATTATGAAACAAAAGTGCACCTTTAAATGCGTTTTTAAGGCGTTGCGAGGGGTAAATTGTATTGGGTACTTATCTAACGAATTCAATAAAATTCAATAAAAACGGAAATGTAAAAAAGGTTTTAATTTGCGTACTAAATTTGGTACCTTTGGTTTTGTGTGAACAGATAGATTTCTAAACTGATATTTAGTATTGATTGAGATAAAGTGGTGATTTTAAAATATAGTTCTGTAAGTTTACAAATGGGGATCACTGGGGTTGTGTGAACAGACAGATCTAGAAGCAAGCTCAATTTTTACAAACGGGTAGAGTTTTTGATAATTAGTGTTTTCGCGGTACGAATATTACTAAATGTTAATTTACATTTTTGCCTTCAAAAAATACAATACCATAAGATGCGAAGGGAAGGAGGGAGGGAGAGACATACATATTTGCTTTACGATTGTAGACATTAATTTTTGGAGATAAGTCGATTTACGTCAAACTATATCGCGAACGATTCGATTTATGTAGTTCTTTTTGAAAACTAAATACTTGATTTTTAGAAAAAGATAAATAGTAATACTCTTAACTGTCGTAAGTAGCATTACTGGCTTTTATTTTGATAAAAAAAGTTGTAAATGGGAAATGGAGACATTATATTCTGAATTTTGGTCAATTTATTTATTATCCTGCTTTATACCATGGGGATTTTCCGCTAACGAAGTAGCGGGCATATGCTAGTATCTATATATATAAATGAGCTTGGTGATAAGTGACTGACTGACTGACTGACTCATCATCAACGCCCAGCCAAAACGGCTAAAGCTAGGAGCTTGAAATTTTACCAGTGGGTCACTGTTGATGCAAATGTGCGAGATAAGGCCGGGTTTTAGAAAATTCGTCCTGGAACCACAAAAAATAACAACAACAAAAATCCTTATTTTTCATTATTATTACGTACTTATTCACTTAGTTGGCCCTCTGTAAGACATGTGTAAAATTAACAACATAATTTCAAATTTTGTAGTTTACTTCTAGGCGCCCTTATTTTATCGTAAACCACTAGATAATAGAAAGACAAGACATTTGTTATCTTCCATTGCAACAGATGTCGCAGTTGGTGATCAATTACGCAAAAAATACAAACCGATCCTGATTTTATTTTCATATAACAGGTGTCGCACAAAAGATTTTCATTCGTTAAAATCCAGTTAGAATAAATGATTACAAACAAATTTTGATTTTCAATTTAAAATTAAAACAAAAATTCGTTCAATAAATAATGTTGGGTTTGGTTTGTTGAACAAATGAGTTGCTGTTGAAGACAACATTAGGGGAATAAATTCAGAAATCGGCCAGAAATAACAACAACTAAAAACTGTATGGACCTGACTTTTTGGTAATAACTAAATGTTTGCAAATCAATGAAAGTGCAATAAAATTGTGCATATTACCACGATTTATTTGCAATTAAGAATTTTATCGTATATGGAGATGTACAGTCATAACTATTAAATTTTCAATTTCAAAATCTGTAATTTGAAGAAATCGCTAAATAATTAATGAAATCAATAATAGGCCCCAAACCAGAGACAAAAGATTGGTTCTGTAATTGAAAACGATTTTGGAGTATGTGTGTTACGTGAAAAAGGCAGAAAAGTATTACATAACAAGTATTCATCACGAAGGGTTAGGAAAAAGTTATCTCCCCGCAACATATAAAGCAACGAATCAGATTTGCTACTAAGAAGAGTTCAAGCCCGTTAAAGTACTTTGATGACGTTATATTTTCTGATGAGATGAAAATTATGTTGCACTATTACGACGGAACCCAAAAAATATGGCGCAACCCTCTCACAGCCCTGGAAAATAAAAATGCAATACATACTGTAAAGTTCGGAGAAGGGCATAGACAAATGAAGTGTATAGACAAAGGATTACTAATGTTGAGTGCTGTCAACAGACTCAAACCAAAATACTCAACATTTTTCCAAGTCGATTTTTGAGAAAAATTGCAAGATTTTCTTTTACATGTGAGGATGTCGATTCCGTAAAAACTAACACCATACAGTTTTTGTTAGAACAAGATGTTTTTAAAATTGTGTTTTTAATTGAGTTGTTCTGTAAACGAACTCGATGTTAAAAAATGAATCGTATAGACAAAGGATTACTCATTCGATTTGTTCCTAGGTTTTACCATTTTTGAGATATAGAAGTTCAGGTCACAGTTTTAGGTTTTTTGTTAGGTTTTCTCGAGTTTGTTTGAAAACGGCATGTATTGTCAAAATGGGACTAAAAAAATCTTATAACTGTGAAAATTTCGTAATTTTTTCCTGGGTTGTACCATTTTTGCGATATATAAGTTAAAGTAGGGAAATTGCAGTCATGACATTGTTTCATATGGAGACGATACAGCCAGTGAATTGTCCTAATCTGAACATCTATATCTTAAAAATGGTAAAACCTACAAAAAATCATAAAGGACAACTTTGTAGAGAATTTTCGATGATACAACGATTTCTTTATTCCATTTAGATAGGGCATGAAAACCTAAAAACCCCCAAAAAATGTGAACTTTGACCGTGATTTATTTAAAAGGCGCTCAGGCGATTTTTTTATTCCCAGGTGTAAGTTTCTTTCATTTAATGTTGTTTCAAGAGCACCGCATCATGTTATATGCTGTTAACCGACCCAAACAAAAATACTCAACGTTTTTCGAAGGCGATTTAAAAAAATTCAATATTTTCATTTATACATTTATCTGATGATGTAGATTTCTTGAGGAGCTTGAAATTTTACCAGTGGGTCACTGTTGATGCAAATGTGCGAGATAAGGCCGAGTTTTAGAAAATTCGTCCTGGAACCACAAAAATAACAACAACAAAAATCCTTATCTTTCACTATTATTACGTACTTATTCACTTAGTTGGCCCTCTGCAAGACATGTGTCAAATTAACAATGCTATAATCTTGATGCCGTAAAAAATCACACATAATTTCAAATTTTGTAGTTTACTTCTAGGCGCACTTATTTCATCGTAAACCTCTAAATAATAGAAAGACAAAGACAAACCGATTTTGTTTTCACATAACAGGTGTCGCACAAAAGATTTTCATTCGTTAAAGTCCAGTTAGAAAAAATGATTACAAACGATGCAATTGTAAAAATGTTGATTTTCAATTTAAAATTAAAACAAAAATTCTTTCAATAAATAATGTTGGGTTTGGTTTGTTGAACAAATGAGTTGCTGTTGAAGACAACATTAGGGGAATAAATTCAGAAATCGGCCAGAAATAACAACAGCTAAAAACTGTATGGACTTGACTTTTTGGTAATAACTAAATGTTTGCAAATCAACGGAAGTGCAATAAAATGGTGCATATTACCACGATTTATTTGCAATTAAGAATTTTATCGTATATGGAGATGTACAGTCATAACTATTCAATTTTCAAAATCTGTAATTTGAAGAAATGACTAAATAATTAATGAAATCAATAATAGGTCCCAAACCAGAGACAAAAGATTAATTCTGTAATTGAAAACGATTTTGGAGTATGTGTGTTACATGAAAAAGGCAGAAAAGTATTACATAACAAGTATTCATCACGAAGGGTTAGGAAAAAAGTTCTCTCCCCGCAAAATATAAAGCAACGAATCAGATTTGAAGAGAAGATTTCAAGCCCGTTAAAGTACTTTGATGACGTTATATTTTCTGATGAGATGAAAATTATGTTGCACTATTACGACGGAACCCAAAAAAAAATGGCGCAACCCTCTCACAGTCCTGGAAAATAAAAATGCAATACATACTGTAAAGTTCGGAGAACTGTAAGTTATGGTAAGGGCATAGACAAATGAAGTGTATAGACAAAGGATTACTCATGTTGAGTGCTGTCAACAGACTCAAACCAAAATACTCAACATTTTCGAAGTCGATTTTTGAGAAAAATTGCAAGATTTTCTTTTACATGTGAGGATGTCGATTCCGTAAAAACTAACACCATACAGTTTTTGTTAGAACAAGATGTTTTTAAAATTGTGTTTTTAATTGAGTTGTTCTGTAAACGAACTCGATGTTAAAAAATGAATCGTATAGACAAAGGATTACTCATACGATTTGTTCCTAGGTTTTACCATTTTTGAGAGAAGTTCAGGTCACAGTTTTAGGTTTTTTGTTAGGTTTTCGCGAGTTTGCTTGAAAACGGCATGTATTGTCAAAATGGGACTAAAAAAATCTTATAGCTGTGAAAATTTCGTAATTTATTCCTAGGTAGTACCATTTTTGCGATATATAAGTTAAAGTAGGGAAATTGCAGTCATGACATTGTTTCATATGGAGACGATACAGTCAGTGAATTGTCCTAATCTGAACATCTATATGTTAAAAATGGTAAAACCTACAAAAATATCATAAAGGACAATTTTGTAGAGAATTTTCGATGCTACAACAATTTCTTTATTCCATTTTGATAGGGAGTGAAAACCTAAAAACCCCCAAAAAATGTGAACTTTGACCGTAATTTATTTAATTAGCGCTCAGGCGATTTTTTATTCCCAGGTGTAAGCTCCTTTCGTTTAATGTAGGTTCAAGAGCACCGCATCATATTATATGCTGTTAACCGACCTAAACAAAAATACTCAACGTTTTTCGAAGGCGATTTAAAAAAAATGCAATATTTTCATTTATACATTTATCTGAGGATGTAGATTTCGTCAAAAACTAACCACATACAGTTTTTGTTTGAACAAAATCTGATTACAATTGCATTTTTAATTCAGTTGTTCTGTCAACAAACTCAATGTTATTAAAATTGGTGAGAGCAGTCCTTTGTCTATACAATCCGTTTTTCTGTGGCATGGGATTGTATATAAAGCAAGGGCTTTGGTAAAATACGGAAACATTGAAAAATTATTTAATCGACAATGTCAAAATTGGGTTTTTGGACACTGAAAATTATAAATTATAATATAAAGTCTACCAATACAAGACAGTCTAGACAGACGTAAATCTTATTTACGTAGGACTTGGTTGTTATACAACTACAACGAAGACATCGACACTAAAGTCCAAATATTAACCCCATTGAAAATTTATGGGTTCATCTGAAGACAGAAGTCGGGAATAAGACAGCCCACTAATATGGCACAAATACCAATAAAATATGACATTTCGAATTGTTTTTTTTTAAATCCCAGGAGTTTACATGCTGTAATTAATGCCCAATGATGATATGTTTAAGACATTGTCATTGTTTGCACTTATTTTTAATGCCAATAATACAGTAAGCAAGCAGATAATCGAACCGTTTTTAATGAAATACTGCTTAGTGTAGTACAATTCAACTGTTTTGCCCCTCCGAGGAACATTGAAGTGACGGTTGAGCTAAGTACTTTCATTACTAAAGGGATTTAGTTATGCCATATTCGATGTAGCGTAGGGTACCAAATGTTTTAACAATAGTTGTTGAGAATATAGTTTTAAAAATACTACGGCCCACATTTTTTGAAAACAGATTTTTGCCGTTGATAGCTTCTAGCTACATCAATAAAGCAAAATGAACACAAATCGATTAATCGATTTATGTAGTTCTATTTGAAAACCACAGGTATGATTTTTAGAAAGAATATGTGGTAATACCTTAAACTGTCGTACTTTACTGGTTAAAGAATTTGTAAATAGGAACGGGTGAAACTATACTCTGCATTTTAATTTCTTTATTTATTATATTCGTGTGAATTCTCCGCTAACGAAGTAGCGGGCAATTGCTAGTATATATATATATATATATATCTATATATATAAATGAGCTTGGTGATAAGTGATTGACTGACTGACTGACTCATCATCAACGCCCAGCCAAAACGGCTAAAGCTAGGAGCTTGAAATTTTACCAGTGGGTCACTCTTGATGCAAATGTGCGAGATAAGGCCGGGTTTTAGAAAATTCGTCCTGGAACCACAAAAAATAACAACAACAAAAATCCTTATTTTTCATTATTATTACGTACTTATGCACTTAGTTGGCCCTCTGCAAGACATGTGTCAAATTAACAATGCTATAACTTCATGATACCGTAAACGATCACACATAATTTAAAATTTTGTAGTTTACTTCTAGGCGCACTTATTTTACCGTAAACCACTAAATAATAGAAAGACAAGACATTTGTTATCTTCCATTGCAACAGATGTCGTGAATAACTAAATGTTTGCAAATCAATGAAAGTGCAATAAAATTGTGCATACTACCACTATTTATTTGCAGTTAAGAATTTTATCGTATATGGAGATGTACAGTCATAACTATTCAATTTCAAAATCTGTAATTTAAAGAAATCGATAACTAATTAATGAAATCAATAATAGGCCCCAGGAATATAGGAATTTGGTATGGAAATCAAGGTTGGGAAGTGGTGCTTCTAAAAGGAAATGGTTTGGAAAATTACCAATCATGTGTACGAAAAGTATTAAATGGTACTAAATTTAGTACAATTTAGATTTGGGTGAACGTAAAAAGCTGGAAACCTGAAATTTGGAATTAAGGTTACTGTTGTAGTGTAGGATTGAGATATGAGGATAGTTTTGGAAATTCGTGCTTATGTGTATGAAAAGTACTAAATGGTACTAAATTTGATACAATGGGGATTTGGGTGAACGGATAATATCTGGAATCTCGATATTTGGAATTGAGATTACAGGTGGGGTGTAGGATTGAGGTAGTTTTGAAAATTCGTACTTATGGGTACGAAAAGTACTAAATGGTACTAAATTTAGTACAATTTGGATTTGAATGAACGGATAGAGCTGTAAACCTGAAATTTGGAATTAATATTACTGTTGAAGTGTAGGATTGAGATATGAGGGTAGTTTTGGAAATTAGTACTTATGTGTACGAAAAGTAATAAATAGTACTAAATTTGGTACAATAGGGATTTGGGTGAACGGATAGAGCTGGAATCCTGATATTTGGAATTGAGATTACTGTTGGAGTGTAGGATTGAAGAACTTTTGGAAATTCGTACTTATGTGTATGAAAAGTACTAAATTTGATACAATATGGATTTGGGTGAACGGATAAAAGCTGGAATCTCGAAATTTGGAATTGAGATTACTGGTGGGGTGTAGGATTGAGGTAGTTTTGAAAATTCGTACTTATGGGTACGAAAAGTACTAAATGGTACTAAATTTAGTGCAATTTGGATTTGGGTGAACGTATGTATGTAGCTGGAAACCTGAAATTTGGAATTAAGATTACTGTGAAGTGTAGGACTGAGATATGAGGGTGGTTTTGGAAATTCGCACTTATGTGTTCGAAAAGTACTAAATTTGGTACAATAGGGATTCGAGTGAACGGACAGAGCTCGAATCCTGAAATTTGAAATTGAGATTATTGTTGGAGCATAGGATTGGGGAAATTTTGGAAATTCGTATTTATGTGTACGAATAGTACTAAAAGGTACTAAATTTAGTACAATTTAGATTTGGGTGAAAGGAAAGAGCTGGAAACCTGAAATTTGGAATTAATATTACTGTTGAAGTGTAGGATTGAGATATGAGGGTGGTTTTGGAAATTAGTACTTATGTGTACTGAAAGTACTAAATGGAACTAAATTTTGTATAATGGGTATTTGGGTGAACGGATAGCTCTGGAATCTCGAAATTTAGAACTGAGATTACTGGTGGAGTTTAGTATTGTGGAAGTTTTGGAAATTCGTACATAGGGTACGAAAAATACTAAATAGCACTAAATTTGGTAAAGTTTCGATTTGGGTGAACGGATAGAGTTTGATTCCTCAAATTTGGACTGAGGATCACTGATGAAGAGTAAGAAATATGCACCAAAGGGTTTTTGGAAACTTGAGTGTACGAAAAGTACTAAATGGTACTAAATTTAGTACAATTTGGATTTGGGTGAACGGATAGAGCTGGATTCCTGAAATTTGGAATTGATATTACTGTTGGAGTGTAGGACTGGGGAAGTTTTGGAAATTCTTACTTATGTTAATGAGAAGTACTAAATTTGGGACAATGGGGATTTGGGTGAACGGATATAGTTGGAATCTCGAAATTTGGAATTGAGATTACTGGTGGGTGTAGAATTGAGGAAGTTTTGAAAATTCGTACTTATGGGTACGAAAAGTGCTAAAGTGTACTAAATATGGAATCCATTGTATTAGGCAAACGCGAAGAGCTAGAATTCTGAAATTTTGAACGAGTGGTCATTGGTGGAGAGTTAGGCAGATGTACCAAAGGGTATTTAGAAACTCGACCTATAAGTGTACGAAAAGTACTAAAAGTTTCTAAATTTGGTACCAATTGCATATTTTTAATGGATAAAGCTAGAAGCTTCAAATTTGGTATGGGAATCAAGGTTGGGAAATGGCGTTGAAATAAGGATATGGTTTTGGAAGTTCGTTTTTATGATTACGAGCAGTAATAAATTTGGATTTGGGTGAACGGATAGAGATGGAATCCTAAAGTTTTGAATTAAGATTACTGTAGGGGTGTAGGATTGAGATAGTTTTGGAAATTCGTACCTTTGGGTACGAAAAGTACTAAATGGTACTAAATTTGGTACAATTTGGATTTGGATGAACGGAACTAAGATTACTGCCGGACAGTAGAATTGAGGTAGTTTGGAAATTCGTACTTATGGGTACGAAAACCACTAAATTTGGTACAATTTGAATTTTAGTAAACGGATAGTGTTGGAATTAAGATTACTGTAGGAGTGTAGTATTGAGGAAATTTTGAAAAGTCGTACGTATGGGTACGAGAAGTACTAAATATGGGACAATATAGATTTGGGTGAACGTGTAGACCTGGAATCCTGAAAATTTTGTTTGGGAATGAAATGGTACTAAATTTGATACACTTTGGATTCTGGTGAATTAATAGAGCTGGAATCCTGAAATTTGGAATTATGATTACAGTCGAAGAGTAGGATTCAGGTTGTTTTGAAAAAGCAAACTTATGGTACTAAATTTAATACAATTTGTATGTAGGTGAACGGATAGCGGTGGAATCCTGCAATTTGAAAGTATGATTATTGTAGCCCTGTTGCGTTGAGGAAGTTTTGAAAATTGGTACGACAATTCTAAATTGTTCTAAATTTTGTACAATATTAATTTGGTTTAACGGATAGAGTTTGAATCCTGAAATTTGGAAGTAAGATTACTACTAAAGTGAAGGATTGAGGTAGTTTTGGAAAATCTTACTTATGGATACGAAGAGTTTGACTTGATACTAAGTTTGGTACAATTTGGAATTGGACGAACGGATACAGCTGGAATCTTGAGATTTGGAAATACTGTAATTATTATGGAATTTACTGTAATTATTTTGTATTAATGTCTGTGTATGGATGAGATATATCGTCGAAATACGTACCATAAGTATACGAAAATTATTTAATGGTACTCAATTTGTTTTTGGGTGTAGGGACAGTGCTGGAATTTTTATTTTTTGGAGTTAGGGTGTGTATTGGTGTGCAACGTTGATCTCGCTGTTAATGTGTAAGGGTGAGATACGGCTGATCTTTTTGAAAATCGAACTTAAAGGGTACGTACAGTACTAAGATAAAAATAAATATTGATTAAAATTGGTATTAGTGCGACCAAATTTTCAGTGTTTGTCATTTCCATATTATATATTGTTTATTTGTTTTTTTATATGCTTTCCGCATACGAAGTAGCGGGCATTTTGCTAGTATCTATATATATAAATGAGCTTGGTGATAAGTGATTGACTGACTGACTGACTCATCATCAACGCCCAGCCAAAACGGCTAAAGCTAGGAGCTTGAAATTTTACCAGTGGGTCACTCTTGATGCAAATGTGCGAGATAAGGCCGGGTTTTAGAAAATTCGTCCTGGAACCACAAAAAATAACAACAACAAAAATCCTTATTTTTCATTATTATTACGTACTTATGCACTTAGTTGGCCCTCTGCAAGACATGTGTCAAATTAACAATGCTATAACTTCATGATACCGTAAACGATCACACATAATTTAAAATTTTGTAGTTTACTTCTAGGCGCACTTATTTTACCGTAAACCACTAAATAATAGAAAGACAAGACATTTGTTATCTTCCATTGCAACAGATGTCGTGAATAACTAAATGTTTGCAAATCAATGAAAGTGCAATAAAATTGTGCATACTACCACTATTTATTTGCAGTTAAGAATTTTATCGTATATGGAGATGTACAGTCATAACTATTCAATTTCAAAATCTGTAATTTAAAGAAATCGATAACTAATTAATGAAATCAATAATAGGCCCCAGGAATATAGGAATTTGGTATGGAAATCAAGGTTGGGAAGTGGTGCTTCTAAAAGGAAATGGTTTGGAAAATTACCAATCATGTGTACGAAAAGTATTAAATGGTACTAAATTTAGTACAATTTAGATTTGGGTGAACGTAAAAAGCTGGAAACCTGAAATTTGGAATTAAGGTTACTGTTGTAGTGTAGGATTGAGATATGAGGATAGTTTTGGAAATTCGTGCTTATGTGTATGAAAAGTACTAAATGGTACTAAATTTGATACAATGGGGATTTGGGTGAACGGATAATATCTGGAATCTCGATATTTGGAATTGAGATTACAGGTGGGGTGTAGGATTGAGGTAGTTTTGAAAATTCGTACTTATGGGTACGAAAAGTACTAAATGGTACTAAATTTAGTACAATTTGGATTTGAATGAACGGATAGAGCTGTAAACCTGAAATTTGGAATTAATATTACTGTTGAAGTGTAGGATTGAGATATGAGGGTAGTTTTGGAAATTAGTACTTATGTGTACGAAAAGTAATAAATAGTACTAAATTTGGTACAATAGGGATTTGGGTGAACGGATAGAGCTGGAATCCTGATATTTGGAATTGAGATTACTGTTGGAGTGTAGGATTGAAGAACTTTTGGAAATTCGTACTTATGTGTATGAAAAGTACTAAATTTGATACAATATGGATTTGGGTGAACGGATAAAAGCTGGAATCTCGAAATTTGGAATTGAGATTACTGGTGGGGTGTAGGATTGAGGTAGTTTTGAAAATTCGTACTTATGGGTACGAAAAGTACTAAATGGTACTAAATTTAGTGCAATTTGGATTTGGGTGAACGTATGTATGTAGCTGGAAACCTGAAATTTGGAATTAAGATTACTGTGAAGTGTAGGACTGAGATATGAGGGTGGTTTTGGAAATTCGCACTTATGTGTTCGAAAAGTACTAAATTTGGTACAATAGGGATTCGAGTGAACGGACAGAGCTCGAATCCTGAAATTTGAAATTGAGATTATTGTTGGAGCATAGGATTGGGGAAATTTTGGAAATTCGTATTTATGTGTACGAATAGTACTAAAAGGTACTAAATTTAGTACAATTTAGATTTGGGTGAAAGGAAAGAGCTGGAAACCTGAAATTTGGAATTAATATTACTGTTGAAGTGTAGGATTGAGATATGAGGGTGGTTTTGGAAATTAGTACTTATGTGTACTGAAAGTACTAAATGGAACTAAATTTTGTATAATGGGTATTTGGGTGAACGGATAGCTCTGGAATCTCGAAATTTAGAACTGAGATTACTGGTGGAGTTTAGTATTGTGGAAGTTTTGGAAATTCGTACATAGGGTACGAAAAATACTAAATAGCACTAAATTTGGTAAAGTTTCGATTTGGGTGAACGGATAGAGTTTGATTCCTCAAATTTGGACTGAGGATCACTGATGAAGAGTAAGAAATATGCACCAAAGGGTTTTTGGAAACTTGAGTGTACGAAAAGTACTAAATGGTACTAAATTTAGTACAATTTGGATTTGGGTGAACGGATAGAGCTGGATTCCTGAAATTTGGAATTGATATTACTGTTGGAGTGTAGGACTGGGGAAGTTTTGGAAATTCTTACTTATGTTAATGAGAAGTACTAAATTTGGGACAATGGGGATTTGGGTGAACGGATATAGTTGGAATCTCGAAATTTGGAATTGAGATTACTGGTGGGTGTAGAATTGAGGAAGTTTTGAAAATTCGTACTTATGGGTACGAAAAGTGCTAAAGTGTACTAAATATGGAATCCATTGTATTAGGCAAACGCGAAGAGCTAGAATTCTGAAATTTTGAACGAGTGGTCATTGGTGGAGAGTTAGGCAGATGTACCAAAGGGTATTTAGAAACTCGACCTATAAGTGTACGAAAAGTACTAAAAGTTTCTAAATTTGGTACCAATTGCATATTTTTAATGGATAAAGCTAGAAGCTTCAAATTTGGTATGGGAATCAAGGTTGGGAAATGGCGTTGAAATAAGGATATGGTTTTGGAAGTTCGTTTTTATGATTACGAGCAGTAATAAATTTGGATTTGGGTGAACGGATAGAGATGGAATCCTAAAGTTTTGAATTAAGATTACTGTAGGGGTGTAGGATTGAGATAGTTTTGGAAATTCGTACCTTTGGGTACGAAAAGTACTAAATGGTACTAAATTTGGTACAATTTGGATTTGGATGAACGGAACTAAGATTACTGCCGGACAGTAGAATTGAGGTAGTTTGGAAATTCGTACTTATGGGTACGAAAACCACTAAATTTGGTACAATTTGAATTTTAGTAAACGGATAGTGTTGGAATTAAGATTACTGTAGGAGTGTAGTATTGAGGAAATTTTGAAAAGTCGTACGTATGGGTACGAGAAGTACTAAATATGGGACAATATAGATTTGGGTGAACGTGTAGACCTGGAATCCTGAAAATTTTGTTTGGGAATGAAATGGTACTAAATTTGATACACTTTGGATTCTGGTGAATTAATAGAGCTGGAATCCTGAAATTTGGAATTACGATTACAGTCGAAGAGTAGGATTCAGGTTGTTTTGAAAAAGCAAACTTATGGTACTAAATTTAATACAATTTGTATGTAGGTGAACGGATAGCGGTGGAATCCTGCAATTTGAAAGTATGATTATTGTAGCCCTGTTGCATTGAGGAAGTTTTGAAAATTGGTACGACAATTCTAAATTGTTCTAAATTTTGTACAATATTAATTTGGTTTAACGGATAGAGTTTGAATCCTGAAATTTGGAAGTAAGATTACTACTAAAGTGAAGGATTGAGGTAGTTTTGGAAAATCTTACTTATGGATACGAAGAGTTTGACTTGATACTAAGTTTGGTACAATTTGGAATTGGACGAACGGATACAGCTGGAATCTTGAGATTTGGAAATACTGTAATTATTATGGAATTTACTGTAATTATTTTGTATTAATGTCTGTGTATGGATGAGATATATCGTCGAAATACGTACCATAAGTATACGAAAATTATTTAATGGTACTCAATTTGTTTTTGGGTGTAGGGACAGTGCTGGAATTTTTATTTTTTGGAGTTAGGGTGTGTATTGGTGTGCAACGTTGATCTCGCTGTTAATGTGTAAGGGTGAGATACGGCTGATCTTTTTGAAAATCGAACTTAAAGGGTACGTACAGTACTAAGATAAAAATAAATATTGATTAAAATTGGTATTAGTGCGACCAAATTTTCAGTGTTTGTCATTTCCATATTATATATTGTTTATTTGTTTTTTTATATGCTTTCCGCATACGAAGTAGCGGGCATTTTGCTAGTATATATATAAATGAGCTTGGTGATAAGTGATTGACTGACTGACTGACTGACTGACTCATCATCAACGCCCAGCCAAAACGGCTAAAGCTAGGAGCTTGAAATTTTACCAGTGGGTCACTCTTGATGCAAATGTGCGAGATAAGGCCGGGTTTTAGAAAATTCGTCCTGGAACCACAAAAAATAACAACAACAAAAATCCTTATTTTTCATTATTATTACGTACTTATGCACTTAGTTGGCCCTCTGCAAGACATGTGTCAAATTAACAATGCTATAACTTCATGATACCGTAAACGATCACACATAATTTAAAATTTTGTAGTTTACTTCTAGGCGCACTTATTTTACCGTAAACCACTAAATAATAGAAAGACAAGACATTTGTTATCTTCCATTGCAACAGATGTCGTGAATAACTAAATGTTTGCAAATCAATGAAAGTGCAATAAAATTGTGCATACTACCACTATTTATTTGCAGTTAAGAATTTTATCGTATATGGAGATGTACAGTCATAACTATTCAATTTCAAAATCTGTAATTTAAAGAAATCGATAACTAATTAATGAAATCAATAATAGGCCCCAGGAATATAGGAATTTGGTATGGAAATCAAGGTTGGGAAGTGGTGCTTCTAAAAGGAAATGGTTTGGAAAATTACCAATCATGTGTACGAAAAGTATTAAATGGTACTAAATTTAGTACAATTTAGATTTGGGTGAACGTAAAAAGCTGGAAACCTGAAATTTGGAATTAAGGTTACTGTTGTAGTGTAGGATTGAGATATGAGGATAGTTTTGGAAATTCGTGCTTATGTGTATGAAAAGTACTAAATGGTACTAAATTTGATACAATGGGGATTTGGGTGAACGGATAATATCTGGAATCTCGATATTTGGAATTGAGATTACAGGTGGGGTGTAGGATTGAGGTAGTTTTGAAAATTCGTACTTATGGGTACGAAAAGTACTAAATGGTACTAAATTTAGTACAATTTGGATTTGAATGAACGGATAGAGCTGGAAACCTGAAATTTGGAATTAATATTACTGTTGAAGTGTAGGATTGAGATATGAGGGTAGTTTTGGAAATTAGTACTTATGTGTACGAAAAGTAATAAATAGTACTAAATTTGGTACAATAGGGATTTGGGTGAACGGATAGAGCTGGAATCCTGATATTTGGAATTGAGATTACTGTTGGAGTGTAGGATTGAAGAACTTTTGGAAATTCGTACTTATGTGTATGAAAAGTACTAAATTTGATACAATATGGATTTGGGTGAACGGATAAAAGCTGGAATCTCGAAATTTGGAATTGAGATTACTGGTGGGGTGTAGGATTGAGGTAGTTTTGAAAATTCGTACTTATGGGTACGAAAAGTACTAAATGGTACTAAATTTAGTGCAATTTGGATTTGGGTGAACGTATGTATGTAGCTGGAAACCTGAAATTTGGAATTAAGATTACTGTGAAGTGTAGGACTGAGATATGAGGGTGGTTTTGGAAATTCGCACTTATGTGTTCGAAAAGTACAAAATTTGGTACAATAGGGATTCGAGTGAACGGACAGAGCTCGAATCCTGAAATTTGAAATTGAGATTATTGTTGGAGCATAGGATTGGGGAAATTTTGGAAATTCGTATTTATGTGTACGAATAGTACTAAAAGGTACTAAATTTAGTACAATTTAGATTTGGGTGAAAGGAAAGAGCTGGAAACCTGAAATTTGGAATTAATATTACTGTTGAAGTGTAGGATTGAGATATGAGGGTGGTTTTAAAAATTAGTACTTATGTGTACTGAAAGTACTAAATGGAACTAAATTTTGTATAATGGGTATTTGGGTGAACGGATAGCTCTGGAATCTCGAAATTTAGAACTGAGATTACTGGTGGAGTTTAGTATTGTGGAAGTTTTGGAAATTCGTACATAGGGTACGAAAAATACTAAATAGCACTAAATTTGGTAAAGATTCGATTTGGGTGAACGGATAGAGTTTGATTCCTCAAATTTGGACTGAGGATCACTGATGAAGAGTAAGAAATATGCACCAAAGGGTTTTTGGAAACTTGAGTGTACGAAAAGTACTAAATGGTACTAAATTTAGTACAATTTGGATTTGGGTGAACGGATAGAGCTGGATTCCTGAAATTTGGAATTGATATTACTGTTGGAGTGTAGGACTGGGGAAGTTTTGGAAATTCTTACTTATGTTAATGAGAAGTACTAAATTTGGGACAATGGGGATTTGGGTGAACGGATATAGTTGGAATCTCGAAATTTGGAATTGAGATTACTGGTGGGTGTAGAATTGAGGAAGTTTTGAAAATTCGTACTTATGGGTACGAAAAGTGCTAAAGTGTACTAAATATGGAATCCATTGTATTAGGCAAACGCGAAGAGCTAGAATTCTGAAATTTTGAACGAGTGGTCATTGGTGGAGAGTTAGGCAGATGTACCAAAGGGTATTTAGAAACTCGACCTATAAGTGTACGAAAAGTACTAAAAGTTTCTAAATTTGGTACCAATTGCATATTTTTAATGGATAAAGCTAGAAGCTTCAAATTTGGTATGGGAATCAAGGTTGGGAAATGGCGTTGAAATAAGGATATGGTTTTGGAAGTTCGTTTTTATGATTACGAGCAGTAATAAATTTGGATTTTGGTGAACGGATAGAGATGGAATCCTAAAGTTTTGAATTAAGATTACTGTAGGGGTGTAGGATTGAGATAGTTTTGGAAATTCGTACCTTTGGGTACGAAAAGTACTAAATGGTACTAAATTTGGTACAATTTGGATTTGGATGAACGGAACTAAGATTACTGCCGGACAGTAGAATTGAGGTAGTTTGGAAATTCGTACTTATGGGTACGAAAACCACTAAATTTGGTACAATTTGAATTTTAGTAAACGGATAGTGTTGGAATTAAGATTACTGTAGGAGTGTAGTATTGAGGAAATTTTGAAAAGTCGTACGTATGGGTACGAGAAGTACTAAATATGGGACAATATAGATTTGGGTGAACGTGTAGACCTGGAATCCTGAAAATTTTGTTTGGGAATGAAATGGTACTAAATTTGATACACTTTGGATTCTGGTGAATTAATAGAGCTGGAATCCTGAAATTTGGAATTACGATTACAGTCGAAGAGTAGGATTCAGGTTGTTTTGAAAAAGCAAACTTATGGTACTAAATTTAATACAATTTGTATGTAGGTGAACGGATAGCGGTGGAATCCTGCAATTTGAAAGTATGATTATTGTAGCCCTGTTGCGTTGAGGAAGTTTAGAAAATTGGTACGACAATTCTAAATTGTTCTAAATTTTGTACAATATTAATTTGGTTTAACGGATAGAGTTTGAATCCTGAAATTTGGAAGTAAGATTACTACTAAAGTGAAGGATTGAGGTAGTTTTGGAAAATCTTACTTATGGATACGAAGAGTTTGACTTGATACTAAGTTTGGTACAATTTGGAATTGGACGAACGGATACAGCTGGAATCTTGAGATTTGGAAATACTGTAATTATTATGGAATTTACTGTAATTATTTTGTATTAATGTCTGTGTATGGATGAGATACATCGTCGAAATACGTACCATAAGTATACGAAAATTATTTAATGGTACTCAATTTGTTTTTGGGTGTAGGGACAGTGCTGGAATTTTTATTTTTTGGAGTTAGGGTGTGTATTGGTGTGCAACGTTGATCTCGCTGTTAATGTGTAAGGGTGAGATACGGCTGATCTTTTTGAAAATCGAACTTAAAGGGTACGTACAGTACTAAGATAAAAATAAATATTGATTAAAATTGGTATTAGTGCGACCAAATTTTCAGTGTTTGTCATTTCCATATTATATATTGTTTATTTGTTATACCCTACACCACTATGTGGGGAGGGTATTATAAGTTGGTTTTGGCCAAAAAGTTTGTAACGCATCGAAATAATGGTCGTAGACCCATACTTATATATATAAAAACAAGTGAGCCAAGGCTATAGTCGGGTCGGGGCCGACTATGTGATACCCTACACCACTACCCCTGTTCATAAGCTTTTGACTAATAAAATTCAAAATATTAAAATTGGGATAGCTTAGCGCATTTGCTCTGAATGTCTACATTAACACAGGTCAATTTTTTTGAAACGCATTTAAGTGCATCGACAGTACAACCCAAATAAAAAATGGAAAAGTGGGATGTATGCCAACCATCAATAGGCTTCTTTCTGTGTTAGACCCCCATCAACCCCCAAAATTTCGTGAGGATCCGATCAAAATTTCGTAGTGTGATTGCACAAAAATTGAAAAAGGGATGCATTACCGACTATTGCGATATCTCTGTTGTTTGACCACCTATGACAACCTACTTCACATCGTTGTAAAGATGATATTTTCTACTTTCCTTGCCAGGTTTTGCTTTCGATATACCTCCTACAGAAGGGAGATATTAACTTTAAAATAAAACGTTGGCCTTTTTTCCAAATATTTTTTTGTCACATTCCGACCCCTGAATAATATCCGACCATTATCAAAAATCAAAAGGTTTTTTCCTTTGTGGGACCCCCAATAACACCCAAAATTTCGTGACGATCCAATTAAAATTGCGACCTGTAGCGTGATTTCCAAAAAAGTGGAAAAATGGGATGTATTACCGACTATTGCGATATCTCCGTTATTTGGATACCTACGCCAACCTGCTTTACATCATTGTAATGATGGGATTTTTTACTTTCATTGTCAGACTTTGCTTTTGGAAGGTCCGGAAGCAAAGCTGTGATATTCGTAATTATTTTTAAATCGCAAAAATGAAAAGTTGTGTTCTATTAGCGGCTTTTGCGATATCTTCGTTGTTTGACCACCTACGACAACCTACGTAACATCGTTGCAAAGGTGATATTTTCTACTTTCAATAGCAGGTTTTGCTTTTGATATTCGCTTTGAAATAAAACGTTGACTTTTTCTCCAAATAAGTTTTTTGCCCAATCCGACCTCTGAATATTATCCGACCATCACCAAAATCAATAGGCTTCTTTCTCTGTAGGATCCCCCCAAAATTTCGTGATGATCAGATTCAAATTGCGACCTGTAGCGTGATTACAAAAAAATGAAAAATGGGATGTATTCCGACTATTGTGATATCTCCGTTATGTGGCCACCTACGCCAACCTACTTTTCATCACTGTAAATATGGGATTTTCTACTTTCATAGTCAGACTTTGTTTTTCGAAGATCCCCAACCGAAGCTGTGATATTCGTCATTATTATTAAAATCGCAAAAATGAAAAGTTGGGTTCTATTAGCGGCTATTGTGATATATTCGTTGTTTGATCACCTACGAGAACCTACTTTACTTCATTAGAAAGGCGATATTTTCTACTTTCATGGCCAGGTTCTGCTTTTGGTATACCCCATATTGAAGCTGAGATATTCGCTTTGGAAAAAAAACATTGTCTTTTTCTCCAAATAAGTTTTTTGCCCATTACGACCCCTAAATATTATCCGACCATCACCAAAATCAATAGGCTTCTTCATCTTTGTGACCCCCATTAACCCTCAAAATTTCGTGACGATCCGATCAAAATTGAGACCTGTAGCGTGATTTCCAAAAAAAGTGGAAAAATGGGATGTATTACCTACTATTGCGATATCTCCGTTATTTGGTCACCTACGCCGACCTAGTTTACATCATTGTAAAGATGGAATCTTCTACTTTCACAGTTAGGCTTTGCTTTTGGAAAGTCCCCAACCAAAGCTGTGATATTCGTCATTATAATTAAAATTTTCAAAAATGAAAATTTGGGTTTTATTTGCGACTATTGTGATATCTTCGTTGTTTGATCACCTACGAGAACCTACTTTACATCATTAGAAAGTCGATATTTTCTACTTTTATTGTCAGGTTTTGCTTTTGGTATACCCCGTATAGAAGCTGAGATATTCGCTTTGGAAAAAAACGTTGTCTTTTTATCCACATAAGTTTTTTGCCCATTCCGACCCCTAAATATTATCCGATCATCACCAAAGTCAATAGGCTTCTTCCCTTCCGGGACCCCCATCAACATCCAAAATTTCGTGACGATCCGATCAAAATTGCGACCTGTAGCGTGATTACAAGGTTTAGATGGACAGACGGACAGACGGACAGACGGACGGACGGACGGACTGACGGACGGACACACATAGCCAGATCGACTCAGCTCGTCGAGACATTTATTTTGGTATATATAAGTATGGGTCTACGACCATTATTTCGATGCGTTACAAACTTTTTGGCCAAAACCAACTTATAATACCCTCCCCACATAGTGGTGTAGGGTATAATGAATGTCTCGACGAGCTGAGTCGATCTGGCTATGTGTGTCCGTCCGTCAGTCCGTCCGTCCGTCCGTCTGTCCGTCTGTCCGTCTGTCCATCTAAACCTTGTAATCACGCTACAGGCCGCAATTTTGATCGGATCGTCACGAAATTTTGGATGTTGATGGGGGTCCCGGAGGGGAAGAAGCCTATTGATTTTGGTGATGGTCGGATAATATTTAGGGGTCGGAAAGGGCAAAAAACTTAGGTGGATAAAAAGACAACGTTTTTTTCCAAAGTCAATATCTCAGCTTCTATATGGGGTATACCAAAAGCAAAACCTGACAATGAAAGCAGAAAATATCACCTTTCTAATGATGTAAAGTAGGTGCTCGTAGGTGATCAAACAACGAAGATATCACAATAGTAGCAAATAAAACCCCAATTTTCATTTTTGCGATTTTAATTATATTGACAAATACCACAGATTTGGTTGAAAATTTTCCAAAAGCAAAGCCTGACTATGAAAGTAGAAGATCCCGTCTTTACAATGATGCAAACTAGGTCGGCGTAGGTAACCAAATAACGGAGATATCGCAATAGTCGGTAATACATCCCATTTTTCTATTTTTTTGGAAATCACGCTACAGGTCGCAATATTGATCGGATCGTCACGAAAATTTCAGGGTTAATGGGGGTCTCACAGATGAAGAAGCATATTGATTTTGGTGATAGTCGGATAATATTTAGGAGTCGGAATGGGCAAACACTTATTTGGAGAAAAGTCAACATTTTATTTCAAAGCCAATATCTCTGTTTCTTTAAGAGGTATATCAAAAGCAAAATCTGGCAAGGAAAGTAGAAAATATCACCTTTACAACGATGTAAAGTAGGTTGTCGTAGGTGGTCAAATAGCAAAGATATGGCAATAGTTGATAATGCATCCCATTTTCCGATTTTTTTGTAATCACGCTGCAGGTCGCAATTTTGATCGGATGGTCACGACATTTTGGGGGTTAATGGGGGTCCCAGAGACAAAGAGGCATATTATTTTTGGTGGTAGTCGGTTTATATTCCCTAAAAGAAATGCTTACCAGTGAAAAGCTTATGCACAGGGATAGTGGTGTAGGGTATCACATGGTCGGCCCCGTCCCGACTATAGCCTTTGCTCACTTGTTTTTTTATATGCTTTCCGCATACGAAGTAGCGGGCATTTTGCTAGTATATATATATATATATATATATATATATACTAGCTGACCCGGTCCGCGTTGCTGGCCCGTTTTTAGTTTTCCGTGTAAACATTCCCAGCAAAACTTGAAGGAAGGAGTTCTATGCTATGACGTGATTTCATGACATCTATTGCATTGGTTCAAAGGAAGACGTGAAAATCCGATCTTTTCATTACCATTTGAACCCATGCAAAGGAAGTCGTGAAGGATCCGATCTTTTCATCCACATTTGAAACAATTCCATCGATTCAATAAAGATGAATTTTGTGTTTTTATTTATACACATTTTTAAAATATATAAGATTTACAATAGGTTTGATGTTGTCGGAGACTCGAAATCGCAACCAACGTTGTTAAAACTCTCGTCTTAATCATGACATGCCAGATCACTTTCACTCATGATTGAATAGCATCTTTGGCATCGAACATTTTGCTGGGTTTATAACCCATCTACATATTTATATATCTTCACCTTTTCAGATTCAATTCGAATCATTTTAGTTGTAATTCGAGAATTCCATTTATAATTCGTAACATTTTGTTTGTAATTCGAGAATTGCATTTGTAATTCGAAATATTTCAATTGTAATTCGAATTATTCCATTTGTAATTCGAATTTATCTGTTTGTAATTTGAATTATTATATTTGTAATTCGAATTATTTCATTCGAATTTACTTGTAATTTGAACTAT
Source organism: Musca autumnalis (assembly GCF_047663935.1). NCBI lineage: Eukaryota > Metazoa > Arthropoda > Insecta > Diptera > Muscidae > Musca > Musca autumnalis. Next base: position 131,175,012 of record NW_027411644.1, read on the forward strand.
TTTATTTGTAATCCGAATTATTCCATTTGTTCCTTTCCTTTTTATAAATGGAATAATTTTATAAATGGAATAATTCAAATTACAAATGGAATAATTTGAATTACAAATAGAATAGTCGGTTTACAAATGGAATAATTTGAATTACAAATAGAATAATCGAATTACGAATGAAATGTTGCGATTTTCGAACCGAATTGACGTAACTGTGCATTTTTCTTGTAACTTCATAAAATAAAATTTTTAGCAGATTTAAAATAGAAAATTCTTTTTACTCTGGAGGGTATCCGCCATAAGATGAAGGGTATAGCTAACATTTTGTTTCCGTTTGTAACACTTCGAATTTTTTTTTGATCAGTATAAAAATGAGTTAATGTAGCGATGTTCTTCAGCTTAAATCAAAATGCAGCCCACAAACATTGAACTTTGTAATGAATTTCTCCTAGGATGTTTGGTATTGGAAATAGGCTATACCGGTCCACGTTTCGATATAATCCCCATGGAACTGTACCACCCGATTTTCGGTATTCGCCATTAAATAGGATTTAGTCTTCCTTTTTGATAAAACACCCGATGTTGGGTATTTTCAAGATTTGAGCCAAATTATTAAACTGAAATGGCTATAATTTGGTTTGTTGGTGTCCGTTGGGGGTCGTAAATACTCCTGCAGAGAATTGTCGAACGGTACCTTATGATTTTCTATAGTAAAGAGGTTTTACCTAATTTTCCCTCCGAAATGGTTGTTGTTGGTCTCCGTCGGGCGTCGTAAACATACCTGCAGATTCTTGTCGGTATAAGTTCACGTTCTGATATAGCTACCATAGAACAGTTTGGAGATTTCCCACCGTCATGGCTATAATTTGGTATTTAGTCTTCGTTGTGTATAGAAGACATTCCCACATAGACTATTCGGTACATGTTTAGGTTTTTATATAGACTACATAGAACGGTACCTCCCGATTTCAGTATATGCCAGGTTTTAGCCGCATTATTCAACCGATATGGCTATATTTGGTATTTAGTCGCCCTTGGAGGTTTCAGCCACATTATCCAACCGAAATGGCTAAAATCTGGTTTCAATAAAAAATGGTGGTAAAAACGTTCGGCTCGGTCGAACTTAACGCCGTTTTTACTTCTTGTTAACAAAGTGCAGATTCACATTTTTATTTTAAGCTCATAAACATGAAAACATCAGTGACTCATGAAAAATGAATTCAAAATGCTAGTTGAATTTATCTAGACTTTGCTATATAAAAAACGTGATCTTGATCGATTTATTCCAAGCACTGAAGTCAACTTTCATGGCGTGTTTGCACTAAGAATAAAGTTTTCAAAAATTGGACGTAATCACGGGATTCTGCTTCCAAAACACCCATTAATGGCAGAGGCCACCATTGCTGATGTATTGAATACTAATATGTCTAATAATCTCTGAGATTTCGCGATTTCGGTATTCTCCCACCTTAAGAACCTACACACAAAATTTCATCAAATTCGGTCCAGCCGATTCGGAAGTTTAAAGAACTTGACATACATTTAGATAGGTTATAGATACACCGCATTGTTGGCCCGTCGTTTCAGTGACCAATGCTAATTTTTTAGACGTTCTAGTTATTTAACCATCTTTAAAATAAGGTTTTGCCTGATTTCTCAATCGATTTTTTGGAACTTCGGTGAAGCGACATTTAACGTTATCGGGGTTGTACTGTATACCAAAATGTGGGGTTGATCGCTCATTCCCACTTATTGAAGCCAGTGTTTATTGCGTTTTTTTATCACGCTTACTAAAATTAGGTATATTATCTACAATTATACAATTTTGAAAAATTGGACTGACCGCGATATTCCACTTCCGAGATGACCATTTAGAATCAAGACAATTATTACCATAGTATTGCAAGCAATTTTTAAACAATACATTCAAAAATATCTATGATTTAACGTTTTCTTAAAAAAATTTGTGGGGAAGGTACCCTGGTCACTCAACTGACCAGTATAAAAAATAGCTAAAAACCTATTCTCAGACCTAAAAACTCCACATACAAAATTTTGTGGAATTCGGTCCAGCCGTTTCGGAGGAGTTTAATTTCGAACATCATGGCAGACTCGAAGAATTTTATATATATATAGATATATATACTAGCAAAATGCCCGCTACTTCGTATGCGGAAAGGATATAAAAAAACAAATAAACAATATATAATATGGAAATGACAAACACTGAAAATTTGGTCGCACTAATACCAATTTTAATCAATATTTATTTTTATCTTAGTACTGTACGTACCCCTTAAGTTCGTTTTTAAAAAAGATCAGCCGTATCTCACCCTTACACATTAACAGCGAGATCAACGTTGCACACCAATAAACACCCTAACTCCAAAAAATAAAAATTCCAGCACTGTCCCTACACCCAAAAACAAATTGAGTACCATTAAGTAATTTTCGTATACTTATGGTACGTATTTCGACGACATATCGCAGCCATACACGGACATTAATACAAAATAATTACAGTAAATTCCATAATAATTACAGTAATTCCAAATCTCAAGATTCCAGCTGTATCCGTTCGTCCAATTCCAAATTGTACCAAACTTAGTATCAAGTCGAACTCTTCGTACCCAGTAGAAAGATTTTCCAAAACTACCTCAATCCTTCACTTTTGTAGTAATCTTACTTCCAAATTTCAGGATTCAAACTCTATCCGTTAAACCAAATTAAAATTGTACTAAATTTAGAACAATTTAGAATTTTCGTACCAATTTTCAAAACTTCCTCAACGCAACAGGGCTACAATAATCATACTTTCAAATTGCAGGATTCCACCGCTATCCGTTCACCTACATACAAATTGTACTAAATTTAGTACCATTTAGTGCTTTTCGTAACCATAAGTTTGCTTTTTCAAAACAACCTGAATCCTACTCTTCGACTGTAATCGTAATTCCAAATTTCAGGATTCCAGCTCTATTAATTCACCCGAATCCAAATTGTATCAAATTTAGTACCATTTCTTTCCCAAACAAAAATTTCAGGATTCCAGCTCTACCCGTTCACCCAAATCCACATTGTACCATATTTAGTACCATTTAGTACTTCTCGTACGCACACGTACGACTTTTCAAAATTTCCTCAATACTACACTCCTACAGTAATCTTAATTCCTAATTCCAACACTATCCGTTTACTAAAATTCAAATTGTACCGAATTTAGTGCTTTCTGTACCCATAAGTACGAATTTCCAAAACTACCTCAATTCTACTGTCCGACAGTAATCTTAGTTCCAAATTTCAGAATTCCAGCTTTATCCGTTCTTCCAAATCCAAATTGTACCAAATTTAGTACCATTTAGTACTTTTCGTACTCAAAGGTACGAATTTCTAAAACTATCTCAATCCTACACCCCTACAGTAATCTTAATTCAAAACTTTAGGATTCCAGCTCTATCCGTTCACCCAAATCCAAATTTAGTACTGCTCGTAATCATAAATACGAACTTCCAAAACCATTTCCTTATTTCAACGCCATTTCCCAACCTTGATACTTAAAATTCAGGATTCCAGTTCTATCCGTTCACCCAAATCCAAATTGTAATAAATTTAGTACCATTTAGTACTTTTCGTACACATAAATACGAATTTCCAAAATTTCCCCAATCCTATGATCCAACAGTAATCTCAATTTCAAATTTCAGGATTCCAGCTCTGTCCGTTCACTCGAATCCCTATTGTACCAAATTTAGTACTTTTCGAACACATAAGTACGAATTTCCAAAACCACCCTCATATCTTAGTCCTACACTTCACAGTAATCTTAATTCCAAATTTCAGGTTTCCAGCTACATACATACGTTCACCCAAATCCAAATTGTACTAAATTTAGTACCATTTAGTACTTTTCGTACCCACAAGTACGAATTTTCAAAACTACCTCAATTCTACACCCCACCAGTAATCTCAATTCCAAATTTCGAGATTCCAACTATATCCGTTCACCCAAATCCCCATTGTCCCAAATTTAGTACCATTTAGTACTTTTCATTCACATAAGTAAGAATTTCCAAAACTTCCCCAGTCCTACACTCCAACAGTAATATCAATTCCAAATTTCAGGAATCCAGCTCTATCCGTTCACTCAAATCCAAATTGTACTAAATTTAGTACCAATTATTACTTTTCGTACACTCAAGTTTCCAAAAACCCTTTGGTACATCTTTCTTACTCTTCATCAGTGATCCTCAGTCCAAATTTGAGGAATCAAGCCCTATTCGTTCACCCAAATCGAAACTGTACCAAATTTAGTGCTAATTAGTATTTTTCGTACCCTATGTACGAATTTCCAAAACTTCCACAATATTAAACTCCACCAGTAATCTCAGTTCCAAATTTAGAGATTCCAGCGCTATCCGTTCACCCAAATCCCCATTATACAAAATTTAGTTCCATTTAGTACTTTCCGTACACATAAGTACTAATTTCCAAAACCACCTTCATATCTCAATCCTACACTTCAACAGTAATATTAATTCCAAATTTCAGGTTTCCAGCTCTATCCGTTCATTCAAATCCAAATTGTACTAAATTTAGCACCATTTAGTACTTTTCGTACCCATAAGTACGAATTTTCAAAACTACCTCAATCCTACACCCCACCAGTAATCTCAATTCCAAATTTCGAGATTCCAGCTATTATCCGTTCACCCAAATCCCCATTGTATCAAATTTAGTACCATTTAGTACTTTTCATACACATAAGTACGAATTTCCAAAAGTTCTTCAATCCTACACTCCAACAGTAATCTCAATTCCAAATATCAGGATTCCAGCTCTATCCGTTCACCCAAATCCCTATTGTACCAAATTTAGTACTATTTAGTACTTTTCGTACACATAAGCACGAATTTCCAAAACTACCCTCATATCTCAATCCTACACTACAACAGTAACCTTAATTCCAAATTTCAGGTTTCCAGCTCTTTACGTTCACCCAAATCTAAATTGTACTAAATTTAGTACTTTTCGTACACATGATTGGTAATTTTCCAAACCATTTCCTTTTAGAAGCACCACTTCCCAACCTTGATTTCCATACCAAATTCCTATATTCCTGGGGCCTATTATTGATTTCATTAATTATTTAGCGATTTCATCAAATTACAGATTTTGAAATTGAAAATTGAATAGTTATGACTGTACATCTCCATATACGATAAAATTCTTAATTGCAAATAAATCGTGGTAATATGCACAATTCTATTGCACTTTCATTGATTTGCAAACATTTAGTTATTACCAAAAAGTCAGGTCCATACAGTTTTTAGTTGTTGTTATTTCTGGCCGATTTCTGAATTTATTCCCCTAATGTTGTCTTCAACAGCAACTCATTTGTTCATTTGCGTAATTGATGTTTATACACCATCATCACCAACTGCGACATCTGTTGCAATGGAAGATAACAAATGTCTTGTCTTTCTATTATTTAGTGGTTTACGATAAAATAAGTGCGCCTAGAAGTAAACTACAAAATTTGAAATTATGTGTGATCTTTTACGATATCGAGAAGTTATGGCATTGTTAATTTTACACATGTCTTGTAGAGGGCCAACTAATTGAATAAGTACGTAATAGTAATGAAAAATAAGGATTTTTGTTGTTGTTATTTTTTGTGGTTCCAGGACGAATTTTCTAAAACCCGGCCTTATCTCGCACATTTGCATCAACAGTGACCCACTGGTAAAATTTCAAGCTCCTATCTTTAGCCGTTTTGGCTGGGCGTTGATGATGAGTCAGTCAGTCAGTCAGTCAGTCAGTCAATCACTTATCACCAAGCTCATTTATATATATAGATATATACTAGCAAAATGCCCGCTACTTCGTATGCGGAAAGCATATAAAAAAACAAATAAACAATATATAATATGGAAATGACAAACACTGAAAATTTGGTCGCACTAATACCAATTTTAATCAATATTTATTTTTATCTTAGTACTGTACGTACCCTTTAAGTTCGATTTTCAAAAAGATCAGCCGTATCTCACCCTTACACATTAACAGCGAGATCAACGTTGCACACCAATACACACCCTAACTCCAAAAAATAAAAATTCCAGCACTGTCCCTACACCCAAAAACAAATTGAGTACCATTAAATAATTTTCGTATACTTATGGTACGTATTTCGACGATATATCTCATCCATACACAGACATTAATACAAAATAATTACAGTAAATTCCATAATAATTACAGTATTTCCAAATCTCAAGATTCCAGCTGTATCCGTTCGTCCAATTCCAAATTGTACCAAACTTAGTATCAAGTCAAACTCTTCGTATCCATAAGTAAGATTTTCCAAAACTACCTCAATCCTTCACTTTAGTAGTAATCTTACTTCCAAATTTCAGGATTCAAACTCTATCCGTTAAACCAAATTAATATTGTACAAAATTTAGAACAATTTAGAATTGTCGTACCAATTTTCAAAACTTCCTCAATGCAACAGGGCTACAATAATCATACTTTCAAATTGCAGGATTCCACCGCTATCCGTTCACCTACATACAAATTGTATTAAATTTAGTACCATAAGTTTGCTTTTTCAAAACAACCTGAATCCTACTCTTCGACTGTAATCGTAATTCCAAATTTCAGGATTCCAGCTCTATTAATTCACCAGAATCCAAAGTGTATCAAATTTAGTACCATTTCATTCCCAAACAAAATTTTCAGGATTCCAGGTCTACCCGTTCACCCAAATCTATATTGTCCCATATTTAGTACTTCTCGTACCCATACGTACGACTTTTCAAAATTTCCTCAATACTACACTCCTACAGTAATCTTAATTCCAACACTATCCGTTTACTAAAATTCAAATTGTACCAAATTTAGTGGTTTTCGTACCCATAAGTACGAATTTCCAAACTACCTCAATTCTACTGTCCGGCAGTAATCTTAGTTCCGTTCATCCAAATCCAAATTGTACCAAATTTAGTACCATTTAGTACTTTTCGTACTCAAAGGTACGAATTTCCAAAACTATCTCAATCCTACACCCCTACAGTAATCTTAATTCAAAACTTTAGGATTCCATCTCTATCCGTTCACCCAAATCCAAATTTATTACTGCTCGTAATCATAAAAACGAACTTCCAAAACCATATCCTTATTTCAACGCCATTTCCCAACCTTGATTCCCATACCAAATTTGAAGCTTCTAGCTTTATCCATTAAAAATATGCAATTGGTACCAAATTTAGAAACTTTTAGTACTTTTCGTACACTTATAGGTCGAGTTTCTAAATACCCTTTGGTACATCTGCCTAACTCTCCACCAATGACCACTCGTTCAAAATTTCAGAATTCTAGCTCTTCGCGTTTGCCTAATACAATGGATTCCATATTTAGTACACTTTAGCACTTTTCGTACCCATAAGTACGAATTTTCAAAACTTCCTCAATTCTACACCCACCAGTAATCTCAATTCCAAATTTCGAGATTCCAACTATATCCGTTCACCCAAATCCCCATTGTCCCAAATTTAGTACTTCTCATTAACATAAGTAAGAATTTCCAAAACTTCCCCAGTCCTACACTCCAACAGTAATATCAATTCCAAATTTCAGGAATCCAGCTCTATCCGTTCACCCAAATCCAAATTGTACTAAATTTAGTACCATTTAGTACTTTTCGTACACTCAAGTTTCCAAAAACCCTTTGGTGCATATTTCTTACTCTTCATCAGTGATCCTCAGTCCAAATTTGAGGAATCAAACTCTATCCGTTCACCCAAATCGAAACTTTACCAAATTTAGTGCTATTTAGTATTTTTCGTACCCTATGTACGAATTTCCAAAACTTCCACAATACTAAACTCCACCAGTAATCTCAGTTCTAAATTTCGAGATTCCAGAGCTATCCGTTCACCCAAATACCCATTATACAAAATTTAGTTCCATTTAGTACTTTCAGTACACATAAGTACTAATTTCCAAAACCACCCTCATATCTCAATCCTACACTTCAACAGTAATATTAATTCCAAATTTCAGGTTTCCAGCTCTTTCCTTTCACCCAAATCTAAATTGTACTAAATTTAGTACCTTTTAGTACTATTCGTACACATAAATACGAATTTCCAAAATTTCCCCAATCCTATGCTCCAACAATAATCTCAATTTCAAATTTCAGGATTCGAGCTCTGTCCGTTCACTCGAATCCCTATTGTACCAAATTTAGTACTTTTCGAACACATAAGTGCGAATTTCCAAAACCACCCTCATATCTCAGTCCTACACTTCACAGTAATCTTAATTCCAAATTTCAGGTTTCCAGCTACATACATACGTTCACCCAAATCCAAATTGCACTAAATTTAGTACCATTTAGTACTTTTCGTACCCATAAGTACGAATTTTCAAAACTACCTCAATCCTACACCCCACCAGTAATCTCAATTCCAAATTTCGAGATTCCAGCTTTTATCCGTTCACCCAAATCCATATTGTATCAAATTTAGTACTTTTCATACACATAAGTACGAATTTCCAAAAGTTCTTCAATCCTACACTCCAACAGTAATCTCAATTCCAAATATCAGGATTCCAGCTCTATCCGTTCACCCAAATCCCTATTGTACCAAATTTAGTACTATTTATTACTTTTCGTACACATAAGTACTAATTTCCAAAACTACCCTCATATCTCAATCCTACACTTCAACAGTAATATTAATTCCAAATTTCAGGTTTCCAGCTCTATCCGTTCATTCAAATCCAAATTGTACTAAATTTAGTACCATTTAGTACTTTTCGTACCCATAAGTACGAATTTTCAAAACTACCTCAATCCTACACCCCACCTGTAATCTCAATTCCAAATATCGAGATTCCAGATATTATCCGTTCACCCAAATCCCCATTGTATCAAATTTAGTACCATTTAGTACTTTTCATACACATAAGCACGAATTTCCAAAACTATCCTCATATCTCAATCCTACACTACAACAGTAACCTTAATTCCAAATTTCAGGTTTCCAGCTTTTTACGTTCACCCAAATCTAAATTGTACTAAATTTAGTACCATTTAATACTTTTCGTACACATGATTGGTAATTTTCCAAACCATTTCCTTTTAGAAGCACCACTTCCCAACCTTGATTTCCATACCAAATTCCTATATTCCTGGGGCCTATTATTGATTTCATTAATTAGTTATCGATTTCTTTAAATTACAGATTTTGAAATTGAATAGTTATGACTGTACATCTCCATATACGATAAAATTCTTAACTGCAAATAAATAGTGGTAGTATGCACAATTTTATTGCACTTTCATTGATTTGCAAACATTTAGTTATTCACGACATCTGTTGCAATGGAAGATAACAAATGTCTTGTCTTTCTATTATTTAGTGGTTTACGATAAAATAAGTGCGCCTAGAAGTAAACTACAAAATTTTAAATTATGTGTGATCGTTTACGGTATCATGAAGTTATAGCATTGTTAATTTGACACATGTCTTGCAGAGGGCCAACTAAGTGCATAAGTACGTAATAATAATGAAAAATAAGGATTTTTGTTGTTGTTATTTTTTGTGGTTCCAGGACGAATTTTCTAAAACCCGGCCTTATCTCGCACATTTGCATCAAGAGTGACCCACTGGTAAAATTTCAAGCTCCTAGCTTTAGCCGTTTTGGCTGGGCGTTGATGATGAGTCAGTCAGTCAGTCAGTCAATCACTTATCACCAAGCTCATTTATATATATAGATATACTAGCAATTGCCCGCTACTTCGTTAGCGGAGAATTCACACGAATATAATAAATAAAGAAATTAAAATGCAGAGTATAGTTTCACCCGTTCCTATTTACAAATTCTTTAACCAGTAAAGTACGACAGTTTAAGGTATTACCACATATTCTTTCTAAAAATCATACCTGTGGTTTTCAAATAGAACTACATAAATCGATTAATCGATTTGTGTTCATTTTGCTTTATTGATGTAGCTAGAAGCTATCAACGGCAAAAATCTGTTTTCAAAAAATGTGGGCCGTAGTATTTTTAAAACTATATTCTCAACAACTATTGTTAAAACATTTGGTACCCTACGCTACATCGAATATGGCATAACTAAATCCCTTTAGTAATGAAAGTACTTAGCTCATCCGTCACTTCAATGTTCCTCGGAGGGGCAAAACAGTTGAATTGTACTACACTAAGCAGTATTTCATTAAAAACGGTTCGATTATCTGCTTGCTTACTGTATTATTGGCATTAAAAATAAGTGCAAACAATGACAATGTCTTAAACATATCATCATTGGGCATTAATTACAGCATGTAAACTCCTGGGATTTAAAAAAAAACAATTCGAAATGTCATATTTTATTGGTATTTGTGCCATATTAGTGGGCTGTCTTATTCCCGACTTCTGTCTTCAGATGAACCCATAAATTTTCAATGGGGTTAATATTTGGACTTTAGTGTCGATGTCTTCGTTGTAGTTGTATAACAACCAAGTCCTACGTAAATAAGATTTACGTCTGTCTAGACTGTCTTGTATTGGTAGAGTTTATATTATAATTTATAATTTTCAGTGTCCAAAAACCCAATTTTGACATTGTCGATTAAATAATTTTTCAATGTTTCCGTATTTTACCAAAGCCCTTGCTTTATATACAATCCCATGCCACAGAAAAACGGATTGTATAGACAAAGGACTGCTCTCACCAATTTTAATAACATTGAGTTTGTTGACAGAACAACTGAATTAAAAATGCAATTGTAATCAGATTTTGTTCAAACAAAAACTGTATGTGGTTAGTTTTTGACGAAATCTACATCCTCAGATAAATGTATAAATGAAAATATTGCATTTTTTTTAAATCGCCTTCGAAAAACGTTGAGTATTTTTGTTTAGGTCGGTTAACAGCATATAATATGATGCGGTGCTCTTGAACCTACATTAAACGAAAGGAGCTTATACCTGGGAATAAAAAATCGCCTGAGCGCTAATTAAATAAATTACGGTCAAAGTTCACATTTTTTGGGGGTTTTTAGGTTTTCACTCCCTATCAAAATGGAATAAAGAAATTGTTGTAGCATCGAAAATTCTCTACAAAATTGTCCTTTATGATATTTTTGTAGGTTTTACCATTTTTAACATATAGATGTTCAGATTAGGACAATTCACTGACTGTATCGTCTCCATATGAAACAATGTCATGACTGCAATTTCCCTACTTTAACTTATATATCGCAAAAATGGTACTACCTAGGAATAAATTACGAAATTTTCACAGCTATAAGATTTTTTTAGTCCCATTTTGACAATACATGCCGTTTTCAAGCAAACTCGCGAAAACCTAACAAAAAACCTAAAACTGTGACCTGAACTTCTCTCAAAAATGGTAAAACCTAGGAACAAATCGTATGAGTAATCCTTTGTCTATACGATTCATTTTTTAACATCGAGTTCGTTTACAGAACAACTCAATTAAAAACACAATTTTAAAAACATCTTGTTCTAACAAAAACTGTATGGTGTTAGTTTTTACGGAATCGACATCCTCACATGTAAAAGAAAATCTTGCAATTTTTCTCAAAAATCGACTTCGAAAATGTTGAGTATTTTGGTTTGAGTCTGTTGACAGCACTCAACATGAGTAATCCTTTGTCTATACACTTCATTTGTCTATGCCCTTACCATAACTTACAGTTCTCCGAACTTTACAGTATGTATTGCATTTTTATTTTCCAGGACTGTGAGAGGGTTGCGCCATTTTTTTTTGGGTTCCGTCGTAATAGTGCAACATAATTTTCATCTCATCAGAAAATATAACGTCATCAAAGTACTTTAACGGGCTTGAAATCTTCTCTTCAAATCTGATTCGTTGCTTTATATTTTGCGGGGAGAGAACTTTTTTCCTAACCCTTCGTGATGAATACTTGTTATGTAATACTTTTCTGCCTTTTTCATGTAACACACATACTCCAAAATCGTTTTCAATTACAGAATTAATCTTTTGTCTCTGGTTTGGGACCTATTATTGATTTCATTAATTATTTAGTCATTTCTTCAAATTACAGATTTTGAAAATTGAATAGTTATGACTGTACATCTCCATATACGATAAAATTCTTAATTGCAAATAAATCGTGGTAATATGCACCATTTTATTGCACTTCCGTTGATTTGCAAACATTTAGTTATTACCAAAAAGTCAAGTCCATACAGTTTTTAGCTGTTGTTATTTCTGGCCGATTTCTGAATTTATTCCCCTAATGTTGTCTTCAACAGCAACTCATTTGTTCAACAAACCAAACCCAACATTATTTATTGAAAGAATTTTTGTTTTAATTTTATATTGAAAATCAACATTTTTACAATTGCATCGTTTGTAATCATTTTTTCTAACTGGACTTTAACGAATGAAAATCTTTTGTGCGACACCTGTTATGTGAAAACAAAATCGGTTTGTCTTTGTCTTTCTATTATTTAGAGGTTTACGATGAAATAAGTGCGCCTAGAAGTAAACTACAAAATTTGAAATTATGTGTGATTTTTTACGGCATCAAGATTATAGCATTGTTAATTTGACACATGTCTTGCAGAGGGCCAACTAAGTGAATAAGTACGTAATAATAGTGAAAGATAAGGATTTTTGTTGTTGTTATTTTTGTGGTTCCAGGACGAATTTTCTAAAACTCGGCCTTATCTCGCACATTTGCATCAACAGTGACCCACTGGTAAAATTTCAAGCTCCTCAAGAAATCTACATCATCAGATAAATGTATAAATGAAAATATTGAATTTTTTTAAATCGCCTTCGAAAAACGTTGAGTATTTTTGTTTGGGTCGGTTAACAGCATATAACATGATGCGGTGCTCTTGAAACAACATTAAATGAAAGAAACTTACACCTGGGAATAAAAAAATCGCCTGAGCGCCTTTTAAATAAATCACGGTCAAAGTTCACATTTTTTGGGGGTTTTTAGGTTTTCATGCCCTATCTAAATGGAATAAAGAAATCGTTGTATCATCGAAAATTCTCTACAAAGTTGTCCTTTATGATTTTTTGTAGGTTTTACCATTTTTAAGATATAGATGTTCAGATTAGGACAATTCACTGGCTGTATCGTCTCCATATGAAACAATGTCATGACTGCAATTTCCCTACTTTAACTTATATATCGCAAAAATGGTACAACCCAGGAAAAAATTACGAAATTTTCACAGTTATAAGATTTTTTTAGTCCCATTTTGACAATACATGCCGTTTTCAAACAAACTCGAGAAAACCTAACAAAAAACCTAAAACTGTGACCTGAACTTCTATATCTCAAAAATGGTAAAACCTAGGAACAAATCGAATGAGTAATCCTTTGTCTATACGATTCATTTTTTAACATCGAGTTCGTTTACAGAACAACTCAATTAAAAACACAATTTTAAAAACATCTTGTTCTAACAAAAACTGTATGGTGTTAGTTTTTACGGAATCGACATCCTCACATGTAAAAGAAAATCTTGCAATTTTTCTCAAAATCGACTTGGAAAAATGTTGAGTATTTTGGTTTGAGTCTGTTGACAGCACTCAACATTAGTAATCCTTTGTCTATACACTTCATTTGTCTATGCCCTTCTCCGAACTTTACAGTATGTATTGCATTTTTATTTTCCAGGGCTGTGAGAGGGTTGCGCCATATTTTTTGGGTTCCGTCGTAATAGTGCAACATAATTTTCATCTCATCAGAAAATATAACGTCATCAAAGTACTTTAACGGGCTTGAACTCTTCTTAGTAGCAAATCTGATTCGTTGCTTTATATGTTGCGGGGAGATAACTTTTTTCCTAACCCTTCGTGATGAATACTTGTTATGTAATACTTTTCTGCCTTTTTCACGTAACACACATACTCCAAAATCGTTTTCAATTACAGAACCAATCTTTTGTCTCTGGTTTGGGGCCTATTATTGATTTCATTAATTATTTAGCGATTTCTTCAAATTACAGATTTTGAAATTGAAAATTGAATAGTTATGACTGTACATCTCCATATACGATAAAATTCTTAATTGCAAATAAATCGTGGTAATATGCACAATTTTATTGCACTTTCATTGATTTGCAAACATTTAGTTATTACCAAAAAGTCAGGTCCATACAGTTTTTAGTTGTTGTTATTTCTGGCCGATTTCTGAATTTATTCCCCTAATGTTGTCTTCAACAGCAACTCATTTGTTCAACAAACCAAACCCAACATTATTTATTGAACGAATTTTTGTTTTAATTTTAAATTGAAAATCAAAATTTGTTTGTAATCATTTATTCTAACTGGATTTTAACGAATGAAAATCTTTTGTGCGACACCTGTTATATGAAAATAAAATCAGGATCGGTTTGTATTTTTGCGTAATTGATCACCAACTGCGACATCTGTTGCAATGGAAGATAACAAATGTCTTGTCTTTCTATTATCTAGTGGTTTACGATAAAATAAGGGCGCCTAGAAGTAAACTACAAAATTTGAAATTATGTTGTTAATTTTACACATGTCTTACAGAGGGCCAACTAAGTGAATAAGTACGTAATAATAATGAAAAATAAGGATTTTTGTTGTTGTTATTTTTTGTGGTTCCAGGACGAATTTTCTAAAACCCGGCCTTATCTCGCACATTTGCATCAACAGTGACCCACTGGTAAAATTTCAAGCTCCTAGCTTTAGCCGTTTTGGCTGGGCGTTGATGATGAGTCAGTCAGTCAGTCAGTCACTTATCACCAAGCTCATTTATATATATAGATATATATATATATATATATATATATATATATATATATATATATATATATATATATATATATATATCTATATATATAAATGAGCTTGGTGATAAGTGACTGACTGACTGACTGACTCATCATCAACGCCCAGCCAAAACGGCTAAAGCTAGGAGCTTGAAATTTTACCAGTGGGTCACTGTTGATGCAAATGTGCGAGATAAGGCCGGGTTTTAGAAAATTCGTCCTGGAACCACAAAAAATAACAACAACAAAAATCCTTATTTTTCATTATTATTACGTACTTATTCACTTAGTTGGCCCTCTGTAAGACATGTGTAAAATTAACAACATAATTTAAAATTTTGTAGTTTACTTCTAGGCGCCCTTATTTTATCGTAAACCACTAGATAATAGAAAGACAAGACATTTGTTATCTTCCATTGCAACAGATGTCGCAGTTGGTGATCAATTACGCAAAAATACAAACCGATCCTGATTTTATTTTCATATAACAGGTGTCGCACAAAAGATTTTCATTCGTTAAAATCCAGTTAGAATAAATGATTACAAACAAATTTTGATTTTCAATTTAAAATTAAAACAAAAATTCGTTCAATAAATAATGTTGGGTTTGGTTTGTTGAACAAATGAGTTGCTGTTGAAGACAACATTAGGGGAATAAATTCAGAAATCGGCCAGAAATAACAACAACTAAAAACTGTATGGACCTGACTTTTTGGTAATAACTAAATGTTTGCAAATCAATGAAAGTGCAATAAAATTGTGCATATTACCACGATTTATTTGCAATTAAGAATTTTATCGTATATGGAGATGTACAGTCATAACTATTCAATTTTCAATTTCAAAATCTGTAATTTGAAGAAATCGCTAAATAATTAATGAAATCAATAATAGGCCCCAAACCAGAGACAAAAGATTGGTTCTGTAATTGAAAACGATTTTGGAGTATGTGTGTTACGTGAAAAAGGCAGAAAAGTATTACATAACAAGTATTCATCACGAAGGGTTAGGAAAAAGTTATCTCCCCGCAACATATAAAGCAACGAATCAGATTTGCTACTAAGAAGAGTTCAAGCCCGTTAAAGTACTTTGATGACGTTATATTTTCTGATGAGATGAAAATTATGTTGCACTATTACGACGGAACCCAAAAAATATGGCGCAACCCTCTCACAGCCCTGGAAAATAAAAATGCAATACATACTGTAAAGTTCGGAGAAGGGCATAGACAAATGAAGTGTATAGACAAAGGATTACTAATGTTGAGTGCTGTCAACAGACTCAAACCAAAATACTCAACATTTTTCCAAGTCGATTTTTGAGAAAAATTGCAAGATTTTCTTTTACATGTGAGGATGTCGATTCCGTAAAAACTAACACCATACAGTTTTTGTTAGAACAAGATGTTTTTAAAATTGTGTTTTTAATTGAGTTGTTCTGTAAACGAACTCGATGTTAAAAAATGAATCGTATAGACAAAGGATTACTCATTCGATTTGTTCCTAGGTTTTACCATTTTTGAGATATAGAAGTTCAGGTCACAGTTTTAGGTTTTTTGTTAGGTTTTCTCGAGTTTGTTTGAAAACGGCATGTATTGTCAAAATGGGACTAAAAAAATCTTATAACTGTGAAAATTTCGTAATTTTTTCCTGGGTTGTACCATTTTTGCGATATATAAGTTAAAGTAGGGAAATTGCAGTCATGACATTGTTTCATATGGAGACGATACAGCCAGTGAATTGTCCTAATCTGAACATCTATATCTTAAAAATGGTAAAACCTACAAAAAATCATAAAGGACAACTTTGTAGAGAATTTTCGATGATACAACGATTTCTTTATTCCATTTAGATAGGGCATGAAAACCCTAAAAACCCCCAAAAAATGTGAACTTTGACCGTGATTTATTTAAAAGGCGCTCAGGCGATTTTTTTATTCCCAGGTGTAAGTTTCTTTCATTTAATGTTGTTTCAAGAGCACCGCATCATGTTATATGCTGTTAACCGACCCAAACAAAAATACTCAACGTTTTTCGAAGGCGATTTAAAAAAATTCAATATTTTCATTTATACATTTATCTGATGATGTAGATTTCTTGAGGAGCTTGAAATTTTACCAGTGGGTCACTGTTGATGCAAATGTGCGAGATAAGGCCGAGTTTTAGAAAATTCGTCCTGGAACCACAAAAATAACAACAACAAAAATCCTTATCTTTCACTATTATTACGTACTTATTCACTTAGTTGGCCCTCTGCAAGACATGTGTCAAATTAACAATGCTATAATCTTGATGCCGTAAAAAATCACACATAATTTCAAATTTTGTAGTTTACTTCTAGGCGCACTTATTTCATCGTAAACCTCTAAATAATAGAAAGACAAAGACAAACCGATTTTGTTTTCACATAACAGGTGTCGCACAAAAGATTTTCATTCGTTAAAGTCCAGTTAGAAAAAATGATTACAAACGATGCAATTGTAAAAATGTTGATTTTCAATTTAAAATTAAAACAAAAATTCTTTCAATAAATAATGTTGGGTTTGGTTTGTTGAACAAATGAGTTGCTGTTGAAGACAACATTAGGGGAATAAATTCAGAAATCGGCCAGAAATAACAACAGCTAAAAACTGTATGGACTTGACTTTTTGGTAATAACTAAATGTTTGCAAATCAACGGAAGTGCAATAAAATGGTGCATATTACCACGATTTATTTGCAATTAAGAATTTTATCGTATATGGAGATGTACAGTCATAACTATTCAATTTTCAAAATCTGTAATTTGAAGAAATGACTAAATAATTAATGAAATCAATAATAGGTCCCAAACCAGAGACAAAAGATTAATTCTGTAATTGAAAACGATTTTGGAGTATGTGTGTTACATGAAAAAGGCAGAAAAGTATTACATAACAAGTATTCATCACGAAGGGTTAGGAAAAAAGTTCTCTCCCCGCAAAATATAAAGCAACGAATCAGATTTGAAGAGAAGATTTCAAGCCCGTTAAAGTACTTTGATGACGTTATATTTTCTGATGAGATGAAAATTATGTTGCACTATTACGACGGAACCCAAAAAAAAATGGCGCAACCCTCTCACAGTCCTGGAAAATAAAAATGCAATACATACTGTAAAGTTCGGAGAACTGTAAGTTATGGTAAGGGCATAGACAAATGAAGTGTATAGACAAAGGATTACTCATGTTGAGTGCTGTCAACAGACTCAAACCAAAATACTCAACATTTTCGAAGTCGATTTTTGAGAAAAATTGCAAGATTTTCTTTTACATGTGAGGATGTCGATTCCGTAAAAACTAACACCATACAGTTTTTGTTAGAACAAGATGTTTTTAAAATTGTGTTTTTAATTGAGTTGTTCTGTAAACGAACTCGATGTTAAAAAATGAATCGTATAGACAAAGGATTACTCATACGATTTGTTCCTAGGTTTTACCATTTTTGAGAGAAGTTCAGGTCACAGTTTTAGGTTTTTTGTTAGGTTTTCGCGAGTTTGCTTGAAAACGGCATGTATTGTCAAAATGGGACTAAAAAAATCTTATAGCTGTGAAAATTTCGTAATTTATTCCTAGGTAGTACCATTTTTGCGATATATAAGTTAAAGTAGGGAAATTGCAGTCATGACATTGTTTCATATGGAGACGATACAGTCAGTGAATTGTCCTAATCTGAACATCTATATGTTAAAAATGGTAAAACCTACAAAAATATCATAAAGGACAATTTTGTAGAGAATTTTCGATGCTACAACAATTTCTTTATTCCATTTTGATAGGGAGTGAAAACCTAAAAACCCCCAAAAAATGTGAACTTTGACCGTAATTTATTTAATTAGCGCTCAGGCGATTTTTTATTCCCAGGTGTAAGCTCCTTTCGTTTAATGTAGGTTCAAGAGCACCGCATCATATTATATGCTGTTAACCGACCTAAACAAAAATACTCAACGTTTTTCGAAGGCGATTTAAAAAAAATGCAATATTTTCATTTATACATTTATCTGAGGATGTAGATTTCGTCAAAAACTAACCACATACAGTTTTTGTTTGAACAAAATCTGATTACAATTGCATTTTTAATTCAGTTGTTCTGTCAACAAACTCAATGTTATTAAAATTGGTGAGAGCAGTCCTTTGTCTATATAATCCGTTTTTCTGTGGCATGGGATTGTATATAAAGCAAGGGCTTTGGTAAAATACGGAAACATTGAAAAATTATTTAATCGACAATGTCAAAATTGGGTTTTTGGACACTGAAAATTATAAATTATAATATAAACTCTACCAATACAAGACAGTCTAGACAGACGTAAATCTTATTTACGTAGGACTTGGTTGTTATACAACTACAACGAAGACATCGACACTAAAGTCCAAATATTAACCCCATTGAAAATTTATGGGTTCATCTGAAGACAGAAGTCGGGAATAAGACAGCCCACTAATATGGCACAAATACCAATAAAATATGACATTTCGAATTGTTTTTTTTTAAATCCCAGGAGTTTACATGCTGTAATTAATGCCCAATGATGATATGTTTAAGACATTGTCATTGTTTGCACTTATTTTTAATGCCAATAATACAGTAAGCAAGCAGATAATCGAACCGTTTTTAATGAAATACTGCTTAGTGTAGTACAATTCAACTGTTTTGCCCCTCCGAGGAACATTGAAGTGACGGTTGAGCTAAGTACTTTCATTACTAAAGGGATTTAGTTATGCCATATTCGATGTAGCGTAGGGTACCAAATGTTTTAACAATAGTTGTTGAGAATATAGTTTTAAAAATACTACGGCCCACATTTTTTGAAAACAGATTTTTGCCGTTGATAGCTTCTAGCTACATCAATAAAGCAAAATGAACACAAATCGATTAATCGATTTATGTAGTTCTATTTGAAAACCACAGGTATGATTTTTAGAAAGAATATGTGGTAATACCTTAAACTGTCGTACTTTACTGGTTAAAGAATTTGTAAATAGGAACGGGTGAAACTATACTCTGCATTTTAATTTCTTTATTTATTATATTCGTGTGAATTCTCCGCTAACGAAGTAGCGGGCAATTGCTAGTATATATATATATATATATATACTAGCAAAATGCCCGCTACTTCGTATGCGGAAAGGATATAAAAAAACAAATAAACAATATATAATATGGAAATGACAAACACTGAAAACTTGGTCGCACTAATACCAATTTTAATCAATATTTATTTTTATCTTAGTACTGTACGTACCCCTTAAGTTCGTTTTTAAAAAAGATCAGCCGTATCTCACCCTTACACATTAACAGCGAGATCAACGTTGCACACCAATAAACACCCTAACTCCAAAAAATAAAAATTCCAGCACTGTCCCTACACCCAAAAACAAATTGAGTACCATTAAGTAATTTTCGTATACTTATGGTACGTATTTCGACGACATATCGCAGCCATACACGGACATTAATACAAAATAATTACAGTAAATTCCATAATAATTACAGTAATTCCAAATCTCAAGATTCCAGCTGTATCCGTTCGTCCAATTCCAAATTGTACCAAACTTAGTATCAAGTCGAACTCTTCGTACCCAGTAGAAAGATTTTCCAAAACTACCTCAATCCTTCACTTTTGTAGTAATCTTACTTCCAAATTTCAGGATTCAAACTCTATCCGTTAAACCAAATTAAAATTGTACTAAATTTAGAACAATTTAGAATTTTCGTACCAATTTTCAAAACTTCCTCAACGCAACAGGGCTACAATAATCATACTTTCAAATTGCAGGATTCCACCGCTATCCGTTCACCTACATACAAATTGTACTAAATTTAGTACCATTTAGTGCTTTTCGTAACCATAAGTTTGCTTTTTCAAAACAACCTGAATCCTACTCTTCGACTGTAATCGTAATTCCAAATTTCAGGATTCCAGCTCTATTAATTCACCCGAATCCAAATTGTATCAAATTTAGTACCATTTCTTTCCCAAACAAAAATTTCAGGATTCCAGCTCTACCCGTTCACCCAAATCCACATTGTACCATATTTAGTACCATTTAGTACTTCTCGTACGCACACGTACGACTTTTCAAAATTTCCTCAATACTACACTCCTACAGTAATCTTAATTCCTAATTCCAACACTATCCGTTTACTAAAATTCAAATTGTACCGAATTTAGTGCTTTCTGTACCCATAAGTACGAATTTCCAAACTACCTCAATTCTACTGTCCGACAGTAATCTTAGTTCCAAATTTCAGAATTCCAGCTTTATCCGTTCTTCCAAATCCAAATTGTACCAAATTTAGTACCATTTAGTACTTTTCGTACTCAAAGGTACGAATTTCTAAAACTATCTCAATCCTACACCCCTACAGTAATCTTAATTCAAAACTTTAGGATTCCAGCTCTATCCGTTCACCCAAATCCAAATTTAGTACTGCTCGTAATCATAAATACGAACTTCCAAAACCATTTCCTTATTTCAACGCCATTTCCCAACCTTGATACTTAAAATTCAGGATTCCAGTTCTATCCGTTCACCCAAATCCAAATTGTAATAAATTTAGTACCATTTAGTACTTTTCGTACACATAAATACGAATTTCCAAAATTTCCCCAATCCTATGATCCAACAGTAATCTCAATTTCAAATTTCAGGATTCCAGCTCTGTCCGTTCACTCGAATCCCTATTGTACCAAATTTAGTACTTTTCGAACACATAAGTACGAATTTCCAAAACCACCCTCATATCTCAGTCCTACACTTCACAGTAATCTTAATTCCAAATTTCAGGTTTCCAGCTACATACATACGTTCACCCAAATCCAAATTGTACTAAATTTAGTACCATTTAGTACTTTTCGTACCCACAAGTACGAATTTTCAAAACTACCTCAATTCTACACCCCACCAGTAATCTCAATTCCAAATTTCGAGATTCCAACTATATCCGTTCACCCAAATCCCCATTGTCCCAAATTTAGTACCATTTAGTACTTTTCATTCACATAAGTAAGAATTTCCAAAACTTCCCCAGTCCTACACTCCAACAGTAATATCAATTCCAAATTTCAGGAATCCAGCTCTATCCGTTCACTCAAATCCAAATTGTACTAAATTTAGTACCAATTATTACTTTTCGTACACTCAAGTTTCCAAAAACCCTTTGGTACATCTTTCTTACTCTTCATCAGTGATCCTCAGTCCAAATTTGAGGAATCAAGCCCTATTCGTTCACCCAAATCGAAACTGTACCAAATTTAGTGCTAATTAGTATTTTTCGTACCCTATGTACGAATTTCCAAAACTTCCACAATATTAAACTCCACCAGTAATCTCAGTTCCAAATTTAGAGATTCCAGCGCTATCCGTTCACCCAAATCCCCATTATACAAAATTTAGTTCCATTTAGTACTTTCCGTACACATAAGTACTAATTTCCAAAACCACCTTCATATCTCAATCCTACACTTCAACAGTAATATTAATTCCAAATTTCAGGTTTCCAGCTCTATCCGTTCATTCAAATCCAAATTGTACTAAATTTAGCACCATTTAGTACTTTTCGTACCCATAAGTACGAATTTTCAAAACTACCTCAATCCTACACCCCACCAGTAATCTCAATTCCAAATTTCGAGATTCCAGCTATTATCCGTTCACCCAAATCCCCATTGTATCAAATTTAGTACCATTTAGTACTTTTCATACACATAAGTACGAATTTCCAAAAGTTCTTCAATCCTACACTCCAACAGTAATCTCAATTCCAAATATCAGGATTCCAGCTCTATCCGTTCACCCAAATCCCTATTGTACCAAATTTAGTACTATTTAGTACTTTTCGTACACATAAGCACGAATTTCCAAAACTACCCTCATATCTCAATCCTACACTACAACAGTAACCTTAATTCCAAATTTCAGGTTTCCAGCTCTTTACGTTCACCCAAATCTAAATTGTACTAAATTTAGTACTTTTCGTACACATGATTGGTAATTTTCCAAACCATTTCCTTTTAGAAGCACCACTTCCCAACCTTGATTTCCATACCAAATTCCTATATTCCTGGGGCCTATTATTGATTTCATTCAAATTACAGATTTTGAAATTGAAAATTGAATAGTTATGACTGTACATCTCCATATACGATAAAATTCTTAATTGCAAATAAATCGTGGTAATATGCACAATTCTATTGCACTTTCATTGATTTGCAAACATTTAGTTATTACCAAAAAGTCAGGTCCATACAGTTTTTAGTTGTTGTTATTTCTGGCCGATTTCTGAATTTATTCCCCTAATGTTGTCTTCAACAGCAACTCATTTGTTCATTTGCGTAATTGATGTTTATACACCATTAGCACCAACTGCGACATCTGTTGCAATGGAAGATAACAAATGTCTTGTCTTTCTATTATTTAGTGGTTTACGATAAAATAAGTGCGCCTAGAAGTAAACTACAAAATTTGAAATTATGTGTGATCTCTTACGATATCAGGAAGTTATGGCATTGTTAATTTTACACATGTCTTGCAGAGGGCCAACTAAGTGAATAAGTACGTAATAGTAAAGAAAAATAAGGATTTTTGTTGTTGTTATTTTTTGTGGTTCCAGGACGAATTTTCTAAAACCCGGCCTTATCTCGCACATTTGCATCAACAGTGACCCACTGGTAAAATTTCAAGCTCCTAGCTTTAGCCGTTTTGGCTGGGCGTTGATGATGAGTCAGTCAGTCAGTCAGTCAATCACTTATCACCAAGCTCATCTATATATATAAATGAGCTTGGTGATAAGTGATTGACTGACTGACTGACTGACTGACTGACTCATCATCAACGCCCAGCCAAAACGGCTAAAGATAGGAGCTTGAAATTTTACCAGTGGGTCACTGTTGATGCAAATGTGCGAGATAAGGCCGGGTTTTAGAAAATTCGTCCTGGAACCACAAAAAATAACAACAACAAAAATCCTTATTTTTCATTACTATTACGTACTTATTCAATTAGTTGGCCCTCTACAAGACATGTGTAAAATTAACAATGCCATAACTTCTTGATATCGTAAGAGATCACACATAATTTCAAATTTTGTAGTTTACTTCTAGGCGCACTTATTTTATCGTAAACCACTAAATAATAGAAAGACAAGACATTTGTTATCTTCCATTGCAACAGATGTCGCAGTTGGTGATGATGGTGTATAAACATCAATTACGCAAATGAACAAATGAGTTGCTGTTGAAGACAACATTAGGGGAATAAATTCAGAAATCGGCCAGAAATAACAACAACTAAAAACTGTATGGACCTGACTTTTTGGTAATAACTAAATGTTTGCAAATCAATGAAAGTGCAATAGAATTGTGCATATTACCACGATTTATTTGCAATTAAGAATTTTATCGTATATGGAGATGTACAGTCATAACTATTCAATTTTCAATTTCAAAATCTGTAATTTGATGAAATCGCTAAATAATTAATGAAATCAATAATAGGCCCCAGGAATATAGGAATTTGGTATGGAAATCAAGGTTGGGAAGTGGTGCTTCTAAAAGGAAATGGTTTGGAAAATTACCAATCATGTGTACGAAAAGTACTAAATTTAGTACAATTTAGATTTGGGTGAACGTAAAGAGCTGGAAACCTGAAATTTGGAATTAAGGTTACTGTTGTAGTGTAGGATTGAGATATGAGGGTAGTTTTGGAAATTCGTGCTTATGTGTACGAAAAGTACTAAATAGTACTAAATTTGGTACAATAGGGATTTGGGTGAACGGATAGAGCTGGAATCCTGATATTTGGAATTGAGATTACTGTTGGAGTGTAGGATTGAAGAACTTTTGGAAATTCGTACTTATGTGTATGAAAAGTACTAAATGGTACTAAATTTGATACAATGGGGATTTGGGTGAACGGATAATAGCTGGAATCTCGAAATTTGGAATTGAGATTACTGGTGGGGTGTAGGATTGAGGTAGTTTTGAAAATTCGTACTTATGGGTACGAAAAGTACTAAATGGTGCTAAATTTAGTACAATTTGGATTTGAATGAAAGGATAGAGCTGGAAACCTGAAATTTGGAATTAATATTACTGTTGAAGTGTAGGATTGAGATATGAAGGTGGTTTAGGAAATTAGTACTTATGTGTACGGAAAGTACTAAATGGAACTAAATTTTGTATAATGGGGATTTGGGTGAACGGATAGCGCTGGAATCTCTAAATTTGGAACTGAGATTACTGGTGGAGTTTAATATTGTGGAAGTTTTGGAAATTCGTACATAGGGTACGAAAAATACTAATTAGCACTAAATTTGGTACAGTTTCGATTTGGGTGAACGAATAGGGCTTGATTCCTCAAATTTGGACTGAGGATCACTGATGAAGAGTAAGAAAGATGTACCAAAGGGTTTTTGGAAACTTGAGTGTACGAAAAGTAATAATTGGTACTAAATTTAGTACAATTTGGATTTGAGTGAACGGATAGAGCTGGATTCCTGAAATTTGGAATTGATATTACTGTTGGAGTGTAGGACTGGGGAAGTTTTGGAAATTCTTACTTATGTGAATGAAAAGTACTAAATGGTACTAAATTTGGGACAATGGGGATTTGGGTGAACGGATATAGTTGGAATCTCGAAATTTGGAATTGAGATTACTGGTGGGGTGTAGAATTGAGGTAGTTTTGAAAATTCGTACTTGTGGGTACGAAAAGTACTAAATGGTACTAAATTTAGTACAATTTGGATTTGGGTGAACGTATGTATGTAGCTGGAAACCTGAAATTTGGAATTAAGATTACTGTGAAGTGTAGGACTGAGATATGAGGGTGGTTTTGGAAATTCGTACTTATGTGTTCGAAAAGTACTAAATTTGGTACAATAGGGATTCGAGTGAACGGACAGAGCTGGAATCCTGAAATTTGAAATTGAGATTACTGTTGGATCATAGGATTGGGGAAATTTTGGAAATTCGTATTTATGTGTACGAAAAGTACTAAATGGTACTAAATTTATTACAATTTGGATTTGGGTGAACGGATAGAACTGGAATCCTGAATTTTAAGTATCAAGGTTGGGAAATGGCGTTGAAATAAGGAAATGGTTTTGGAAGTTCGTATTTATGATTACGAGCAGTACTAAATTTGGATTTGGGTGAACGGATAGAGCTGGAATCCTAAAGTTTTGAATTAAGATTACTGTAGGGGTGTAGGATTGAGATAGTTTTAGAAATTCGTACCTTTGAGTACGAAAAGTACTAAATGGTACTAAATTTGGTACAATTTGGATTTGGAAGAACGGATAAAGCTGGAATTCTGAAATTTGGAACTAAGATTACTGTCGGACAGTAGAATTGAGGTAGTTTTGGAAATTCGTACTTATGGGTACAGAAAGCACTAAATTCGGTACAATTTGAATTTTAGTAAACGGATAGTGTTGGAATTAGGAATTAAGATTACTGTAGGAGTGTAGTATTGAGGAAATTTTGAAAAGTCGTACGTGTGCGTACGAGAAGTACTAAATGGTACTAAATATGGTACAATGTGGATTTGGGTGAACGGGTAGAGCTGGAATCCTGAAATTTTTGTTTGGGAAAGAAATGGTACTAAATTTGATACAATTTGGATTCGGGTGAATTAATAGAGCTGGAATCCTGAAATTTGGAATTACGATTACAGTCGAAGAGTAGGATTCAGGTTGTTTTGAAAAAGCAAACTTATGGTTACGAAAAGCACTAAATGGTACTAAATTTAGTACAATTTGTATGTAGGTGAACGGATAGCGGTGGAATCCTGCAATTTGAAAGTATGATTATTGTAGCCCTGTTGCGTTGAGGAAGTTTTGAAAATTGGTACGAAAATTCTAAATTGTTCTAAATTTAGTACAATTTTAATTTGGTTTAACGGATAGAGTTTGAATCCTGAAATTTGGAAGTAAGATTACTACAAAAGTGAAGGATTGAGGTAGTTTTGGAAAATCTTTCTACTGGGTACGAAGAGTTCGACTTGATACTAAGTTTGGTACAATTTGGAATTGGACGAACGGATACAGCTGGAATCTTGAGATTTGGAATTACTGTAATTATTATGGAATTTACTGTAATTATTTTGTATTAATGTCCGTGTATGGCTGCGATATGTCGTCGAAATACGTACCATAAGTATACGAAAATTACTTAATGGTACTCAATTTGTTTTTGGGTGTAGGGACAGTGCTGGAATTTTTATTTTTTGGAGTTAGGGTGTTTATTGGTGTGCACGTTGATCTCGCTGTTAATGTGTAAGGGTGAGATACGGCTGATCTTTTTTAAAAACGAACTTAAGGGGTACGTACAGTACTAAGATAAAAATAAATATTGATTAAAATTGGTATTAGTGCGACCAAATTTTCAGTGTTTGTCATTTCCATATTATATATTGTTTATTTGTTTTTTTATATCCTTTCCGCATACGAAGTAGCGGGCATTTTGCTAGTCTATATATATAAATGAGCTTGGTGATAAGTGATTGACTGACTGACTGACTCATCATCAACGCCCAGCCAAAACGGCTAAAGCTAGGAGCTTGAAATTTTACCAGTGGGTCACTCTTGATGCAAATGTGCGAGATAAGGCCGGGTTTTAGAAAATTCGTCCTGGAACCACAAAAAATAACAACAACAAAAATCCTTATTTTTCATTATTATTACGTACTTATGCACTTAGTTGGCCCTCTGCAAGACATGTGTCAAATTAACAATGCTATAACTTCATGATACCGTAAACGATCACACATAATTTAAAATTTTGTAGTTTACTTCTAGGCGCACTTATTTTACCGTAAACCACTAAATAATAGAAAGACAAGACATTTGTTATCTTCCATTGCAACAGATGTCGTGAATAACTAAATGTTTGCAAATCAATGAAAGTGCAATAAAATTGTGCATACTACCACTATTTATTTGCAGTTAAGAATTTTATCGTATATGGAGATGTACAGTCATAACTATTCAATTTCAAAATCTGTAATTTAAAGAAATCGATAACTAATTAATGAAATCAATAATAGGCCCCAGGAATATAGGAATTTGGTATGGAAATCAAGGTTGGGAAGTGGTGCTTCTAAAAGGAAATGGTTTGGAAAATTACCAATCATGTGTACGAAAAGTATTAAATGGTACTAAATTTAGTACAATTTAGATTTGGGTGAACGTAAAAAGCTGGAAACCTGAAATTTGGAATTAAGGTTACTGTTGTAGTGTAGGATTGAGATATGAGGATAGTTTTGGAAATTCGTGCTTATGTGTATGAAAAGTACTAAATGGTACTAAATTTGATACAATGGGGATTTGGGTGAACGGATAATATCTGGAATCTCGATATTTGGAATTGAGATTACAGGTGGGGTGTAGGATTGAGGTAGTTTTGAAAATTCGTACTTATGGGTACGAAAAGTACTAAATGGTACTAAATTTAGTACAATTTGGATTTGAATGAACGGATAGAGCTGGAAACCTGAAATTTGGAATTAATATTACTGTTGAAGTGTAGGATTGAGATATGAGGGTAGTTTTGGAAATTAGTACTTATGTGTACGAAAAGTAATAAATAGTACTAAATTTGGTACAATAGGGATTTGGGTGAACGGATAGAGCTGGAATCCTGATATTTGGAATTGAGATTACTATTGGAGTGTAGGATTGAAGAACTTTTGGAAATTCGTACTTATGTGTATGAAAAGTACTAAATTTGATACAATATGGATTTGGGTGAACGGATAAAAGCTGGAATCTCGAAATTT
The DNA here is from genome assembly GCF_047663935.1 of Musca autumnalis. Taxonomy (NCBI): domain Eukaryota; kingdom Metazoa; phylum Arthropoda; class Insecta; order Diptera; family Muscidae; genus Musca; species Musca autumnalis. Next base: position 131,203,626 of record NW_027411644.1, read on the forward strand.
GGAATTGAGATTACTGGTGGGGTGTAGGATTGAGGTAGTTTTGAAAATTCGTACTTATGGGTACGAAAAGTACTAAATGGTACTAAATTTAGTGCAATTTGGATTTGGGTGAACGTATGTATGTAGCTGGAAACCTGAAATTTGGAATTAAGATTACTGTGAAGTGTAGGACTGAGATATGAGGGTGGTTTTGGAAATTCGCACTTATGTGTTCGAAAAGTACTAAATTTGGTACAATAGGGATTCGAGTGAACGGACAGAGCTCTAATCCTGAAATTTGAAATTGAGATTATTGTTGGAGCATAGGATTGGGGAAATTTTGGAAATTCGTATTTATGTGTACGAATAGTACTAAAAGGTACTAAATTTAGTACAATTTAGATTTGGGTGAAAGGAAAGAGCTGGAAACCTGAAATTTGGAATTAATATTACTGTTGAAGTGTAGGATTGAGATATGAGGGTGGTTTTGGAAATTAGTACTTATGTGTACTGAAAGTACTAAATGGAACTAAATTTTGTATAATGGGTATTTGGGTGAACGGATAGCTCTGGAATCTCGAAATTTAGAACTGAGATTACTGGTGGAGTTTAGTATTGTGGAAGTTTTGGAAATTCGTACATAGGGTACGAAAAATACTAAATAGCACTAAATTTGGTAAAGTTTCGATTTGGGTGAACGGATAGAGTTTGATTCCTCAAATTTGGACTGAGGATCACTGATGAAGAGTAAGAAATATGCACCAAAGGGTTTTTGGAAACTTGAGTGTACGAAAAGTACTAAATGGTACTAAATTTAGTACAATTTGGATTTGGTGAACGGATAGAGCTGGATTCCTGAAATTTGGAATTGATATTACTGTTGGAGTGTAGGACTGGGGAAGTTTTGGAAATTCTTACTTATGTTAATGAGAAGTACTAAATTTGGGACAATGGGGATTTGGGTGAACGGATATAGTTGGAATCTCGAAATTTGGAATTGAGATTACTGGTGGGTGTAGAATTGAGGAAGTTTTGAAAATTCGTACTTATGGGTACGAAAAGTGCTAAAGTGTACTAAATATGGAATCCATTGTATTAGGCAAACGCGAAGAGCTAGAATTCTGAAATTTTGAACGAGTGGTCATTGGTGGAGAGTTAGGCAGATGTACCAAAGGGTATTTAGAAACTCGACCTATAAGTGTACGAAAAGTACTAAAAGTTTCTAAATTTGGTACCAATTGCATATTTTTAATGGATAAAGCTAGAAGCTTCAAATTTGGTATGGGAATCAAGGTTGGGAAATGGCGTTGAAATAAGGATATGGTTTTGGAAGTTCGTTTTTATGATTACGAGCAGTAATAAATTTGGATTTGGGTGAACGGATAGAGATGGAATCCTAAAGTTTTGAATTAAGATTACTGTAGGGGTGTAGGATTGAGATAGTTTTGGAAATTCGTACCTTTGGGTACGAAAAGTACTAAATGGTACTAAATTTGGTACAATTTGGATTTGGATGAACGGAACTAAGATTACTGCCGGACAGTAGAATTGAGGTAGTTTGGAAATTCGTACTTATGGGTACGAAAACCACTAAATTTGGTACAATTTGAATTTTAGTAAACGGATAGTGTTGGAATTAAGATTACTGTAGGAGTGTAGTATTGAGGAAATTTTGAAAAGTCGTACGTATGGGTACGAGAAGTACTAAATATGGGACAATATAGATTTGGGTGAACGTGTAGACCTGGAATCCTGAAAATTTTGTTTGGGAATGAAATGGTACTAAATTTGATACACTTTGGATTCTGGTGAATTAATAGAGCTGGAATCCTGAAATTTGGAATTACGATTACAGTCGAAGAGTAGGATTCAGGTTGTTTTGAAAAAGCAAACTTATGGTACTAAATTTAATACAATTTGTATGTAGGTGAACGGATAGCGGTGGAATCCTGCAATTTGAAAGTATGATTATTGTAGCCCTGTTGCATTGAGGAAGTTTTGAAAATTGGTACGACAATTCTAAATTGTTCTAAATTTTGTACAATATTAATTTGGTTTAACGGATAGAGTTTGAATCCTGAAATTTGGAAGTAAGATTACTACTAAAGTGAAGGATTGAGGTAGTTTTGGAAAATCTTACTTATGGATACGAAGAGTTTGACTTGATACTAAGTTTGGTACAATTTGGAATTGGACGAACGGATACAGCTGGAATCTTGAGATTTGGAAATACTGGAATTATTATGGAATTTACTGTAATTATTTTGTATTAATGTCTGTGTATGGATGAGATATATCGTCGAAATACGTACCATAAGTATACGAAAATTATTTAATGGTACTCAATTTGTTTTTGGGTGTAGGGACAGTGCTGGAATTTTTATTTTTTGGAGTTAGGGTGTGTATTGGTGTGCAACGTTGATCTCGCTGTTAATGTGTAAGGGTGAGATACGGCTGATCTTTTTGAAAATCGAACTTAAAGGGTACGTACAGTACTAAGATAAAAATAAATATTGATTAAAATTGGTATTAGTGCGACCAAATTTTCAGTGTTTGTCATTTCCATATTATATATTGTTTATTTGTTTTTTTATATGCTTTCCGCATACGAAGTAGCGGGCATTTTGCTAGTATATCTATATATATAAATGAGCTTGGTGATAAGTGATTGACTGACTGACTGACTGACTGACTGACTGACTCATCATCAACGCCCAGCCAAAACGGCTAAAGCTAGGAGCTTGAAATTTTACCAGTGGGTCACTCTTGATGCAAATGTGCGAGATAAGGCCGGGTTTTAGAAAATTCGTCCTGGAACCACAAAAAATAACAACAACAAAAATCCTTATTTTTCATTATTATTACGTACTTATGCACTTAGTTGGCCCTCTGCAAGACATGTGTCAAATTAACAATGCTATAACTTCATGATACCGTAAACGATCACACATAATTTAAAATTTTGTAGTTTACTTCTAGGCGCACTTATTTTACCGTAAACCACTAAATAATAGAAAGACAAGACATTTGTTATCTTCCATTGCAACAGATGTCGTGAATAACTAAATGTTTGCAAATCAATGAAAGTGCAATAAAATTGTGCATACTACCACTATTTATTTGCAGTTAAGAATTTTATCGTATATGGAGATGTACAGTCATAACTATTCAATTTCAAAATCTGTAATTTAAAGAAATCGATAACTAATTAATGAAATCAATAATAGGCCCCAGGAATATAGGAATTTGGTATGGAAATCAAGGTTGGGAAGTGGTGCTTCTAAAAGGAAATGGTTTGGAAAATTACCAATCATGTGTACGAAAAGTATTAAATGGTACTAAATTTAGTACAATTTAGATTTGGGTGAACGTAAAAAGCTGGAAACCTGAAATTTGGAATTAAGGTTACTGTTGTAGTGTAGGATTGAGATATGAGGATAGTTTTGGAAATTCGTGCTTATGTGTATGAAAAGTACTAAATGGTACTAAATTTGATACAATGGGGATTTGGGTGAACGGATAATATCTGGAATCTCGATATTTGGAATTGAGATTACAGGTGGGGTGTAGGATTGAGGTAGTTTTGAAAATTCGTACTTATGGGTACGAAAAGTACTAAATGGTACTAAATTTAGTACAATTTGGATTTGAATGAACGGATAGAGCTGGAAACCTGAAATTTGGAATTAATATTACTGTTGAAGTGTAGGATTGAGATATGAGGGTAGTTTTGGAAATTAGTACTTATGTGTACGAAAAGTAATAAATAGTACTAAATTTGGTACAATAGGGATTTGGGTGAACGGATAGAGCTGGAATCCTGATATTTGGAATTGAGATTACTGTTGGAGTGTAGGATTGAAGAACTTTTGGAAATTCGTACTTATGTGTATGAAAAGTACTAAATTTGATACAATATGGATTTGGGTGAACGGATAAAAGCTGGAATCTCGAAATTTGGAATTGAGATTACTGGCGGGGTGTAGGATTGAGGTAGTTTTGAAAATTCGTACTTATGGGTACGAAAAGTACTAAATGGTACTAAATTTAGTGCAATTTGGATTTGGGTGAACGTATGTATGTAGCTGGAAACCTGAAATTTGGAATTAAGATTACTGTGAAGTGTAGGACTGAGATATGAGGGTGGTTTTGGAAATTCGCACTTATGTGTTCGAAAAGTACTAAATTTGGTACAATAGGGATTCGAGTGAACGGACAGAGCTCGAATCCTGAAATTTGAAATTGAGATTATTGTTGGAGCATAGGATTGGGGAAATTTTGGAAATTCGTATTTATGTGTACGAATAGTACTAAAAGGTACTAAATTTAGTACAATTTAGATTTGGGTGAAAGGAAAGAGCTGGAAACCTGAAATTTGGAATTAATATTACTGTTGAAGTGTAGGATTGAGATATGAGGGTGGTTTTGGAAAGTACTAAATGGAACTAAATTTTGTATAATGGGTATTTGGGTGAACGGATAGCTCTGGAATCTCGAAATTTAGAACTGAGATTACTGGTGGAGTTTAGTATTGTGGAAGTTTTGGAAATTCGTACATAGGGTACGAAAAATACTAAATAGCACTAAATTTGGTAAAGTTTCGATTTGGGTGAACGGATAGAGTTTGATTCCTCAAATTTGGACTGAGGATCACTGATGAAGAGTAAGAAATATGCACCAAAGGGTTTTTGGAAACTTGAGTGTACGAAAAGTACTAAATGGTACTAAATTTAGTACAATTTGGATTTGGGTGAACGGATAGAGCTGGATTCCTGAAATTTGGAATTGATATTACTGTTGGAGTGTAGGACTGGGGAAGTTTTGGAAATTCTTACTTATGTTAATGAGAAGTACTAAATTTGGGACAATGGGGATTTGGGTGAACGGATATAGTTGGAATCTCGAAATTTGGAATTGAGATTACTGGTGGGTGTAGAATTGAGGAAGTTTTGAAAATTCGTACTTATGGGTACGAAAAGTGCTAAAGTGTACTAAATATGGAATCCATTGTATTAGGCAAACGCGAAGAGCTAGAATTCTGAAATTTTGAACGAGTGGTCATTGGTGGAGAGTTAGGCAGATGTACCAAAGGGTATTTAGAAACTCGACCTATAAGTGTACGAAAAGTACTAAAAGTTTCTAAATTTGGTACCAATTGCATATTTTTAATGGATAAAGCTAGAAGCTTCAAATTTGGTATGGGAATCAAGGTTGGGAAATGGCGTTGAAATAAGGATATGGTTTTGGAAGTTCGTTTTTATGATTACGAGCAGTAATAAATTTGGATTTGGGTGAACGGATAGAGATGGAATCCTAAAGTTTTGAATTAAGATTACTGTAGGGGTGTAGGATTGAGATAGTTTTGGAAATTCGTACCTTTGGGTACGAAAAGTACTAAATGGTACTAAATTTGGTACAATTTGGATTTGGATGAACGGAACTAAGACTACTGCCGGACAGTAGAATTGAGGTAGTTTGGAAATTCGTACTTATGGGTACGAAAACCACTAAATTTGGTACAATTTGAATTTTAGTAAACGGATAGTGTTGGAATTAAGATTACTGTAGGAGTGTAGTATTGAGGAAATTTTGAAAAGTCGTACGTATGGGTACGAGAAGTACTAAATATGGGACAATATAGATTTGGGTGAACGTGTAGACCTGGAATCCTGAAAATTTTGTTTGGGAATGAAATGGTACTAAATTTGATACACTTTGGATTCTGGTGAATTAATAGAGCTGGAATCCTGAAATTTGGAATTACGATTACAGTCGAAGAGTAGGATTCAGGTTGTTTTGAAAAAGCAAACTTATGGTACTAAATTTAATACAATTTGTATGTAGGTGAACGGATAGCGGTGGAATCCTGCAATTTGAAAGTATGATTATTGTAGCCCTGTTGCATTGAGGAAGTTTTGAAAATTGGTACGACAATTCTAAATTGTTCTAAATTTTGTACAATATTAATTTGGTTTAACGGATAGAGTTTGAATCCTGAAATTTGGAAGTAAGATTACTACTAAAGTGAAGGATTGAGGTAGTTTTGGAAAATCTTACTTATGGATACGAAGAGTTTGTCTTGATACTAAGTTTGGTACAATTTGGAATTGGACGAACGGATACAGCTGGAATCTTGAGATTTGGAAATACTGTAATTATTATGGAATTTACTGTAATTATTTTGTATTAATGTCTGTGTATGGATGAGATATATCGTCGAAATACGTACCATAAGTATACGAAAATTATTTAATGGTACTCAATTTGTTTTTGGGTGTAGGGACAGTGCTGGAATTTTTATTTTTTGGAGTTAGGGTGTGTATTGGTGTGCAACGTTGATCTCGCTGTTAATGTGTAAGGGTGAGATACGGCTGATCTTTTTGAAAATCGAACTTAAAGGGTACGTACAGTACTAAGATAAAAATAAATATTGATTAAAATTGGTATTAGTGCTACCAAATTTTCAGTGTTTGTCATTTCCATATTATATATTGTTTATTTGTTTTTTTTTATATGCTTTCCGCATACGAAGTAGCGGGCATTTTGCTAGTATATATCTATACTAGCAATAATACCAATTTTAATCAATATTTATTTTTATCTTAGTACTGTACGTACCCTTTAAGTTCGATTTTCAAAAAGATCAGCCGTATCTCACCCTTACACATTAACAGCGAGATCAACGTTGCACACCAATACACACCCTAACTCCAAAAAATAAAAATTCCAGCACTGTCCCTACACCCAAAAACAAATTGAGTACCATTAAATAATTTTCGTATACTTATGGTACGTATTTCGACGATATATCTCATCCATACACAGACATTAATACAAAATAATTACAGTAAATTCCATAATAATTACAGTATTTCCAAATCTCAAGATTCCAGCTGTATCCGTTCGTCCAATTCCAAATTGTACCAAACTTAGTATCAAGTCAAACTCTTCGTATCCATAAGTAAGATTTTCCAAAACTACCTCAATCCTTCACTTTAGTAGTAATCTTACTTCCAAATTTCAGGATTCAAACTCTATCCGTTAAACCAAATTAATATTGTACAAAATTTAGAACAATTTAGAATTGTCGTACCAATTTTCAAAACTTCCTCAATGCAACAGGGCTACAATAATCATACTTTCAAATTGCAGGATTCCACCGCTATCCGTTCACCTACATACAAATTGTATTAAATTTAGTACCATAAGTTTGCTTTTTCAAAACAACCTGAATCCTACTCTTCGACTGTAATCGTAATTCCAAATTTCAGGATTCCAGCTCTATTAATTCACCAGAATCCAAAGTGTATCAAATTTAGTACCATTTCATTCCCAAACAAAATTTTCAGGATTCCAGGTCTACACGTTCACCCAAATCTATATTGTCCCATATTTAGTACTTCTCGTACCCATACGTACGACTTTTCAAAATTTCCTCAATACTACACTCCTACAGTAATCTTAATTCCAACACTATCCGTTTACTAAAATTCAAATTGTACCAAATTTAGTGGTTTTCGTACCCATAAGTACGAATTTCCAAACTACCTCAATTCTACAGTCCGGCAGTAATCTTAGTTCCGTTCATCCAAATCCAAATTGTACCAAATTTAGTACCATTTAGTACTTTTCGTACCCAAAGGTACGAATTTCCAAAACTATCTCAATCCTACACCCCTACAGTAATCTTAATTCAAAACTTTAGGATTCCATCTCTATCCGTTCACCCAAATCCAAATTTATTACTGCTCGTAATCATAAAAACGAACTTCCAAAACCATATCCTTATTTCAACGCCATTTCCCAACCTTGATTCCCATACCAAATTTGAAGCTTCTAGCTTTATCCATTAAAAATATGCAATTGGTACCAAATTTAGAAACTTTTAGTACTTTTCGTACACTTATAGGTCGAGTTTCTAAATACCCTTTGGTACATCTGCCTAACTCTCCACCAATGACCACTCGTTCAAAATTTCAGAATTCTAGCTCTTCGCGTTTGCCTAATACAATGGATTCCATATTTAGTACACTTTAGCACTTTTCGTACCCATAAGTACGAATTTTCAAAACTTCCTCAATTCTACACCCACCAGTAATCTCAATTCCAAATTTCGAGATTCCAACTATATCCGTTCACCCAAATCCCCATTGTCCCAAATTTAGTACTTCTCATTAACATAAGTAAGAATTTCCAAAACTTCCCCAGTCCTACACTCCAACAGTAATATCAATTCCAAATTTCAGGAATCCAGCTCTATCCGTTCACCCAAATCCAAATTGTACTAAATTTAGTACCATTTAGTACTTTTCGTACACTCAAGTTTCCAAAAACCCTTTGGTGCATATTTCTTACTCTTCATCAGTGATCCTCAGTCCAAATTTGAGGAATCAAACTCTATCCGTTCACCCAAATCGAAACTTTACCAAATTTAGTGCTATTTAGTATTTTTCGTACCCTATGTACGAATTTCCAAAACTTCCACAATACTAAACTCCACCAGTAATCTCAGTTCTAAATTTCGAGATTCCAGAGCTATCCGTTCACCCAAATACCCATTATACAAAATTTAGTTCCATTTAGTACTTTCAGTACACATAAGTACTAATTTCCAAAACCACCCTCATATCTCAATCCTACACTTCAACAGTAATATTAATTCCAAATTTCAGGTTTCCAGCTCTTTCCTTTCACCCAAATCTAAATTGTACTAAATTTAGTACCTTTTAGTACTATTCGTACACATAAATACGAATTTCCAAAATTTCCCCAATCCTATGCTCCAACAATAATCTCAATTTCAAATTTCAGGATTCGAGCTCTGTCCGTTCACTCGAATCCCTATTGTACCAAATTTAGTACTTTTCGAACACATAAGTGCGAATTTCCAAAACCACCCTCATATCTCAGTCCTACACTTCACAGTAATCTTAATTCCAAATTTCAGGTTTCCAGCTACATACATACGTTCACCCAAATCCAAATTGCACTAAATTTAGTACCATTTAGTACTTTTCGTACCCATAAGTACGAATTTTCAAAACTACCTCAATCCTACACCCCACCAGTAATCTCAATTCCAAATTTCGAGATTCCAGCTTTTATCCGTTCACCCAAATCCATATTGTATCAAATTTAGTACTTTTCATACACATAAGTACGAATTTCCAAAAGTTCTTCAATCCTACACTCCAACAGTAATCTCAATTCCAAATATCAGGATTCCAGCTCTATCCGTTCACCCAAATCCCTATTGTACCAAATTTAGTACTATTTATTACTTTTCGTACACATAAGTACTAATTTCCAAAACTACCCTCATATCTCAATCCTACACTTCAACAGTAATATTAATTCCAAATTTCAGGTTTCCAGCTCTATCCGTTCATTCAAATCCAAATTGTACTAAATTTAGTACCATTTAGTACTTTTCGTACCCATAAGTACGAATTTTCAAAACTACCTCAATCCTACACCCCACCTGTAATCTCAATTCCAAATATCGAGATTCCAGATATTATCCGTTCACCCAAATCCCCATTGTATCAAATTTAGTACCATTTAGTACTTTTCATACACATAAGCACGAATTTCCAAAACTATCCTCATATCTCAATCCTACACTACAACAGTAACCTTAATTCCAAATTTCAGGTTTCCAGCTTTTTACGTTCACCCAAATCTAAATTGTACTAAATTTAGTACCATTTAATACTTTTCGTACACATGATTGGTAATTTTCCAAACCATTTCCTTTTAGAAGCACCACTTCCCAACCTTGATTTCCATACCAAATTCCTATATTCCTGGGGCCTATTATTGATTTCATTAATTAGTTATCGATTTCTTTAAATTACAGATTTTGAAATTGAATAGTTATGACTGTACATCTCCATATACGATAAAAATTCTTAACTGCAAATAAATAGTGGTAGTATGCACAATTTTATTGCACTTTCATTGATTTGCAAACATTTAGTTATTCACGACATCTGTTGCAATGGAAGATAACAAATGTCTTGTCTTTCTATTATTTAGTGGTTTACGGTAAAATAAGTGCGCCTAGAAGTAAACTACAAAATTTTAAATTATGTGTGATCGTTTACGGTATCATGAAGTTATAGCATTGTTAATTTGACACATGTCTTGCAGAGGGCCAACTAAGTGCATAAGTACGTAATAATAATGAAAAATAAGGATTTTTGTTGTTGTTATTTTTTGTGGTTCCAGGACGAATTTTCTAAAACCCGGCCTTATCTCGCACATTTGCATCAAGAGTGACCCACTGGTAAAATTTCAAGCTCCTAGCTTTAGCCGTTTTTGGCTGGGCGTTGATGATGAGTCAGTCAGTCAGTCAGTCAGTCAGTCAGTCAGTCAATCACTTATCACCAAGCTCATTTATATATATAGATAGCGAAAAACAAAAATTTTTACAATCGATGAATCCGAGTTTCACCCATTCAGAATTCGCGAACTGTTAACATATTCTATATAGTATTACTAGCAAAATGCCCGCTACTTCGTATGCGGAAAGCATATAAAAAAACAAATAAACAATATATAATATGGAAATGACAAACACTGAAAATTTGGTCGCACTAATACCAATTTTAATCAATATTTATTTTTATCTTAGTACTGTACGTACCCTTTAAGTTCGATTTTCAAAAAGATCAGCCGTATCTCACCCTTACACATTAACAGCGAGATCAACGTTGCACACCAATACACACCCTAACTCCAAAAAATAAAAATTCCAGCACTGTCCCTACACCCAAAAACAAATTGAGTACCATTAAATAATTTTCGTATACTTATGGTACGTATTTCGACGATATATCTCATCCATACACAGACATTAATACAAAATAATTACAGTAAATTCCATAATAATTACAGTATTTCCAAATCTCAAGATTCCAGCTGTATCCGTTCGTCCAATTCCAAATTGTACCAAACTTAGTATCAAGTCAAACTCTTCGTATCCATAAGTAAGATTTTCCAAAACTACCTCAATCCTTCACTTTAGTAGTAATCTTACTTCCAAATTTCAGGATTCAAACTCTATCCGTTAAACCAAATTAATATTGTACAAAATTTAGAACAATTTAGAATTGTCGTACCAATTTTCAAAACTTCCTCAATGCAACAGGGCTACAATAATCATACTTTCAAATTGCAGGATTCCACCGCTATCCGTTCACCTACATACAAATTGTATTAAATTTAGTACCATAAGTTTGCTTTTTCAAAACAACCTGAATCCTACTCTTCGACTGTAATCGTAATTCCAAATTTCAGGATTCCAGCTCTATTAATTCACCAGAATCCAAAGTGTATCAAATTTAGTACCATTTCATTCCCAAACAAAATTTTCAGGATTCCAGGTCTACACGTTCACCCAAATCTATATTGTCCCATATTTAGTACTTCTCGTACCCATACGTACGACTTTTCAAAATTTCCTCAATACTACACTCCTACAGTAATCTTAATTCCAACACTATCCGTTTACTAAAATTCAAATTGTACCAAATTTAGTGGTTTTCGTACCCATAAGTACGAATTTCCAAACTACCTCAATTCTACTGTCCGGCAGTAATCTTAGTTCCGTTCATCCAAATCCAAATTGTACCAAATTTAGTACCATTTAGTACTTTTCGTACCCAAAGGTACGAATTTCCAAAACTATCTCAATCCTACACCCCTACAGTAATCTTAATTCAAAACTTTAGGATTCCATCTCTATCCGTTCACCCAAATCCAAATTTATTACTGCTCGTAATCATAAAAACGAACTTCCAAAACCATATCCTTATTTCAACGCCATTTCCCAACCTTGATTCCCATACCAAATTTGAAGCTTCTAGCTTTATCCATTAAAAATATGCAATTGGTACCAAATTTAGAAACTTTTAGTACTTTTCGTACACTTATAGGTCGAGTTTCTAAATACCCTTTGGTACATCTGCCTAACTCTCCACCAATGACCACTCGTTCAAAATTTCAGAATTCTAGCTCTTCGCGTTTGCCTAATACAATGGATTCCATATTTAGTACACTTTAGCACTTTTCGTACCCATAAGTACGAATTTTCAAAACTTCCTCAATTCTACACCCACCAGTAATCTCAATTCCAAATTTCGAGATTCCAACTATATCCGTTCACCCAAATCCCCATTGTCCCAAATTTAGTACTTCTCATTAACATAAGTAAGAATTTCCAAAACTTCCCCAGTCCTACACTCCAACAGTAATATCAATTCCAAATTTCAGGAATCCAGCTCTATCCGTTCACCCAAATCCAAATTGTACTAAATTTAGTACCATTTAGTACTTTTCGTACACTCAAGTTTCCAAAAACCCTTTGGTGCATATTTCTTACTCTTCATCAGTGATCCTCAGTCCAAATTTGAGGAATCAAACTCTATCCGTTCACCCAAATCGAAACTTTACCAAATTTAGTGCTATTTAGTATTTTTCGTACCCTATGTACGAATTTCCAAAACTTCCACAATACTAAACTCCACCAGTAATCTCAGTTCTAAATTTCGAGATTCCAGAGCTATCCGTTCACCCAAATACCCATTATACAAAATTTAGTTCCATTTAGTACTTTCAGTACACATAAGTACTAATTTCCAAAACCACCCTCATATCTCAATCCTACACTTCAACAGTAATATTAATTCCAAATTTCAGGTTTCCAGCTCTTTCCTTTCACCCAAATCTAAATTGTACTAAATTTAGTACCTTTTAGTACTATTCGTACACATAAATACGAATTTCCAAAATTTCCCCAATCCTATGCTCCAACAATAATCTCAATTTCAAATTTCAGGATTCGAGCTCTGTCCGTTCACTCGAATCCCTATTGTACCAAATTTAGTACTTTTCGAACACATAAGTGCGAATTTCCAAAACCACCCTCATATCTCAGTCCTACACTTCACAGTAATCTTAATTCCAAATTTCAGGTTTCCAGCTACATACATACGTTCACCCAAATCCAAATTGCACTAAATTTAGTACCATTTAGTACTTTTCGTACCCATAAGTACGAATTTTCAAAACTACCTCAATCCTACACCCCACCAGTAATCTCAATTCCAAATTTCGAGATTCCAGCTTTTATCCGTTCACCCAAATCCATATTGTATCAAATTTAGTACTTTTCATACACATAAGTACGAATTTCCAAAAGTTCTTCAATCCTACACTCCAACAGTAATCTCAATTCCAAATATCAGGATTCCAGCTCTATCCGTTCACCCAAATCCCTATTGTACCAAATTTAGTACTATTTATTACTTTTCGTACACATAAGTACTAATTTCCAAAACTACCCTCATATCTCAATCCTACACTTCAACAGTAATATTAATTCCAAATTTCAGGTTTACAGCTCTATCCGTTCATTCAAATCCAAATTGTACTAAATTTAGTACCATTTAGTACTTTTCGTACCCATAAGTACGAATTTTCAAAACTACCTCAATCCTACACCCCACCTGTAATCTCAATTCCAAATATCGAGATTCCAGATATTATCCGTTCACCCAAATCCCCATTGTATCAAATTTAGTACCATTTAGTACTTTTCATACACATAAGCACGAATTTCCAAAACTATCCTCATATCTCAATCCTACACTACAACAGTAACCTTAATTCCAAATTTCAGGTTTCCAGCTTTTTACGTTCACCCAAATCTAAATTGTACTAAATTTAGTACCATTTAATACTTTTCGTACACATGATTGGTAATTTTCCAAACCATTTCCTTTTAGAAGCACCACTTCCCAACCTTGATTTCCATACCAAATTCCTATATTCCTGGGGCCTATTATTGATTTCATTAATTAGTTATCGATTTCTTTAAATTACAGATTTTGAAATTGAATAGTTATGACTGTACATCTCCATATACGATAAAATTCTTAACTGCAAATAAATAGTGGTAGTATGCACAATTTTATTGCACTTTCATTGATTTGCAAACATTTAGTTATTCACGACATCTGTTGCAATGGAAGATAACAAATGTCTTGTCTTTCTATTATTTAGTGGTTTACGGTAAAATAAGTGCGCCTAGAAGTAAACTACAAAATTTTAAATTATGTGTGATCGTTTACGGTATCATGAAGTTATAGCATTGTTAATTTGACACATGTCTTGCAGAGGGCCAACTAAGTGCATAAGTACGTAATAATAATGAAAAATAAGGATTTTTGTTGTTGTTATTTTTTGTGGTTCCAGGACGAATTTTCTAAAACCCGGCCTTATCTCGCACATTTGCATCAAGAGTGACCCACTGGTAAAATTTCAAGCTCCTAGCTTTAGCCGTTTTGGCTGGGCGTTGATGATGAGTCAGTCAGTCAGTCAATCACTTATCACCAAGCTCATTTATATATATAGATACATTCTTTAAAATGAAGTGCTTTAGGAGGAATCCCATAAGGTCGACCATTAAAATTAATTTACGTGGAAGCTGTGTTGGCATCAATGTAGAAAAATAGGTAAAAATGGGTTGAAGCCAACAAGTTTTTTTATGCTCCCTTCCGATTTCTGGCTTAACCTTACATTTTATAGACATATGCCCAAAGAAACACTCAAAGAATACTTCATGGGCAATATGATACTAGAGTATCATTTTTCGATTTATCCACTGCATCCACCTAAAATTGATGCTGACATTTTGAAGCCGGAATTTCGGGGTTTTTTGAATTGTTTTAATATTTCGGACGCTCAAGAAGATAATATTCAAAACTCATAATAAGATTATAAAACTCGTGATTTTACGTCGTTTGGTGCATATCTCATGAGTGCTCCTTACAGCATCCTAGTAATTGGAGTCGGAAGGCCAAAATTTCATGCGTAAATTTTCTTACAAAACATATTTTTTGCGTGTAAAATTTACAACTGTCATTCAATTTCCTTTGAAACCCACGTGAATTTAGTTTTTTTACGCGACGGTTCTAATGAAGCCTTCCGCGATCGAATTCATCCACTAAAACCGCGGATATAGATACCTTGAAAATCGGAAAATCAGCAAAAATATATTTTGACAAATCCGCGTACTAAACCGCGATTTTCTTTAATTTTTTTTACATAAATGGAATCCTTTACTCGCGATTATAATATCTGCGAAAACACGTGTCATAAAAAAACAGAGATACGCGAGTAATATGGGTATTTCGCCAAAAATTGAATGTGGAGGCACATCCGCGGTTTTTGAAGAATCTATTTGAAATAGGTGTATATTGACGTATTTTAGATGGGCGCTGATAAAACCGGATGCGCATCAAAATCGTATGCACATTGCGCAACTTTTACCAACTTTAAGGTTTTTTGCAGTGAATGATGCAACTGGCGGCACACAATGGCCGCTGACTGAAACATCGAAATATGCAAAAATATTGAAAGAGATTGATTCGCTTTATCCAAAATCTTATGCGCATCAACCGACTTTAACTAATTCGCGAGTTACATGCTTTTTAATTTTCATATCTTTTAAATGATAGTAATTTCAATATTACTCTTAATTTCCTATCCTTATAAGTAATCACAGTGAGCAGTTAAGCTTTCACGATGGTAAACCATATATTTTGATAAAGTTTTAGCAGAATACTTTAATTTATGTATTAGATTTTAGCGAAATAGTTGGATAACTTTCAAATATTTTTTTCTAATTTTTCGAAACAAACCAAAAAATATATTTGCAACAATATTTTCCAACAATGAGTTGTTTCTCTTTTGTTGTTGTTATAATATGCAATTTATAAAGCCAATGTTTATAATTTTTGTTTCACATTTTTTTACGCGTTGTCTAGTTTCTGTACGTATTTTTAATTTAGTTTTTAGATGTTTATACGGACTCTGAGTTAGTATAATTTGAATTTATTGCCAGATTTTTTTAATTTTATTGATTTTCCGCGAAAATAAAAACACATTTTGGAAATTTTGGTGCATCTACGGATGGATATCAAATGCTGTTACTGATATATGCTTACATTTTCTCAATACAAAAAATAAGAAATTTTAAAATATTTTTTCTTTATATGAGAATAAAAACCGCTATAACTTTTGCGCGCATCGGCCAATTTTGTGAACGCGAGCAGATTTGAAACCAGATTTTTTTCCTTTAACTCTATACCAAAAATCGTAGATGTGCTCGCGAAAAATTTTTTTAATTTTTTTAAAATGGAATTGCAAAGGAATTTTGTTATTTGCCATATATATATATATATATATATATATCTATATATATAAATGAGCTTGGTGATAAGTGATTGACTGACTGACTGACTCATCATCAACGCCCAGCCAAAACGGCTAAAGCTAGGAGCTTGAAATTTTACCAGTGGGTCACTCTTGATGCAAATGTGCGAGATAAGGCCGGGTTTTAGAAAATTCGTCCTGGAACCACAAAAAATAACAACAACAAAAATCCTTATTTTTCATTATTATTACGTACTTATGCACTTAGTTGGCCCTCTGCAAGACATGTGTCAAATTAACAATGCTATAACTTCATGATACCGTAAACGATCACACATAATTTAAAATTTTGTAGTTTACTTCTAGGCGCACTTATTTTACCGTAAACCACTAAATAATAGAAAGACAAGACATTTGTTATCTTCCATTGCAACAGATGTCGTGAATAACTAAATGTTTGCAAATCAATGAAAGTGCAATAAAATTGTGCATACTACCACTATTTATTTGCAGTTAAGAATTTTATCGTATATGGAGATGTACAGTCATAACTATTCAATTTCAAAATCTGTAATTTAAAGAAATCGATAACTAATTAATGAAATCAATAATAGGCCCCAGGAATATAGGAATTTGGTATGGAAATCAAGGTTGGGAAGTGGTGCTTCTAAAAGGAAATGGTTTGGAAAATTACCAATCATGTGTACGAAAAGTATTAAATGGTACTAAATTTAGTACAATTTAGATTTGGGTGAACGTAAAAAGCTGGAAACCTGAAATTTGGAATTAAGGTTACTGTTGTAGTGTAGGATTGAGATATGAGGATAGTTTTGGAAATTCGTGCTTATGTGTATGAAAAGTACTAAATGGTACTAAATTTGATACAATGGGGATTTGGGTGAACGGATAATATCTGGAATCTCGATATTTGGAATTGAGATTACAGGTGGGGTGTAGGATTGAGGTAGTTTTGAAAATTCGTACTTATGGGTACGAAAAGTACTAAATGGTACTAAATTTAGTACAATTTGGATTTGAATGAACGGATAGAGCTGTAAACCTGAAATTTGGAATTAATATTACTGTTGAAGTGTAGGATTGAGATATGAGGGTAGTTTTGGAAATTAGTACTTATGTGTACGAAAAGTAATAAATAGTACTAAATTTGGTACAATAGGGATTTGGGTGAACGGATAGAGCTGGAATCCTGATATTTGGAATTGAGATTACTGTTGGAGTGTAGGATTGAAGAACTTTTGGAAATTCGTACTTATGTGTATGAAAAGTACTAAATTTGATACAATATGGATTTGGGTGAACGGATAAAAGCTGGAATCTCGAAATTTGGAATTGAGATTACTGGTGGGGTGTAGGATTGAGGTAGTTTTGAAAATTCGTACTTATGGGTACGAAAAGTACTAAATGGTACTAAATTTAGTGCAATTTGGATTTGGGTGAACGTATGTATGTAGCTGGAAACCTGAAATTTGGAATTAAGATTACTGTGAAGTGTAGGACTGAGATATGAGGGTGGTTTTGGAAATTCGCACTTATGTGTTCGAAAAGTACTAAATTTGGTACAATAGGGATTCGAGTGAACGGACAGAGCTCGAATCCTGAAATTTGAAATTGAGATTATTGTTGGAGCATAGGATTGGGGAAATTTTGGAAATTCGTATTTATGTGTACGAATAGTACTAAAAGGTACTAAATTTAGTACAATTTAGATTTGGGTGAAAGGAAAGAGCTGGAAACCTGAAATTTGGAATTAATATTACTGTTGAAGTGTAGGATTGAGATATGAGGGTGGTTTTGGAAATTAGTACTTATGTGTACTGAAAGTACTAAATGGAACTAAATTTTGTATAATGGGTATTTGGGTGAACGGATAGCTCTGGAATCTCGAAATTTAGAACTGAGATTACTGGTGGAGTTTAGTATTGTGGAAGTTTTGGAAATTCGTACATAGGGTACGAAAAATACTAAATAGCACTAAATTTGGTAAAGTTTCGATTTGGGTGAACGGATAGAGTTTGATTCCTCAAATTTGGACTGAGGATCACTGATGAAGAGTAAGAAATATGCACCAAAGGGTTTTTGGAAACTTGAGTGTACGAAAAGTACTAAATGGTACTAAATTTAGTACAATTTGGATTTGGGTGAACGGATAGAGCTGGATTCCTGAAATTTGGAATTGATATTACTGTTGGAGTGTAGGACTGGGGAAGTTTTGGAAATTCTTACTTATGTTAATGAGAAGTACTAAATTTGGGACAATGGGGATTTGGGTGAACGGATATAGTTGGAATCTCGAAATTTGGAATTGAGATTACTGGTGGGTGTAGAATTGAGGAAGTTTTGAAAATTCGTACTTATGGGTACGAAAAGTGCTAAAGTGTACTAAATATGGAATCCATTGTATTAGGCAAACGCGAAGAGCTAGAATTCTGAAATTTTGAACGAGTGGTCATTGGTGGAGAGTTAGGCAGATGTACCAAAGGGTATTTAGAAACTCGACCTATAAGTGTACGAAAAGTACTAAAAGTTTCTAAATTTGGTACCAATTGCATATTTTTAATGGATAAAGCTAGAAGCTTCAAATTTGGTATGGGAATCAAGGTTGGGAAATGGCGTTGAAATAAGGATATGGTTTTGGAAGTTCGTTTTTATGATTACGAGCAGTAATAAATTTGGATTTGGGTGAACGGATAGAGATGGAATCCTAAAGTTTTGAATTAAGATTACTGTAGGGGTGTAGGATTGAGATAGTTTTGGAAATTCGTACCTTTGGGTACGAAAAGTACTAAATGGTACTAAATTTGGTACAATTTGGATTTGGATGAACGGAACTAAGATTACTGCCGGACAGTAGAATTGAGGTAGTTTGGAAATTCGTACTTATGGGTACGAAAACCACTAAATTTGGTACAATTTGAATTTTAGTAAACGGATAGTGTTGGAATTAAGATTACTGTAGGAGTGTAGTATTGAGGAAATTTTGAAAAGTCGTACGTATGGGTACGAGAAGTACTAAATATGGGACAATATAGATTTGGGTGAACGTGTAGACCTGGAATCCTGAAAATTTTGTTTGGGAATGAAATGGTACTAAATTTGATACACTTTGGATTCTGGTGAATTAATAGAGCTGGAATCCTGAAATTTGGAATTACGATTACAGTCGAAGAGTAGGATTCAGGTTGTTTTGAAAAAGCAAACTTATGGTACTAAATTTAATACAATTTGTATGTAGGTGAACGGATAGCGGTGGAATCCTGCAATTTGAAAGTATGATTATTGTAGCCCTGTTGCATTGAGGAAGTTTTGAAAATTGGTACGACAATTCTAAATTGTTCTAAATTTTGTACAATATTAATTTGGTTTAACGGATAGAGTTTGAATCCTGAAATTTGGAAGTAAGATTACTACTAAAGTGAAGGATTGAGGTAGTTTTGGAAAATCTTACTTATGGATACGAAGAGTTTGACTTGATACTAAGTTTGGTACAATTTGGAATTGGACGAACGGATACAGCTGGAATCTTGAGATTTGGAAATACTGTAATTATTATGGAATTTACTGTAATTATTTTGTATTAATGTCTGTGTATGGATGAGATATATCGTCGAAATACGTACCATAAGTATACGAAAATTATTTAATGGTACTCAATTTGTTTTTGGGTGTAGGGACAGTGCTGGAATTTTTATTTTTTGGAGTTAGGGTGTGTATTGGTGTGCAACGTTGATCTCGCTGTTAATGTGTAAGGGTGAGATACGGCTGATCTTTTTGAAAATCGAACTTAAAGGGTACGTACAGTACTAAGATAAAAATAAATATTGATTAAAATTGGTATTAGTGCGACCAAATTTTCAGTGTTTGTCATTTCCATATTATATATTGTTTATTTGTTTTTTTATATGCTTTCCGCATACGAAGTAGCGGGCATTTTGCTAGTATATATATATATATATATATATATATATATATATATATATATATATATATATAGAACGGGCAAACAATATCTATATATATAAATGAGCTTGGTGATAAGTGATTGACTGACTGACTGACTGACTGACTCATCATCAACGCCCAGCCAAAACGGCTAAAGCTAGGAGCTTGAAATTTTACCAGTGGGTCACTCTTGATGCAAATGTGCGAGATAAGGCCGGGTTTTAGAAAATTCGTCCTGGAACCACAAAAAATAACAACAACAAAAATCCTTATTTTTCATTATTATTACGTACTTATGCACTTAGTTGGCCCTCTGCAAGACATGTGTCAAATTAACAATGCTATAACTTCATGATACCGTAAACGATCACACATAATTTAAAATTTTGTAGTTTACTTCTAGGCGCACTTATTTTACCGTAAACCACTAAATAATAGAAAGACAAGACATTTGTTATCTTCCATTGCAACAGATGTCGTGAATAACTAAATGTTTGCAAATCAATGAAAGTGCAATAAAATTGTGCATACTACCACTATTTATTTGCAGTTAAGAATTTTATCGTATATGGAGATGTACAGTCATAACTATTCAATTTCAAAATCTGTAATTTAAAGAAATCGATAACTAATTAATGAAATCAATAATAGGCCCCAGGAATATAGGAATTTGGTATGGAAATCAAGGTTGGGAAGTGGTGCTTCTAAAAGGAAATGGTTTGGAAAATTACCAATCATGTGTACGAAAAGTATTAAATGGTACTAAATTTAGTACAATTTAGATTTGGGTGAACGTAAAAAGCTGGAAACCTGAAATTTGGAATTAAGGTTACTGTTGTAGTGTAGGATTGAGATATGAGGATAGTTTTGGAAATTCGTGCTTATGTGTATGAAAAGTACTAAATGGTACTAAATTTGATACAATGGGGATTTGGGTGAACGGATAATATCTGGAATCTCGATATTTGGAATTGAGATTACAGGTGGGGTGTAGGATTGAGGTAGTTTTGAAAATTCGTACTTATGGGTACGAAAAGTACTAAATGGTACTAAATTTAGTACAATTTGGATTTGAATGAACGGATAGAGCTGGAAACCTGAAATTTGGAATTAATATTACTGTTGAAGTGTAGGATTGAGATATGAGGGTAGTTTTGGAAATTAGTACTTATGTGTACGAAAAGTAATAAATAGTACTAAATTTGGTACAATAGGGATTTGGGTGAACGGATAGAGCTGGAATCCTGATATTTGGAATTGAGATTACTGTTGGAGTGTAGGATTGAAGAACTTTTGGAAATTCGTACTTATGTGTATGAAAAGTACTAAATTTGATACAATATGGATTTGGGTGAACGGATAAAAGCTGGAATCTCGAAATTTGGAATTGAGATTACTGGTGGGGTGTAGGATTGAGGTAGTTTTGAAAATTCGTACTTATGGGTACGAAAAGTACTAAATGGTACTAAATTTAGTGCAATTTGGATTTGGGTGAACGTATGTATGTAGCTGGAAACCTGAAATTTGGAATTAAGATTACTGTGAAGTGTAGGACTGAGATATGAGGGTGGTTTTGGAAATTCGCACTTATGTGTTCGAAAAGTACTAAATTTGGTACAATAGGGATTCGAGTGAACGGACAGAGCTCGAATCCTGAAATTTGAAATTGAGATTATTGTTGGAGCATAGGATTGGGGATATTTTGGAAATTCGTATTTATGTGTACGAATAGTACTAAAAGGTACTAAATTTAGTACAATTTAGATTTGGGTGAAAGGAAAGAGCTGGAAACCTGAAATTTGGAATTAATATTACTGTTGAAGTATAGGATTGAGATATGAGGGTGGTTTTGGAAATTAGTACTTATGTGTACTGAAAGTACTAAATGGAACTAAATTTTGTATAATGGGTATTTGGGTGAACAGATAGCTCTGGAATCTCGAAATTTAGAACTGAGATTACTGGTGGAGTTTAGTATTGTGGAAGTTTTGGAAATTCGTACATAGGGTACGAAAAATACTAAATAGCACTAAATTTGGTAAAGTTTCGATTTGGGTGAACGGATAGAGTTTGATTCCTCAAATTTGTACTGAGGATCACTGATGAAGAGTAAGAAATATGCACCAAAGGGTTTTTGGAAACTTGAGTGTACGAAAAGTACTAAATGGTACTAAATTTAGTACAATTTGGATTTGGGTGAACGGATAGAGCTGGATTCCTGAAATTTGGAATTGATATTACTGTTGGAGTGTAGGACTGGGGAAGTTTTGGAAATTCTTACTTATGTTAATGAGAAGTACTAAATTTGGGACAATGGGGATTTGGGTGAACGGATATAGTTGGAATCTCGAAATTTGGAATTGAGATTACTGGTGGGTGTAGAATTGAGGAAGTTTTGAAAATTCGTACTTATGGGTACGAAAAGTGCTAATTTATGTATTAGATTTTAGCGAAATAGTTGGATAACTTTCAAATATTTTTTTCTAATTTTTCGAAACAAACCAAAAAATATATTTGCAACAATATTTTCCAACAATGAGTTGTTTCTCTTTTGTTGTTGTTATAATATGCAATTTATAAAGCCAATGTTTATAATTTTTGTTTCACATTTTTTTACGCGTTGTCTAGTTTCTGTACGTATTTTTAATTTAGTTTTTAGATGTTTATACGGACTCTGAGTTAGTATAATTTGAATTTATTGCCAGATTTTTTTAATTTTATTGATTTTCCGCGAAAATAAAAACACATTTTGGAAATTTTGGTGCATCTACGGATGGATATCAAATGCTGTTACTGATATATGCTTACATTTTCTCAATACAAAAAATAAGAAATTTTAAAATATTTTTTCTTTATATGAGAATAAAAACCGCTATAACTTTTGCGCGCATCGGCCAATTTTGTGAACGCGAGCAGATTTGAAACCAGATTTTTTTCCTTTAACTCTATACCAAAAATCGTAGATGTGCTCGCGAAAAATTTTTTTAATTTTTTTAAAATGGAATTGCAAAGGAATTTTGTTATTTGCCATATATATATATATATATAGAACGGGCAAACAATATCTATATATATAAATGAGCTTGGTGATAAGTGATTGACTGACTGACTGACTGACTGACTCATCATCAACGCCCAGCCAAAACGGCTAAAGCTAGGAGCTTGAAATTTTACCAGTGGGTCACTCTTGATGCAAATGTGCGAGATAAGGCCGGGTTTTAGAAAATTCGTCCTGGAACCACAAAAAATAACAACAACAAAAATCCTTATTTTTCATTATTATTACGTACTTATGCACTTAGTTGGCCCTCTGCAAGACATGTGTCAAATTAACAATGCTATAACTTCATGATACCGTAAACGATCACACATAATTTAAAATTTTGTAGTTTACTTCTAGGCGCACTTATTTTACCGTAAACCACTAAATAATAGAAAGACAAGACATTTGTTATCTTCCATTGCAACAGATGTCGTGAATAACTAAATGTTTGCAAATCAATGAAAGTGCAATAAAATTGTGCATACTACCACTATTTATTTGCAGTTAAGAATTTTATCGTATATGGAGATGTACAGTCATAACTATTCAATTTCAAAATCTGTAATTTAAAGAAATCGATAACTAATTAATGAAATCAATAATAGGCCCCAGGAATATAGGAATTTGGTATGGAAATCAAGGTTGGGAAGTGGTGCTTCTAAAAGGAAATGGTTTGGAAAATTACCAATCATGTGTACGAAAAGTATTAAATGGTACTAAATTTAGTACAATTTAGATTTGGGTGAACGTAAAAAGCTGGAAACCTGAAATTTGGAATTAAGGTTACTGTTGTAGTGTAGGATTGAGATATGAGGATAGTTTTGGAAATTCGTGCTTATGTGTATGAAAAGTACTAAATGGTACTAAATTTGATACAATGGGGATTTGGGTGAACGGATAATATCTGGAATCTCGATATTTGGAATTGAGATTACAGGTGGGGTGTAGGATTGAGGTAGTTTTGAAAATTCGTACTTATGGGTACGAAAAGTACTAAATGGTACTAAATTTAGTACAATTTGGATTTGAATGAACGGATAGAGCTGGAAACCTGAAATTTGGAATTAATATTACTGTTGAAGTGTAGGATTGAGATATGAGGGTAGTTTTGGAAATTAGTACTTATGTGTACGAAAAGTAATAAATAGTACTAAATTTGGTACAATAGGGATTTGGGTGAACGGATAGAGCTGGAATCCTGATATTTGGAATTGAGATTACTGTTGGAGTGTAGGATTGAAGAACTTTTGGAAATTCGTACTTATGTGTATGAAAAGTACTAAATTTGATACAATATGGATTTGGGTGAACGGATAAAAGCTGGAATCTCGAAATTTGGAATTGAGATTACTGGTGGGGTGTTGGATTGAGGTAGTTTTGAAAATTCGTACTTATGGGTACGAAAAGTACTAAATGGTACTAAATTTAGTGCAATTTGGATTTGGGTGAACGTATGTATGTAGCTGGAAACCTGAAATTTGGAATTAAGATTACTGTGAAGTGTAGGACTGAGATATGAGGGTGGTTTTGGAAATTCGCACTTATGTGTTCGAAAAGTACTAAATTTGGTACAATAGGGATTCGAGTGAACGGACAGAGCTCGAATCCTGAAATTTGAAATTGAGATTATTGTTGGAGCATAGGATTGGGGAAATTTTGGAAATTCGTATTTATGTGTACGAATAGTACTAAAAGGTACTAAATTTAGTACAATTTAGATTTGGGTGAAAGGAAAGAGCTGGAAACCTGAAATTTGGAATTAATATTACTGTTGAAGTGTAGGATTGAGATATGAGGGTGGTTTTGGAAATTAGTACTTATGTGTACTGAAAGTACTAAATGGAACTAAATTTTGTATAATGGGTATTTGGGTGAACAGATAGCTCTGGAATCTCGAAATTTAGAACTGAGATTACTGGTGGAGTTTAGTATTGTGGAAGTTTTGGAAATTCGTACATAGGGTACGAAAAATACTAAATAGCACTAAATTTGGTAAAGTTTCGATTTGGGTGAACGGATAGAGTTTGATTCCTCAAATTTGTACTGAGGATCACTGATGAAGAGTAAGAAATATGCACCAAAGGGTTTTTGGAAACTTGAGTGTACGAAAAGTACTAAATGGTACTAAATTTAGTACAATTTGGATTTGGGTGAACGGATAGAGCTGGATTCCTGAAATTTGGAATTGATATTACTGTTGGAGTGTAGGACTGGGGAAGTTTTGGAAATTCTTACTTATGTTAATGAGAAGTACTAAATTTGGGACAATGGGGATTTGGGTGAACGGATATAGTTGGAATCTCGAAATTTGGAATTGAGATTACTGGTGGGTGTAGAATTGAGGAAGTTTTGAAAATTCGTACTTATGGGTACGAAAAGTGCTAAAGTGTACTAAATATGGAATCCATTGTATTAGGCAAACGCGAAGAGCTAGAATTCTGAAATTTTGAACGAGTGGTCATTGGTGGAGAGTTAGGCAGATGTACCAAAGGGTATTTAGAAACTCGACCTATAAGTGTACGAAAAGTACTAAAAGTTTCTAAATTTGGTACCAATTGCATATTTTTAATGGATAAAGCTAGAAGCTTCAAATTTGGTATGGGAATCAAGGTTGGGAAATGGCGTTGAAATAAGGATATGGTTTTGGAAGTTCGTTTTTATGATTACGAGCAGTAATAAATTTGGATTTGGGTGAACGGATAGAGATGGAATCCTAAAGTTTTGAATTAAGATTACTGTAGGGGTGTGGGATTGAGATAGTTTTGGAAATTCGTACCTTTGGGTACGAAAAGTACTAAATGGTACTAAATTTGGTACAATTTGGATTTGGATGAACGGAACTAAGATTACTGCCGGACAGTAGAATTGAGGTAGTTTGGAAATTCGTACTTATGGGTACGAAAACCACTAAATTTGGTACAATTTGAATTTTAGTAAACGGATAGTGTTGGAATTAAGATTACTGTAGGAGTGTAGTATTGAGGAAATTTTGAAAAGTCGTACGTATGGGTACGAGAAGTACTAAATATGGGACAATATAGATTTGGGTGAACGTGTAGACCTGGAATCCTGAAAATTTTGTTTGGGAATGAAATGGTACTAAATTTGATACACTTTGGATTCTGGTGAATTAATAGAGCTGGAATCCTGAAATTTGGAATTACGATTACAGTCGAAGAGTAGGATTCAGGTTGTTTTGAAAAAGCAAACTTATGGTACTAAATTTAATACAATTTGTATGTAGGTGAACGGATAGCGGTGGAATCCTGCAATTTGAAAGTATGATTATTGTAGCCCTGTTGCATTGAGGAAGTTTTGAAAATTGGTACGACAATTCTAAATTGTTCTAAATTTTGTACAATATTAATTTGGTTTAACGGATAGAGTTTGAATCCTGAAATTTGGAAGTAAGATTACTACTAAAGTGAAGGATTGAGGTAGTTTTGGAAAATCTTACTTATGGATACGAAGAGTTTGACTTGATACTAAGTTTGGTACAATTTGGAATTGGACGAACGGATACAGCTGGAATCTTGAGATTTGGAAATACTGTAATTATTATGGAATTTACTGTAATTATTTTGTATTAATGTCTGTGTATGGATGAGATATATCGTCGAAATACGTACCATAAGTATACGAAAATTATTTAATGGTACTCAATTTGTTTTTGGGTGTAGGGACAGTGCTGGAATTTTTATTTTTTGGAGTTAGGGTGTGTATTGGTGTGCAACGTTGATCTCGCTGTTAATGTGTAAGGGTGAGATACGGCTGATCTTTTTGAAAATCGAACTTAAAGGGTACGTACAGTACTAAGATAAAAATAAATATTGATTAAAATTGGTATTAGTGCGACCAAATTTTCAGTGTTTGTCATTTCCATATTATATATTGTTTATTTGTTTTTTTATATGCTTTCCGCATACGAAGTAGCGGGCATTTTGCTAGTATATATATATATATATATATATATATATATATATATATATATATATAGAACGGGCAAACATAAGTTACAACCAGTAAGAAAAGTCTGGCGGAGCCGACTATATCATACGCTACGGATTTCACACAAAATTTCCAAATTTTCAAACTTAAACAGACATAGCGCGTTTGGTGTATCATTTATATAAAAACAGGAGAAAAATATATATAGAGATATATGCAAATTGTGTATTTTATTTGGAGTTTTTAGCAGTTTTTGGCAGTTGATAAACTAATTAAGCTCGAGGTCATGTTTTTTGATTTTTATATTTATTTAAGAATAAATTTTATTGAAGTTTGTGTTTTAACTTCTGTAGTAAAGCAATAAAATTGTATTTATTTATTATTTGTAGATCATCCTGATGATGCAATTCATGAAAATAGTGAAATATTGATTATTAAATACATAAATATATTAATCAAAAACAATACCTCGAGCGTAATTAATTTAGCAACTGCCAGATATATGGAAATTTGGTAAAAATTGGGCATATGTACATAGCGTAATTTGTGCATCAAATACATGAAATCGGACGACTATATGATCGTTCCATATGTTCGGAAGCTATATCCAAATCTGAATCAATTTCAACATAATTTGGCAAACTCATTTTTAGACCCAATTCCGTCACAAGTTTCAAATTTCATCAAAAGTGGACATATATAGCGTAATTCGAATACCATCAATTGCATGAAATATCTAAAATCTTGCGAAAATGTATATGCTCCGATAAAATTTGGTAGGCACATGTCATTACTTCATGCACTACCGAGTAATGAGGGTTCATTACACTCCACATTATCAGGCAGTTCATATTTAATGGCTTACACATAACTCTTACTTCACTCATTACAAAGTAGATACTAAGTATTGAGTACGGTGGCACAGGGCTTGTGTGTCCGACTACAAATCCTAGGGTTGTGTGTTCAAAGCTCACCGTCGGCATTGGAGTATTTTGTTAACAAAATTACAAAGAAATGTTGATATACATGCATGCGTTTAAACAACGAGTGGCGTAGTGTGTTTGGCTACAAATCAGAAGTTAGTGTGCTCAAAACCAGCAGCGAGCAAAATAAAAAAGAAAAATATGAAAAACATGGTATGTTGAATTTGAACACGAATTCACCTCAATTGTTCTAAAAATGAAACTTATGTTTTCTGTTTTTGTTCGACTGGCGATATGTGGTGAAATACATATGTACTTAAAAACATATTTTAGGAAGTACTTCCTTCCTATGACATCTAGTGTTGGGCAATCTCGTTCGTTGAGCGGATCGATCTCTTTCATTCCGTTCACCAAAAAGATTCGGATCCTCCACTTCGTTCTTTGGCTCTTTTTCGTTCAATAAAACATTTCAGTCTATCATTTTTATGTGGCTATCGTTCGTTCTCTGCATCAATAGTCGTTTTATCAGTCTTAAAGATAGACAAAAAGTATTCTTATATCCTATTTCCATTCAATTTTTTTTTAATATAATGTCCATATATTTTGAATTTATACTAGGTATAAATTAAAAAACACTACACTCAACACGCAAGATATTTGTTTTGTTAATTCATTAACGCGTAGTGATGTTAACAAGAAAGAAACTAAATGTTTTCCTCGTAATAGGGAGATAGAACGAAAGTTAACACTCGTTCAACTTAATAAACTAGAAAAACAAGAGTTATAAGAACGAGTGAAGCAAAAAGAACGAGAGGAGCCAACTGAACGAGATGAGATGAATAACATAATCTAAAAGAACGGTGTAAAAGAATGTGCTCAATATGGCTCCGTTCGTTCTTTTGAAAAAGTTCGTTCATGAACGACACAACTCTGCAACCCAATGTATTTGTGTTGCTTGTTTATGTACAAAGCTAATGGTGGTAGTTTTTGTTTCTACTGATGCAGAATGGCATAGTGATCTAAACGAACGATATAAACGAATGAGCTGGATACGGATCCGTTCGTTCTTTTCACGGAGTCATTCATATGAGCCGGGTCGTTCACGAACGACACAACTCGAATGACATCCCCATGTAAAAATTATGTCTTTTACGGTAAATTTGTCAGTAGTTACTTCTGCCAAAATTTAAAGAATTAAGACATTACATGATAATTACTTTTTTCCTGGGTGGGAGCTATATCCAAATCTGAACCGATTTTCACCAAAAGTAATAGATTTCTTCCCATGCCAAAA
Source organism: Musca autumnalis (assembly GCF_047663935.1). Taxonomy (NCBI): domain Eukaryota; kingdom Metazoa; phylum Arthropoda; class Insecta; order Diptera; family Muscidae; genus Musca; species Musca autumnalis. The sequence goes on from NW_027411644.1 coordinate 131,232,994, forward strand.
AAAAAAAAAATATCTTCCCCAACATTCAGCTGAGTCGGACAATAAATGCGACCTAAAATTTGATCATAAAAATACATGGACGGACCAACACGCTTAAATCGACTCAGAATATGTTATCCCTAAAAGAAATATACATGTAAGAACGACTTTTCTTAATATTTCGTACCCTTCCAGAAGTAATTTTCGAAACGTAACCATTTCACGCACCTCCGCAAATTCAATGGAAAATTTTAAGACATATGTATATAGATGTACATCATCGGGTAAGTGTAATTATTATTTCAAAACGTAAGACACATGTATAACATTTAACTTACTTGTTACAAGGTAGGACACAAATACCGCAACATTTCTCCATTCCACTCAAATTTTTTTCCGCTTCTCTCATGTCAGCATTTATCTGATCCATGCCCTCTTCAATTCTGTCCAATTGTTCTAAAAGGAAAAAGAACATTAAACATTATTTTTATTATTATTAGTTTTTGTTTTTGTTAGGTAGATGAGAAAAATAAAACAAAAAAACAAAACCATCGTAGCGCTATTTAAATAAATTTGCTCATCTATAAACTCTTTCAGGTTTAAACACCTTTCATTTAAATTTGTTTCAAGAGCACCGTAATGGTAGAACAAAAAAGGTAAATTTAAATCGAAAAAATCGTTAGAACACCGTATTTTCCTAAATTCATACACGCAGAAAAATATATATTAGAAATATGTTTGGATTCAAACAAATATTTGTTTGGGACTAATTGCAAACAAATATTTGTTTGGATCCAAACATAATTTGTTTGTCCAAACAAATATATGTTTGCAACATTTTGTAACATATCTTAATTTAATATTTTTGGGTACCAACATATTTTTTATGTTAGAACATATTTTTATGGGTGGAGAGGATTTTGGTCACAGAGAGTAACAACAGGGCTCTCGCAGCTGCGGAATGCTGATTTATAATAAAGAGCTGTGAGCATGTGCATTGTTCCGATTTCATTACGATGTCGTTACGATTGGTTTGCTGGGCTGTTATTTCCTACATTTTCATCGGTCTCATCGTCTCACCATCACATTGACAATGTATCAACAAACCACAACACAACCTCCACCATCGTCTCACGATAACATTGAGACTTTATCAACAAACCACACACACAAGAACAACCGCTGTCGCAACAATTGTTGTTAGTTAACTGACAAACCGACAAACCAAACAACTACAGTGCCTTTGGTGTCGAACAAAAAAAGTTCGTATAGTCAAATACTTCGCAACTACAAATTTGTAATTTCTTTAATATAAAGGCAACATCTAATATCTCAACCTAGCGCTGATAGACTCATTATTAGACATCGGATTTTGCATATTTGCATATTTTTTAATAATAAAGATACGAAGGTTCTGATTGGACCAAAATTCGTTTCAAAGAAATCTAAATTCAATGGCAGGGTCATATTTTGTATTTATTTTGCATATTTGCATATTTTGCATATGCACAAAATATGCAAAAAAATATGCAAAATATGCAAAAATATGCAAAATATGCAAAAAATATGCAGAATATGCAAAAAATATGCAAAATATGCAAACAGTTTTTGGCCGAAAATCGTCATAAAAGTCGTAAAATTGACAATTAAAGTTGGAAAAAATCATCAAAACAACTTCAAAGTGTCCTAAATTAGGATTATTGGCCATTTAACGTCGCTTTTTTAGCAGATTATTGTGCTATTGAGACCCCTTACCACAGAGTGGATATAAAAATATCGTTATATGTATATTGTAATACCATAAAAATATAACATTTGTTAAATTGTCAAATATTTTATGTAAAATTCAATATTTTCTTTGTCTTAATTTTTTAACTCAAAGGGAAAACATCGATGTCGGATTTTTTATGCGGCACACCCCTAAAGTTGTTAGTTTGGTTAGATTTTAAGATTGTTAAAGTTTGAGGACCATTGGAATATGTTAACACATGCCACTGGGGCCTCGTAATTATGAAAATCTTAATTTTTCAGCGACCCATATCTATGAAACGGTAAAAGCTATTTACCCGTGTTATGCATTAAATTAAATGCCATACTTTTCTTGATATTTCTTGTCGAACAACAAAATACCTAAGTAGTACTGAATTTAAGATAATAAAGTCAATGTCCTGAACACGCCTTAGGGTGAAAATGGAGTATATTGTAAAAAAAACCTTTTTACAGTCTTTTATTTAACTTGTCTGTTTAGTTCAAATCTAGTAACTTATTTTCCACACAGTTGTAGTTGACCAATCGAACTAAAACGTTGCACACTTCTCAGACTTGGATGACAATACATGAATATGAAACCAAAACCAATATTGATCCATTGTTTCTTAGAGCCCCTATATAGCGGTACCACCCGATTTAAAGTATTTTAAGGATCCTGTTTTAATTTTTAGGCCGAATTGGCTATAACTTGGCAATTGGGGTTCCCAATGGTACAGAAACTTCCTCACCAAAAATGTTGGACTCAGGCCAAGGTTTTGCTATAGCCTCTATATAACGGTATAACACGATTTCAAGTATTTTAATTTTTATCTACATTTCGGCCTAAATTGTCGATAATTTTGTTACGAGGTTCTCAGTGGCCAAAGAAATTAAATGCTGAAAAGTTAAAAATAAAAAATGTTTAACAAAATAAGTTACAGTGTTTTATTTATAAATGCTCTTAAAACTAGAAAATAATTTTTAATGATGAAATCTCTCAAATAAAACGCTTGCATTTGAATTAAAAATTGTGGCAATATTAAACGGCAAGCGTTTTATTTGAGAGAATCTATTATTAAAAAATATTTTCTAGTTTTAAGTGCTTTTATAAATAAAACATTGTAACTTATTTTTTATTATTTTTTATTTCTTCCCATATTATCAATTTTTTGGAATGAAAACAAATGTGTTTTACATTTTGTTCATATTTAAATTTATATAAGGGATTGACATAATGTGATTTTGGAGCCATCTGGGTAAACCAAACTAACAAAAGAACAACTGCCGAAATTCCCAGAAAAAGTCCACCAGACGTAATTACAGGGGATACTTACTTGTTGTTCAAGAGATTAAGCATTAACTCCGAATTTCTTGAAAAAGATCCTGCAACTTGACCACAGAACATCAATTACCAGGAAGGGTAAAGGATGGTAAACAACTTGAAATTTGTAAACGACATAGCAGAGCAAGGAGTCGAGTTCATCACCAAGTAGTTTTTTCTATTTTCTTTTGCTTGCTTTACGGTGGTTTGAACTATCAGATCAAAAAATGCCAGGCCAACAAGTTCAGGACTAAGATACCACAGATGATTTACCATTTTGTTATTTCCTTTATCTGATATTTGTTTCGTATTTCAATAAATCTTCAAAGCGGTTTAGGTCTTATTTTGGACCTAAATAATAGTTCTGAATTTCGTTTTCACAATTTCTTGTATTAAACTCAATCTATTGTCTCTAATCGTTTTCAACCTATTGCTTATGTTTACCCAATACATCCTATATTATATCTATATAAATATTATCTTGTTCATTATACGTTTTGTAAAATCAATAACCCACACTCTCATTTATAACACTCAGGTGTTGTCGTTTAATACAAAATAAATAAACAAAATAAAAAAAACTTTCTGGGCGCATTAAACCAGGCTCGAAAGATGAAAACACAAAGTGCTTCTACGACCTCTTGTTCGTGGGAAGTCAGCTGGGAAGTAGTTTTAAAACATTCTCTTCTACATCGAACTTGGATTTGTCAATCGCAAACTATTCTTATAGAAATCGCGTGAATATGTTTGGTTGATGTACGGATGTGCTGCCAAACTTGCAGTCAAAAATCCCTCTCAACAATACTTTTAATAAGTCTGTACGCAGGTACAGAAGCTCTCGACCTAACATCTGCTAAAGCTGGTAAAACGCCATTATTCTAGGCATTCATACACTGCTTAGTCTTGTTTCTCCCCTGAGCTACTGTCAGTTTCAGGGACGCCCAGGAGTTGTTCTTTACCCCCATACCAGAACAGAAACCCGTTCTTTCTGCACTGTTTTGGGAATACCTGGTAATAGTTTTCCATGCCAGTGCACGCAAATAGCATTGTTTTGGGGTATCTTAACCCTCCCTTGAAGCTGTTGCGAGTATTTTTCACTGTTTATTCTCTGGAATAAACGGATAAAGCTTCTAAAGATCTTATATATGTTGGGGTTCTCTCCGAGAGCTTCTACTGTAGATAAAATGATACGACTAATGTTCCTATAAGACAATTTACAGGGGTCCAGCAGCAATGACAATTTCATGGTTAAGAGTTCTTGTGGAAGCCGCGCTTGATTATTTTCAGGACAGATGGTTCTTCAGATTCTATGAAGCGTTTAGCGTCACAAAAAGACCTAGACCTCATTGAAAATCTATTGAAATACGAAAACATCGACAGAAAAAGAAATAACAAAATGATAAATCACTTGTGGCATCTTAGTCCTGAACTTGTTGGCTTAGCATTGGTTGATTCCACAGTGAAAAATACCGTAAAGAGTCAAATGGCGACAAAAATCTTGACAAAGCGAAGATGGAAACTTCTCCGGAAATATTCGACCCAAACTTACAAGAGAACAACTGTTCGAAATTCATAAAAAAGTCACATTAACTCCGAGTCGAGCTCACCACAGATTACAACCAAGTAGTTCGCTGTACTAAGTAGTCGGCTGTACCCAGATAGGCTCCATTTTCGCCCTAAGGCGTAAGTAGTCACGTTAATCGGGACACTGGCTTTCTATGTCGAATTCAGTAATACTTACGCATTTAGTTTTTGAACATAAAATGAACAGAGTGGCCTTAAAGTTAATGCATAATACGGGCAAATAGCTTTAACCGTTCCACAGATATGCCTACCAGCCTAAAGCTACAAATTAAGACAAAGAAAATATTGAATTTACATAAAATTACATAAAATGATTGATGTTTTATCAAATTTTATATTTTTGCATAGTTTAACAATAAAAAATAGTATTACAATATCATATACCCTACACCACACGGTCGTAAGAGGTATCAATACATAATAATCTGCTAAAAATCGACGTTAAATGGCCAACAGTCTTAATTTAGGACACTTTAAAGTTTTTTTTGATGATTTTTCCAACTTTAATTGTAAATTTTACGACTTTTATGACGATTTTCGCCCAAAAACTGTTTGCATATTTTGCATATTTTTTTTGCATATTCTGCATATTTTGCATATTTTTCGCATATTTTGCATATTTTTTGCATATTTTTTGCATATATTTTGCATATTTTTTGCATATTTTTGATATGACCCCAAATATCGAAAAATGTACCCTTAAAACGCCTAGATCCAAAATTTGAGTCCAATCGGATAAGAAATAAAAAACATGCAAAAATCCGATGTCTACTCATTATGTATGTATGTACATATGATTCATATTGTTCTGCTATGCTTACAGGACGATAACAACTACAGTGAAAATCTTTAGAAGAAACGGTAAGTTACAATATTACAAACTAAAAGAATTAATAAATAAAAAGCAGCAAAATTTGTTCTTTTTTTAATCTCTCAGAAAAAGCAGTATTTTTTTTTTGCTTTATGAAAGGCGTTGTTATGTTTGGGACTGCTTGCAAACAAATATATGTTTGCTGCAAAATATTTTTGGGACATATGTTAGAGAGGCCATTTTTTTCTGTGTGTAATAAATTTGTAAATAAAGTACACGGTAAGCACTTTCAAATAAAGCCAAAACATGTTTTAATTCTCCCTCGTTTATATGAAAGAAACCACGATTTATTAAAATAGTCATAAATCGACCTGGGGGCCTATTCTGTAACTTTTTAACAACTTTACTCATTGTTTATTTTACAACAATTTCATTTGTTTGTTTTGTTTTTGTTGCAATAACAAAAGAAATTTAAACAATATCGATAGTTGTTAAAAGTTACAGAATAGGCCTACTGGCCACATAATTAAGAACGATATAAGTAAAGGTTACTTTAAGGTAATTTTCATACACAATATGTGAATATATCGTTATGTATTTTAGAAATCGTTTACTTTAATTCATTTTTAGTATCAAATGTCTTTCAATGGTACATATTATTGCTTCTAAGTTTGATAATTAGGGCATACATAACGTTTTCAAAAGTTTTCCCATAATTTGACGAATTTATTTTATTTTTGGGACCTAAAGCCACAGTTTTTGCTTCCTCTCATTCCCTCGATGACGCTCTAAACGATACCCTGTGATTGTCGTTCCATAGTCGGCGCTTACTTACCCTTAAATTGGCCTTTATCCCACTTCTTTGAGTCCTTGACGAGGGAATTGTCTGGGAAATAGTTTCGTAAGAGCCATTTCAACCTTATAAAGCGGTAGGATTTTTGTCTGAAGGTGGTAAACAGGAAATGAAACAATAATATAACGTCTATACAAAAATTTGAAGAATTCCACACCGAATATAACATTAATTAACATAATGTTTTGAATGCTCGAATTCCACAATAATTTTGTGTATGTACATCAGACATTAGTTTATACAAAAATAGTATTTTCATCCATAAAAATTATTGATTTGACTGGTTTTGATATTAATATGAGCTTCATTGATTAAAAAGTTTTACATAACTATGCCTACCACACCCACTTTCTAAATATTAAACCTTTCATTTTTGTTCGGTGTACCGTTAGGCCAATTTTTTGTACAAAACGAAATTATTTTTTTATTTCCTGTCTACTATCCGCAGACAACAATCCTGCCGATTTATAAGTTGGAAATGGCTCATACGAAACTAATTCCCAGACAATTTCCTCGTAAAGGACTCAAAGAAGTGGGATAAAAGCCAATTTAAGGGTAAGTAACCCCCGACTATGGAACAACAATCACAGGGTATCGTTTAGAGCGTCATCGAGGGAATGAGAGGAAGCCAAAACTATGGGTTTAGATCCCAAAAATAAAATAAATTCGTCAAATTATGGGCAAATTTTTGAAAACGTTAGTTATGCCCTAATTATCAAACTTAGACTCAATAATATGTACCATTGAAGGACATTTGATACTAAAAATGAATCAAAGTAACCGATTTCTAAAATACATAACGATATATTCACATATTGTGTATGAAAATTACCTTAAAGTAAACTTTACTTATATCGTTCTTAATTATGTGACCAGGTCGATTTATGACTATTTTAATAAATCGTGGTTTCTTTCGTATAAACGAGGGAGAATTAAAACATGTTTTGGCTTTATTTGAAAGTGCTTACCGTGTACTTTATTTACAAATTTTGTTCCATATAAATATTCAAATATTTGGAACGTAGCAAGTCAAATACTTTTTAATACGATGTCGTTCTTAATTATATGGCCGCCACTGTACATATTTTAATTTTGTACGCGAATATCTATTGAATGGCAGCATATATAGTGTCCTAATTTTGTCACAATAAGTAGGAAGTATGTACACGTTATCTCTTACAAAATAAGCGAGGTGGGGTCAGGGGGAGCAGCCCTCCTCTTTGAGCTGCTAATACCAAATATCATCTATTTTAACGACTATAAGCTTGAAAGGCTTTCAACTCATAAGGTGGGTACATTGAAATAATAAATAAATAAATTGAAAAAATTCAATATTTCCAATTTATTATTGGGTTGGAAATCCACAAACTTGCGAAGGTCGTCTAATAGATTCATATAACAAATAATATATGAAGTCGAGAAAAGGGGGTCAATGAAATCATTTAAAGTTATTTGAGGTTGCACTTTAGCAAATGTTCGGAAAATATAAACCAATATTAATTAAATATTGAATTTCCTGATTCATTGGAGGAAAATGAAGTTAGTAGAAGTCATCATTGTATAACGCGTGTAGTTATAGTGGAAAAGAAATTAGCCGAGGCTTCACATATCTATCTATAAATAGTAATATGGTGTGGACATAAATGGCGATTTTTTCTATAATCAAATAGTGTATAAGTCTTACACCTTTGTTAATGTGACCCTCACTCATTCAACATTAAAAACGACTTCACTTTCACAATAACTGGTAACATTAACAATTAATGTTAATTATATATAAATTTCATCTTAGTCGGGGTGGCGAAGCGCCCGGGTAGCTAGTAAAATATATATACAAACCAAAAGCCACAAAAAACAGACACAAACACACATTTATAAAAGGTGCTGGTTTTTCTTTTCTAAGAAATGCCAAACACAAAAGCAACAACAGACGCATAGGACCATAAAAAATTCTAAATACAAAAATAGTGTCACACTTTTAGAAAGATATGCAAATATAATCTATTAGTTATAAATATAGAAACTTCATTGAACGCTTCACGTTAGTTGTGAAATGAAACACATTCTCTTCAAAGTTCAAATCATCAACAAGAAATCGGCATCTGGAAGCAAATGGTTATATAATGTAATAAATAGGTAAATCCATATTATATATGCATGTATATGAAAATGGTTAGCTAATGGCCACAGCAATAAATAAATAAACCAAAAAAAATGAAAATGGTGTTAATGTTATTACCAATATTAAATGCGATTTCTTTTTGTCCAAAAAAATATTTCCATGCACCTTTTTGATTCAACTATAAAACTTCCAATTACAAAATGTGTTGGGCTTTTAAATTACTAAAAAGCACCATTACTTTAAGAAGAAAAAAATAATTCATACAATTTTTTTCTTTTCCTCTTCGCTTGCTGAAAAAATCGCAACTGCAACAAAGCACGAAACACACGCGTTTGCCCGCATACCGCATACATAATACCAAAACAAAAACAAACTTTTTGACAAAAATCTTCTCTCCACTCATAAAACATATGTTCTAACATAAAAAATATGTTGGTACCCAAACATATCAAATTGAGATATGTTACAATATGTTCCAAATTACGTTTGGATCCAAACATATATTTATTTGCAACCAGTCCCAAGTTTAGGTTAGGTTAAAGGACGCGCAGCTGTCTTAGTAGACAACTGCTCCACTCGGAGACCTTGAGGTCCATTGTGTGCATCCTGGTGGATAGTTGAAGAGAGAAAGAAGAAGATAGTAGATGGTGTTAGCTGGTAGAGTGTGGGTAGAGTTTCCGGGTTATTGCATGTTTGTGGTTGTAATTTGTGTTTGATTAAATGCTGTTTGTTTGAGGCATATCAGGCCCTTTGCGAGATAGAGCAAGTTTGACGGTTCTGTTTTGCAGAATGCTGTTAAGGACTGGGTTATATGTTCTCCTATGGTACGCAGTCTTCTGGAGATTAACATAGGACAACTGCATAACAGGTGCTCGATGGTCTCTAGTTCCTCCTCATCATCGCACAACCTGCAGTGTTCAGTATTCCTCCCATTTGCACGTCATTGTAATAATAATGTAATAATTCCCGCTGCTAGTCTCAGGTCGGGTTTCTTCATCGTGAGCAGTGAGGCGGTTCTCTGTTTGGATGGTGTTTGCCTGATGTGGTGCAGCTTGACCCAGTCCCAAACATAAATTTGCTTGGATCCAAACATATTTCTAACATATATTTTTCTGCGTGTATGAGAGACTTAATTAAAATATTTTAAAGAGGAATGGAAAATACAATTAGAATATGACATTCCGAAATTTGCTTAATTCCTCCATTGGCTTAACTTCATCATTACTCTATATTATAGAGAAATTTATTTACTCAATTCCGAGACTTTTACCAGTTGTAATTAAGGTGCTCAAAATGGGCATATGAAATAGCTGTGTCTTTTACTTTTTTAGTAAGATTTACTCAATTACTTGTTTTTAGAGAGTAAGACCAATTATACGAAAAAAGGGAAAAAAGTAAAAAGACCGCATTTAGAAAACTTTAGCAAAATAACAGTAGAATACCAAAACAAAAACATTGGCGCCAATATATGAAAGAATAACTAAATTGAAAGCAGTGGAAAAGTTCCACAATTTCAAGTAAAATAAACAAAATCATAAATTATAGATTAAAAAGTAGTAATTAAATGATGAAATCGCAATATTTGTAGTGTTTTTTGCCAAAAATCATACAAACATGAACTAACTGACCATCAATAGCTTTTCGAACTTGCTAAATGTTGCTGGGAAAAATTCTTCTAGCACCCTTTAGGAAGTTCTCAGCAAACAACTGTCAAAATTGTTCTCTCATGTTGCTCTCTTTTACTTAACTTTTGTGTAAAAAGACAGCATTTAGTAACATTTCGTAATAATTATTAAAACTTATCACGTAAAAAGACACACCTAAAATATTTTTGTATTTGCTAACATATGTTCCCTAACTGCATTCGTCATGGGGAGCACATCACGCTCACATCTTCAAATAGTTTAATCTTATTTTGGGACGTTGGTTTTAATTAGAGTTGGGCAATCTCGTTCAATTGAACGATCCGGAACACAAACTGCGTATACTTAATATTACACGTTGGTTTGTATGATGTTACTCATTCGTCTTTGAACGAGGACAGTGATCCGGATCGTTCAATTGAACGAGACTGCCCAACTCTAGTTTTAATATGTTTGGTATCAAATGCTTGGATGCCTAATTATAATAACAACTGTTACAAAATGCTAAGAGATATTGTGTAGGGTGTCCAAAAAACATTTTCTCCAAACCAAACGGTTTTCGGTTAACCGAAACTTTAAATTTTTTCAAAAACCGGTTTAATTATTATATAATTAATTCATAATATCTTTATTACTTGACATTCTACCTAGAAGTGGGGACAGTAAAATTAAAACAGAAATTCTGATTTAAGAATAGTTAAAATCCAAATATACAACAGGAATTCGAGCGAATGCGAATTCGAGTCGTCCTAAAGACACAGGTCTGTATTCATCGTCTTGCCTTGCCAACCTCAAATTATCATGAAATGTCGGAATCAAGCATACATTTTGTTATCGTTACCCTTTATAACTTGACATTCGACTAAAGATCGTATTAATTATGCAAAGACTTCGCCTAATAAGGATGTTTATAGTGAATATCATACTGCATCGGCGGTCTGTTGAATAATAAGTATGTCGGACCAAATATTCGTTTCAAATTGTACCTACAACGGTAATTTTAGTACCATTTTACAAGAAATATTTTTCAAATTTAAAAGTATCTGGCATAACTTTGCCGTACCTTGTGTTAGTTAAGTTTACTTCCAAGAATACAGTTGTAATGAAATATTAAAAACATGACTATTTGTTTTTTAAAACCGCTTAACCGTCACAAATAACCGGTTTTTGGATAATCGAAAATGACGTTTTTGGTGAAAACCCGTTTCGGTTTTGTACACCATAATGTTGTTTAATTGGAAAATTTCTGGGGATGTCTGGGAAAAATTTCCAGTACCATTTAAAGAATATATGGGGATTTCTGGTTGAAATCGGACACTTTTCCAAAATGAGGTTTTTGATTTTCTTTATTTTTCCTGTGGTGATGCTTGTAGTGTGTTTGATATGTTTACGTTGCCATACCTTCAGTATTCAACGTATGATACCTAATATGACATATTTGTCGAACTAGCATACCTTCTGTATGCAACTAATGGTATCAAGTTATCATACCTCCAGTATGTAACTTTACACTTTCAATACCTAGATTTGAGTTATCCACACTACGCTAAGACAGCAAGCATGTATTATGCTTACTGTGATTTTTCCCACGTTCAGTTTGTACTCCCATAGCTTAAGCTAGGTTTAGAAATACTTTTAACATTCGTTCTTAATAAAGCTGTTCATCAAAAAGCACAAACGCGTTTTCCTTCAATACGGTTTTATCACATGGCGATCCTGCCAGATATGAAAAAACGAAAAAAAAGTTTTGCGGGTCGAAAGTGACAACAACAATTTCGCACAAAAACCAAAAGTAAATTTAAAAAATAACTCTCAAATAAAAATAGTGAAAAAACCATCACAAAGTAAATTCCCTCAAATAAAAAAGTGAAAAAAACCACCACAAAGTGAAAAAACGCAACATTAATAACCAATAATAACAACAAAATAACCAAAAATAACTTTTAACAATATAAAAACATTAACCAGTTGAAAAAAAAATTGTAAATCAAAGACGTTCCTAGCCTTGAATTGAAAAAAACATAAAAAACAAAACACCAAATAGTTCAAGTGTCAAAAATTAAAAAAAAAGAACAAAAAAAAAAAACAAAAAAAATTGCAAATTAAATGTTTTTGTCCGTCGTCATGTTCAACTATAAGGGATAGGAGAGTGTTGTGAGTTCTCTAGAACTACCTATAACTAGAGTGGAAGCGTGTGTGCGGTTGTGTGTTGTAAACGTACAATTTTTTAAATAACTTTGAAGAAACAACCAAAACAAACAACAAGCAGACCTTGTCGGAGCGATTTAATCAGTAAAACTCTGGAAAAAGCAAAGAATATCGATGAGATGAAGGAAGAAATTAAGCATGCCAAAGAATCGCTTAAGGAATTGGAGAATGAAAGTGTGGAAAATCTATTTCAAAACTGGCACGTTATACGGAAGGTAAAAAGCAAATAAAATAAGAAATAAATGTTAATTTAAATATTACTTATTATATAATAATTAATTTAATTTTATGTATAATATTGTGAAATTAATTTTATAAACAAAATGGGCAGTACTAATTCAAAAATCGAAAAACCTAATGCAAATGTTGTTAATGACATCGTCGTTAAATTAGAGTATCCTACAATTTATTTAATCATTATAATATGTTTGATAGCAGGACAGTTGTTAGTTACACTGTACCAACTTCATAAGAGATCCTTAAGAAAATCCTACGCTAGAACCGCTTCATTAGCCATGAATATAGACAAGGTTTAAACTGTCATGTATTCATAAATTAAAATTTTTGCTACTTTTGTTTTTGTATTTGCTCAAGACAAATTTATAGATGCATGAATTAGGAAAACAAATAATTTTACAAACACAACATTATTGAAAATATAAAAATATTTTTAAGGAAACCATAAATACATTTTAAAAATATTAAATATATTGGCAAAATGGCTTTGGAATTGGATATATATTACCTTATATTCTTTTTTACTATTAATCATATCTCGGGAGCTAATTATATGAATTAGTACTTAATTATTTTTAGGTATAAGTTTCTTCTTTAGAAGTTTGTATACTGTTAATATTATACTTTGGTCTTGGAGGCTCTGGAATTATTTAATAGAATCAATAATAAATAAATAATAATCTTCCTCAAAATAGATTTTTACATTTTATGACATGTTAACGATGACAAATTTACGTATATATTTTTTATTTTAAATTGCTTAACTAAAATAAAATACGCTCAACGTATTTCGGTAGTACAGTAACTTCTGGTTACCTGCATCATTCATACCTGAAATTTGGCATTTCCTGACCATAAATCATTTAGTGTACATTCAATAGCTGCATTTTGGCATAGCTACATCAATATTTTGGTGATTTTACATATTGCGAACTCAAAATAATAAAATAAATTCATGTTGTGTCCCACTTTTATAATTGCAAACGCTTTGGGAATACGGACGTATTTAGACATTGGTCTTATGATTGCCTTTTTTCATTGAAAAGTGAATTTGAGTTAAAGTTCATATGGAATGGGAACTAATAATAAGTAGAGCGAGATTGATTAGGGAAGAATTTTTGAAATCTCACAAGTGTTTAAATACTGATAGGGAAACTAAACAAGTAACTATCAATAAACACATAAACAATCTCTTCTACCGATTGGAGCAAGTAAGGGTACTTTTGAATGCCAATTACGAAAGGCTCTCAACGTGAAAAATTGATATCCGTATGCTCCAGAAAAAAATTGCCATATCAATCCCTGAGACATTGCATGAACGTATAATTAGTCCAAAATTAACTGAAGAAGAACAGACGGAGAGCATTCCTGAATCTTCTTTTAAAAGTTTAGTTCCTCCAAAAGAACAGAAAGAACAAACAAAAATGGCAAACCCAAGGCTTGAATTTCTGCATGTTGCCACCAGCATACTTGCTGAGTTTGACGGAAGTGCAGTAAACCTTGAACGCTTCCTTGACGCTATAAATTTGGTGGATTCCGTAAAGGAATCGTATGAGGAAGTAGCCGTAAACTTAGTTAAAACCAAGTTATGCGGCACAGCTAGAAATTTGATTTCAAAGGAATCAACTCTAGCTGAAATAGAGGCCACTCTCAAATCATCAGTTAAAGGCGAAAGTGTTGACGTCCTGAATGCCAAGCTCATGAGCGTTAAGCAAGCAGGCAAGGAAGTCAATACTTATGCCAGGGAAATGGAGGAATTATCAAACAAATTGGAAACCGCATATTTAAATGATGGTTTACCAAATGACACTGCAAAGAAGTATACAACAAATTCAGTAGTAAAGGCAATAATAAAAAATACGCCAATAGAAAAAATCAAAACTGTTATGGAATCAGGACAATTCCGTAACATGAATGAGGTAATATCCACATTCATTAATAGCTGTACTGAAGCCACTGTGTTTTGACATTTGGCAAGCAAAAGCCTAAAAATAATTTTCATAAAAACCGCGGGGGAAGACGTGGGTATAATAACAGATACAACAATGGTATGTATCGAAACAATAATTATAATGATGATTCTCGTGAAAACTATAACGACAGACGAGGTCATAGTAATAATAACGGCAACGGAAATTATAACATGGGCAAAAATGTTAGGGTTCTCAACGAAGAAAACCCGGGAAACTCCCAGGATCCCCTAATACCTCCACAGTAAATGTATACCATCTAAACTTATCCCTCTATAGTTACATTTCCATAAAAACATCTTTAAATGGACAGAGGTCAACCTTTTTAATCGACACGGGTGCCGATATATCTGTAATAAAGGTCGGTAAAGTTATAAATGAACGTATTGATGAGGATAAAACAACAAAAATTAGTGGTGTTGGTCATGGTTTGGTACGAACCATTGGAAAAGTTGCAGCAGATCTAATTGCTGAAGATTTACTCATAGGACACGAATTTCATGTTGTCCATGACAGCTTTCCAATTCCATCTGATGGAATTATTGGTATGGATTTTGTAAGGAAATATGATTGTCTTCTTGATTATCAAGAAGATAATGACTGGATTGTCCTACGGAATTCTGATTATCCTAGACATATTGCCATAAAAATGTGTCAAGGGCCAAAACCTAATTCCATATCTCTTCCAGCTAGGTCTGAAGTCATACGACTTATAAACATTAAGATCACTGAAAACGAAGTGTTAATACCTAACCAATTGATACAAACTGGTGTATACATGGGAAGTACTATAACATCAAGTGCAATGCCTATGGTAAAAATTATGAATATGACAAAACAAAATATGACAAACAATGATATTGTCATTACGGATCCAAAAATTAAATTTGAAAAATTAAGTGACTATGAAATAGTACAAAAGAGCCATAAGAATGAAAATGATAAAGAAAAACTGAAAAGACTTTCAAAAAAATTTCCAAAATTTGTTGAGAACAAACTCAAAAATTTATGATCTGAATTCATAGATATATTTTGTTTGGAATCCGAAAAAATAACAACAAATAATTTTTACAAGCAAAAACTAAGATTGGTAGACAATGATCCAGTATACATAAAAAATTATAGAACACCACATTCTCATAAAGAGGAAGTGAATAGGCAGGTCAATAAACTGGTAAATGATGAAATAGTAGAACCTTCAGCATCGGCATACAATAGCCCAATTTTGTTGGTTCCAAAGAAATCGTTGCCAGGATCTGACCAGAAAAGATGGAGATTAGTCGTGGATTATCGAGGAATAAATAAGAAACTTATAGCCGACAAATTTCCACTTCCTCGCATAGATGACATTTTAGATCAGTTAGGCAGAGCCAAATATTTTTCTTGTCTAGATCTTGTATCTGGATTTCACCAGATCGAACTAGAAGAAGAATCAAGAGATGTGACATCCTTTTCCACAGATAAAGGTTCTTTCAGATTTAAGAGATAACCATATGGTATTCAAATTGCTCCAAATTCATTCCAACGAATGATGACCTTAGCTTTTTCTGGACTTTCACCAGCCCAGGCTTTCTTATACATGGATGATCTTGTAGTGATCGGTTGCTCGGAACAACATATGTTGAAAAATTTAAGAGACGTATTTGGCATGTGCCGGAAACACAATCTTAAATTACAAGAAATTCTTGATAAGAACAGATCACAGGCCACTAACATACCTGTTCTCTATGAAAAATCCGTCGTCGAAATTAACTAGGATGAGACTTGACTTAGAGGAATACGACTTTACAGTCGAATATATTAGGGGAAAAGAAAACAATGGTGCAGATGCACTATCGCGCATTGAATTCAATGATATTAAAAATATTGAAGTCAACTCGATTATGAAGACGTATTTGGCATGTGCCGCAAACACAATCTTAAATTACACCCTGAAAAATGTACATTTTTCTGTCGTGAAGTGACATTCTTAGGTCACAAATGTACGGACAAAGGAATTTTGCCCGATGACAGTAAATATTCGATAATTCAAAATTATCCCACACCAAAAAATGGTGATGAAGCTAAACGCTTCGTTGCATTTTGTAATTATTACAGACGGTTCAATCCAAATTTCGCCAAATTATCTAGACACCTCAATAGACTGACTAGGCAAAACGTCGCTTTTGAGTGGACCGATGAATGCAACAAAAGCTTTGAAAATTTTAGAAATCAACTACTCAGTCCAAGGATTTTACAATACCCAGATTTTCAAAAACAATTTTGTATCACAACAGATGCAAGTAAACATGCATGTGGTGCCGTGTTAAGTCAAGACCACAATGGTATTCAATTACCAATTGCATATGCATATAGATCATTTACTAAGGGAGAGAGCAATAAGTCTACAATAGAACAAGAATTAGCAGCCATACATTGGGCCATTCAATATTTTAGACCTTATATATATGGGAAGAAATTCTTGATAAGAACAGATCACAGGCCACTAACATACCTGTTCTCTAT
Source organism: Musca autumnalis (assembly GCF_047663935.1). Lineage (NCBI taxonomy): Eukaryota > Metazoa > Arthropoda > Insecta > Diptera > Muscidae > Musca > Musca autumnalis. The sequence goes on from NW_027411644.1 coordinate 131,249,976, forward strand.
GAAAAATCCGTCGTCGAAATCAACTAGGATGAGACTTGACTTAGAGGAATACGACTTTACAGTCGAATATATTAGGGGAAAAGAAAACAATGGTGCAGATGCACTATCGCGCATTGAATTCAATGATATTAAAAATATTGAAGTCAACTCGATTATGAAGGTGACTACGAGACTTCAGTCGAATCTAGGCAATTCAAATGAGATAAAAAAGAATCCTTTGCCTAAAGAATTGGAAAAAATAAAAGTGAGATAAAAAAGAATCCTTTGCCTAAAGAATTGGAAAAAATAAAAGTATATGGGGCAATAAATGCCCGGGAGCACAGAAAAATGCCAAAATTGCATTTTACAAAGAATAATGTAGTTATTCAAAAAGGAAAGGTAATCCTTTCTAAATTCATGTTGAAGGACATTGTTATTAATAGAAATGTAGACTAAGATCACCTCTTTCTAAAGCTTGAAAAAATAGCTTATAACATGGGTCTGACAACTATAAGACTATCAATCGATGATAGCATAACAAAAATCCTAGGAACAAATATAGAGACGTTCAAAACTATTGGAAATAAAATCTTGCAAGATTCCAATTAACAATTGTGCTCACTCCTAAACTTATAAAAGTTACATCCAATTCAGAAAAATTAAAAATCATTCAAAAATATCATGATGATCCCATAACGGGTGGACATCCAGGTATCTCAAGAATGATAAAGAATATAAGACTCAAGTATCATTGGAAAGGCATGGTTAAAGACATAACTAAATATGTCAAACAATGCCGAAAATGCCAAATCTGCAAACATTCCATTAAAAACAAACAGCCGTTAATAATAACGCCAACTCCACAAAAAGCATTTGACAGGGTTATAATCGACACTATTGGACCTCTACCTAGGTCGAATTCACAGAATGAATACGCTGTGACAATTATGTGCGATTTAACTAAATATCTAGTGGCTATACCAATTTCAAATAAATCCGCTAAAAATTTTGCGAAAGCCATTATGGAGAATTTTATTTTGATATATGGTCCTATGACTTCAATATTGACTGACATGGGTACGGAATACATAAATCAGGTGCTCATAGAACTATGTCAACTGATGAAAGTTGAAAAATTAAATTCAACCCCATACCACCATGAGACACTCGGTACTGTTGAGCGATCTCACAGAACCTTTAATGAATACTTAAAATCTTATATTTCATCAGATAAATCCGATTGGGATACTTGGTTAAAAATTTTCCTCTACTGTTATAATACGACTCCGTCTACAGCACATGGATATTGTCCATTTGAATTAGTGTTCGGAAAAATACCAAAATCCTTAGATTTCACGCAGAAAGAGCGCATAGATCCTGTTTATAATATTGATTCGTATGAGAAAGAAATAAAGTTCAGGCTACAAGTAGCCCAACGTAGAGCCGCTAGTCTCATTGAAAATGCTAAATTGATTAGACAAAAAGTCTCCATTGAGAAAGCTAATGCATCTGAAATAGCATCGAATGATTTTGTTTGTGTCCGAAATGAAAGTGGTCATAAATTAGATCCACTCTATAAAGGACCATATAAAGTTATCAAAATAGATAACCAAAATAATGTCGATTTATTGGACGAAAATGGAAAAGCATTTAAAGTCCATAAGGATCGAACCAAAAAGTGTTATAAATAACTATTTATATATAACCACATTTGCATAAGGTTATCGGTTTTGTATGTAAAATATTACATAATAGTTTTAAATATTCAATAATTTTGTTTAATTTCAATACTAGAAACCAAAAGATTCAAAAAATAAAACTAAATCAAATTCAAAAATATATATACGTATGTATACAAATAAAATAAAAAACAATAGATATAATGAAAAATATTATAAATAATACTTATATAATGTAATAATAATATTATGAATAATATATAAATAAAGCTAAGAATAATCAATTAAAATCATTGATTATTCTTCGTAAAAAGGGAGGTGTAGTGTGTTTGATATGTTCACGTTGCCATACCTTCAGTATGCAACGTATGATACCTAATATGACATATTTGTCGAACTAGCATACCTTCTGTATGCAACTAATGATATCAAGTTATCATACCTCCAGTATGTAACTTTACACTTTCAATACCTAGATTTGAGTTATCCACACTACGCTAAGACAGCAAGCATGTATTATGCTTACTGTGCTTTTTCCCACGTTCAGTTTGTACTCCCATAGCTTAAGCTAGGTTTAGAAATACTTTTAACATTCATTCTTAATAAAGCTGTTCATCAAAAAGCACAAACGCGTTTTCCTTCAATACGGTTTTATTACATGCTGCTCATCAGCAAAATATTTTAGTATATTTTCAGATTTTTGAAAAAGTATAATTCTGTAAAAACTATATGCAAAGAAATACTCATAACTTGTTCAATATTGGTCCAATTTGAAACAAATTTTTTGGTATGTTTTGTTGTTTTATCGGCTATTTAATAACAGATAGAAATTTCGCTATTTAATGTTTAAAATCAATTTTTAACAATGATACCCCTTCGCTTTTGAATTTTTTGGTATTAAACTGCGATTAATTACAAAAATTGTGAGTGCTATTTGGTAGTGGGATTCGAATAATTACTATTTTGTCTTATTTTTAAAATTTGGCAATAAAATTGTTCCTTTATACCAATGTGACACATTTGTTATTTTACCAAAAAAAAAATACATTTTTCGACATTTTTGAACTTTTATTAGGGTATTTGTTTTGTACTTTTTATTGGGAATGTATCTTCAACATCTATAAAACTTCGTCATTTTTCGATTTTGGAAATGGCTTAGTTTTTATTGTACCAGCCGGACAATAGACTAACTAAACTGATGATCAAATAGCTACAGCTTGGGAATTATATGAATGTTCATCCGAGACGAATATTAAAATGGAATTTAATGTGAAATTTTCAACAGTGGATGACTATTTAAATACGAAAGAGGATTTGAATTCATTTAATATATCAATTAAATGACCAAAGTTATCGCGGGCACAAAAAACGTCATTCAGTAATACCCACTAATGCTGGCACACTAATTACTTAATCATTCTTTAAATCGCAAAATGAAGAAGTTTTTAAAATGTTTATGATATATTCTTAAATAAAACATCAAAACAAATGTTAGAAAATGTAATTTTGTATTTTTTTTGTTAAAATACCACACTGGTATAAAGGAAAAAGTGTATTGACAAATTTTAAAAAATTAAGAAAAAATAGTAATCTTTCGAATCCCATTACCAAATAGCACTTAAAGTTTTTGTAATTGATCGTAATTTATTTAATACAGAAAGATTTCAAGAAAAAAAACGGGCTCAATCATTGTTAAAAATTGATTTTAAATATTAAATCGCTAAAACTGCATCCAAGACACTGTTTAAAAAATGTCTATTTTTTTAGATAGCTGAAAAACAACAAAAAATACAAAAACCTTTCTATTTGGATCAATTTTAAAGAAGTTATGAGTATTTCATTCAGCATGGGTTTTACAGAATTTGCCTTTTTCTAGGCGCCATACTCTGGAGCCGTTGGTTAAAAAATCTGAAAATATACTGAAATGGTTTGCTCATGAGCAGCATCACCACAGCAAAAAAATAAAGGAAATCCAAAGCCTCATTTTGAAAAAGTGCCCGATTTCACTCAAAAATCCCCATATACACTAGCGGTCATCTGAATAGGTTTGAATTTTTTTCTTTTTATATGTTAAGGTATCTTCTGATGTGTTCGTTTTACAGATCCATACTATTTAGTTTTTGAGAGTCCTATCCTATGCCAACATTCCCAAGAAAAACTTGACGGTGTTGCCATATTTTCGGAAAATATCCCAATTATAATAAAAAATGTGCAAAAAAGTGTCCAAGTTATGCGATCATCAGAATAGGTTTGAATCAAATAAAATTGAAAAATTGTACTACCCATGCAAATATTGCGCAATTTTTTGGTTTAGTTTAGTAAAATGGAACATTCTGATAAATCCTACAACAAATTTGACCCGCTTTATTAGGAACGTGGGTTCAATTCTCAACATGGAAAAGTTACCAAGAACTTTCAGATAAAATCAATAAAATATTCAAACAAAAACGTTTTATAAACTTGCTTTAAATGACTTTTTGATTTCGAAAGATCTCTTCTGAGCTTCGAAAATTGTTTGAAAGCAAATACCAAGTGTAGCCATATTATTAGGATCGATAAATTAGAAAGGTCATTAAAAATAGTTGGTATTTTAGTTCAAGTTTCATTTTTTAACTATCCTTGCAGTACAAATTTAAGTATTATCATACTCACAAATCCACCATAGTGGACCACATGTATCATTAATGTTCGAAACTTGGTCTGGAAGAATGTTTCTTCGACGACAATAAAGTATAAAATTGTAATTCAAATTTAACTCAAAGGGGCATGATGTCACCGACTTTTATAGTGCTGTATAATCAATTTATCGATCCTAATAATATGGCTACACTTGGTATTTGCTTTCAGACAATTTTCGAAGCTCAGAAGAGATCTTACGAAATCAAAAAGTCATTTAAAGCAAGTTTATAAAACGTTTTTGTTTGAATATTTCTTGATTTTATCTGAAAGTTCTTTGTAACTTTTCCATGTTGAGAATTGAACCCACGTTCCTAATAAAGCGGGTCAAATTTGTTGTAGGATTTATCAGAATGTTCCATTTTACTAAACTAAGCCAAAAAACTGCGCAATATTTGCATGGGTAGTACAATTTTTCAATTTTATTTGATTCAAACCTATTCTGATGATCGCAAAACTTGGACACTTTTTTGCACATTTTTTATTATAATTGGGATATTTTCCGAAAATATGGCAACACCGTCAAGTTTTTTCTTGGGAATGTTGGCATAGGATAGGACTCTCAAAAACTAAATAGTATGGATCTGTAATACGAACACATCAGAAGATACCTTAACATATAAAAAGAAAAAAATTCAAACCTATTCAGATGACCGCGTAGAGCCGCTAGTCTCATTGAAAATGCTAAATTGATTAGACAAAAAGTCTCCATTGAGAAAGCTAATGCATCTGAAATAGCATCGAATGATTTTGTTTGTGTCCGAAATGAAAGTGGTCATAAATTAGATCCACTCTATAAAGGACCATATAAAGTTATCAAAATAGATAACCAAAATAATGTCGATTTATTGGACGAAAATGGAAAAGCATTTAAAGTCCATAAGGATCGAACCAAAAAGTGTTATAAATAACTATTTATATATAACCACATTTGCATAAGGTTATCGGTTTTGTATGTAAAATATTACATAATAGTTTTAAATATTCAATAATTTTGTTTAATTTCAATACTAGAAACCAAAAGATTCAAAAAATAAAACTAAATCAAATTCAAAAATATATATACGTATGTATACAAATAAAATAAAAAACAATAGATATAATGAAAAATATTATAAATAATACTTATATAATGTAATAATAATATTATGAATAATATATAAATAAAGCTAAGAATAATCAATTAAAATCATTGATTATTCTTCGTAAAAAGGGAGGTGTAGTGTGTTTGATATGTTCACGTTGCCGTACCTTCAGTATGCAACGTATGATACCTAATATGACATATTTGTCGAACTAGCATACCTTCTGTATGCAACTAATGATATCAAGTTATCATACCTCCAGTATGTAACTTTACACTTTCAATACCTAGATTTGAGTTATCCACACTACGCTAAGACAGCAAGCATGTATTATGCTTACTGTGCTTTTTCCCACGTTCAGTTTGTACTCCCATAGCTTAAGCTAGGTTTAGAAATACTTTTAACATTCATTCTTAATAAAGCTGTTCATCAAAAAGCACAAACGCGTTTTCCTTCAATACGGTTTTATTACATGCTGCTCATCAGCAAAATATTTTAGTATATTTTCAGATTTTTGAAAAAGTATAATTCTGTAAAAACTATATGCAAAGAAATACTCATAACTTGTTCAATATTGGTCCAATTTGAAACAAATTTTTTGGTATGTTTTGTTGTTTTATCGGCTATTTAATAACAGATAGAAATTTCGCTATTTAATGTTTAAAATCAATTTTTAACAATGATACCCCTTCGCTTTTGAATTTTTTGGTATTAAACTGCGATTAATTACAAAAATTGTGAGTGCTATTTGGTAGTGGGATTCGAATAATTACTATTTTGTCTTATTTTTAAAATTTGGCAATAAAATTGTTCCTTTATACCAATGTGACACATTTGTTATTTTACCAAAAAAAAATACATTTTTGAACTTTTATTAGGGTATTTGTTTTGTACTTTTTATTGGGAATGTATCTTCAACATCTATAAAACTTCGTCATTTTTCGATTTTGGAAATGGCTTAGTTTTTGTTGTACCAGCCGGACAATAAACTAACTAAACTGATGATCAAATAGCTACAGCTTGGGAATTATATGAATGTTCATCCGAGACGAATATTAAAATGGAATTTAATGTGAAATTTTCAACAGTGGATGACTATTTAAATACGAAAGAGGATTTGAATTCATTTAATATATCAATTAAATGACCAAAGTTATCGCGGGCACAAAAACGTCATTCAGTAATACCCACTAATGCTGGCACACTAATTACTTAATCATTCTTTAAATCGCAAAATGAAAAAGTTTTTAAAATGTTTATGATATATTCTTAAATAAAACATCAAAACAAATGTTAGAAAATGTAATTTTGTATTTTTTTTTGTTAAAATACCACACTGGTATAAAGGAAAAAGTGTATTGACAAATTTTAAAAAATTAAGAAAAAATAGTAATCTTTCGAATCCCATTACCAAATAGCACTTAAAGTTTTTGTAATTGATCGTAATTAATTTAATACAGAAAGATTTCAAGAAAAAAAAACGGGCTCAATCATTGTTAAAAATTGATTTTAAATATTAAATCGCCAAAACTGCATCCAAGACACTGTTTAAAAAATGTCTATTTTTTTAGATAGCTGAAAAACAACAAAAAATACAAAAACCTTTCTATTTGGATCAATTTTAAAGAAGTTATGAGTATTTCATTCAGCATGGGTTTTACAGAATTTGCCTTTTTCTAGGCGCCATACTCTGGAGCCGTTGGTTAAAAAATCTGAAAATATACTGAAATGGTTTGCTCATGAGCAGCATCACCACAGCAAAAAAATAAAGGAAATCCAAAGCCTCATTTTGAAAAAGTGCCCGATTTCACTCAAAAATCCCCATATACACTAGCGGTCATCTGAAAAGGTTTGAATTTTTTTCTTTTTATATGTTAAGGTATCTTCTGATGTGTTCGTTTTACAGATCCATACTATTTAGTTTTTGAGAGTCCTATCCTATGCCAACATTCCCAAGAAAAAACTTGACGGTGTTGCCATATTTTCGGAAAATATCCCAATTATAATAAAAAATGTGCAAAAAAGTGTCCAAGTTATGCGATCATCAGAATAGGTTTGAATCAAATAAAATTGAAAAATTGTACTACCCATGCAAATATTGCGCAATTTTTTGGTTTAGTTTAGTAAAATGGAACATTCTGATAAATCCTACAACAAATTTGACCCGCTTTATTAGGAACGTGGGTTCAATTCTCAACATGGAAAAGTTACCAAGAACTTTCAGATAAAATCAATAAAATATTCAAACAAAAACGTTTTATAAACTTGCTTTAAATGACTTTTTGATTTCGAAAGATCTCTTCTGAGCTTCGAAAATTGTTTGAAAGCAAATACCAAGTGTAGCCATATTATTAGGATCGATAAATTAGAAAGGTCATTAAAAATAGTTGGTATTTTAGTTCAAGTTTCATTTTTTAACTATCCTTGCAGTACAAATTTAAGTATTATCATGCTCACAAATCCACTTAGTGGACCACATGTATCATTAATGTTCGAAACTTGGTCTGGAAGAATGTTTCTTCGACGACAATAAAGTATAAAATTGTAATTCAAATTTAACTCAAAGGGGCATGATGTCACCGACTTTTATAGTGCTATATGGTTTTAATTTAATGCACCAAAAATACATAATTTTATAACATCGATCTACATATATTGTACGCATACAATTGGGAAATGTTCACTTCTCGACGAAAAGTAATGGATTATTTTTGTATCCATCCACGATAAATAATAAGCAAAATTAATAACACCCAATGATTAGTGCAAAATGACATCACTTAGAAAAACCACACTATAGCGTGGTAGTGGTAAAATAAGTGAAAAACCTTGGATTGTTTTAACATGGCAAAACCACTCACATATTTCTGCTAGAAAAGCATTTGGAATACTAAATAAATACAGGAAAACACTTTTGATAACACAGTCATGGAGTCATAGCCCGTTTGTATACACAATTAATTAATTCATACCTGTCTGTGTAATCGATAATTTGTATTAATTATTACAAATGCTTCGAATTTTGACAGTCGTTTATGGAGAAGTTGCTGAAAAAATTGTTTCAGCAACATTTAGTAAAAATTGTCGTGTACAAGGACAAAACTTTTATGACACATTAGTTTTGTTGTATACGATATAAATAAATATATTAAGAAAAATATTCGCAGCAATATTGTCATTGAAGTTGCCAAAGGCACTATACACCTAAATGGAAAGATTTCTAGGAATCTTAATTTCCAAAAGGATGAAATTAACATCTGTCCCTTGTTTTGCTTACATCCTGATGTAAACTTTAAAAACGACATATTTCTAGCTCTACTTTCATAATCTGATTGGCTTTTTCTGTAATTTGGAAAAATGGAGTTGCTTGTTGCTTAGTAAATTACACTGTGACACAAAATGGAACTCAAAGTCTGGGGGGTGGAAAATTTCTTTTGGAGATGAAAGCCCTTGATGAGTATACTAAGAACCCAAAAGGAAATTTTAGCCATAGGTCCAGTTTCTGAGATATCGCGCGATGTAGTTTTTGATTTTTTTCCCTATAATACTTGACAAAATAGCTCCATATCTCTGTTTGGCGTTGTTGTAGCTTCGTTTTGAGGTGACATGTCTTCAGTCAAATCGATTGGCGAATCTTTTTGTAGAACATTTTATTCTTCAAACTCAATGCCTTTCATGTCCTTTTCGTCCTTTATTTCCTGAACCGTAGTGAAAGTACCACAAGATGAGATTTTTCAGCATCCAAATATTCTACAAAAATGTTGCTCAGAAGATTTTAGGTACGGTTCTCTTTGACAACTAATAGATTTTGTCCCGTTTTCGTTGTCATTTTTGATATTTATTCGGACTTGGTTCAGAATTAAACTATGTTTTGTTTTTCTGTATATTCGTTATTGGTTATGTATAGGTATGTAGACATAACAATTGGTTATTGCTTATGTAGACATCTGGGGTGCTTCTGAAATATTTACCACAAATAGCTCTTGTAATGATGAACACGTTAATAACAAATTGTCTTGGAGGATAGATCCGGTTATCTCAGTTTTTGAACCGGATATTCCGACATTTAAACCGATATTTGAACCGGTTTTAAGTAACCGATTAAACTTATATGTATACCATTAAAAAGCTTATAGACTTGTCAATCAAATTGTCAATTAATTCGCTTATGAAAACATTGCTAGTTGCAGTTCTAGAACAAAAAAACCGTTTTCTTAAACCGTTTATAAGGAAAAATATCAATACGCGCAAATATGGAGATCAAAGGCTGGGGGTGAAAAATTCTTTTTGGCGATGAATGTCGATGAAGATAATATGATGAACCCGGAAGGACAGTTCTGCCATAGGTCAAACCACGCACAAACTCTGCAGCTCTCGGGGAGATAGTCAGCAGTATAGCAACTCCATGGGAAGGTGGCAGACTAAAACTGGTGAGGAAAGACGAAATTCCTCATCTAACCAAAGAATCGGAGTACGTCAAGTGGTATGGCTGCAAGTCTTTGGCGTACAAAACGAGGCCCTAAAGTTTGAGATATGGGAGGTCTTCCACAGGGAGAAAAGGAAGACGGCACTCTCCTTGTTATGGGGATCGACGATCTCTCGCTAGCCGGGCTCGTCAAAATCAAGGGCAAGGCATTCTTAGTCTCGAACTCGGTCTTCTTCAAAATTGGAAAGGCAAGAGTTGGTGAGGAGGAGATTGTCAAACCAAACAACCAGGAGGTCAACCTACCAAAAGGCTTACAGGAGGAAGGAGCAGACGAAATTAGAGACTCCATAGAAGCCAACCTACTGGAGGACCAATGATTGAGGCCATCCAGATCAACCTCCATCGGAGCGAAACGGCAACACTAGCCCTAATGGACAAAATAACTAAAGGTAATATACATATTGGTTTAATTCAAGAACCTTGGACCATAAAAAACAAGGTTTCTGGACTTAACCATATAAATTATCAACTTTTTTGCGCAAATACGGGATCCCGTCCGAGGACCTGCATTATATGCCACAAAAACTTATGCTTTCTTTTTTTTCTCCAGAGTTGTCATCGTGGCACAATGGTTCAGGAATCGAGTTTCCTGGCCAAAAATCAAAATTTTGTTTTGTCAAAAATATTTAATTTCTATATGGGATTCGATAGTAAACATATTGAAACTAAGGAAACCAAAAAATTAGGTCAAAATAATTGAAGGTGTGGGCGAGGTATGCCCCTAAAAACGAACATTTTCCCCATTTTTGGGAAATACGTAATTTTTGCAAAATTCTGGAGAAAGGTGTAGCTATTTCTCGTAAACTATAACAGATATTGTGCTCATTGTTCTTTTGTAGGGTAGGTAGGATTGTGGTATTCAAAAATCGTTTTAGCAAATTACCGCAGCGTTTACACAACATGAGCTATTTTATTTTTCCTCAGGTACTCAATTTTATGAAATTCCAAATTTAGTGGACTAGAACTTTGTGGAACAACATGGAACAAAGTTCTGTTTTGTCAGAAAGATACCCGAGAGCCTCCTTTTTCAGTCCATATATACTTTTGTACCCGTCCCGTTCCGTCCGTTTAACACTTTTTCAATTTATTGAAATTACATGGGTAAAATTGTGTGTTTTTCTTTACTGTTTCCACATGAATTAAAGCTTTTTGATCCCAATTAACATTTTTTGAGTATATGAGTTTTTATACGAGTTATATAAGTTGTATAAAACTCCAAGGAGTATTTTTTTAACTTTTGACAAAATTTAAATTTTTTTCTAAATTTTTTTTTAAAAATTTTTTGAAAAAAAAAAATTTTCGAAATTTTTTTTTAGTTTTTTTGGTAATTTTATTGTTTATTTGTTGGTGTTTGACCATCTTTAATACCTAGGAAGATATAAAAACCACAAGAACACTCATTTTGATTAAAAATAGTTTTAAAAAATCTCATAAGTTTAACTTTGACCTAGAATTTCGCTGCAACTACCAGACCGAACTTGACCGCAGTTATCTGCCTAATAAAAAAAGAATTATGAAAATATCTCTAACCGTTCAAAAGTTACAGAATTTTGACCAGGAAAAAACCATTCTGAACCACTGTGCGTCGGACGTCACAGTATTGAAGCAGGGGAATGGCATCATTATACCTGCCGTTCGACTCCCCGACATTACCACCTTCGTCGGAATTGCAGCAACTGGTGAGAAGGATAAAGCAAACAGGTAACGAAGTACTAGTAGGTAGCGATGCTAACTCTCACCACATCTCGTGGGGTAGTACTAACACTAACAAAAGAGTTCAAGCCCTTATAGATTACTTAAATACTAACGACCTGATTACACTTCAGAAACAAATCCAAAACAAATTGGACTAAGGCCAGAACAGAATCAATCGTCGCTTGCTTCCCCAAATGTCAAATTATAAAGGAATGCCAGAGCCTCTTTGCAAATCCGCCTGCGTTCTTCTTTAGAAGGCTCTGGCATTCCTTTATAATTTGACATTTGGGAAGCAAGCAAAGCAAGCGATGATTGATTCTGTTTGTACCTTATGTTCGGAAAACGAGTAAAAGAAAGACTTGGGCAACCAGATGAGGAATGTCTAAGTAAGGAGGACATAGAGAGATGTCCATATGCTAAACGAGGCACTAGTAAGGTCATTCGAAGAAAGTTGTCCACTTCGAGAAAGAAAATCTGCCTGCGAAAAACCCTGGATGACAGGGGAAATTCGTAACAAGGACAAGGAGGTCCGCAGACTTTATAATAGGGCCAAACGTAAAAAAGCAGCTGTATTCTGGGACAACTATCAGGCAAAATTAAAGGAATACAACAAAATAACAAGAAACGCCAAACGAAACTCCTGGAAGCTTTTCTGCGAACAGGTGGATAGTGTAAATGACGTTTCAAAGATTAAAAAGTTTCTATCTAAAACCCATACACAGACCGAGCAATTGGTCGATGGAAATGGAAAAAGGATTGAAACAACAGAAGAAACTCTAGGCCTTTTGATGAAAACGCACTTCCCGCAGAATACCATGGTTAACACTGAGGCATCGACGGAATGTATTAACTCATCGGAAGAGGCACCAAAGATCGACAGCTTAATGGTCCAACAAGCCATCATAAGCTTTTCACTATATAAAGCAGCTGGACCAGATCTTCCCGGCTTTACTACCGAGGGAAGTGGACATTATTGCGTCCAAACTGGTCGAGATCTTCAATGCATGCTTAAAACTTGCATACACTCCTATGGCCTGGCAGGAGGCAAGGGTAGTCTTTATACCCAAACCTGGCAAGGCAAGTTATGCAACACCAAAATCTTATCGACCGATAAGTTTAACTTCATTCTTACTCAAAACAATGGAACGGGTACTCAATTTTATGAAATTCCAAATTTAGAGGACTAGAACTTTTGTGGAACAACATGGAACAAAGTTCTGTTTTGTCAGAAAGATACCCGAGAGCCTCCTTTTTCAGTCCATATATACTTTTGTACCCGTCCCGTCCGTTTAACACTTTTTCAATTTATTGAAATTACATGGGTAAAATTGTGTGTTTTTCTATACTGTTTCCACATGAATTAAAGCTTTTTGATACCAATTAACATTTTTTTTGAGTATATGAGTTTTTATACGAGTTATATAAGTTGTATAAAACCCCAAGGAGTATTTTTTTAATTTTTGAGAAAATTTAAATTTTTTTCTAAATTTTTTTTTACAAATTTTTTTAAAAAATTTTTTTTTCGAAATTTTTTTTAGTTTTTTTGGTAATTTTATTGTTTATTTGTTGGTGCTTGACCATCTTTAACACCTAGGAAGATATAAAAACCACAAGAACACTCATTTTGATTAAAAATCTCATAAGTTTAACTTTGACCTAGAATTTCTCTGCAACTACCAGACCGAACTTGACCGCAGTTATCTGCCTAATAAAAAAAGAATTATGAAAATATCTCTAACCTTTCAAAAGTTACAGAATTTTGATCAGGAAAAAACCATTCTGAACCACTGTGCGTCGGACGTCACAGTATTGAAGCAGGGGAATGGTAACACATACCTAGCATCATTATATCTGCCGTTCGACTCCCCGACATTACCACCTTCGTCGGAATTGCAGCAACTGGTGAGAAGGATAAAGCAAACAGGTAACGAAGTACTAGTAGGTAGCGATGCTAAAGCTGAAAACAGATACAACGTTTGATTAAAGTTTTGCGTTGGGCGTCGAGAAAAAAACAACAACAACAGGGCGACGACGATACCAAAGTCCAGCGTTTATCTGTTTGTCGGCATATATTTCAAATGAATTTGAATTTTTCGGCATCATGCCCAACAGTGTAAAAACGGCCAAAACGACACAAAACTTTACCCAAACGTTGTATGTGTTTCCAGCTTTACTCTCACCACATCTCGTGGGGTAGTACTAAGACTAACAAAAGAGTTCAAGCCCTTATAGATTACTTAAATACTAACGACCTGATTACACTTCAGAAACAAATCCAAAACAAATTGGACTAAGGCCAGAACAGAATCAATCGTCGCTTGCTTCCCCAAATGTCAAATTATAAAGGAATGCCAGAGCCTCTTTGCAAATCCGCCTGCGTTCTTCTTTAGAAGGCTCTGGCATTCCTTTATAATTTGACATTTGGGAAGCAAGCAAAGCAAGCGATGATTGATTCTGTTTGTACCTTATGTTCGGAAAACGAGTAAAAGAAAGACTTGGGCAACCAGATGAGGAATGTCTAAGTAAGGAGGACATAGAGAGATGCCCATATGCTAAACGAGGCACTAGTAAGGTCATTCGAAGAAAGTTGCCCACTTCGAGAAAGAAAATCTGCCTACGAAAAACCCTGGATGACAGGGGAAATTCGTAACAAGGGCAAGGAGGTCCGCAGACTTTATAATAGGGCCAAACGTAAAAAAGCAGCTGTATTCTGGGACAACTATCAGGCAAAATTAAAGGAATACAACAAATTAACAAGAAACGCCAAACGAAACTCCTGGAAGCTTTTCTGCGAACAGGTGGATAGTGTAAATGACGTTTCAAAGATTAAAAAGTTTCTATCTAAAACCCATACACAGACCGAGCAATTGGTCGATGGAAATGGAAAAAGGATTGAAACAACAGAAGAAACTCTAGGCCTTTTGATGAAAACGCACTTCCCGCAGAATACCATGGTTAACACTGAGGCATCGACGGAATGTATTAACTCATCGGAAGAGGCACCAAAGATCGACAGCTTAATGGTCCAACAAGCCATCTTAAGCTTTTCACTATATAAAGCAGCTGGACCAGACCAGATCTTCCCGGCTTTACTACCGAGGGAAGTGGACATTATTGCGTCCAAACTGGTCGGGATCTTCAATGCATGCTTAAAACTTGCATACACTCCTATGGCCTGGCAGGAGGCAAGGGTAGTCTTTATACCCAAACCTGGCAAGGCATGTTATGCAACACCAAAATCTTATCGACCGATAAGTTTAACTTCATTCTTACTCAAAACAATGGAACGGACAGTCGACACCATGATAAAGAGTAAGATCCCCAACGATATGCTTAAACGATATGCCGCATTGCATGAGGTAGTACACCACATAGAAAGAACCTTCGAAATGAAAATGTACACACTTGCTGTATGTATCGACATCGAATGCGCTTTCAATAAAGTAAGCACCGAGACACTTATCCACTCCTTAGACGAGTTTCAGGTAGACAGGGCCTTAAGGAACTGGATAAACCACATGCTAAGGAACAGATGGATAAGCTGCGGGCTGTACGACGTTAAAATAAGAGACAAAGTTGGACAAGGAACGCCACAGGGATGGATACTTTCACCTCTGTTGTGGGTTACCACAATAAATAGTCTCTTGAGGACCCTAACCGAAGAAGGAATTGACCCAGTCTGCTACGCAGACGACGTTATAATACTTCTGAGGGGAAAGAATCCGAATCAACTTTTTCGAAGAGCAGAAACGGCTCTAAAAATTGCTTTTAACTGGGCCAGGCCGAGAGGTCTGAATGTCAACCCGGAAAAAAACAGAATTATGTCTATTCACTAAGAAAACGAAAATGGGACACTCTTGTACAGTTAAATATCTAGGAGTAATTCTGGATAGGCTCAAAATGGGGGTTCAATCCTAGGATGATACACTGGCTATACAGAAGCGTAATTAGACCAATTCTAACGTATGTGGTATAGTGGACAGCCATGGACAAAAAATGCAATGTGGAAATATTGCAAAAGGTCCAAAGAAAATGCTGCCTAAGCAGTAGCGGAGCAATGAGGACCACACCGACTAGGGCTTTAGAAACAATTTTGTTTGTACACCCAATATATATTCAGGTAAGGTATGAGGCAGCCATCGCAGCTGCAAGGCTAAAGTCGATGAGCGAGTGGATCGAAAGGTGCCACCAAACATACCACCAAAACATATTAAAGGTCACAACGGGTGAATCTATAAACCAGGTAGTATCGGACCGTATACCTGAAACTAATGAAGTAGCCTTGTGTGAAGTGTCAATACCTGACAGAGACATGTGGATCGGGGGAGCTCTAACACAGATTCCCGCTGGAAGCTGTGGGTTTACGGATGGGGCTGTGCTAGGGGGGAGAACCGGACTGGGTCTTTATATAATAGAACCGGAAACGGAAATCTCCCTCCGTCTGTCGGATCATAACACGATCCTGCAGGCGGAACTCCGGTTTGATACTCACATAAGGCATACCACTGTAAATATCCTTACGGACAGCAAAGCAGCCATTAGAGCTATATCAACCAAGACAGTGAAATCTAGAACTGTCTTGGAATGTATTAAATTTATAAATAATTACTCTCAACACGGTAAGGTAAACATTAAATGGGTACCAGGGCATACCGGGATTAGGGGTAATGAAATAGCAAACTCCTTGGCAAAACAAGCCAATGAGCAACCCACGGTAAGTCTAGAAAACGCTAAGCCGACGAGGACAAAACAAAAGAATTACTCTTACTAAGTAAAAAAGATATTAGTAGACTGACAGGAATCCTTACAGGTCACCTAGGTCTAAAAGCGCACCTGCACAAAATAGGTTGTGCAAAAAACAGTGAATGCAGAGCATGCGGAGAAGACGACGAAACGTTGGAACATTACCTCTGTCATTGTCAAGCCTTCACAAATCTGAAAACCCAGTTATTAGGGAATGACATTATACCAGGACTCGACCAAATTAGGACAATGGAGTTCCAAAAGATCAGAGACTATGTAAGTAGGACAGAGATCCTAGACTAAGTCAAAAAAAAAAAAAAATAAATAAAGAAACTTAACGAATAATTCCCAAAATATAAAGATAATCTTCCATAACCCACAATTAGAGCACACAACAGGCCTACTTATGGCTTAATTGATGTGGGCATGTGGTTATCTAGTATCACCCCTCTTTTCAACCTAACCTAACCTAACCTGCTTAGTAAATTGGTAAAAAGTAAGGAAAGGAACAAATACGGGCAATGCCAATAAGAATGTCGAGTATAAAAATCTCACTATTTTTACACGTAAAGCATTTTTTATACCCTACACCACTATGTGGGCGGGTGTTATAAGTTGATTTTGGCCAAAAAGTTTGTAACGCATCGATATGATAGTCGTAGACCCATACATATACATACCAAAATGAATGTCTCGACGAGCTGAGTCGATCCGGCTATGCATGTCCGTCCGTCTGTCCATCTAAACATTGTAATCACGTTACAGGTCGCAATTTTTATCCGATCGTCACCAAATTTTGGGTGTTGATGAAGGTCCCGGAGGGGAAGAAGCCTATTGATTCTGGTGATGGTCGGCTAATATTCAGGGGTCGGAATGGGCAAAAAACTTATTTGGAGGAAAAGTCAACATTTTATTTCAAAGCGAATATCTCCGTTTCTGTATGGGGTATATCAAAAGCAAAACCTGCTAATGAAAGTATAAAATATCACCTTCGCAACCATGTAACGTAGGTTGTCGTAGGTGGTCAAACAACAAGATATCGCAATAGCCGCTAATGTAACATATTAAAAAAGCAAAAATGAAAAGTAGATTTTTGTGATTTTAATAATAATGACGAATATCACAGTATTGGTTGGGGACCTTCTAAAAGCAAAGTCTGACTACGAAAGTAGAAAATTCCAGCTTTGCAATGACTTGAAGTAGGTTGTCATTGGTGTCAAAGAACAGAGATATCGCAATAGTCGGTAATGCATCCCTTTTTCCATTTTTTGTGCAATCACACTACAGGTCGGAATTTTGATCGGATCCCCACGAAATTTTGGGGGTTGATGGGGGTCTCACAGAGAAAGAAGCCTATTGATGGTTGGCGTACATCCCACTTTTCCAATTTTTATACCCTACACCACTATGTGGGGAGGGTATTATAAGTTGGTTTTGGCCAAAAAGTTTGTAACGCATCGAAATAATGGGCGTAGACCCATACTTATATATACCAAAATGAATGTCTCGACGAGCTGAGTCGATCTGGCTATGTGTGTCCGTCCGTCAGTCCGTCCGTCTGTAGCCTGTCCATCTAAACCTTGTAATCACGCTACAGGTCGCAATTTTGATCGGATCGTCACCAAATTTTGGGTGTTGATGAGGGTCCCGGAGGGGAAGAAGCCTATTGATTTTGGTGATGATCGGATAATATTCAGGGGTCGGAATGGGCAAAAAACTTATTTGGGGAAAAAGTCAACGTTTTATTTCAAAGCGAATATCTCCGCATCTATAATGGGTATATCAAAATCAAACCAATAAAGCTAATGAAAGTAGAAAATATCACCTTTACAACGATGTGTAGTAGGTTGTCGTAGGTGGTCAAACAACGAAGAAATAGCAATAGTCGCTAATACAACCCATCTTTTTATTTTTGCGATTTGAGTTATAACAAGTGAGCAAAGGCTATAGTCGGGATTGGGCCGACCATGTGATACCCTACACCACTAACCCTGTTCATGAGCTTTTCACTGGTAAACATTTTTTTAGGGAATATAAACCGACTACCACCAAAAACAATATGCCTCTTTGTCTCTGGGACCCCCATAAGCAACCAAAATTTCGTGACCATCCAATCAAAATTACGACCTGTAGCTTGATTGCAAAAAATGGAAGAATTGGATGCATTACCGACTATTGTGGTATCTCCCTTGTTTGACCACCTTCGCCAACCTGCTTTACACCAACGTAAAGGTAGGTAATATTTTCTTCTTCCATTGACAGGCTTTGCCGTTGGAATACCCCTACTAGAAGCCAATATATTCACAAATAATAAAACTTTGAATTTGTCTCCAAATGAGTTTTTCCCCATTCCGGCCCCTAAATATTATCCGACTATCACCAAAATCAATAGGCTTCTTCCTATGTGGGACCCGCATCAACTCCCAAAAAATTCGTGACGATCCGATCAAAATTGCGACCTGTAGCGTGATTACAAACAAATCGGGAAATGGGATGCATTACCGACTATTGCGATATCTCTGTTGTTTGAGCAGCTACGACAACCTCCTTTACATCGCTGTAAAGGTGATATTTTCCACTTTCCCTGCCAGGTTTTGCTTTTGATACACCTCTTAAAGAAACAGAGATATTGGCTTTGAAATAAAACGTAGACCTTTTCTCCAAATAAGTTTTTGCCCATTCCGACCCCTGAATATTATCCGACCATCATTAAAATAAGTAGGCTTCTTCCTCTGTGGGACCCCCATTAACCCCTAAAATTTCGTGACGATCCGATCAAAATTGCGACCTGTGGCGTGATTACAAAAAAATCGGAAAATGGGATGCATTATCGACTATTGCCATATCTCTGCTATTTGACCACCTATGACGATTCGTGACGATCCGATCAAAATTGCGACCTGTAGCGTGATTACAAACAAATCGGGAAATGGGATGCATTACCGACTATTGCGATATCTCTGTTGTTTGAGCAGCTACGACAACCTCCTTTACATCGCTGTAAAGGTGATATTTTCCACTTTCCCTGCCAGGTTTTGCTTTTGATACACCTCTTAAAGAAACAGAGATATTGGCTTTGAAATAAAACGTAGACCTTTTCTCCAAATAAGTTTTTGCCCATTCCGACCCCTGAATATTATCCGACCATCATTAAAATAAGTAGGCTTCTTCCTCTGTGGGACCCCCATTAACCCCTAAAATTTCGTGACGATCCGATCAAAATTGCGACCTGTGGCGTGATTTCAAAAAAATCGGAAAATGGGATGCATTATCGACTATTGCCATATCTCTGCTATTTGACCACCTATGACAACCTAATTTACATCGTGTAAAGGTGATATTTTCTACTTTCCTTACAAGATTTTGCATTTGATATACCTCTTAAAGAAACAGAGATATTGGCTTTGAAATAAAATGTTGACTTTTCTCCAAATAAGTGTTTGCCCATTCCGACCCCTGAATATTATCCGACCATCATCAAAATCAATAGGCTTCTTTCTTTTCGGGACCCCCATTTACCCCCAAAATTGCGTGACCATCCGATCAAAATTGCGACCTGTAGCGTGATTACAAAAAAATCGGAAAATGGGATGCATTACCGACTATTGCCATAACATTGCTATTTGACAACCTACTTTACATCGTTGTAAAGGTGATATTTTCTACTTTCCTTTCCAGGTTTTGCTTTTGATATACCTCTTAAAGAAACAGAGATATTGGCTTTGAAATAAAATGTTGACTGTTCTGCAAATAAGTGTTTGCCCATTCCGACCCCTAAATATTATCCGACCATCACCAAAATCAATATGCTTCTTCATCTGTGAGACCCTCATTAACTCTCAAATTTTCGTGACGATCCGATCAAAATTGCGACCTGTAGCGTGATTTCAAAAAAAATATAAAAATTGGATGTATTACCGACTATTGCGATATCTCCGTTATTTGGTTACCTATGCCGACCTAGTTTGCATCATTGTAAAGACGGGATCTTCTGCTTTCATAGTTAGGCTTTGCTTTTGGAATATTTTCAACCAAAGCTGTGATATTCGTCATTATAATTAAAATCGCAAAAATGAAAATTGGGGTTTTATTTGCTACTATTGCGATATCTTCGTTGTTTGATCACCTATGAGCACTTACTTTACATCATTAGAAAGGTGATATTTTCTGCTTTCATTGCCAGGTTTTGCTTTTGGTATACCCCATGTAGAAGCTGAGATATTGGCTTTGGAAAAAAAAAACGTTGTCTTTTTATCCACCTAAGGTTTTTGCCCTTTCCGACCCCTAAATATTATCCGACCACCACCAAAATCAATAGGCTTCTTCCCCTCCGGGACCCCCATCATTATCCAAAATTTCTTGACGATCCGATCAAAATTGCGACCTGTAGCGTGTGGGTCTACGACCATTATTTCGATGCGTTACAAACTTTTTGGTCAAAACCAACTTATAGTGGTGTAGGGTATAATGACCCCCACATAGTGGTGTAGGGTATAATGACGAATATCACAGCTTTGGTTGTGGATCTTCCTAAAGCAAACCCTGACTATGAAAGAAGAATATCCCACCTTTACAATGATTCAAAGCAGGTTGGCGTAGGTGGCCAAATAACGGAGATATAGCAATAGTCGGTAATACATCCCATTTTTTAATTTTTTCAAAATCGCGCTACAGGTCGCAATTTCGATCGGATCGTCACGAAATTTTGGGAGTTAATGGGGGTCCCACAAAGGAAGAAGCCTATTGATTTTGATGATGGTCGGATAATATTCAGGGGTCGGAATGGACAAAGGCTTATTTGGAGAAAAGGTCAACGTTTTATTTCAAAGCCAATAGCTCTGTTTCTTTAAGAGGTATATCAAAAGCAAAACCTGGCAAGGAAAGTAGAAAATATCACCTTTACAACGATGTACAGTAGGCTGTCGTAGGTGGTCAAACAACAGAGATATCGCAATAGTCGGTAATGCATCCCATTTTCCGATTTTTTGTAATCACGCTACAGGTCGCAATTTTGATCGGATCGTCACGAATTTTTTGGGAGTTGATGCGAGTCCCACAGAGGAAGAAGCCTATTAAGTTTGGTGATGGTCGGATAATATTCAGGCGTCGGAATGGCAAAAACTTATTTGGAGAAAAAATCAAGGTTTTTTTCTTATGCTGATATCTCCGCTATTGGTAGGAGTATTCCGAAAAGAAAGCCCGCCAATGGTAGAAGAAAAGATCTCCTTTATATTCATACAAAGTATGTTAGCGTAAGTGGACAAACAACCGAGATATCCCAAAAGTCAATAATATCTCAATTTTTTTTGTAATCACGCTATCGGTTGGAATTTTGATCGGATAGTCATTGGGGTAGATGCGGGCCCCACAGAGGAAGAAGCCTATTGATTTTGGTGATAGTCGGATAATATTTAGGGGTCGGAATGGTGAAACTCATGTGGAGACAAATTCAAAGTTTTATTCTTTGTGAATATATCGGCTTCTAGTAGGGTATTCCAACGGCAAAGCCTGTCAATAGAAGAAGAAAATATTACCTTTAAATTGGTGTAAAGTAAGTTGGCGAAGGTGGCCAAACAAGGGAGATACCACAATGCATCCAATTCTTCCATTGTTTGCAATCACGCTACAGGTCGCAATTTTGATCGGATGGTCACGAAATTTTTGTTGCTTATGGGGGTCCCAAGAGAAAGAGACATATTATGTTTGATGGTATTCGGATTATAATCCCTAAAAGAAATGTTTACCAGTGAAAAGCTTATGCACAGGGGTAGTGGTGTAGGGTAACACATGGTCGGCCCCGTCCCGACTATAGCCTTTGTTCACTTGTTATATTTGAGTTGTACAGACGATGCACTTAAATGTGTTTCAACTAAATTGACCTGTACCAATGAAGACATTCATAGCAAAGGTGCAAAGCTATCCAAATTTTAATATTTTGAATTTTACCAGTCAAAAACTTATGCACAGGGGTGGTGGTGTAGGGTATCACATAGTCGGCCCCGACCCGACTATAGCCTTGGCTCACTTGTTACTTCTATATTTCATTTAAGTGTTCGGTTTTACAATTTAGAAAAGTATTATTATATAACTGCCACGAGTGATTTAATCATAGAAAATAATTTATTTAATTAATTCTCTTTCGAGTTGAGCTGTTAGGCCTTTAGAGATACATTGAAAAATTAGGAGTCTACCGAAGTCCCACGCATCCAACCATTACACTACGTTTCACGGGTGGTAAATCCGATCTTCAGGTGTATTAGGATGTTGTTTTTGTGGCAGACGAAGGCAAAGCTTGGTAACTGGTATATATATCGAAGTTCATTAGATAAATGTATATGCGAAATTATGTCAGTTAATTGAAACTCCAAACTTTTCCTATAGTCCTGCTTGGTAATCCCATTTTTCAATGTTCACAAATACTATGGTAAGTTTTGTTCCTACATCATTAGTAATTGTTCTTCTATATCAGAAGATTTTATTTTTTGATCATCAATTATTGTCTACTAAAGTTTTGACAAGTTGATGGTGGCTTAGAACGCTAAGACGCCGGCAACCTTGACACTCAGTTGTCGGAGACCCAGGTTCGAATCCCAGCCTGGCTCATGCTGAAATTATTTTTTATTTTTGCCTTATTAAGGCGAAGGCCATTTATAGTGATATTTAATTAATTCTCTTTCGAGTTGAGCTGTTAGGCCTTTAGAGATACATTGAAAAATTAGGAGTCTACCGAAGTCCCACGCATCCAACCATTACACTACGTTTCACGGGTGGTAAATCCGATCTTCAGGTGTATTAGGATGTTGTTTTTGTGGCAGACGAAGGCAAAGCTTGGTAACTGGTATATATATCGAAGTTCATTAGATAAATGTATATGCGAAATTATGTCAGTTAATTGAAACTCCAAACTTTTCCTATAGTCCTGCTTGGTAATCCCATTTTTCAATGTTCACAAATACTATGGTAAGTTTTGTTCCTACATCATTAGTAATTGTTCTTCTATATCAGAAGATTTTATTTTTTGATCATCAATTATTGTCTACTAAAGTATTGACAAGTTGATGGTGGCTTAGAACGCTAAGACGCCGGCAACCTTGACACTCAGTTGTCGGAGACCCAGGTTCGAATCCCAGCCTGGCTCATGCTGAAATTATTTTTTATTTTTGCCTTATTAAGGCGAAGGCCATTTATAGTGATATTTAAATAATTCTCTTTCGAGTTGAGCTGTTAGGCCTTTAGAGATACATTGAAAAATTAGGAGTCTACCGAAGTCCCACGCATCCAACCATTACACTACGTTTCACGGGTGGTAAATCCGATCTTCAGGTGTATTAGGATGTTGTTTTTGTGGCAGACGAAGGCAAAGCTTGGTAACTGGTATATATATCGAAGTTCATTAGATAAATGTATATGCGAAATTATGTCAGTTAATTGAAACTCCAAACAATTACTAATGATGTAGGAACAAAACTTACCATAGTATTTGTGAACATTGAAAAATGGGATTACCAAGCAGGACTATAGAAAAGTTTGGAGTTTCAATTAACTGACATAATTTCGCATATACATTTATCTAATGAACTTCGATATATATACCAGTTACCAAGCTTTGCCTTCGTCTGCCACAAAAACAACATCCTAATACACCTGAAGATCGGATTTACCACCCGTGAAACGTAGTGTAATGGTTGGATGCGTGGGACTTCGGTAGACTCCTAATTTTTCAATGTATCTCTAAAGGCCTAACAGCTCAACTCGAAAGAGAATTAATTAAATATCACTATAAATGGCCTTCGCCTTAATAAGGCAAAAATAAAAAATAATTTCAGCATGAGCCAGGCTGGGATTCGAACCTGGGTCTCCGACAACTGAGTGTCAAGGTTGCCGGCGTCTTAGCGTTCTAAGCCACCATCAACTTGTCAAAACTTTAGTAGACAATAATTGATGATCAAAAAATAAAATCTTCTGATATAGAAGAACAATTACTAATGATGTAGGAACAAAACTTACATAGTATTTGTGAACATTGAAAAATGGGATTACCAAGCAGGACTATAGGAAAAGTTTGGAGTTTCAATTAACTGACATAATTTCGCATATACATTTATCTAATGAACTTCGATATATATACCAGTTACCAAGCTTTGCCTTCGTCTGCCACAAAAACAACATCCTAATACACCTGAAGATCGGATTTACCACCCGTGAAACGTAGTGTAAGGTTGGATGCGTGGGACTTCGGTAGACTCCTAATTTTTCAATGTATCTCTAAAGGCCTAACAGCTCAACTCGAAAGAGAATTAATTAAATATCACTATAAATGGCCTTCGCCTTAATAAGGCAAAAATAAAAAATAATTTCAGCATGAGCCAGGCTGGGATTCGAACCTGGGTCTCCGACAACTGAGTGTCAAGGTTGCCGGCGTCTTAGCGTTCTAAGCCACCATCAACTTGTCAAAACTTTAGTAGACAATAATTGATGATCAAAAAATAAAATCTTCTGATATAGAAGAACAATTACTAATGATGTAGGAACAAAACTTACCATAGTATTTGTGAACATTGAAAAATGGGATTACCAAGCAGGACTATAGGAAAAGTTTGGAGTTTCAATTAACTGACATAATTTCGCATATACATTTATCTAATGAACTTCGATATATATACCAGTTACCAAGCTTTGCCTTCGTCTGCCACAAAAACAACATCCTAATACACCTGAAGATCGGATTTACCACCCGTGAAACGTAGTGTAATGGTTGGATGCGTGGGACTTCGGTAGACTCTAATTTTTCAATGTATCTCTAAAGGCCTAACAGCTCAACTCGAAAGAGAATTAATTAAATATCACTATAAATGGCCTTCGCCTTAATAAGGCAAAAATAAAAAATAATTTCAGCATGAGCCAGGCTGGGATTCGAACCTGGGTCTCCGACAACTGAGTGTCAAGGTTGCCGGCGTCTTAGCGTTCTAAGCCACCATCAACTTGTCAAAACTTTAGTAGACAATAATTGATGATCAAAAAATAAAATCTTCTGATATAGAAGAACAATTACTAATGATGTAGGAACAAAACTTACCATAGTATTTGTGAACATTGAAAAATGGGATTACCAAGCAGGACTATACGAAAAATTTGGAGTTTCAATTAACTGACATAATTTCGCATATACATTTATCTAATGAACTTCGATA
Organism: Musca autumnalis; assembly: GCF_047663935.1. Taxonomy (NCBI): domain Eukaryota; kingdom Metazoa; phylum Arthropoda; class Insecta; order Diptera; family Muscidae; genus Musca; species Musca autumnalis. The sequence goes on from NW_027411644.1 coordinate 131,275,510, forward strand.
TATATACCAGTTACCAAGCTTTGCCTTCGTCTGCCTAATACACCTGAAGATCGGATTTACCACCCGTGAAACGTAGTGTAATGGTTGGATGCGTGGGACTTCGGTAGACTCCTAATTTTTCAATGTATCTCTAAAGGCCTAACAGCTCAACTCGAAAGAGAATTAATTAAATATCACTATAAATGGCCTTCGCCTTAATAAGGCAAAAATAAAAAAAAAAGAAATAATTTATTTCTTTACTATTCGTTAATCCGGACAAACCTGTGGTGTGGTTGTCGAGATTATACTGTATATATGGGAGCAATATACAAATCTGAATCGATTCTTAACAAAATAAATAGGGATCATCCTAGGGCCAAAAAAAATCTTCTCCAATTTTTATGCGAATTGGTTAATAAATGTGTCCTGTACTTTGTTTTCAAAAATACATGGCCAGACGGACTAGTGTGAATCTATGCAGATTAACAAATGAAATATGGCTCTATTTCGTTTCCTTTTGCATGTTGCAAACTCATTCACTAAGACATAATACCCTTAGGGTATTAAAATATGGTTATCACTGCAATCATGAATAAAAATTCCGTGCGGAATTTGTTCCCATTCCACATTTTTTTACACAATTTTTATTTCCATATTTATGCCCAAAAAGGGAATACTTTTGTCGATTCGACTAAAATACCCCATAATTAAGCAAATCTAGTAGTTTTCAATGATTTACAAATATTGATTTTAAAAGAATTTCTCTTATTGAAATTATTTTCCGTGCGGAAAATTCCGAGGGAAATGTTCATGATTTCCCTGTATATGTTTTTTATATTTTATATGTTTCTAGTAAAATATGAAAGATTATATGTTATATTCAATATTTTCTTAGTCTTAATGTCTAGCTCATTTGTTTTTCTGCCAGACAATTTTGGCCTAGCAGATACTATCAACATATTTTTGGATACGTTGATTTTGACATTTCTGATTGAGTTTTTGAACAAACAAATTTGTTTTTTTGCTTTTGGTATACCCCATGTAGAAGCTGAGATATTGGCTTTGGAAAAAAAAGTTGTCTTTTTATCCACCTAAGGTTTTTGCCCTTTCCGACCCCTAAATATTATCCGACCACCACCAAAATCAATAGGCTTCTTCCCCTCCGGGCCCCCCATCATTATCCAAAATTTCTTGACGATCCGATCAAAATTGCGACCTGTAGCGTGATTACAAGGTTTAGATGGACAGACGGACGGACGGACGGACTGACGGACGGACACACATAGCCAGATCGACTCAGCTCGTCGATACATTCATTTTGGTATATATAAGTATGGGTCTACGACCATTATTTCGATGCGTTACAAACTTTTTGGTCAAAACCAACTTATAGTGGTGTAGGGTATAATGACCCCCACATAGTGGTGTAGGGTATAATGACGAATATCACAGCTTTGGTTGTGGATCTTCCTAAAGCAAACCCTGACTATGAAAGAAGAATATCCCACCTTTACAATGATTCAAAGCAGGTTGGCGTAGGTGGCCAAATAACGGAGATATAGCAATAGTCGGTAATACATCCCATTTTTTAATTTTTTTCAAAATCGCGCTACAGGTCGCAATTTCGATCGGATCGTCACGAAATTTTGGGAGTTAATGGGGGTCCCACAAAGGAAGAAGCCTATTGATTTTGATGATGGTCGGATAATATTCAGGGGTCGGAATGGACAAAGGCTTATTTGGAGAAAAGGTCAACGTTTTATTTCAAAGCCAATAGCTCTGTTTCTTTAAGAGGTATATCAAAAGCAAAACCTGGCAAGGAAAGTAGAAAATATCACCTTTACAACGATGTACAGTAGGCTGTCGTAGGTGGTCAAACAACAGAGATATCGCAATAGTCGGTAATGCATCCCATTTTCCGATTTTTTTGTAATCACGCTACAGGTCGCAATTTTGATCGGATCGTCACGAATTTTTTGGGAGTTGATGCGAGTCCCACAGAGGAAGAAGCCTATTAAGTTTGGTGATGGTCGGATAATATTCAGGCGTCGGAATGGCAAAAACTTATTTGGAGAATAATCAAGGTTTTTTTCTTATGCTGATATCTCCGCTATTGGTAGGAGTATTCCGAAAAGAAAGCCCGCCAATGGTAGAAGAAAAGATCTCCTTTATATTGATACAAAGTATGTTAGCGTAAGTGGACAAACAACCGAGATATCCCAAAAGTCAGTAATATCTCAATTTTTTTTTTGTAATCACGCTATCGGTTGGAATTTTGATCGGATAGTCATTGGGGTAGATGCGGGCCCCACAGAGGAAGAAGCCTATTGATTTTGGTGATAGTCGGATAATATTTAGGGGTCGGAATGGTGAAACTCATGTGGAGACAAATTCAAAGTTTTATTCTTTGTGAATATATCGGCTTCTAGTAGGGTATTCCAACGGCAAAACCTGTCAATAGAAGAAGAAAATATTACCTTTAAATTGGTGTAAAGTAAGTTGGCGAAGGTGGCCAAACAAGGGAGATACCACAATGCATCCAATTCTTCCATTGTTTGCAATCACGCTACAGGTCGCAATTTTGATCGGATGGTCACGAAATTTTTGTTGCTTATGGGGGTCCCAAGAGAAAGAGACATATTATGTTTGATGGTATTCGGATTATATTCCCTAAAAGAAATGTTTACCAGTGAAAAGCTTATGCACAGGGGTAGTGGTGTAGGGTAACACATGGTCGGCCCCGTCCCGACTATAGCCTTTGTTCACTTGTTATATTTGAGTTGTACAGACGATGCACTTAAATGTGTTTCCACTAAATTGACCTGTACCAATGAAGACATTCATAGCAAGGTGCAAATCTATCCAAATTTTAATATTTTGAATTTTACCAGTCAAAAACTTATGCACAGGGGTGGTGGTGTAGGGTATCACATAGTCGGCCCCGACCCGACTATAGCCTTGGCTCACTTGTTACTTCTATATTTCATTTAAGTGTTCGGTTTTACAATTTAGAAAAGTATTATTATATAACTACCACGAGTGATTTAATCATAGAAAATAATTTATTTTCTTTACTATTCGTTAATCCGGACAAACCTGTGGTGTGGTTGTCGAGATTATACTGTATATATGGGAGCAATATACAAATCTGAATCGATTCTTAACAAAATAAATAGGGATCATCCTAGGGCCAAAAAAAAATCTTCTCCAATTTTTATGCGAATTGGTTAATAAATGTGTCCTGTACTTTGTATTCAAAAATACATGGCCAGACGGACTAGTGTGAATCTATGCAGATTAACAAATGAAATATGGCTCTATTTCGTTTCCTTTTGCATGTTGCAAACTCATTCACTAAGACATAATACCCTTAGGGTATTAAAATATGGTTATCACTGCAATCATGAATAAAAATTCCGTGCGGAATTTGTTCCCATTCCACATTTTTTTACACAATTTTTATTTCCATATTTATGCCCAAAAAGGGAATACTTTTGTCGATTCGACTAAAATACCCCATAATTAAGCAAATCTAGTAGTTTTCAATGATTTACAAATATTGATTTTAAAAGAATTTCTCTTATTGAAATTATTTTCCGTGCGGAAAATTCCGAGGGAAATGTTCATGATTTCCCTGTATATGTTTTTTATATTTTACTAGCGGACCCGGCGAACTTCGTCTCGCTATTAAGGAATAACATTTTATACAAAAACTCAATTTTCGATTTTTCCAATTTTCCGACTTTTCCAAAAAGATTTTCCAAAATTTTCTTCCGTAAAGACCTTCTCCTCGAAAATACGAATAACTGACAAAAAATTTTACAGAAATCGGCCTAGCCGTTCTCATTTTATGAATTACTATACATTTTTTACACCATTTTTATATATATATATTATATGTTTCTAGTAAAATATGAAAGATTATATGTTATATTCAATATTTTCTTAGTCTTAATGTCTAGCTCATTTGTTTTTCTGCCAGACAATTTTGGCCTAGCAGATACTATCAACATATTTTTGGATACGTTGATTTTGACATTTCTGATTGAGTTTTTGAACAAACAAATTATAGGAAAGCAACTTATGTTATGTGGATGCAGTTGAATCACTACAAGTGCACAGTACAAGCGCCGTTGGAGTACATCTTTTTCTATGAATTCACTTATGAATTTTAGAAGGGAGCGCGCAGCTAGGATGCACTCCATTTTGCTTCCACAGCACACAGCTAAGATGCACTCCATTTTCGATTCAAATCACAGCTTTTGATGTAGTGTTTTGGATTGAATTTAAAGGCACTCTTCGGATTGCAGTTTTAGTCAGTCTAAAGATGCAATAAAAATGCAAGCCATCGCGAAATATCCCAGAATAAATAAAAGGCATTTATTATTGGTGTAAAATAATAATACAAAGAACTTTATTATATAAACACAGATTTAAAAAAGTTTCAATTAAATTCAATCACGTTAGAGTTTACTTTCTCCGTTCTTCAATTAAACCAAGCGCATCTGATTTCGCTTCATCATCCTAGAGGTTTTTTATGTTGTCTTCCCATCACTAGTTCAGCTTTCGACATGGACACCAACTGCACTCCACTACATTAACAACTTCCGTCTCGTGAACTACCGCAAAAATGCTCGCAGCTTAGGTTTTTATTTCTTTATTTTATAACAAATTCTTAGAAATGTATACACTCCCTCTTATTTTTAGAATATACGATTTCGCCAGCGGCGGGTAGGGATGAACCAAATGTTTTTTTTTTTTTTTTTGTAGGAATCTTTAAAGCAACTGCCTATAAATTGTATACAACGGAGGGCATTTTTCATAACTCCGTGTGGACTGCATCGAAGGATGTTGTGAAATCAAAAATCCACATGCACATCTTCCAAAATTTTTTGCTGTATATTTAACACTTTTTTTGATGATTTTCCAAATCTAATTTGAGGATTTTCGTCAAAAAAAATTACTTGCATATTTTGTGCAAAATATTCAAATATGAAAAAATAGGATCCCGTCATTGCACTCAGTTTTCTTCAAAACTAATTTTGGTCCAATCAGAATTTTTGTATCTTTATTAATAAAAAATATGCAAATATGCAAAATCCGATGTCTATCCATTACTCAAAACTTTGTGGAGAGTATTGTTCCATATATGAGCAGCTTGTTTGAGTCCGTATACGCTTTTATTCAGTTTACATACCAATTTATTTCCGCTCTTTTCAAATCCTGAAGTCTGTTTCATTTATATGTTTTCTTGCAATTCGCCATTTAAAAACGCTGATTTTACATCGAAATGAACAACTGACATTTTATATGCTCCTTCTACGGACAGCAACGTCCGTAATGTGGTTTTTCTCACTACCGGAGCAAAAACTTCGTAATTTTTGAGAGCATCCACGCTCTACCAGTCGAGCGTTGTATCTGTGAACGGCTCTTCAGAAATCAGTTTTATTTTGAATGTCCACTTTGAGCTAACCATATTTGCATTCTTCGCATGTACCACGAGCTCCCCCGTGGGAGGTCGTGGGTTCGATTCCCAGGCTAGGCAACATCAAATTTTCAACGGTGTCAAAATACCCCTCAGTAATGTTGGCGACATTTCCTGAGTAATTCAGCCATGTAAAACTTCTCTATAAGTGGTGTCGGCGATAAACTGTATGTCCCATATTATCCGCCTGGAATGTTTGTGGAACAATTATTGCTTCTGTCATTATCGCTTCTGTCCAGAACACAATTGGAAGTTTGGCTTCCGCGAGCAGACATCTTCCCATTTCGACCAGGCATCTATTTTTCCGTTCAGCAATGCCATTTTTTGGGGACAGTAGGGTACAATATAATGCCACTCTATTTCTCTCTCCTCCAAATATTTCCGCACATTCTTACCACCACCATTATCTTGAAAATGTATTTTTCATCAGGTCAAAAAAAACATTTATTTTTATCGACGACTTCATTTTTGTTTTTGAGTACATATATCACGAATATTGTCAATTATTTCATATTCCATTTCAGAAAAAAAGGATAAATTTTTTCGCGCTACATCAACGATTTTTGATATGTAGGTTAAGAAAAAAATTCCCAGTACGAATCTGGTCGCAAGCCAATTTTTGGTTGTTGCGGACCAAAGTTATGGCGCGTTTTTTTTTTCGCTTGCTAAGAAAGAAAATATTATAAAAACGCTAATTATTTTAGTGAGCACAATTGTTACAAAAAAGTTCTCTCGAAGTGACTTCAGCGAGTAGATTGCATAATACCTGCAAAATGTTACACAAAATTTGCGGAATGTACAAAAAATTGATAAATTATTGAATAACTTTTTTCAAAATTAAGGCCCATTTCGTGGTCATAAAATTACATAAATTTGTTGTGGATCAAAACTTCACGGCGAATCAAATGATACTAAAATCATACAGATTGGTATTATAGTTTCGATGTTACATCCGATGTTACATATTTTGGTCAAAAAAATAATTTTTTGTTTGAAAAAATATTTTTTCACATGCATTATGTATATATATATATATATATATATCTCGAAGCTTCTGAAATGGAAATAGAGGTCAAATAACCCATTTTAATTTATATGCATTTTAAAATACGTGTAGATCGCGTAATTATCAAAATCATTTTGTCCGCATGTGATTTTCATGTACAGCAAGACCATATCTATTAAGTTGTATATATTTTTCGAAATATAATTTGGACTCTAAGATGTAGCATCGGCTGCATCTTAGCATTAAAAAACCTATAAAAAATCGCAAATTTCCGCAAAGTGCATACAATTTTTGTCCGCCATGAAAATCTACATCGATATACCTATTTGAAGGCTACCAATCAATAACCGTTGATGTAGCATCACACACTATTTTTTGGGATAAAATGAACGTAGCTTCCTTATCAATGACGTTTTCATATCCCTGTTTCCGCTAAAAGGAAGATGCTGCACTAGTTTTTTTATTGCAGTGGAAACGATCCGCAGAAAACGCGATAAAATACGCGATATTTTCAAAAATAATTTTGGGTGATTTTTCTACTTTGGAAATTCTAGTAACTCGCGTTTTAGTAGATGGATTTTCACGAGGAGTGATTTATTGGATCCGGAACGTAAAAAACTAAAATGTTCAATGGAGTACGCGGTAATCTAGAGACAATGGCAAATATTAGACCCGAAAAAATATGATTTTTAGAAAAATGTTCGTATAAAATTTCCGCATTTGGATGCAGATTTCTATGAAGCTGTGCAGACTACATTCACAATGTACGTATCAAATATATATCAAATACATATATAATTTTTTTAAAAACCTCTTTGCGGAATGAAATTAGAAGAAAATTTCAAAAACACTGTAAATCTGGCTTCAAAATGTCAGCATCGTTTAATGGTAGAAGCAGTTCAAATTTTGAAAAGTAATACATCAGTGAGATGATCCTTTTTTAGTTTGCTTCTACTTTTACTTCAACAGGAAAATCGAGAGAAGTGTGGTTTACTCACAAATCGAGAGAAAACAAAAAAGACACGTTGGCTTCAACCCATTTTTACCCATTTTTTTAACATAAATATAGCCACAGCTTCAACGCAAATTATCTTTTAAGGCCAATATTTTTTGCCACGTCCAAAAACATTTCATTTTATCCATAAATATTTAATTTGTATAATATACAATCACAAGTCGCGTGTTCTGAAAGGGTAAACCTTGGCTTCAGCTATGTTAAATTTTCAAAAATATTGGTGATATCTACTAAAGTCCGGGGTCACAATCAGCATTGGTCTACATACATCAGTGTGTATAACATCTAAAACCTTGACTGAATTCCCCTCATAGTCTTTATTGAAAGGCTTCTTCGTCATTTTACATTGAGCGCATATGTCACATACATTTCTCATACCGCAATCACGTATACTTAATCCCTTTATCACATCTCTTTTCTCCATATCTTGACCGATTATTTCCCCCAATAGTGCTGACAATTCGTCGAATTGCATGTTGCAGTCATTGCGTGTTGACTTTCACAAATAAACCTGCAGACATCTCAGCATAGCCTGATTCTTTCCCATCAGCAGCCACAATTTTCGCATAAGGAAATCAAAAGACTCATTTTGAAAAAGTGTCCGATTTCACTCAGAAATCCCCATATATACAATATATGGGAAATTCTGAGTTTAATCAGACATTTTGGAGGGAAGTATATTTTTCGGCATTAGGTTGGTGCACTCACATTCTGAGCCAAAATTGAAAAACTAGCGGCTATATCAGTCCTAGAGTTGACAGTTATGTATAGAAGTGATCCTTCAATTTTTTGATATTTTGAGTTATCAAGCAGTAGCTCTGATTCAGACTTACCATATCCTGGATCTATAGGGTATTTTGAATCTTTCGAATTCTCCATTCCATTTGCTTTGACCTAGTCGAAAATCTACTTTCGCTGGCAACACAAAAGTTCGAGAATTTGTCTTGAAACATTTTCAAACCCTCCTAAAATTACTTATATCAAAGCTAGCTCTGAGTAATGTTTCTGCTTTGTCGATGTTTCACTTCTCTTCACTAACAACCAAAATGTCATCAACGTAAATTAAAATATAACGTAAATTAAAATATATGTTATCCTTTCCTCGTTGGTGCATTTTGCGTTGTTGATTGTTCGAAACCTCCATTAGTAGACATCGGATTTAAACATGTTTGTTATTTCTTATCCGATTGTACTCAAAATTTTGGATCTAGACGTTCTTCAATTTTTCGATATTTGGGGTCATATAAAAAAATGCAATATATGCACATATATGCAAAAAAATGCTAAATATGCAAGTGTTTTTTTTTTTTTTTTTTTTGACGAAAATCGTCAATTAAATTTGGAAAATCACCAAAAAGCTATCTAAATTAAGTTTTTTGTCGTTTAACATATTTTTTGCAGATAATTATGTTATTGTGGCTCTTCAGATATTCCGCTACAGCGATAAATCTGGACCAATTAGACTTAAATCAGTTTTCACAAGGGGAGAAAATGTCAAATAACCCAGCATTGCTATTACAACATAAGTTGCTTTCCTATACAAATGTAGGTAGTGGAACAATTTAACAATTTCAAAAACTCAATCAGAAATTGCAAAATCAACGTGTCCAAATATGGTGATAGTTTCTACTCGGCCAAAATTGTTTAGCAGAAAACAAAGGAGATAGAGTTAATCATCGCTATTTTAGTTTAGATAAAAGCGCAATTTTTTTAGTTTTGGGAATAAGGGTACGTTTTTCAGCACAAAATACAACTATAATTAGAAGCATACGTTTTGAATAGCCACATATTAGATTTGAATATATTTTATAGTGTTTAGTATTTTTTGTCAGTATATACAGACATAAATTGGCAATTTTTGTTCTTTGTGGCCAAAAAGCTTCTTTGGAAAAATGCTCTAACTGCCGCTTTAATATTGATGACATGGTTTTAATTTAATGCACTAAAAATACATAATTTTATAGTATCGATCTACATATATTGTACGCATACCACCACTTAATGCAGAATTGGGAAATGTTCACTCCTCGGCGAAAAGTAATGGATTATTGTTATACCCATCCACGATGAATAATAAGCAAAAGTGTAAAAAGTGTAAGTGGTAAAATAAGTCAAAAACCTGGATAGAAGAACAATTGCTTTCAAAATTAAGCGGTCATACGAAATGTGAATGCACATCTCGATAAAATGAAAGTTAAAAAACCCAAAAGCAATGTCACTGCACCAAGTACAGAAAGCAACAATTACTTTGCTCCATTGCAAACAATCAACGATGATGATATTGAACGTGAAGAAGTGCCCAGTGCAACAAAAACATACATTCCTCCTATCACTGTTTTAAAGTGTAAAATAGAAGAAATTCATGAATTGTTCAAATATAGTAATATAACTGACTATTCAATTCGTAAACTATCAATTGGTCTAAAATTATTCTGCAAGACCAAAAATGACTTTGATGCTATGTGCAAAATATTGGAAACTAAATATGAATTTTTTACATATGCAACAAAAGAAGAAAAGCCATACAAAGCTCTTCTTTTCGGTCTGGATGTATTTTACCCAATGTCTATTAAAAATAAATTAATCCAAAGAGGACTGCAATGTATTGATGTCGAAATTGTGCTTCAAAATACGGGGATTACGTTATTTACGTAGTCTATTTCAAGCGCAAAACGATAACTATGAAAGAATAGAGACATAATCATTCAGAATAAGAAAAAATTCAAATCAAATGGGATTTCCAATCTGTACGACAAAATCGTATAACTAAATGTCACAACTGCTAAATGTATGGTCATGGACAGAGCTGTTGTAAAGTTAAAACATGTTGTGCAAATTGTGCCGGTAATCGTAAAACCAGCGAATGCACGGAAAATGAAGTAAAATGTGCAAATTGCATGCGAGCACATACGTCAACGATGTCAACTGCCCTAGTGAAGCTCAGTACTTACAAATTAAACAACGAAACAGACCTGAAAATAAGCAACAACAAAAGGTGTATAATCCCTTCTCGTTATACAAGAACAATTACCCCAATGCAATTAAGCAGAACATACCCCAACCACCGTCCATGTGGAATCGGCAGCAAAACCACAGCAATATCAACATCCAAAATCTTGGAAATACAAAAACAAACCCCGATGATTTGTTTTCAATTGAAGAACAACAAATAACATTAGAGTTAATTACAAGACTCCGAAATTGTAAAAATAAACTAGATCAATTCGAAGTGATAAAAAGTATCGCTACCAAATTTGTACAATAATGACAGTTAAACTAAATATTAAAACTTGGAATGAGAGGCATCAAAAATAAAAGTTTGGAATTGTTTGATTTTCTGTTAAACAACGAAATAAATATTTGTTTAATATCTGAGACCAGGCTAAAGCCTACTATCTCACTAAGTCATCCCCAATTTTGTATTTATAGAAATGACAGAATTTCAAATAGAGTAGCTATCCTAATAAGAAATAATATTTCCCATTCGACTTTTACCTATTATTAATACTTCACATATTGAAAACGTTGGTATACAAGTTTATAGCAACATTGGCAGTCTTAACATTTAATTAACCAGTGCCGAAAAGTATATTTTAGGTGGCGATTTTAATAGCCGACACCAAATGTGGGGCTGTTCCAGAGGAAACTGCTGGGGAAACATCCTTTATGGAAAACAAGATGCCTATGGTTATGACATTCTTTTTCCAAATGAGTGTTCTTTTATCCCTTCTCAATTAAATCGTCAGAGTTCCACTCTTGATATTTTTCTCAGTAACACAATTGAGGTATTAGATACCCCTGTTGTGATAAACGACTTGAGTTGTGATCATCTTCCTGTCAAACTGTCGTTAAATTCCGGCTGTAATAACCAACAACGAAAATATCTTGATTTCAAAAATGCAAACTGGAATCGTTATTCTCGTTTTATAAATCAGAATATCAATTTCCCCAATATCGATTTGACAACAACTGAACTAGTGGATTCTGCTTTAGAACACTTCTATAACACTTCAAATGGTGCAATCGCTGTAAGTGTACCCACTAAAACCAGACAAACTCGATTCTCACGATTCAACAGCAAAATTCCTACAGAAGAAGGTGGATACGCTACAGAAGAATAAGCGATTATTATGAGTTTAGCCTTTTAAACTGAGTACACATTGCCAGTTTTGAATGACAGCTTTGTTGGTGCTTGCTAGTGTGGCCGTTCATTTTTGTCATTCATCATGCAACCACAAAATGTTTCGTGGTTGCTGGACGGTTGGACAGTTATCGATAACTGCGACATTCAAAACTGACAATCTGCTCTTTAGAGTTTAGAGTCTTTTTCATCGAACTCAAATAGTTCTATAGAGGATAAGAAAAATTTTAAACCTTAAGCTCTTAAAATACTATTGTCAAATTTGTAAAATATATTGTAAATATTATCTGAACAATAAAAATAAATTGAAAAATCGTTAACATGGCAAAACCACTCATATATTTCTGCTAGAATAGCATTTGGAATGCTAAAAAATATAGTTCATTCATTCCTGCTACAGGAAACCAATTTTGAAAACACAGTCGAAAAGCCATAACCCTTTTGTATACACAATTAATTAATTTCTACTTGTCCGTGTACTCGATCTTCTTCTTTTCCGCTTAACTCCTTGAGGAGCATAGGGCTTCTACAAAAATCTTCCAAGATGATCTATCATTCGCTATTGCTTTTACTTCACTCCATGATTTACCGGCGGATTCCAACTCCTTCATAAGACTTCTTTTCTATGAGTTTTTAGGTCTTCCTTTTTATACCCTACACCACTATGTGGGGAGGGTATTATAAGTTGGTTTTGGCCAAAAAGTTTGTAACGCATCGAAATAATGGTCGTAGACCCATACTTATATATACCAAAATGAATGTCTCGACGAGCTGAGTCGATCTGGCTATGTGTGTCCGTCCGTCAGTCCGTCCGTCCGTCCGTCTGTCCGTCTGTCCGTCTGTCCATCTAAACCTTGTAATCACGCTACAGGTCGCAATTTTGATCGGATCGTCACGAAATTTTGTATGTTGATGGGGGTCCCGGAGGGGAAGAAGCCTATTGATTTTGGTGATGGTCGGATAATATTTAGGGGTCGGAATGGCAAAAAAACTTATGTGGATAAAAAGACAACGTTTTTTTCCAAAGCGAATATCTCAGCTTCTACACGGGGTATACCAAAAGCAAAACCTGACAGTAAAAGTAGAAAATATCACCTTTCTAATGATGTAAATTAGGTTTTCGTAGGTGATCAAACAACGAATATATCGCAATAGCCGCTAATAGAACCCAACTTTTTATTTTTGCGATTTTAATTATAATGACGAATATCACAGCTCTGATTGGGAACTTTCCAAAAGCAAAGCCTGGCTATGAAAGTAGAAGATCCCACCTTTACAATGATGTAAACTAGGTCGGTGTACGTGACCAAATAACGGAGATATCGCAATAGTCGGTAATACATCCCATTTTTCCACTTTTTTGGAAATCACGCTACAGGTCGCAATTTTAATCGGATCGTCACGAAATTTTGAGGGTTAATAGGGGTCACACAGATGAAGAAGCCTATTGATTTTGGTGATGGTCGGATAATATTTAGGGGTCGTAATGGGCAAAAAACTTATTTGGAGAAAAAGACAACGTTTTTTTCCTAAGCGAATATCTCAGCTTCAATATAGGCTATACCAAAAGCAGAACCTGGGCATGAAAGTAGAAAATATCGCCTTTCTAATGATGTAAAGTAGGTTCTCGTAGGTGATCAAACAACGAATATATCGCAATACCCGCTAATAGAACCCAACTTTTTATTTTTGCGGTTTTAATAAAAATGACGAATATCACAGCTTCGGCTGGGGATCTTCCAAAACACAAAGTCCGAATATGAAAGTAGAAAATCCCACCTTTACAGTGATGCAAAGTAGGTTGGCGTTGGTGGCCACATAAAGGAGATATCACAATAGTCGGCAATACATCCCATTTTTTCATTTTTTTGTAATCACGCTACAGGTCGCAATTTTGATCGGATCGTCACGAAATTCTGGGGGCTAATGGGGATCCTACAGAGAAAGAAGCCTATTGATTTTGGTGATGGTCGGATAATATTCAGGGGTCGGAATGGGCAAAAAACTTATTTGGAGAAAAATTCAACGTTTTATTTCAAAGCGAATATCTCCGCTTCTAAAAGGTTATATCAAAAGCAAAACGTGCTAATGAAAGTAGAAAATATCACCTTCGCAACGATGTTACGTAGGTTGTCGTAGGTGGTCAAACAACGAAGATATCGCAATAGCCGCTAATAGAACACAACTTTTCATTTTTGCGATTTTAATAATAATGACGAATATCACAGCTTTGGTTCGGGACAATGAAAGTAAAAATCTCATCATTACAATGATGTAAAAGCAGGTTGGCGTAGGTATTCCAATAACGGAGATATCGCAATAGTCGGTAATACATCCCATTTTTCCACTTTTTTGGAAATCACGCTACAGGTCGCAATTTTAATTGGATCGTCACGAAATTTTGGGTGTTATTGGGGGTCCCACAGAGGAAAAAACCTTTTGATTTTTGATAATGGTCGGATATTATTCAGGGGTCGGAATGTGAAAAAAATATTTGGAAAAAAGACCAACGTTTTATTTCAAAGTTAATATCTCCCTTATGTAGGAGGTAAATGGAAAGCAAAACCTGGCAAGGAAAGTAGAAAATATCACATTTACAACGATGTGAAGTAGGTTGTCATAGGTGGTCAAACAACATAGATATAGCAATAGTCGGTAATGCATTCCTTTTTCCATTTTTGTGCAATAACACTACGAAATTTTGATTGATCCTCACGAAATTTTGGGGGTTAATGGGGGTCTAACAGAGGAAGAATCCTATTGATGGTTGGCGTTTCAAAAAAATTTACCTGTGTTAATGAAGACATTCAAAGCAAAGGCGCTAAGCTATCCCAATTTTAATATTTTGAATTTTATTAGTCAAAAGCTTATGAACAGGGGTAGTGGTGTAGGGTATCACATAGTCGGCCCCGACCCGACTATAGCCTTGGCTCACTTGTTTCCTGCTACCTTGATGATTCCAATCTAGGGCTTGGCGGCATAGTTCATCGTTATTTTTCCTCAACGTGTGCCCTGTCCATTTCCATTTTCTTCTTTTTATGATTGTTGTTATTGGATCAGTATTGCACCTTTGGTAGAGATCGGAATTGCTTATAACATTTGGCCACCATATTTTCATTATGTTTCGAAGACATAGGTTTGTAAATAACTGTAGCTTTGAGTTGCTGCTGTTGTCAGCCAAGTTTCGCATCCGTAGAGTAGTACGGATAAAACGTTCGATTTGAAAATATTTACTTTTGTATTTGTCGATATTATTGTAGAGTTCCAGATGGATCGCAGTTGGTTGAAAGATCCGTTTGCTTTGCCAATTCTGTTTGCGATGTCGGCTTCTGCTCCGCCTTTTTGCAATAATGCTTCCAAGATAAACGAATTCTATCGGTTCGTCGCCAATAGTAGTAGTAAAACTTCTTTACTGATTAAATAAATTTCTTAATAATAAACAATTCATTACAATTTTCAATTCTGTTATTTTCAAAATAAGAAGTTAAGAGGTTGGCGACAATGTTGTATGTAAACGTCTGTCGCATGTGATTTTAATAATTGTATCTAATAAAAATCATTTAATATAATTTGCCGGTATTTGTAGGACATCTCTAGGTAGATTGTTAGGTTTTGCCAACTGTCTTCCTCTTCACCATCAAGTATTATAATAATTTCATCATCGCTTAGTATTGATTTCCGAAAAGCTGCCCGTCTGTGTTCTTGAAGTATAGGGCATATGCCGAGGAAATGTTGTAAGGTTTCAATCTCGCGCATGTTGCATAGCTTACATTCCTTATTCATATCGTCTATATCGAATTAGTTGTACCCTAAGGGGATCATTCCGCTGCGATTAAATATCCATATAAGTTTCTCATAAGAGAATTTTCCATTTAGATAAAGCTGGGCTCTGTTCGGGTTTAGATGTTTATATAAACGTAAGCTTTGGCCTTGTAGTTTTCTGAGCAGTTTTTCTTCTTGAAGGTGCCATTTCATATTATGTATCAAGCTACCGCAGAAAGCATTCCAGCTAGCTTGTGATGCCATTGTTTGAGGCCATTCTGTGACGAATTTTTGAGATAATGACCTTAATTCTTTAGCCGAAAATGTATCTTGTACTAGTGTAAGTTTAGATAACCGATTTGGGAGTCTATTGCTGGTGTATTGAAACAATGTTCTTCCTATATAGTTTAAATGAAGTCCAATTGTGTATATTTGGGTATCTTCCACTCCGGTTTCCAACATAGTTATATAATTTGGAGTAAAGTTTGGAACTCGCAAAATTCGCTTGAGAAAATATCTTAGTACTGCATTAGTTTCTTCAATGTAAGAGTAACCCCACACTTGAGCTGCGTACGTTTGTATCGATCCACAAACAGGTAAGAATAACTTCCATTTTGCATTCATATTTACTTCTGGTCTATCTATAAATTTTTTCCAGGTTGCGTTTATAGCACTTTTTGCCTCATTATTCCTATATTCTACATGTTTGGTAAACTTCATTTTCGGGGTAAAAGTGACTCCAAGGTATTTGAACTCGTTATTAGATATCTTTATTTCCATACTATCATAGGTTCATTTTTCATATTTACATAACTTTCCTCCATTCCTCAATACCATAATTTCTGATTTTGATAAATTCATATGCTGTAGCCCTTTAATATCATCAGATAATAAGACAATATCGTCTGCAGACAAGAGAAGTCGTATGTTTAACTCGCCGACGTGAAGGTCATTTATGTATAAAGCAAACAGCAATGGTGACAGAAGGCATCCTTGCTTTACACCCTTAGTCGTTTCGAAATATTCGGAGAGTTCTCTTCCATCCCACACTGCAGACTGAGTATTTTTGTGAATTTGTTCTATCATAGACGAAAATTTGTAGGATATTCCTATTTGACGCAGTTTATATACAAGTGCTTGTCTTGAAATATTGTCAAAAGCGGCTTTAAAGTCGATAAAAAATGAGTAAACTTTTCTATTTTCTTGTAGTTTTAGATTAACTATAGAAGCAAGATTATAGATATTATCGATCGTTGAATAATTCTTCCGGAACCCAGCTTGATATTCGGTTAGCTTTAAAGCCTGCCGCTTTATTTCTTTTTAGTTTTGTCAGCATCTTCTTTAATTCATGGATAGTAAATCCTCTATCTAAATCTGCGTCTTCTTTGTTATGAGGTGCGTAGTATATAAGTGAGATTTCGTTGGGGTTATTGAGTAAATCTTCATAATATCTCTTGAAAGCTTCTGGCGTAATGTTACATCCAATCAGGTTTTTTTGGTTACGGATTTCTCTAGCAATTCTCCACCAATCTTTGGAGTTTTTTATATGGTTTAATCTATTAGAAATTGTGGTGTAATACGATGTTTTGCTGAGGTTACATATCGATTTGTATTCTTGTCGTGACATTATATAACGCCTTTTATCTTCTATATCCTTTGTCCTCCTGTAGATTTTGAGAAATTTGAAGCTCTGTATTCTTGCATTATTACAATTTATATCGTACCATTTATTTTTTGGTTCAAACGAGTGTTTTAAGCTAGACGGTTTTAAGCATGACTTCTTTATTAGGTCGCAAATTCCAGAGAAATCCATTTGTCTAGTACTATCATCTGCACGTAAATATTCATTGATCCTTCTTTGGTAATTATTCTTATCCTTATCTTTCCATATAAGCTTCGGTAGAAGTCGCCAATAAAGAAAGGATTAGAGTTACTGGTTTTTGCCTCTATTGCTTTGGTTTTATTTATATATATCTTAAGTCCTGCACTAGCTGACTAAGTCATTAATCTTCGACTGCATGTCGCAATGCTTTGCGGACAAAAGACATATATCGTCTGCATAATCCAAGTCCTCTAGATTTTCGCTAGTGTCCATTGAATTCCTCGATTTCTGTTTTCGATTGTGTTAGTGAGGGCCTTGTCAATGACCAGCAGAAAAAGAATAGGCGAAAGTAGGAAGCCTTGTCTTACACCCGACATAGGAGTGAACGGTTCTGAGAGGCGTCCATTGTGTAGAACTCTGCACTTAAAGTCTTCGTATTGCGATTTTATGAGATTAATCAATTTCTTAGGGATGGCAAGCGAGTTTAGAATACTCCATATTTTTTTGTGGTAAACGCTGTCGAAAGCAGTAGTGTAGTCGACGAAGGTTAGATAAATGTGGGTTTGTCATTTTTTTGTTTGCTCCATTATGATTCGGAGTATATTTATATGATCAATGCACGATTTGTTTGCCCGAAGTCCTGTCTGCTGCTTACGGAGCTTAGATTCGATTGTTGCACTTATCCTATTCAGGAGAATTTGTGTTAGAATCTATAATGGTATTGACAACAGTGATATTTCTCTGTAGCTCTTACACTGAGAAAGAACTCCCTTTTTTGGAATTTTAATTATTATTCCCTCTAACCAGTCTTCTGGCAGTTTTTCTTCTTCCCATATTTTATTTATGAGCGGATGGAATATTTTAGCCATAATGTCGGAGCAGCATTTTAATATTTCGGGAAGTAAGCGATCATAGCCTGGTAATTTATTATTTTTTAGTTTCCTAATACATAGCATTTTCAATTTCGGATACATCTGGACAATTGGTGTTTATATCGAGAGGTGGTACAGTCATTTCTGTTGGTTCGAGAATAGGAGAGATATTTGGATAGTTGTTTCCATGAAGTGTTCTCGCCATCTTATTATTTGATCATCGGTATTCGAAAGGAGAGTTCCTTCTTTAGATTTTATTGGCCGGTCTGAGGTAACATTCTTTGCAATAAGTTTCTTTGTAAGTTTGTAAACAGTTTTGGTATCATTTTTATTTGCTGCGTCATTAGCTAACCACGCAAGCTCGTCTATGTACTTACGTTTGTCCTTTCTACAAGCCTTCCTCACTTCTTTGTTCTTTATTGTTTTTCAAGTTCTATGCGCCGAGCAGGGCACGGATCATAATTTTTTAATTTCTTTAAATTTTTCCTTTCTTCGATTAGGGTCCATGTAGAGGTAGTTATCCATTCTCTTTTTTAAGAGAGTTGTCCTACTCGATAATTTGTACTAATTATTACAAATGCTTCGAATTTTGACAGTTGTTTAATGGAGATGTTGCTGAAAAAATTGTTTCAGCAACATTTAGTAAAAATTATCGAGTACAAGGACAAACCTTTTATGACACATTATATATAAATAAATATATTAAGAAAGATATTCGTCTCAATATTGTCATTAAAAAGGCAAAGATTTCAAGGAATCTTAATTTCCAAAAAGATGAAATTCCACATCTGTCCCATGTTTTGCTTACATGATGTAAACTTTAAAAACGTCATATTTCTAGCTCTACTTTCATAATCTGATTGTCTTTTTCTGTAATTTGGAAAAATTGAGTCTTGTTGCATAGTAAATTGGTAAAAAGTCAGGAAAGGAACAAATACGGGCAATGCCAATAAAAATGTCCCAATTGTCGAGTAGAAAAATCTCACTATTTTTTACACATAGAGCACTTTTTACTTCTATATTACATTTAAGTGTTCGGTATTAGCAATTACAATTTAAAAAAGTATTATTATATAACTACCACGAGTGATTTAATCATAGAAAATAATTTGTTTTCTTAACTATTCGCTAATCTGGACAAACCTGTGGTGTACGGATAATCGAGATTATACTGTATATATGGGAGCAATATCCAAATCTGAATCGATTCTTACCAAAATAAATAGGGATCGTCCTAGAGCCAAAAAAATCTTCTTCAATTTTTATGCGAGTTGGTCAATAAATGTGACCTGTACTTTGTTTTCAAAAATACATGGCCAGAGGGACATGTGTGAATCTATGCAGATCATCAGAAGGAAATATGGGTGTTTATTCGGCCCGAAGCGACCAAATGTTTAGTCCGCACTATAGGGACTTGGGGGGAACAAGTGTTGCAAAGACTCCCCAGTGGAGCCAGTACGCCCAATGCGTACGTTTGGCCGTCAATAGAAATGAAAAGAAATAGAAATAAATAAAACACAATAGGTTTAGTAAAGGGTTTGGCTCAACTGCCGGTGTTTATTTATGGTAAACAATATTACCTTTTCTAATTAATGTACAACGATATGTACAATGCTTACGATAAAGCGCGGGTGTTGCTGCTTGCGATTCAAGCTGTCGATCGATCTTCTCCTTGTTATCTATTTTAGTTTGTGTTTATGTTGACATCTGCATAGATGCTTCAAGAGGGCGGTTGTCAAGTGAATATTCGTTGAAATCTCTCATACTATTACAGGGGTGTAATAAATGGGAATGAGGAGATTTCAACGAATATACCTATGCAATTCATAGGGCCAATTAAAAGTGGTAGAATCAATTCTAACTTAAACATTTGCCGCCTCCCTTGAAACATCCAGATGTTTTAACAAATACAATGTTAATCTATGAAGAATCAATGTAATTATTAATTATAAATATACGAAATAAAGCAATGGCATAGTTCAGGCGTGAGCAGTACCTTTTACATTTTTTCTTTCAATTTTTGATTTTTTTTTCCTTTTTAGCATATCATTTTTTTCAAAAACATTCTTACATGCTAAACGATGGGCCATGAGGGACCCGGGCCATTAGGGACCCCGCGGTAAATATGGCCATTAGGGACCATAATATAGGCTTACAAACTAAACGATGGGCCATTAGGGACCCCGCGGTAAATATGGTCATGAGGGACCATGCGATAAGCTTACAAACTAAACGATGGGCCATTAGGGACCCCGGGCCATTAGGGACCCCGCGGTAAATATGGTCATAAGGGACCATTCAAGCGACTGGGCCATTAGGGACTCAGCTGTTGTGCAGATCACTATAGATCTGGCTAACGAAAGGGCCATTAGGGACCCTGCGAACAATAGTGCAACGTGAGCTAACGTTCGTTATGTTTGTTTGAGGCCGCTTTACAAATTTTTTTTTCCGTACGATTTACGAAAACGACAAATTATGTGACAGGGCCAGTAATGATCCACCCAAACGATGTATTTTGAGCGAGCAGCGAACCAGACGAAAGTCGAAGAGAATGATTTTTAATTATCTTCGGGTACAAGTCTGCTCCTATCAAAATATCTGCGGGGCGCGATTCGCCGAATTGAGGATCTGCCAAAACTATATTCGACAAATCCGACTTAAGGTCCGAAGTGACCGAAAAGGTTGGAAGATTTTCCGATATAGACCCTACTACCAACGCCGAAGTCTCAAAAGTAGACGACCTGTCACCACGACTGCAAAGTTTCAATGAACAGCTTTTACGACATGTAGCTGCTACAGTACTATTAACTCCAATGATTGTAGATTTCGTGGATTGAACCTGGAGTTTCAGATCCTTCTGAAGTCTTTCCGAAATTAAAGATGACTCAGAAGCCGGGTCGATAAGCGCCCTAGCAGGAAAAGAAGCTCCCTGATGAACAATATTCACCAGCGCTGTTCCCAATAGAACTTTTCTTTCCTGCGTAACGTGGAAGGATTTTCGAACTAAATTATCGACCGATGTATATGGAGCGCTAGATGTAGACGAACTGGTGCTACAATTTAAAGTTCCAGGCCGAAAAGTGGAAGCTGAAGCAGACAACTTCGAACTTCTGGGAGTCACAATTTGACTCGGACTGCTCACAATAGAGCGATCTCTGTGCAATAGAGTATGATGTCTCTGATTGCACTTTCGACAACAACGACTAGCACAATTTTTGACTTTGTGTCCCTTCCGTAGGCAATTCACACACAAACGATGCCTTTTGACCAATTTGTATCTCTCCAACGGTGTACAATTTACAAACCGCTGACAACCATTTAATTTGTGTTGTTGCTCTGAACAAAGAACGCAACAAGAATTAGGAAACGAACGAAGAGGTGCCGAAAAGTGTTTGGGACTGGGAGAAGTGTGAGGAGAAGAAGTACAAGATTTAGGAGACACTTTACAAGTCGAATTATACAAAGTGCCAACACTTCTCATTTCATGCAAACACAGAAGAGTTCGAATTCTCTCTGTCAAGAATGCATCTAATTCTTTCCAAGTTGAAAGACGAGACTTATTTGTCACACTTTGCTCCCATAAAGCGTGTGTGATCTTAGGCAATTTTTGTAAGCAAATGAAAACCACTATCGGATCCCAATTATCCGTTGGTACATCATAAATTGCCATTGCCGAAAGGAAACTATTAATTCCACGCTGTATTGATTTGAGTCCCGAACTGGTTTCCTGATCCAAAACAGGAAGTGAAAACAATGATTTTAATTGGCTGTGTACCAGCAATCGTGGATTATCGTAGCTGGAATTCAATGCATTCCACGCAAGATCGAAACTCCGATGAGTTAAAGGAAACTTCGAGACGATTTCTCGAGCCTCACCACTAGTTTTACTCACCAGATGACACAAACGCTCAATATCTGTCAACTGGGAGTTATTTATATAAACCGCACTGAACAAATCTCTAAAAGTGGGCCAATTTAGAATGTTTCCATCGAAAACTTCAATATCGCAAGGAGGTAACGCAATATTACGAATGCTATCAATATTTGGGAGATCAGCAACGAAGTTTGTGCCTACTCTAGGATTCCCAATACTCAATATTGTAGAGCTAGACGCCTGTGTACCCACATCACAAGAAATGTGGGTCGACAAACTCAGGTCTTTAACATTAGCATCACACGACAGGCTTTTCGAAGAAATATCACCGGGATGCTCCGTTAAGGAATCTACCGAACTATTTTCCAATGTGTTCGGGTACAATTTAGCAGAACTACGAAATTTTGATAACAATCTATTTATTATTGACGAACAATTTACATATTTTTGATGCGACTCCTCATAAATGGAATGAAGTTTCTCAGGATTTTCTATACGAGAGAGGCATTTTTGAAAAATTCCCTGAAAGTTCTTCCACAATTTCTCAATTTCTTCGCAATAAACTTCGAGACCATAAAAGTCAAGTTCATCTTCCTTTAATGTACCGAAGTGCTCAGCGAATGTCACGATAGACTTGGAAGCACGAATTAATAAATGTGGAGGGTTGAAAGCCATATTAGTAAAAAACGACAATCTAAACCAACAAAATGGTGAATGAAATTTAACAGCAAAAATTAAGGTCTATTAAATATATTACTTTCCACAAAAGGATAAATTCTCAAACTACCAATTGTAGCGTGCTGATTTAAAATCGGAAATCTGAAACAATATTCAAAATCCCAAAAATTCACTATATTTTGCAAACGAAAATCAAACAAAAACCTTGTCGACAACTAAAGAATCTACAGCAACCTATTTGCTGAGAATTTGCAATGAGAAATTTAAAACAATATTTAAATTCCAAAATGTAGGTAAAAATTGTAAACTACCATTTAATTTACAAAATTATTACCTAAAACGGCACTAGGCGGTATTATTTGAGAATAAATCGACCATAAATGTCTAATGTCAACCAAAAGTTCACCAATAACTACCAATTGTAGTGTATATTTGTCCAAAAAATGCAACAGAAAATTCGAACAATATCAAAATTCCAGAAAAAATTGCAAAATTCACAAAAAGTATGAGTAATATACGCTCTACACAAGGAAAAGTCCAATTGACAGATTGTAGGGTGCATGCAATATCAAATATTTACAAATAACCACCGATTGTAGTGTATTTGTGTTCAAAAAACCAACACGAAATTCAAACAATATCAAAATTCCAAAAAATCACAAAATTCGAGTAAAAAACTCCCTACAAAAGAGCAAATCCAATTGAGCAACTGTAGGATGCGTGCAATATCAAATGCATACAAATAACTACCGAATGTAGCGTATTTGTGTCCTATAATGCAACAAAAATTTCAAACTATATTGAAATTCCAAAAATATACAAATCGCAATAAATATGTTTAAATAACTCCCTACGCAAGAAAAGCTCCAATCGACCGATTGTAGGGTGCACGCAATTCCAAAATGTCCAAAAATATTATTAAAAAGTTCCCTGACACCGATTTATTATATTTACTATAAAATATAATAATATGTGTCACAGTACTAATTTACTGTCCGGGTACTGTGTAATAATACACCGGCGGGAGACTGTTCAATAAAAACGGACACGACAAAAAGAGGAATGTCCAAAAATGCAATATTTATGCGTACATGCGTGTGTGTATATATTTGCATGCAAGCCACTTACTGACCGACTAGACGGTACGACAGAGCGACGATGCTGGAATATGTAGCTATACAAGCGTGTGTGTATCAAACAGAAGGGACCACGAATAGGCCGTGCAGTGTAAATATGTAACTGATGTATTTATGAAAATATGTTTGTATATTTACACTGCTAATGCAAATTAGGAATATTTTCAACGCCTTTTGCAACAACAATATGAAGCAGGTTAACGACAATTTGGAAGAAAATAAACGAAAAATAATGTGAAATATTCAGAAGAAAATATTTATTATTTTTGTTTTGATTTTATTATTCCCGTATGTCTGTCAACGATTTGGACTTTGACCGATTGACAAAGAAAGGGAATCGATGACGTTGTAAAACGACCAAACAAACAAACGAACACTTGTATTTTTATTTTTGATGCTCACTCACTATGCACTATACGTACCAATAATAGTATGCTCCAATGGGATTGTGGACTGTAATGGTTTCCAAAATTATGCCAACTGGAATATCCGGCTCGATTGGATCAAATGTTTATTCGGCCCGAAGCGACCAAATGTTTAGTCCGCACTATAGGGACTTGGGGGGAACAAGTGTTGCAAAGACTCCCCAGTGGAGCCAGTACGCCCAATGCGTACGTTTGGCCGTCAATAGAAATGAAAAGAAATAGAAATAAATAAAACACAATAGGTTTAGTAAAGGGTTTGGCTCAACTGCCGGTGTTTATTTATGGTAAACAATATTACCTTTTCTAATTAATGTACAACGATATGTACAATGCTTACGATAAAGCGCGGGTGTTGCTGCTTGCGATTCAAGCTGTCGATCGATCTTCTCCTTGTTATCTATTTTAGTTTGTGTTTATGTTGACATCTGCATAGATGCTTCAAGAGGGCGGTTGTCAAGTGAATATTCGTTGAAATCTCTCATACTATTACAGGGGTGTAATAAATGGGAATGAGGAGATTTCAACGAATATACCTATGCAATTCATAGGGCCAATTAAAAGTGGTAGAATCAATTCTAACTTAAACAATGGGTCTATTTCGTTTCCTTTTGCATGTTGGAAACTCATCCACTAAGACATAATACCCTTAGGGTATTAAAATATGGTAATCAGTGCAATTATGAATAAAAATGCCATGCGGAATCTGTTCCCTTTCCCCAATTTCACAATTTTTATTTCCATATTTATGCCCAAAAAGGGAATATTTTTGTCGATTCGAATAGAATAATCTAGTATCTAGTAGTATTCAATGTTTTACAAATATTGATTTAAAAAAATTTCTCTTAAAATTATTTTCCGTGCGAAAAATTCCGAGTGAAATATTCTTGATTTCCTGGTATATGTTTTTTATATGTTATATGTTTTTAGTAAAATGTGAAAGATTATATGTTATATTCAATATTTTCTTAGTCTTAATGTCTAGCTCATTTGTTTTTCTGCCAGACAATTTTAGCATTAAAGACTCATTTTAAGGTCTTCCGTTGGCAGATCCTGATTTTAATAGGCCTGGTCGGATGGCCTTCGTACTCGAGCCGGAAGTTTATGTCGGGTGCAAGCGATGACAGGGTTGTCGATAGCCCACTACACCATTTTTGGTTAAGTGTTGTCGGGCATATACAACATACAGTGTTATCAACATGTTTTTGAAAAAGATAAAAATATAATGAATTTTGAAAAAATTAATTGGAAAACATTGTATATTTATATATATTGTATTTTAGTTACAGCATCACAATGAGTTGTAAGGTGGCCGCCATGAATATTTAATATTTAAATTATTGTCTTTTAATGTTAAAAATTGGTTAACGTATCTTAGTTCTGAATGTGTTAACCTCGTCTGTCAATGCCAACAGATTTCAACGAGTAACGAATGGCACCATAGCCTACACCTTCTTTCATGCTATGATCGTCTCTTCTATCTCTCGATACGAAGTCGGGCCCCCCGCAATTGTGCAAACCAGGTAATCTGTCTTACCAACCCTTCTTTATTATTAATAGAACCGGCATTTGCCGTTATTATTTAATACTAAAAGTCCACTATTGTGTTTTATTTATTGGTTTTTGGGGCTTTGCATAATTCCCCGCATTGGCGCAAACATACTGGATATAAATTTTTTTGTAAATGTCAACTTTTTCAACCGTATGTGAAAAGTAAGTATATACCTAGATATTTAACATTATATGCCCAGTCAACAACATTTCCAGACATTATTAGGTTATTACTAGGTAATAAACGTGGTTTTCTTTTTCTAGTGAAAACGATAGCTCGTGTCTTCTGAACATTTAGCTTAATTTTCCTTTTGAAGCAATAATCCTGAATAATATTAAGAACACATTGAAGTTCGGTCACTACGTTTTGACCGGGTTCATGTGAGTAAAAATGGCAAGATCATCAGCATATGTAGGAAATTGACAGGGACTTGTATTTGGCTTGTATGTTACTTCAATAAATATTATAAAGGATTTGCCCCAGAACTGACCCTTGGGGTACTCCGGCTGGCAGTTCAATAGCATTAGAAATGTAGGTACCAATAGCTACAGAAAATAATATTTTTACTTAATAATTTTATTAAATAGAACGGGAAGAAGAATTCCAAGTATTTGGAACATACGATATTTATTAAAAATCTGCGTTAAGTAAGTAATTGCAGAAGGTGGGAGTTGATGTAACATTTGATTGTTAATTTCATCCACCCCACATGATTTTTGCTTTTTTGTGCTATTAATAATTACTTCTACATTTTCAGAAGAAATCAATTCCACGCCTGGTGTATCTACATTAATGGAATCAAAATGTTGATTCACTTGGTGCTCCAAAAAACCATGCCTTTGTCAGAAACTATAACATCGTTGCAATTAAAAGTTCTTCTTTTTCAAAATTGTTGCGACATTCCAAAAAGGCTTGGAACACTTTTCCAATGTTTGTAGTTTATTATTCCACTGAGGATGGCGAAAGAGGTAGATGTTTTGCCTGATAATATCAGTACATCTGCGCATTATAAGATAATCTAATGTCTCTCTATAGCGACACCAGTATCTAGAGAATTGATTAACCCCAATGGCTTAACCTCATTATTACTCTCCTTTATAGAGAGTAATGTTAACAAAACGCACTGACAGTCTTGCAATTTGTACTGAACGCGGGAGGGCGTAAGTGCGATAAAGTCGTCGGGAATTTCTGACATGGGACACAGAGGCCGAGAATTGAGGCATGCCTCGATTCGAGCTAATACAGTGATGAACTTTCCAAACGTAAAGCGCAATTGTTTCTCAAATCAGCGAAAGTGTGATATGAAACTTTTCACAGCCGACTCACAAAGTCCACACATATGTGGAGCACCAGCTGGAATAAATTGCAAAGAAATTTCTTGATATTCTCTTGACGTACTAATAATTCCCGATTTTCTTGAATAAAGATCTTGGAATCCTTTTCTATCGCCCGCGAATCACCGGCACAATTTATACCATTGTCTGAAAAACGGGCGTGGGGACACTCACGACGTTGAAATGCGGCTAAGAAAGAGTCCGTCGACAATTCCGATACTGCATCTAGGTGGACGGCCTTTGAGGAAAAACATACAAATGCACACGCGTATCCTTTCGTGATCCTATATGCCCGACCAGTATTTTATTTCGGAAGGTCCAGCGAAATGAAAACCGGCTATAGTGAAAGGTCTAGAAATAAACGTACGATCTAGAGGCAAAGCAGCCATCATTTGTTGACAACATCATTTCTTTTCTAAAATACATGTTTTTTTTTCGTTCGTTCCCACGCCACTCACACCCGCACGTACACACCATGGACCGGTCAATGGCAGGTTAGTTGGGGATAAAACTACCGGCTACAAATCATATCAGCCGATATAAAAATTTAACTACAAACTACGACAACAACATAATTTAATTAGAGAAATTAATATGTATTTACATTAAAGGCACTTTAGGCTGAATACTACTGGTTCTGCTGAGGGAGATGTAGTTTGCCGTTAAACAGAGCTCAATTTTTTTAGATACTCAACTTCAGAACGAACAAGGGTGAAAGACATAAATTAATAATAGTTACTGCTCATTAGCTGTGTTCTACTGTTCCGCAGAAGGAGTTGTAGATATACATACATATGCTGAGCTCAAGGGCTCTTAACAGGCACAAGTAGTTTACAGAATAATAGATTCTAAACTAAGTTACTAAAAATTTGAATACATTAAAGAGGATTGGCAACCCGCTTGTTTATACATTATGAATGCAATATTAATTTTTAAAGTATGTAATGGTTCAGTTAAAGGTATCGTATTATAGATGTTATTGTATATACATATTACAAAAGAAATTTTCAGTTAGGCTTTGATATTCACGAAATAGACATCGATGACTGTCAGTTTTGCTTGTCAATGTGTACTATGTATACTTAATTTGCAGCAAAATTGATTGAATGAGTCTATAACGTAAAAATGGACGCTACCGCTACATTAACCCTACAGGAAACCGCGTGTCTATGTGGTAAATATTGAGCCTCGCACTACCAACTAATATAAGTGGAGTTTTTGTGTTTTACTGTAAAAATTAGTAACCCATGTCATTCATATCAAACTACAAATGTTTCGAAACTATCAAAATTCGAAACATTTGTACCAAAGACATAAATACAACTAAGATATGACAAAATGCATGCAACAAAAAAATGTTTACGAAACTTTGTATAGAAACATTACCCTTAACAGGTTGCAGTTAATTCAAAATCGCAACCAAGGAGGAACATTTAATGTAATGGTATCAGAAACGAAATTTATGAATTCAAGGATCTATTCAAGAATAATTCTATGTCAATTGGATCGGTAAATTCGGTTAAATACGTAAAAATGTATAAAAGAAAAAAATGTTATATCACCATATCGTGATATAACATTATGTTAAATTCAAAAGCCATTCACTGAAGAATGATAGCAAAAAAAATGTCTTATCTTGTTGTATTTATGTCTTTGTTTGTACTAATTATTACAAATTATCGAGTACACGGACAGACATATTGTCAAATCGTTAATAGGGGGCAGTGGTCTTATGATGTATTTTTGTTTATATTTGTGTAGTATTATTAAGAATTTAATCATATACAAAACATAAATTCATTTTTTAGAAAACTGTATTAATTATTTTCGAAGTCGAGTAATTTGAGGGTACACAAACCTGTAGTGGGATTCTGTAACTCATTTTTGCTGTTACCGGCAAATATCGGTAAAATTAAGTAGGAAAATTATGACTAAAAACATAAAGAAAAGTTGACATCACTGTTTGTGTCGCTAGAGGCTAGCGACTACTTTTTATTCTTCGTTAACTTACCGAAAAATTCGTTAATTATCGAAATTATAAGCATTTTAATTTTACCGACAATTATCGATAACAGCAAAAATGAGTTACAGAATCCTACTAATTAACGTAAAAACGTGCAAAATTTTTGGAAATTTCACCATTACATAACGTTAACATAGATTCACCACAACACAAAAGAACAAAGCACATTTTTTTATTAAAACACCAACTTCCCCAGCTTTATATATCACCGTGGGTCATCTTGCAAAACAAATAAAAATCAAACCCTTCATACAGCACGGAAACAACTCGAGTTTAAGACCGCCATAATCCGGTTTATAGTCTGGTCTTCAATCGCTGCATTTTAACTGACCCTTTGGCACTGCATTTTAATCGACCCTCTGGCACTGCATTTTAACTGATCCTTTGGAACTGCATTTTAACTAACCCTTTGGGGTAGAATAGGAGGCAGTCTACATGTGTGCAAGTCATTACACAATATTCCAGAACAAATAGAACGCATTTATTATTTGTGTAAAACAAAAATATTAAGAACTTTATTACATTAACAAAAATTATGAAAATTCTCCATTGAATTCAATCGCAAACATGCGTGTTTTCTCCACTCTTCATTTAATCCAAGCTGAACTGCTTTTGCTTCATCTGCTAAATGGCTTTAATATTGCCTTCCCATCACCAGTTTAGATTTCAAAGAGCCCTCCATTGGGAAATTTTCTTCTCGTGAGTTACCGGAAAGATGTTCACAAATTAAATATTATTTAGTTTGTATTAACAAATTTTTGGAAATTTTAACACGCTTATCGCTTTTTGCAAAATGTACAGATGTACAAACTGAATTATGTACATGTAGGGATCTCTAACAACTGCTAACAAAATGTAGCGAACGGAGTACCTTTTTCACGACTCCGTTGAACTGCATCCGGATGTTAATAAAATGTGACAAGTGGATGTGATTCTTTGGATTGCATCCAAATGCGGTTAAAATGTGAGGACTGGAGTGCCTTTTTCCCGACTCCGTTTTAACTGCATCAAAACATGCCGTGAAAGAACTTGTCCACATTGCATTGCTTCCAATTTATTTTGCTGGGAAGTTATAGGTAAGAGTACTTAACACGATATGAAAAAATACATTTCGAAATGTCATATTTTATTGGTATTTTTCCCATTGATCTTTATTAAGTTTCGCATATTAGTAAAGGGTCTTTTTCCAGCTTTCCCATAAAGTTTTTGTAAATAAGATTCACGTCTAGAATGTCTTGTCTTGGTAGATTTTATATTGTATTTACTTTTTTGATTTTCAGGTTCCAAAAACCTCAATTTTGCCGTTGTCGTTAAATAAGTTTTAGAAGATCTTCAAATAAACCTCAGAAAACTTATTTTACCTAAAGCCATTGCATTCATATACAACCCTTTGCCATAGACAAATTAAATGTACATATAGACAAAGGAATGCTCTAAACAATGTTCTTAACATCGAGTTTGTTGACAGAACAACTCAATTAAAATTACAATAAATACAACTATATAAAGATAGTTTTTGACGGAATGTACATCCTCGAATAAAAATGTAAAAGAAAATCTTGCAGTTTTTCTCAAAAATCGCCTTCGAAAAATATTCAGTATTTTGGTTTGAGTCTGTTGACAGCACACAGCATGAGTAATCTTTTGTCTATACAATTCGTTTGTCTATGCCAGTACCATAACTTACAGTTCTCCGAAGTTTTAAGTATGTATTACATTTTTATTTTCCAGGGTTGTAAGATGGTTGCGCCATACTTTTTGGGTCTCGTCGTAATAATACAACATAATGTTCGTCTCATTAGAAAATATAACGTCATCAAAGTACTTTAAAGGGCTTGAAATCTTCTCTGTAGAAAATTCGTTTCGCTATATTTTACGGGGAGAGCAGTGGTTTTTCCTATCCCTTCGTGATAATGCTTTTCTGACATTTTCACGTAACGCACATATTCCAAAATCGTTTTCAATTACAAAACCAAAATTTGATTCTGGTTTGTGGTCTATTATTGATTTCCTAAATTATTTAGTGACGAAAAGTTATAGACTCTACATTTCTATATACCAAGAACGCCATAAAAATTCTTAATTGCAAATAAATCGTGGGAATATTCACAATTTTATTGCACTTTAACTGATTTACAAACATTTAGACCAAGACCAAGAAATCAAGTACATACAGTTTTTGTCGTTGTTATTTCTGGCCGATTTCTGATTTTATTGCCTTAATGATATTTTAAACAGTAAAAAACTTAACATTATTGAACTAAATTTTGTTTTAATCTTAAATTAAAAACAAGTGAACAAAGGCTATAGTCGGGACGGGGCCGACCATGTGTTACCCTACACCACTACCCCTGTCATAAGCTTTTCGCTGGTAAACATTTCTTTTAGGGAATATAATTCGAATACCATCAAACATAATATGTCTCTTTCTCTTGGGACCCCCATAAGCAACCAAAATTTCGTGACCATCCGATCAAAATTGCGACCTGTAGCGTGATTGCAAAAAATTGAAGAATTGGATGCATTTTGGTATCTCCCTTGTTTGGCCACCTTCGCCAACTTACTTTACACCAATTTAAAGGAATAAAACTTTGAATTTGTCTCCACATGAGTTTCCTCATTCCGACCCCTAAATATTATCCGACTATGACCACAATCAATATGCTTCTTCCTCTGTTGGGCCCGCATCTACCCCAATGACTAACCGATCAAAATTCCAACCGGTAGCGTGATTACAAAAAAAAAAAAAATTTAGATATTACTGACTTTTGCGATATCTCGGTTGTTTGTCCACTTACGCTAACATACTTTACATCAATATAAAGGAGATCTTTTCTTCTACCATTGGCTTTCTTTTTGGAATACTTCTACCAATAGCGGAGATATCAGCATAAGAAAAAACCTTGATTTTTTTCTCCAAATAAGTTTTTGCCATTCCGACGACTGAATATTATCCGACCATCACCAAACTTAATAGGCTTCTTCCTCTGTGGGACTCGCATCAACTCCCAAAAAATTCGTGACGATCCGATCAAAATTTCGACCTGTAGCGTGATTACAAAAAAATCGGAAAATGGGATGCATTACCGACTATTGCGATATCTCTGTTGTTTGACCATCTACGACAGCCTACTGTACATCGTTGTAAAGGTGATATTTTCTACTTTCCTTGCCAGGTTTTGCTTTTGATATACCTCTTAAAGAAACAGCTATTGGCTTTGAAATAAAACGTTGACCTTTTCTCCAAATAAGCCTTTGTCCATTCCGTCCCCTGAATATTATCTGACCATCATCAAAATCAATAGGCTTCTTCCTTTGTGGGACCCCCATTAACTCCCAAAATTTCGTGACGATACGATCGAAATTGTGACCTGTAGCGCGATCCGATCAAAATTGCGACCTGTAGCGTGATTACAAGGTTTAGATGGACAGACGTACTGACGGACGGACACACACAGCCAGATCGACTCAGCTCGTCGAGACATTCATTTTGGTATATATAAGTATGGGTCTACGCCCATTATTTCGATGCGTTACAAACTTTTTGGCCAAAACCCACTTATAATACCCTCCCCACATAGTGGTGTAGGGTATAATAAAAATTTTCTAAATTCGTTGGTAATAATTTTTTTGTTTAAAAAAGAAAATCTGTTGTGCGACATCTGTTAAGTGAAAACAAAATTACTCCAGACACGTAAATCAGAATAGGTTGGTTTTTACTACTTACATTATGTTAATACTATACAATTGCGACATCTGTTGAAACGGAACAAAAACTTCTAACGTGGTCTTAAAATTTAGTGGTTTACGATATAGCCTGCGCCTAGAAGTAAACTACAAAATTATTTATACGGTATATAATAGCAAAATATAAGGATTTTTGTTGTTGATATTTTTGTGGTTCCAGGACGAATTTTCTAAAACCCGGCCTTATCTCGCACATTTGTACCAACAGTGAACTACTGTTAAAATTTCAAGCTCATTTTTTTTGCCTGGGGGTTGATGATGAATCAGTCAGTCAGTCACTTATCACCAAGCTCATATATATAATAGATATGAATGTCTGTTTGGCCAATGACAAGAGCTTAGACCTCTCCTAGTACATCCCTATGGAATGGATACGATCTATACTTCTCAAATTGCGTATACTCCAAAAACTTTAACGTAAACAAAGCTTAACATACATAAGTAAATCTTATTTTTTTAATTATTTACTTTTTCATATTTTTGCTAAAGTTCAAAAGGATACTGCTGCTGCTTTGGTGAAAATTTCGTGTAATTCTTCCCTTTTGGCAGAAATATTAGATATCTAAATGACATTGAAGACTGGTCATTGTTCAAATTTTATAAATTACATATGTATGTTCATTTCTCAAACACCTGTACAGGTTTAAGGAAGATTTATGACTTTTAAAAATTGATTTGTTGAGTTTCATTGTTTATGTTATATCCCTTATTTTTTATTTTCATAACATACTTGTGATATACAATTATCTATACTTATAAAAGAGTTGAGCAACGATGACTGATTGACTCACTCACTGACTGACTGCCAACGCCCAGGCTAAACGGCTAGAGCTAGAATCTTGAAATTGTGGGTGAGGGTCACTCTTGGTCCGAAGGTGTCAAATAAGGCTGGGGTTTTGGAGATTCGAACTAGAACGGTACGAAAAGTACTAAAAGATACTGAATATTGTACCATTTGTACTTGGCGAATTGGTAGAGCTAGTATTCTGAAATTTGGAATGAGGATCACGGATAAAGTGTAGGATAGATGTTCCAAAAGGTTTTTGGATATTCGAAATATAAGTTTACGAAATGTACTAAATTTTGTACCACTTCGTATTTTGTGAAAAGATAAAGCTTAAAGGTTGTAATGTAATTGATAATCAAGTTTAAAAAGTACGGTTGACATAAGGAGGTGGTTTTGGAAATTTATACACAATTTGAATTAAGGTTACTGTTGGAGTGTGGAATGGAAAAACTTATGGGTACAAAAGTACTAAATGGTACTAAATGTGGTATAATTAGGATTTGGGTGAACGGATGGAGCTAGAATGCTGACATTTTTAATTAAGATTGCTGTTTTGTAATATAGGATTGAGGTCATTTTGGAAATTCGTACTTATGGATACGAAAAGTACTAAATGGTACTATATTTGGTACAGTTTAGATTTGGTTGAACGGATAGAGCTGGAAACCTGAAATTTTAGTGTAGGATCGAATTAGTTTTGGGAATTTAATGTAGTTTAGGAAATGCGCACTTACCCAGCGAAATGTTCGATGCCAAAGAAACTATTCAAGAATTGGTGAAAGTGAAATGGAAAGTCATTTTTTAGCATCTTCACTCATTCTTTTTACAAGAGCGTTGGCCCAAAAGATGCAATTCATTTTCAGATCCTAAGCATGCTATCTTTTCTAACTCGGTGGAATGATATCTTCAACAATTCTTTGACATGACATCTATACACGCAGAAAAAACGCATCTCTTACATATGTTCCAAACATATTTTCCAGCAAACATATATTTGTTTGCAATCAGTCCCAAACATAACATATGTTTGCGTCCTGCAAACAAATATATGTTTGGGTGCAAATAAATTATATGTTTGGGTGCAAATAAATTATATGTTTGGGTGCAAACAAATTTTTTGTTTGGGTGCTAACAAATACACACCCAAAAGCCACAAAAAAACAAGCACATGCACCCGTGGGCGCTTACTGAGAGCAAGCGAGCGTAAATGTCAATGTGAAACACATTGAAATGTCTGCTCACTTGCTCTCAGTAAGCGCTCACTGTCTATCTCTAAAATATACACAAATTTATAAATGGTGGTTGTTTATTGAAAGGCATAGAAAAAAACAAAAGCACAACAGAAACTTAGGTATATAAACAATTCACCATGGGACCGGCAATTTATACCGGAATGCCTGTTCCGAGCTCTTCTGGTCCGTGCCGGGATAGAAATGAGCCCCGTGCCAGTATGGATCTGTTCCGTTTGCCAGATCCGCATCCACCACATGTCAACAATGGTGAAATGTAATGGATGTATGGAATGGGTGCATTTTCGTGGGTGCTCTGGCCTTAGTAGCACCCGGGGATTACAGTGAAAGTTATGTTGCTGCGTCAGCGCATCGCCCATTGCGTCTTCTACGTTGTCGCCTTATTCTTCCGTCTTATTCTGTCGTCTTATTCTGTCCAGTACAGACCTATCTCGCTTGAGCTTGTCTCTAGTGACCGCCGATGAATAGCTGTGCCCGGCGTTATGTGCCCGATATTAGTTCGCTTTTAGAGGGCAATAACCGTCTGGTGCTAGAGGACTTCAATGCTCATCACGAGCTTTGGCAGTCCGTCCTAGGTAATGACCAGAGGGGTACAGCGCTGGCTGAGCAATGGGAAAGCTGATTGGCAAGGGTTCAGAGAATTTACCAATCGCTGCTTCAGAGAATTGCCCGCTCCCTCAGATCCTCGGGTAGCTGAGAAAACATTCCGGGACATCATCACTGCAGCAGCCGCTAGATACATACCTGCTGGTCGAATATCCGAAATAAGACCACACTTTCAGTAGAGGCGACGGGACTAGCAAATGAGCGTGATGAGCTTCGTCGTACGAACCCTGAAGACCCAAGAGTTAGAGAGCTTACTCTTGTTGTCAACAGGTTAGTAGGCGAACATAAGCGGAAAAAGTGGCTAGACAACCTGAAGCAATGCAGCATTGGTGCAGGATTAAGTAAATTGTGAGCATCGGTTAAATCACTCTCTAATCCGGAAAAGAAGGATGGCAGAACAGCAGTTACTTTTAACGGCGTGCTAGTAACAGACCCAAAGAGGTGCGCGTGTTATTTTAACCGATAGTTCATAGAGCATCCCGAGAGTGATAGGGCGAAGATAAGTGTGCTACGCTGTATAAGAAGAGCCCTTCCGGTCGCGGAGGTACCACCACAATTTACGATGAGCGATGTTGCAGATGCCATCCGAAACGCGAAATCTTCCAAAGCGTTGGGAACACATCGAATATCGATGGTAATGCTAAAGCAACTGGATCAACCTGGAGTTGAGTATTTAACAAGTGTCCTCAACCTATCGCTAGCCACCCATATCATACCAAAAGCCTGGAAAGTTGGCAGGTTGGTCCCGTTACTGAAGCCTGGCAAGGATGCCAGCAGATGAGAATCGTACAAGCCGATTTCGCTCCTGTCGCCAGTAGCAAAGATCCTAGAGACACTACTCTTCCCCTCGATGAGATGGTGTTTTCCAGTTGCCCAACATCAACATGGAATTCTGAAAATGGTTGGACTACAACAGCATTAGACGCCATATCCGCACATATCAGTAGAGGACTGAACCAAAAAAGGCCGTGCGACCGAACAGTCATTGTGGCTGTTGACCTATCGAAGGCTTTCGATACCGTCAACCATGCCAAGCTGTTTGAGGATATAGAGAAGAC
This sequence comes from Musca autumnalis, assembly GCF_047663935.1. Taxonomy (NCBI): domain Eukaryota; kingdom Metazoa; phylum Arthropoda; class Insecta; order Diptera; family Muscidae; genus Musca; species Musca autumnalis. The sequence continues at coordinate 131,312,059 of NW_027411644.1, forward strand.
TAATCTCCAGCCATGTTTGAAACGTTGGGTAATCAACTATATGTGCAGACGCCAGTCGTTTGTGGAATTCAGAAACAAGAAGTCCAAATCCCGTAGAATGAAACTGGGAGTTCCTCAAGGAGGGGTGATATCTCCGGAACTGTTAAACCTCTACTTTTCTGAAATTCCACACCCTCCAGGCGTATAGAGATCGTGATGTATGCGGATGATTGTACGATCTTGGCGTCGGGTGCTATCATCGATGACATATGTGATAGGTTAAATGTCTACATACCTGACCTAGTTCAGGAACATGAAACTATCCGCCGCTAAATCCACTGCCACACTGTTCACTACATGGACGGCTGAAATGAGGCTCCCACTGAACATATTGGTGGATGGTGCACTGATTCCGACCACTAACTACCCCAAAATACTGGGTGTAACGTTCGATAGCATGTTTAAGTCGTCCGCGCATGCCACAGCTATTTGCGATAAGATCAGAAGTAGGAACAAGGTGCTCAAGTCGCTGGCCGGCAGCACTTGGGGAGCTGACAAAGAAACATTGTTGACCACCTACAATGCAATAGGCCGGTCTGTGGTAAGCTATGCGGTGCCAGCGTGGTCTGAAAAGGTTAGCACTACGCAGTGGAAGAAGATTCAAGCCTGCCAGGATGCTGCCCTGAGGACTGCAACAGGGTGCCTCCTCATGACTCCAGTGGACCATCTTCATGAGGAGACGAAGATTTTACCGGTGCGTCAACACAATAAGATGTTGTCGATGGGTGTTATCGCAGTGAGCATCCCTGTCACGATTTAATGGACAGGCTTCCTCCACACAGGCACGTCAGGAGAGATCTTCATGATCTAGAGAGAGGTCCAAAGGTATAAAAGAATACCTCTAGACCAACGAGCTTATCAGGCAGGCTTAGATAGCATTCACACTGACATGGTTGCGTAGACAGTACAGAGATACAGTGTGAACGCCGTACTTGGAGACCACACCCCATCCATCGCAGCAGAAGAACGCCAGCGGCCAAGGCAAACACGAGTGGTCTTAGCCCAGTTAAGATCCGGACGATGCAGCCGTCTCAATTCGTATTGGGCCCGAATTGACGCCACGACACCCAACACATGCCCAGCATGTGGATTGGGACCACACGATACACTGCATTTGTTTAGCTGCCCAGCTAACCCCACTCACCTGTCTCATGATTCCTTATGGACGCAACCAGTCCAGGTTGCAGAATTCTTGAATCTGGATACAGAGGAACCTGATAACTAAAATAATACACGAACGAACACATTTGCGTTGCTAAAATAACAACAAAAGACTGTAGAAAAAAGAACAACATAATTAATACAATTTTTTTATTTTCCTCTTCGCTTGCTACGTTGGTTAACAACAACAAAGCACGAAACACGTTTATTTTACCGCATACACACCGCCAATGCTTCTGCGTCTCCTATTACACCATAAATACAGCTCTTTATTATAAATCAGCATTCCGCAGCCGCGAGAGCCCTGTTACTCTCTTCGACAAAAATCCTCTCTCCACCCACAAAAAATATGTTCTAACATAAAGAATATGTTGGTACCCAAACAAATAAAATTGAGATATGTCACCAAATGTTGCAAACATATATTTGTTGGACACAAACAAATTATGTTTGGATCCAAATATATATTTGCTTGCAATCAGCCCTAAACAAATATTTGTTTGGATCCAAACACATTTCTAACATATATTTTTCTGAGTGTACCAATCCTTTGGCATGTCATCTTAACCGATTCCCTAGAATTGCATTTTCACTTATCTTTGGCATGTCATTTTCACCAACCCTTAGGAATGAAATTTTCACGTCGAGTTCGGAAAATGGAAAATGCGGTATTGAAATATGATTTTCATGATTGTTTATTAATTCAAAGGAATTTATGAATTAACTCTAATTTAATTATCATCAAAAAGTTTACATCATTTACATAATCGCAGTTTGTTGTTGTAAACGTAGTTTATGTTCATTTTTAATTTTTCTGCTTAATCTGACTCTGGGTCTATTTCGATGGTTTGTAACCACAAAGCTACATAAGTTTGTTAGTAGGTTTGGCAGTTGAAAAGGTGCGGGCCTGTGCTGCATGCTGGGCAGATGTTTTTGCACGGTATCATCAATCCTTGCCCTATAGAAATTTAGACGGCTGAACCATCCCGAGCGTATTGAGGAGCTGACGCTCCTTAGCTGCGAGGAATGATGGATGTTCACCGAGGACCGGATTCACACCATAGTTCTTTATTGCATCTGCGACTGCATTCATGTGAACGCTACTTAAACCTGCTTGATAGGCTTGTTGATCCAAGGGTTATCTCTTGTAACGTTGGACGTCTCTTTCTAGATCATGAATATCCCCCTGGCCTGTCTGGGTCTGTGGTCTTAATTCTGCTACCATCGACCATGACATTCAACTCTATTATTCTTAACTCTGCCACCCAGGTGGTGAGCAGAGGGGCCCTAGATTTATTGGCTGATATTTGTAAATTTCTCGCGTGGAAAAAGATCATTAGGGAAGGTAACTGACGCCAAGATCGTACAATCATATACATACGTTACGATGTCTATGCCTACGTACGACTGGCATCCACACATATAATTTATTATCCAACGTTTCAAACTTGGCCGGAGCGTAGTCTGCTCGATGACCTCAAGCAGCGTGGAGTGCTTGACAGTATCAAAGGGTTTTGATAAATCAAGCGCCACTATCACTGTTCCATCGCACGGCTTGCTCTGATTGAGTCCTCTACTAATATGTGTGAAGATGGCGTGCAGCGCAGTTGTTGTGCTGCTTACGGATCCCATGCTATTGATCGGCAACTGGCAGTTAATTCTGATGCTGGGGAGGACTAAAAGCCCCAAGGTTCTTTGCTACGGGCGACAAAAGCGAAATCGGTCTGTACGATTCACCTTTGCTGGCATCGTTGCCAGGCTTCAGTAGCTAGTCTATTTTGCAGGCTTCGGGATCGATGTGGTTGGCTAGCGACAGGTTGAGAACTTTAGTGAGATACTCGACTTCCGGCCGTCCAGCTGTTACAGTATATGCAACGCCGCTGCTCGCAACAGAGTTTACTTCCTCCGCAACTGATTTTGATTCATCTTACAAAAGGTTTCTTTACTTCCCATCACCAGAACAGTTTTCGACATGGACTCCAACTGCAAATTACTATTTCGTGAATTTTATTTACAACATTTTGGAAATGTGGATCTACAAATGCCTTTAAGGTTCTGTAGAGCAGGGTTCTCTATATCAGGCAAGGAAACTTTTATAATACCAAAGAATGCAGTCCGACTCTGTTTTTAGCTCAATGATTGGGACTTTCTGCCATAATAAACCTTATATAGTTTTAAACGTATTTATATAAATAAAAGAAAATATACATGTGTATAAATAAAAACCCAAAATTCATCTCTATTGGATCGATGGAATGTGTTCAAATGCTGATGAAAATATCGGATCTTTCACGACTTCATTTGGACCAATGCAAACAATTTAGTGAAATCATTGCATCTCAAAGAACCACTTTCATAAAATTTTACTGGGTATGAGTTCCAGAAGTGTTAAGTGAAACTGAATTTTGAACCTTTTGCTTTGTTAAAATATAGAACTATGTTCAATGTTGGTGTGTAGAATGGAGATAAGAAAGAAATCGCTGAAATTAGAGTTTATGTTGTAATAAATTTGAAATCGGTTGTAGGAATACAGGGGAATTCGGAAATTTGGTATTAATTTCGGTGTTTGTAGGTAGGGTTGGGATATGGATGTGGTTGTGGAAATACGTACCATAAGTATACAAAAAGTACTAAATGGTACTCAAGTTGTATTTGGTGTTAGGGTGAGAGTTGCTGTTTAGCGTTGGTATATGGTGGTTGGTGAAAAAATACACTCCCGATCTTCTGAATAGGTTTGAAATTTTTTTCTTTTTATACGTTAAGGTATCTTCTGATGTATTTGTATTACAAATCCATACTATTTATTTTTTGAGAGTCCTATACTATGCCAACATTCACAAGAAAAAACATAACGGTGTTGCCATATTTTCGGAAAATATCCCAATTATAATAAAAAATGTACAACAAAGTGTTAAATTTTTGCTACCTTCAGAATAGGTTTGAATCAAATGAAATTGAAAAATTGTACTACCCATGCAAATATTGTGCAGTTTTTTTTTTGTTTTAATTCAGTAAACTGTAACTTTCGGATAAATCCTACAACAAATTTGACCCGCTTTATTAGCAACGTGGGTTCAACTCTCAACCTGGAAAAGATACAAAAGAACTTTCAGATAAATTCAAGAAATATTCCAACAAAAGCGTTTTATAAACATGCTTTAAATGACTTTTTGATTTCGTAAGACCCCTTCTGAGCTTTGAAAACTGTCTGAAAGCAAATATCAAGTGTAATATTAGGATCGATAAATTAGAAAGGTCATTGAAAATATAGTTGACCACATGTATCAGAAATGTTCGAAAATTGGTCTGGAAGAATGTCTCTTCGACGACAAAAACATAGAAAATTGTAATTCAAATTTAACTCAAAGGGGCATGATATCCCCGACTTTTATAGTGTATGGGATATTGTTTTTTCGGTTTTTATTTTTCAACAAAATTGTGTTTTTATTCTGAACGAATTATAAAGTACATTTGGAAACGTAGACCTATTAGACAATTTTTTCACAGTGTGTAGTTCCGGAACGAACTAGTTCCAAGGAACTATTTCGGACAAGGAACTATATCAGACTCTTTCATTCATAAAGTTTCGTTACAGTATTTCACTCTCGGAACTATTTGGAATGAAGGAACTGAAAAGAACAAGGAACGAGAAAGATTCATTGAACTATATCGGTCTCGGAACTATTTGGAACTATGGAACTTTATTAAGGAACCTTTTGGCAAAAGGAACTAGAAAGATCGATCCGCTCCAGGAACTATATTGCCCAATTCTAACAGGAAGCCATAAATTGAAATACCTTGCTGCTGATGTGTAGTGGTGAGATACGACCGATTTTAGAGCAGTACAACAAAACTTTCAGTGTTCACCATTTTGGTATTAAATATTGTTTGTTGTTTTTGTTTATTTCCTTTCCGCATTCGAAGTGACGTGCACTTTGCTATTTAAAACATAAAAACAAACAATAAACGATGTAAAATCATTTAATATTATAGATGTATTCGTATTAACCTAGGTCCATAAGTGATTTTTAACACAAAATTAATTAAGAAACAAGGGGATTTCATGACATAAAATGCCATGATTTCAAATATATATCGAAAACACTGGGCATTACATTTCAAAAACCTTGCTTGGACAAACTGTATGTGTTCAAGATTTAACGTTGAACCATTTAAAATGAATTTTAGATTTTTTATTTTATGTACTTTAATTATTGTCATACAGCACATAATAAGTGGATTGTCTCATATCCAATAATTTACATGCATATTGCCAAATCCACTTTTGCTTTTTCAATTGCATTATTCTTTATGACTTCACACTTTGGGTTTGGTTGACATCTCTTTTTTCTAATCTCTCTGTTGAGATCAAAACACACAAGATTGCCTACATACTTACACACACACACACACACACACATCTCCGCTCCAAGCATACGATGTTGTTGTTCTTGCTATTTTTTTTGCATTTTGTCTACTGCCCTTTAACAAGAAAAGGGACAGTAAACAAATTCAGTTCTTTTACTACCTTCTTGCAAGCAACAAGCAGCAGTATTTTTTTAACGTTGATCAACCAAACCAAAAGTGCAAAGTGAACAAAGAAAACGAATCAAAACTAATAATTAAACTTAAACAAATAAATACATCTATTTTGTAAATGAATTAAAATAAATCTATTTTACAAACTGAAAATAATCAAAACATTTTGTACAAGTCACTTGTGAAACAACTGAATAAAAGAAATATAATAAATACTTGAATTCCAAAAAAGATATCCATAGTTTTGTGAAATAAAGGAGAAACATAAAACGGGTAAAAACAAATCATCAACATATAAACAAAAGAAAAAGAACAAAACTTTGAAACCCCCTCACCCCGCAATTAAACATTTTGGTCCCCACGAGCCGTATCGTGTGTTTTGGAAAAAAGTGCAAATTAACCCTACATAACCAGTGACTTTACAACAGTGAACATCTGTGACTTTTTAATAAACAAGAAGTGAAATTTAGACCTAGAACTTTTGAGTAACATTTCATAAAGACTTTTTTTTTGCAAAGTGGAAAAAGTGCCGTTACTGTAACGGGAAAATCTCAGTTTTTTTAGACCTTCTTCAAAATCAAAAACCAAGGAGCAGCGACCTCTAAAACCGAACAAGCAAGCAGAGAAAAAGAAAAAGAAGAGTAAGTACAAACCACTCTTTTACATACACATACATATGGTATTTGCTGAATATAAGGAGAACTTACTGCGTAAAAAAAACTCAACATTTATGTCTCTCCAAAAAGGAGTTGTCAGACCACTCGGATTTCGGAAATCACAAGGGAACTTTTTTGCATGAAAGAATGTTAGCGAAGTACTATAACTTTTCCATTACCTGCTGCGCAAAAGACCTTTTGTAATTTTCGTACAAAATTTGTAGACATCCTTGTTAAATTTATAACTCTCGAGCAACAAACCTTTGACTTTAGAAACAATTTTTCTCTCAACATCATTTTTAAACGACCATTTGTTTGATATCGCCTTCATCTCTTGAACTAACATGCGCTGTTGCAAATTGATGTTATATTAGGAGATTTTTACCACTTTTTAACATTTTACTCCAACGACTTCTTCAAGGTCACTCTGAGATCTCCACGAACTTTATCCGAAATTCATTAACTATTCACTTGAATATTCTGTAAGTCGCTTGTGCCACATGAAACTTTGGAACATTTTTTTTACCTTTGTGTTATTCACTGGCAAAACAAAGGATTACAAAACACTTATTAGAAGTAAAGCAAATCAATTTGTAGCATGAGAACTTTGACTTTCTGTAACTGGAGGATTTTTATGGACTTTTTATTGTTTCATGCTTAAGTGAAATTGAGAGCCCCTTTGTGACTCTCTACGTTTCTGGAATTTGATATTTGAAGACTTTGCTGATATTTGAAGACTTTCTCTTCTGCTTAAATCGAGAACGATTTCTCTGCCATTTCGATACAACTCTCACACCACTAGCTGAGCAACTGAGACTTCTTAAAAAAAAAAAAACTACTGAATTTGGGTTTCCGATAAATTCTGTTTGCTTTGGTCCGTTTCCAATCCAACCAAACTCTGGGTAATTTGGGCCCTCTCCAATCTGACTCTCGGGACTTCTGGTAAGTTTGGCCGTTTCCCCACTTTCCACTATAAGATTTGTGACACCTCATCGCGCGGATGGTTCGGCAAGCACAGTTGTTGGATTTAGACTTCTGATCATTTTGCTCGTGTTACCTGTTCTGGACGTTTTTGTTTATTTTTTGCGGTTTTCTTTTGACTTTTTCCGACCTCTTCCCACGCTATTGGATCGCTTAGAACTTTCCTCCCAACATGGACGTCACAAAAAAGTTTACCAATGCCTACAACGACTTGATCGATTTTCATGAATTGCAAGTCAGTAGTTCAGCGGAGGATAATGTGCACTCTTTGCAAGCACTTCGGGTCCATCTAGACCACATATGGACTCAAGTCAAACGATGCTATGAAGATTGTCGGGATTACGAACCCAAAGAAGGAGAGGCCTCCGTTGACCTAAAAAAACTGCGCACAACATGTAGAATCGCCATTACCACATATAAAGCCACCATTGGATCAATAAATTCGGAAATTGACCTCCTTGCGAATAAGGCGGAACCACTAGAAAAAACTGTGATAGAAAACTCCACGCATTATTCAATCAAACTTCCTCCTTGCGATACGGACGCTTTCTCTCATTTACTGAGGAATTGCCCTAAATTTCTAAAAAAAACCCATAAACGATCGTATTCATGTCGTCAAAACGACAAAGACTTGTTACAATTGCCTCCTAACTGATCACGGAGTTAGCGAGTGCAAAAGTAAATTCAATTGCAGACATTGCAATCTTAGACACCATACACTTTTGCATAAAGGAGGCGAATCACAAACGCCTTTTCCCCTTGACGTACGACCTAGTACAAGTGCTCAAGCCCTCACAACACACATACAGTCCACACCTAGTATCGACTCCAAACATCTCACTTCACTTGCTCTTCTCGATGAGAACAAACCTCAGTCGAAACCGGAAGAGACTTTACTTTTTACGGCTTTGGTGGAAATCGAATCGAACGGTCAGAGTTTCGAAGCCCGTGCAATCATCGATTCCGGCTCGCAATCGACCTTCATTTCGGAGAGACTGAAGAATAGACTTCGACTCCCAACCAAACGTAATCTCGTGCACGTCTCTGGCCTTAACCCAGCAATGATGGAAACTTCAACACAAGCTTGTATTTTCTCAATTCGCTCGCGGTTAGACCCTGAATTCAAACTTGGCGTTTGGGCCCCTGTCTTAAAAACCTTGTCGTTCAATTTGCCCCCACGTAATATGGATATAGACAACTTTGATGAACTAGGACGTCCGCTTGCTGATCCACTCTTTTACAAAAGCAGATCGATTGACATCCTCATTGGTCTCGACATTTGCTCAAGCATTTTTGACTTAGCGGTTCCGATGCGCTCACACGGCTCACTATTGACTCAAAAAACTGTTTTTGGGTGGATTGTGGGGGGGCCTGTAGAGCGATCGACACAGTCACCTAGACAAGTCTCGCTGCTCAACGCCGTGGCGCTAGACACCCTCCTTACACAATTTTGGGAGGTGGAAGAACCGCCAAGTGAGACTTTGCGTTCAGACGAGGACATCTTTTGCGAAGACATGTACAAGTCTACAACTTCCAGAACGGCCTCTGGAAGATATATAGTTGAGCTTCCCTTCAAAAGTGATGAGGAACTTGGACAATCACGGAACATCGCAATGGCTCAGTTTCTTCGTATGGAAAAAATGCTTACGGGGAAACCGGAAATCAAAGACCTTTATGATAAAACTATCATGGAGTATTTGGACTTAGGCCACATGAGAAAGGTTTCAAAAGAGGACATAAACAATGGACCTAATTTTTACCTACCTCACCATGCGGTAATAAAACCGGATCGGGTAACCACCAAACTTAGAGTGGTATTTAACGCTTCATCTCCTTCGGATAATAAAAAGAGTTTGAACGACATCCTGTACCCTGGACCAATCCTTCAGCAAGACCTTATAATTCAAAACTTAAAATGGAGGTTCTATAAGTACGTGTACAACGCCGACATTACAAAAATATACAGGCAAATTTTAGTCGACCCTTCGCAAACAAGATATCAGCGAATTTTGTTTCGCGCTGTGCCAAAAGGCCCGATTGAAGACTATGAACTTATGACAGTAACATTCGGCGTCAATTGTGCCCCATTTTTGGCAATACGGACTTTGTTCCAGTTAGCCGAGGACGTTAAGGAGACACATCCTTTAGCATCTCACATATTACGGAACAATATGTACGTTGACGATGTCTTAGCAGGGGGACATTCAAATAAAGAAGCGATTGAATCTAAAAACCAACTCAACAGTGCATTAGCCTCTGCTGGTTTTGACCTCCGAAAGTGGTGTTAATGACCTCCCTTCAGACAGCCTATTATCTGACGATTGTCTTCACCTCTCAGAAAACCTAGTTACGAAGACACTTGGTATAAAGTGGAACATTAGTAGCGATTCATTTTCATTCCCGCAACCTGACATCACACCTAAGTCGTCTTTCACAAAGAGAGAGGTGCTATCAGTAATAGCTCGGTTTTTCGATCCCTGTGGGTGGTTAGCGCCTATCATTGTAGTTGCCAAACTTATTATGCAACAGATTTGGCTAGACAAAGTAGGGTGGGATGAAGGACTTAGACCTTTGACGTCATCTGCCTGGGAAAACTTTCTTAGAAATTGCCCAGACATTCAACATCAAACAGTTCCACGATGGGTACAATATATTCCGACGTGCAAGATCGAGATTCATGGATTCTGCGACTCTTCCGAAAAAGCCTACGCCGCAACCTTATTCGTTCGACTTGAAGAACATAATGACATACGCACACATCTTCTGGTTGCGAAAACTCGCGTTGCACCAGTCAAGAAAATCTCTCTGCCTAGACTGGAACTTTGTGGAGCTGTTTTACTGGCAAAACTAACATCATCAGTCATACAAAACCTCAATCTTGGAAATCATGACCTCTATTTTTGGACCGATCGTTCTGGCGTGGCTTAAAAAACCACCATGCGCCTGGAACACCTTCGTTGGCAATCGGGTATCAGACATCATCGACAAAGTAGGAACGTCAAATTGGAATCACGTGGATTCATCATATAATCCAGCTGACATCGCAACAAGAGGATGTTCTTCCAAAGACTTACAAACCAACGACTTATGGTGGCATGGACCTGCATGGCTTCGAAAATAAAGGAATAATTGGCCACGAAATCAACAAATTATTGATACTTGCTTGGAACAGAAAAATGTCAAGACACTTGTAACTCCTTTGACTAAAGATCTTCAAAAAACCGATCCTCTCAAAAATTTTTCGACTTTATCGAAAGCATATCGTTCCTTTGCATATGTCGCTAGAACTATTCAAATAGCACACAGACTTCGACGTCAAGCGTCATCAACTGATATCCTTTTCGATGAAATTCAAATCGGGAAGTCAAAACTTATCATACTTATCCAGACCCACTACTTTCGAGAAGAATATACCCTATTATCTCGAAAGCAAAAATTACCTAAAACCAGCCCACTATTGACATTGAATCCATTCATTGATGCCAAAGGAGTTCTAAGGGCAAACGGGCGTCTGACCAATTCTCCAATGTTGATTCACAATGAGCGACATCCGATTCTTATCCCGCACCATTCGCAACTTGCTTTACTCCTAGTTGAACATACACACAAGTACACACTGCATGGGGGGAACCAGTTAATTATGCGTATCCTACGTTCGGAGTTCTGAATATTTAGACTTAAACCTCTTGTCAAAATGGTCATTAATCGGTGCAAGGCCTGTATCTTATATAAAAAGCACACACATGCTCAAATAATGTCTTCTTTGCCTCCGGAACGTACCGAACTTACTCGACCTTTTTTGAATACCGGCGTTGACTTTGCAGGACCTTTTAGCATCAGAAATTTCACAGGACGTGCATGCCTTATCACCAAGGGCTATGTCTGCATCTTCGTATGCTTTGCAACCAAAGCCGTACATTTGGAAGTCACAAGCGATCTTACCACACAAGCTTTCCTAGCGGCCTTTACTAGATTTATAGGACGTCGTGGCTGCCCTGCCAAACTTTTCTCTGACAACGGAACCAATTTTACTGGCGCAGCGGAGATGCTCAAAAAAGACCGACTGGAGTTGTTCCGACAGATTCAAAATGACCTCACACATCGGTATTCATACCAAAATCTTGAGTGGACCTTCATTCCTCCGGGCGCTCCACATATGGGGGGACTTTGGGAGGCCTGAGTAAAGTCATTTAAAATGCATCTCAAGAAAATCGTATATGACCTTTACATTCGAAGAGTTCTCCACAATCCTGACCCGTATTGAATCTTGTCTTAACTCAAGACCCCTTTCTCCTGCCAGTGACGATCAGAATGACCTTTCACCACTAACACCCGGACATTTCCTCATTGGTTCACCCTTATTGACACCAGCAGAACCTGACTTATCAGAGGAAAATATAACAATTACTAACCGTTGGAAACGTCTAAAAATAATATCCCAGATATTATGTCAGAGATGGAAGACGGAATATCTGAAAGAGTTACATCGGCGCCATACATGGAAGAGACAGCAAGACAACGTACGACTTAATGACTTAGTTATCATTACGGACGACCGCTTACCTCAAAACGAGTGGAAGTTAGGACGAATCATAAACTTGTTTCCGGGGCAGGATAACAATATCAGAGTCCTTGACTTCAAAACCTCAAACGGGCTTGTACGACGTCCGATAACAAAGCTTATTCCTTTAACCTCCGAATAAACTTCAGCTATTATACCATATCACACATCGTATTATCTATCAACAACATAACTCACTCTCCATTTTTTCAGCCATGGCACCCACTGACAACAATAGCGACCTCAGACCAAAAGAATGAAAATATTCGTGTGGATTGTGTCAAAAAGACCACCCAATTAAGACCTGTGATGCGTTCCGGAGCCTTAACCACAATCATCGTTTCGATGTCGTTTGCCAGTTCTCCTACTGCATTAACTGTCTGGCTCGTTCCCATACTCGCTCAAAATGCCCAAGCCGATTAAACTGTCAAATATGCAGTGGACAGCACAACACACTGATCCACTATGCAACATTGTTGAATGAGTTGGACAGTGAACGGCAAGGTAGACCGCAGCAACGACACCAGTCCCCTTCCCAAACCAAACGGTCTTCGTCGTTAAAATGTCACCAACGGCAACCATCACCTGAACGCCCAACAACATCGAAGAGGTCCCAACAACAATTGACTCCTGAACGCCCAACGGTTTCGAAACGCACTCTAATGCAGCCAACACGCGAGCGTTCAATTTCACCTCAGCATCATCGAGCATCGTCAAGAACAGGAAGATCCGTCTCTGCAAACCATTTCCAGCCACGAAACAACCACAAAAGATCGGCATCATGCACTCGGCCACCAACATCCAAGGCCGGTCCACCGTATGATATAAATGACCTTGATTTCACAATGGTACCAAGACCAAGCATGCCATTCGCGTGGTCAAAAGTATTTATACCGACTGCCCAAATTCGACTTGCTATACCTGGTGTAGAAGACATGTGGCACATCTGCCGGGCAAGTTTGAATTTTAATGCCACCGTTTCCCGCATTGCAGTCAGCCTACAAACCCAACTAAACTTGGAAACTTTTATCTATGATGGAACCCGGTTTGCCAAATTCATCATTGCTCCTCGACTTCCACGCACCACTTGGAAAAGAGAAGTACGGGCAATGATTACCAGCGACCTTCCAAGGAAGCCCTACTCATCCCCAATTTACGATGATCCCACCGTGGACTTCACAGCCGACACCCTTGCTGATCCGGATCCCCGGTGCAACGCGGCCATAGAAGTAGAACTCGCTGCTGACCTTTATAAGGACCTCCACCGAAATGGATCGCTAGAAACGGACTTGCGGCACGTCATCGCTCAGCAAACTGCACTTGGCTACATCTTTATTGGGGCCATAGGAAAAATCTGGTAGATACCACTTCATAAGATCTCCATTTAATTTGTATGCTGGCACCTCCATCGTGGAGGCCGGCATGTTCAAGATTTAACGTTGAACCATTTAAAATGAATTTTAGATTTTTTATTTTATGTACTTTAATTATCGTCATACAGCACATAATAAGTGGATTGTCTCATATCCAATAATTTACATGCATAATTGCCAAATCCACTTTTGCTTTTTCAATTGCATTATTCTTTATGACTTCACACTTTGTGTTTGGTTGACATCTCTTTTTTCTAATCTCTCTGTTGAGATCAAAACACACAAGATTGCCTACATACTTACACACACACACATCTCCGCTCCAAGCATACGATGTTGTTGTTCTTGCTATTTTTTTGCATTTTGTCTACTGCCCTTTAACAAGAAAAGGGACAGTAAACAAATTCAGTTCTTTTACTACCTTCTTACAAGCAACAAGCAGCAGTATTTTTTAACGTTGATCAACCAAACCAAAAGTGCAAAGTGAACAAAGAAAAAGAATCAAAACTAATAATTAAACTTAAACAAATAAATACATCTATTTTGTAAATGAATTAAAATTATAATAAATCTATTTTACAAACTGAAAATAATCAAAACATTTTGTACAAGTCACTTGTGAAACAACTGAATAAAAGAAATATAATAAATACTTGAATTCCAAAAAAGATATCCATAGTTTTGTGAAATAAAGGAGAAACATAAAACGGGTAAAAAGAAATCATCAACATATAAACAAAAGAAAAAGAACAAAACTTTGAAACCCCCTCACCCCGCAATTAAACAGTATGTATACGGGTAATAAGAAATTCAATTATCCCAACATTTTTGAATTAAACTAATTAACCAAGGCGTATTGGTGAACATTATAACTAACATGATAGTATCGTAACAATAACAAAATGAATGAACGAAATGGTACATCCTTACGCCGCTGTGCAAATGTAAAATAAAATAGTAAACGAATAAAGAAAAACGGTTGCCCATTGTCTTTTATCCATTTACTAGAAATGACGCAAAACTTTACTCAAACGTTGATTCTGTTTTATGCTACTTTTTCACAGCGGTGTAAGGATGTATGTAATAATAACCGCAGCAGACAAGGGGCCCCTGAAAAAGTGTTTATTTACACGTCAACCTTTCTTCCACAGTTTCCACTACAGTTTTAGTCTTATTTAGTTATCTGTGAAAACCACAAGACAGGTCTAAACATTCATCTAAAAAATATTATTAGCGATTTATGAAAAATTTTGATCAATTATTTGATTTTGAACACGTCTTGGTACAGATAAAAGAGATTGTCTCTCTGGGATATAATAGCGTATTCCGTTTAATGGCAGGTCGTTTTTCAAGGTATACTCTAAAATCGGTTCTCTATATTTACATTTAATATTCTATAACACAGTACATGCGTTAACAATTCTTCCAGCAAGCGATGGACCATAGACATCGCCAAGTATTCTATATGACCCCTTCTATACTATTTCTATTTTCTAACTAAATTCTAACTGGGCTAGTTACGTTTTTAGGGGCATTAGCGTCATTATCCCGAATTAAGTATGACAAGGACAGGTAGCTTTAGCACTTCCAGAAATACGCGTCGAAGAAGTAGCCAAAAAAAACGAGATTTTCGACACTTCGAGTCAGCATCATCATCAAACCGAAATTTGTGAAATCTGAAACATTAACCTTTCCTTGTTATAATAAATTATTTAACCACGATTTACAATTTCGGTTAGCCATATTATAGAAATAAGCATGTACAAATGACTCACCTCCTTGATCATCAAGAGCCACAAGGGTTCGAATCCCCGCTTCTTTACTCTGAAATATAAAAACAACAAAAATAACAAAAAGCAAAATAAGTAAGTGTTAAATTTATTCGGATAAATTATTAAAGAACACAATTTTACGCAATAATATTTTAGATGTAGCATATTTTGTTTGTAAAATCAAACATATAATCTACAGTGGCGGCCAGCTAATTAGGGACAATAAATTCAGTTTAATAGATTACTTTAAAAATGTGAAGATTTTGATGAAATAAATTTTGCATATAAGGTATTGGTGTAAACACTATCGAGTGATGTCAAAAATGGTCTATATTAGCCTGGCCAGCTAATTAGGGACATTAGTAGTAACATCAACTTTAAGGTTAATTGATGCACATTTTTATACAAGAATAGTTCGTATTAGTTAGTTTATAGTGTATTCCACTGATTTCATGCTTTATGCCCACCGCAAGTCCTTAAAGGGGCCGAATAATAATATGCTTTATACATTAATTTCCCTTCATGCACCAAAAATATGCATATCTATTTGGCTCTTTATAACAAAAATTATATTTTTAGTAACCTCAGATATCATTCCGAACCATACACTTCAATAGCCGCTCCATACTGGGTGTACATTTATCCTTAAATTACTTATTCACCAATTTGGTTAAGTCATTAAGGTGAAAATACTATTTGTAGGCTTAGTTATGCCTGATTTAGACTATGCTGGATTTAGCAAATCCAGTGGATTTAAGTTGTCATTTTCATACAACATATGTCAAATAAAACCAGATAATTGCTAAATCCATCGTAGTCTAAATGGACTTTTATGAGGCAATTTTAAGTCAACAAAATGTGGTAAACTTGTCATTGGTATGCCGACATAATTAAAAAAAAAAATATTTTGCCGCTACCTATAAAATTGAGAAAATTTAGATGAGGGATTATTTACATACACACTTTTTAAAAAGGCTGAAAAACACCCAACATTGTTGGCAGCCCTAGAGATCCTTGAGTTAGCTTTTGTATGGAACAAAGTACATTTTCATATCGAAATCAATCGATACTACTCATTTTTGGGGAAATAAGTTTAAATTGCTGCGAAAATTATCCGATACATATAATGAAACAGTTGGTGTTATTTGAATAGTTTTAAAATGGTACACACAAATTTTATTCCATGCCGAAAAGCTCCAGTTCTTGAAATAAGTGCAAAATGATTTTAGCACATTATGATAGCATGCTGATGACCAGGTTAGCATGTTTTGTTGACTTAAAAATGCCTCATAACACATCCTTCAAAGAGGATTTTCACCCTAATAACTCATCTAAAATGGTTAATAAGTAATTCAAGGATAATTGTACACCTAGTATGGGCCGGTAATTGTAGTGTATGGTTCGGAATGATGTTTGGGGTTACTAAAACTATAGTTTTTGTTATAAAATGCCAAAAAATAGGCATATTTTTGGGGCATTAACGGAAAATAAGGCCTAAAGCACATTGTTAAGGATTATAGTAATACTTCGGCCCCTAAATTAATTTCATCAAAATCTACACATTTTTAAATGAAATCGAGTAATCTATTCAACTGAATTTATTGTCCTAATTAGCTGGGCGCCACTGTATATCTATATAGTAATAAAAGAGTATAGTGATTGACTGACAGACTGATTGACTCATCAACGCCCAGACAAACGGCTGAAGCTAAAATCCTGAAATTTTGGGTGTGGATCACTCTTGGTCCGAAGGGGTCAGATAAGGCTGGGTTTTTGGAAATTCGAACTAGAAGGATACGAAAAGTACTAAATATGGTACCGTTAGTATTTGGCGAACCGGTAGAGCTAGGGGATGAAAGATACCAAGGAACGGTCCTGTCCGGCTTTAACATGGTAAAGTCCAGGATTTATCTTGGTCCCTCTCTCATCTCAAGTGGACACCTCCCCGTGGTGTCACCTGGGGAGCTGCCTTTAACACCCGTTAAAGGTAGTGAGCTAACATGTGCCGCGCGTTCACCCATAAGAACGTTAAAACTTGGGTTTGGGCGTCGGGCTAGTAACACTCCCCTAGAAAAAACAGCATACTATGAAAAAACGAAAGAAAAGAAAAACAAACCCCTCTAAAGTTGACGAACCCCGCAAACGTTTTAAGGACTCACCGTAGCTTCAGTCTAGCATGGAATGCTTTGAAATCGACTTATGACAATCCTCGTTTGTTAATTCATAGTCAGTTCAAAGTATTATTTTCGCTTCCGGTACTTGAAATCGAGACGTGTTTTATGGTTGTTTGTCTGCAATGTCCATTTACGACGTAAGTACGGAAAATTGGGATCCGTTCTTGGTCTTTATTTGTCTTCAAAGGCTCCCAAAATTAACACAAACTTTGTGGGAGCAAAGTGTTAAAGACAAAGCTTCTATTTCGTTGTGGAAAGATCCCGATAGTTTTCTAACTGAGCGAATTCAGACGCTCATGTGTCTTCACGACATGAGAGGAAATGATCCGGTTAAAAAGTCTAACGTGAAAAATCTTCACTCGTATATGACTAATACCAATTCTTCTAGTTCTCCAAAAGTATCGCAGAAAAATGATTGCATTCTTTGTCCCCAGCAGTTCCACTTGCTTTTTGAATGTCCTCGATTCAAAAATATGTCTGTCTCGGCTAGGGTTTCCACTGTGAAACGTCGTAGATTGTGTGTGAATTGTTTGCGTACGGGGCACGAAGTAAAAACTTGTAGTAATCATCGTCGGTGTTCGAAATGTAATCGAAGTCATCACACATTGCTACATCGTAGCGACTCGTCTCCAAATAGTTCGACTTTAAGTGTTTCCTCGATCAGTAGGAACACTCCTACTCGTTCCAACTCTCCACCCGTCGATCCTCCTCGTCCATCAACATCTTCGGCATTTGTAGCTCGTCCTTCCAACCCTCCACCTCTCGACCCTTCTCGTCCATCCACATCCTCGGCATTTGTAGCTCGTCAGGTCTTTCATACCTCACAGAATAAGTCGGTTCTGTTGGGGACAGCGATGGTCAACATAATGCATGGTGGCATTTCCTATCCAGCTAGGGCTTTAATAGACACCGCCTCTGAATCCTCTTTTCTAACAGAGCGATTACAGAATAGGTTGAAACTTCCCGTATGTTCAACAAATGCGGTTATTTCTGGTGTGAATTGTGCAATTTCGGCAAATTCACAAAAAGTTTGTCCCATAAAAATAGGAAGCCTTTGTGATCCTTCGGTAGTATTAGAAACACGTGCTTTGGTTTTGCCGTCAATTTCTGGAAACTTGCCATCGTTTACTGTTTCATCTGATTTTAGAGCTCAAATGCCAAGTATTCGTCTGGCAGATGCTAATTTGTTCGATTCACGTCCTGTGGATCTTTTGTTGGGTGCAGACTTGTATCCAAAAATCTTGTTAGATGGTTGTCAGTCAATTTTGTCGGGAACTTTGCTCGCCCAAAATTCTGTTTTCGGATGGATTGTCACTGGACCGATTCCTTCGTCGGAAAAAGAGAAATTAGCTGTGGATTGATTAAAGTGTTTTGGACGATCATTTTTTGTCCGCTACTTATTCGAAGTAGCGATTTTTAAAAGAATTAAGTCTACACATGTGTTCGTGCATCTATTATCGTATTATCGCTCTCTTAAAATCGGGTTCACTCCTTCGGCTAGAGTTTTGCGGTGTAGCGTCTAAACTTTTGAAAATCATTCTTAGGGAAATCGGCTTAGAATTTCATTGATGAGAGCATTCAAAACCCCTTTTCTTGGCCTATATTCGTGGCGAGTTTCTTTGGTGGCATGAAATGGCTTAGTCTAGACTAGTCGGATTGGTCTATTCGAGATCTGGCTCCGCTTGGTTCTGAAATTGACATTTTTCGTATTATTCGTGCTATTTTGAAGATGTGCTGGAAAAGTTTTCGTCACTCATGAAAGCACTTCGTGGTTTGGCCAATTGCTTGTAGTCGTATTCACAACTGTGGTTTTTTCGTCGCAGAGTTAAGCGAGGTTCGAAATGGGTTAGTTATTACTGCCCAAAAAATCCATTTAGCAGACGAATATAAATGTCCAATGGTTAAAAATAGGTGCCTCAAAATTGTTCGTTAGCTTCTTTGAATCAAATCATTAACAATAATGGTGTCATGAGAATGCATGGTCGTCATGAGAATGCATGGCGCATTCAACTTATACAACTTTTGTTCCGGGCATTAGGAATAGAATAGTTTTTGGCCGCACTTCATCGCTAGATAGAGGCTAGTTTGACCTCTTACAGCAGTTCAGTGGTGTCGTTAAACCAGGATCCTTCCGATATTCCTAAGGATGGACAGGGTTCGTCTGCCACTCCAAGGGAAGCCCCGAGAAACGATCCCGGTTTAAATAACACGAATTCGTCTACTCACACTGTTCGAAGTGTGGGTATTCAGGCTTCTAGCTCCCCAATATCAGGTATTGGGAATTCTAGGGATAGCTCGAATTTTGCTATTGACCCGCCAAATTTAGACATTGTCCATAATCTAGCTTTGCCTCCATGCGATATTCCCGGTTTCGAAGGTGATTTTCTCTCGTGGCCTACTTTTAGAGACTTATTTAGCACGGTCTATATTACAAATTCTAGATTGTCGGATATTGAGCGTCTTTGTCATTTGAAGCAAAAAACTAGTGGGGAAGCTCGTGAAATTGTTTCTAAATTCCCCTTGACTTACCGTAGCTTCAGTCTAGCATGGAATGCTTTGAAATCGACTTATGACAATCCTCGTTTGTTAATTCATAGTCAGTTCAAAGTATTATTTTCGCTTCCGGTACTTGAAATCGAGACGTTTTCGGGTCTCAAACAAATCCAGCGTGGTATTAATGGTTGTTTGTCTGCAATGTCCATTTACGACGTTAGTACGGAAAATTGGGATCCGTTCTTGGTCTTTATTTGTCTTCAAAGGCTCCCACAATTAACACAAACTTTGTGGGAGCAAAGTGTTAAAGACAAAGCTTCTATTTCGTTGTGGAAAGGTCTCGATAGTTTTCTAACTGAGCGAATTCGGACGCTCATGTGTCTTCACGACATGAGAGGAAATGATCCGGTTAAAAAGTCTAACGTGAAAAATCTTCACTCGTATATGACTAATACCAATTATTCTCGTTCTCCAAAAGTATCGCAGAAAAATGATTGTATTCTTTGTCCCCAGCAGTTCCACTTGCTTTTTGAATGTCCTCGATTCAAAAATATGTCTGTCTCGGCCAGGTTTTCCACTGTGAAACGTCGTAGATTGTGTGTGAATTGTTTGCGTACGGGGCACGAAGTAAAAACTTGTAGTAATCATCGTCGGTGTTCGAAATGTAATCGAAGTCATCACATCTTGCTACATCGTAGCGACTCGTCTCCAAATAGTTCGACTTTAAGTGTTTCCTCGATCAGTAGGAACACTCCTACTCCTTCCAACTCTCCACCCGTCGATCCTCCTCGTCCATCAACATCTTCGGCATTTGTAGCTCGTCCTTCCAACCCTCCAACTCTCGACCCGTCTCGTCCATCCACATCCTCGGCATCTGTAGGCCGTCAGGTCTTTCATACATCACAGAATAAGTCGGTTCTGTTGGGAACAGCGATGGTCAACATAATGCATGGTGGCATTTCCTATCCAGCTAGGGCTTTAATAGACCCCGCCTCTGAATCCTCTTTTCTAACAGAGCGATTGCAGAATATGTTGAAATTTCCGGTATGTTCAACGAATGCGGTTATTTCGGGTGTGAATTGTGCAATTTCGGCAAATTCACAAAAAGTTTGTCCCATAAAAATTGGAAGCCCTTGTGACCCTTCGGTGTAATTAGAAACTCGTGCTTTGGTATTGCCGTCAATTTCTGGTAACTTGTCGTCGTGTTCTGTTTCCTCTGATTTAAGAGCTGAAATGCCAAGTATTCGTCTGGCAGATGCTAATTTGTTCGATTCACGTCCTGTGGATCTGTTGTTGGGTGCAGACTTGTATCCAAAAATCTTGTTAGATGGTTGTCAGTCAATTTTGTCGGGAACTTTGCTCGCCCAAAATTCTGTTTTCGGATGGCTTGTGACTGGATCGATTCCTTTGTCGGAAAATCGAAATTAGCTGTGGATTTATTAAATTGTTTGGGACGACCCTCTCTTGTTCGCTACTCACGCGTAAATTCGTAGATGTGCTCGTGCATCTATTATCGACTAGACTAGAGTTTTCAGTGCACTTTTACCAGGAATTTCGCTGTTGAACGGATTCTACAATTGTATAGTCGTGACTTAGTTGGCACACTCTGGTTTTCTATTCGACTAGATTCGTGGCGAATGGAATTTCAGTCGGATTGGTCTATTCGAGATCTCGCTCCACTTGGGTCTAAAATTGAAATACATTCGGTTCGTTCCTACTTATCGTACTTTTCGACTGGGTTAGAATAGGTGCTGGAAAAGTTTCGTCACTCCGGAAAGCACGTCGTGGTTGTCCCCACTCGATATTTTCGGACAATGGTACGAATTTTGTGGATGCTTCTCGTGATGTCATTCGTGATAATAGTAACTGTGTCCTCCCTACATTCGCAGCTCAGGGTCTTACGTTGCAATTCATTTCAGCTGTGCTCTGCATATGGGTGGACGCTAGGAAGCTGGAGTGAAAAGTTTTAAGCAACACTTTCGAAAACAAGCTCGAAACGTTTGGATTACTGGTAAACTATTAGCTTCAGCACAAGGTCATTTGTTTATAGGCTCTCGCATTTATTCGCTCCTTCTGAATGTGTCTTAATTGACTAACCATTGTCGCTGTTGAATCGGTATCGTGATGTTCGTAGCTCAAGTACATTTATTTTTGTGTACCGGATGTTAGTACGGTAAGCGCGTTGTGAAGCGGCTCATTTGTACTATTTTGAACTCGGAGTATAATATAATTTTTTGGTAGTAAAATGGACGCTTCATCTGAAACCGTCACTGCGGGTTCTGCTAGAAAATAGAGATCTGTCAAAATCCGTCCCTGCGGATTAATAATAAATATAGTTGATATCTGAATCCGTAACTGCGGTAGGAATAGAATAGTTTTTGGCCGCACTTCATCGCTAGATAGAGGCTAGTTTGAATTTGCGTCCTATGTCGGATAGTCTTGATGAGCTCGTAGCTTTAACACCAGTTCATTCGTTTATTGCTCATTTATCACTCATTCTGTATCTGTCGTAATTGACGAACCGTTATCGCTTGTGAATCGGTTCCGTAATGTTCAACCTCAAGTACATTTATATTCGTGTACCGGATGTTAGTAAGGTAAACGCGTTGTGAAGCGGCTCATGTCTAAATAAGTCGTGTTGACAGAACAATCTTCGAATTCGGAGTAGAATATTAACTTCTGCTAGAAAATGTAGATCTGTCGAAATCCGTCACTGCGGATTAAAAAAAAAATATAGTTGGCATCTGAATCCGTAACTGCGGGTTCTTCGTTATCGGCTTCGAACTCGAATTTCGTACTTTCCAGGTCGGAATCCATAACTGTGGGTTCCAATAGGACCTTGGCGGTTTCGGGCAATTCACACCATGTTCGTATGGTGGAAAGAGAGCGTACGTCCGTTACTGCGGGCGATTCGTACACGCCTCGTAAATATGGTTATCGGCTATGTAATTTGAATTTGCTCACAAATACACTGCACCACCTACTACTCTAGCATATATGATTACTTGTTATTGTATTTACTTATCGATATGTGTTACAACATTAATAATGTTGCAAGGTCGGCGCCAATGTTTAAGAAAGAATTAATATATTTCAGTTTAATTTGCATTGTTTGGAAATGCTCGTTTGTCGCTTTACTTTCATTGTGTTTGATTCACTCAATCGTTAGAAAACTGCCTACTCCTTTTTTATAACAACATTGATCTGTCATCTAGGAGTTTTCTAACGAGTGTTGTTTTTGCGCCTACGCGACCTTTCGGCATTATTATTGACACTTCGTTTTCGATCGCCATCCGTAACACAGGTAATCTGTTCTTCCTATTTTCCCTTTTTTAATTCATTTATTTATTGAAAATTAAAACGTTCGTGTTTTTATTTCTTATCTTTTTCGAAACGCAATTTCGGCGCCTTTACATCAATCGAGCCGGATACGAGCATTTGGATTGTTTTGGTTTTTGTTCTAATTGGTTTTCGTTTTTATTTCGCAGCAGCATCAAAAACATCTTAATCATCCTCATCAACATCGTCATTAACATCATTATCATTAAAATATCAACAAACCAACAGGTGAGTGCAGTGTTCTATTATTTGTGAGCTCGCGTTGTGGAAAAATAACAAAAAATATATAAACAGAAATATCCATCGTCCAAAAATTCTTTTCGATTTATTTACAACAACAACACATACGGCCGCTTTACAACGCGTCGTGTATTCCTTTTTGTCGTTTCTGATTTTCGGTGTTATTATTGAACAGTGAAAACCAATAAAAAATAAATTTGGTTGCAAAAATTTATTGTGAAAAAGTGCAAAAAAAATTGTCAAAAACAGTGTATTTTTCATTAGTGAATGGTGGTGTAATTATTAATAAAATTTAATTAACAGTCGTGTTAAATTTCGATAATTTTATTAATAAAATAATTCATTTATTTATTGAAAATTAATTACTTAATTATTTCCATCGGGTTACCAATG
Source organism: Musca autumnalis (assembly GCF_047663935.1). Classification (NCBI taxonomy): domain Eukaryota; kingdom Metazoa; phylum Arthropoda; class Insecta; order Diptera; family Muscidae; genus Musca; species Musca autumnalis. Next base: position 131,335,780 of record NW_027411644.1, read on the forward strand.
TCTTGTTGTGCCTAACAAAAGAAATAAACCACCGGAAAATACACAAAATTATACCTTCTATTCTCGCATTATTCCCTGTTCAATAATACACAATAATATAAACATACATACGCTAGTGACATACTCACGTCGTCGTCGGTCTCTTGCTTGTTATATACACACACATCACTTACATACATACCATTGCTTTAGGCAGCGACTGCAAGCCTAGTGAAAATAATTTTTTTTTTCGTTTCTCTTTTGTTTGCGTGTACGCTACACACATCGGGTCGGTCGATTGGGGCTGGTTTACACGTTGGGTACAAAAGAGAAAATTGTTTGCATATTAAATTGCAGTGTGTGTATATATAAAAATAAATTCATTTTTGGACATTTTCGTTTATCGTGCAGCCTACAGTCCGCATTTGTGTTAATATTAATCGGTTTGGAAAAAATTATTATTTTATTGTTATTGGACATAAAAATAGTATTTTTTTGCCGGTTTTAATAAATTTTGGTATCGTAAAAAATATTTCAAGCCTATTTATTGAATATTTTAACATAAATATTATATATTTATATACTATTTTTTGCTTTTTTCGAAATCTTTTTTGTTTTTGTCGACATTTTGTATTCTTTTTTGGAACATTTTTCGAAATTATTAAAGGGAAAAAGTTAGTTTTTCGTTTGTTATCGAACATTTTCGGCGATTTTTGTTAATTTTTCTTATTTTTTCGTGAATTTGGCTATTTTTGGTCGATTTTTTTGTAAAAAATCTTGGAAATTCTTGTTGGATTTGGAAAGAAATTTGATCTTTTCGCAAGAATTTTGGAATTTTTCGCTTTTATGGTTTTTTGTCGCACTTTCTGCTTGAAAAGCTTGGTTTTTTATTTTTTCGTAAATGTTGAAGTTTTCGCGTGATCTTAATGAAAATCTTTGCAAAATGGCTTTCACTCCTCTCAATGATTTTACTCGTGTTTCGGATAATTTGGTAAAATTTTGTGCCAAAATTAAAGACGCGAACGAAGAAGACTTAGATTTCTTTATCTTAGAAGTAAAAAGTACCGAGTTAGTTAAAAATTGGTCCAAGGTGGAAAGTTCCTTTGATAACTGTTTAGAGTATCTGAAATCGGCTGAGGATACAACTGCGGAAGACATTGGTGTTGTCGATGGTAAATACGCGGTTGTTTATGAACTTTTTATGGAATGTCAGGCCATAATAAATAAATATTTGAACAAATTTCGGCGGTCTCGAAAATCGTCCTTGACCTCTTTCAGCAGTTCAGTGATGTCGTTAAACCAGGATCCTTCCGATATTCCTAAGGATGGACAGGGTTCGTCTGCCACTCCAAGGGAAGCCCCGATCCCGAGAAACGATCCCGGTTTAAATAACACGAATTCGTCTACTCACACTGTTCGAAGTGTGGGTATTCAGGCTTCTAGCTCCCCAATATCAGGTATTGGGAATTCTAGGGATAGCTCGAATTTTGCTATTGACCCGCCAAATTTAGACATTGTCCATAATCTAGCTTTGCCTCCATGCGATATTCCCGGTTTCGAAGGTGATTTTCTCTCGTGGCCTACTTTTAGAGACTTATTTAGCACGGTCTATATTACAAATTCTAGATTGTCGGATATTGAGCGTCGTTGTCATTTGACGCAAAAAACTAGTGGGGAAGCTCGTGAAATTGTTTCTAAATTCCCCTTGACTCACCGTAGCTTCAGTCTAGCATGGAATGCTTTGAAATCGACTTATGACAATCCTCGTTTGTTAATTCATAGTCAGTTCAAAGTATTATTTTTGCTTCCGGTACTTGAAATCGAGACGTGTTCGGGTCTCAAACAAATCCAGCGTGGTATTAATGGTTGTTTGTCTGCAATGTCCATTTACGACGTTAGAACGGAAAATTGGGATCCGTTCTTGGTCTTTATTTGTCTTCAAAGGCTCCCACAATTAACACAAACTTTGTGGGAGCAAAGTGTTAAAGACAAAGCTTCTATTTCGTTGTGGAAAGATCTCGATAGTTTTCTAACTGAGCGAATTCGGACGCTCATGTGTCTTCACGACATGAGAGGAAATGATCCGGTTAAAAAGTCTAACGTGAAAAATCTTCACTCGTATATGACTAATACCAATTATTCTCGTTCTCCAAAAGTATCGCAGAAAAATGATTGTATTCTTTGTCCCCAGCAGTTCCACTTGCTTTTTGAATGTCCTCGATTCAAAAATATGTCTGTCTCGGCTAGGTTTTCCACTGTGAAACGTCGTAGATTGTGTGTGAATTGTTTGCGTACGGGGCACGAAGTAAAAACTTGTAGTAATCATCGTCGGTGTTCGAAATGTAATCGAAGTCATCACACCTTGCTACATCGTAGCGACTCGTCTCCAAATAGTTCGACTTTAAGTGTTTCCTCGATCAGTAGGAACACTCCTACTCCTTCCAACTCTCCACCCGTCGATCCTCCTCGTCCATCAACATCTTCGGCATTTGTAGCTCGTCCTTCCAACCCTCCAACTCTCGACCCGTCTCGTCCATCCACATCCTCGGCATCTGTAGCTCGTCAGGTCTTTCATACATCACAGAATAAGTCGGTTCTGTTGGGAACAGCGATGGTCAACATAATGCATGGTGGCATTTCCTATCCAGCTAGGGCTTTAATAGACCCCGCCTCTGAATCCTCTTTTCTAACAGAGCGATTGCAGAATATGTTGAAATTTCCGGTATGTTCAACGAATGCGGTTATTTCGGGTGTGAATTGTGCAATTTCGGCAAATTCACAAAAAGTTTGTCCCATAAAAATTGGAAGCCCTTGTGACCCTTCGGTGTTATTAGAAACTCGTGCTTTGGTATTGCCGTCAATTTCTGGTAACTTGTCGTCGTTTTCTGTTTCCTCTGATTTAAGAGATGAAATGCCAAGTATTCGTCTGGCAGATGCTAATTTGTTCGATTCACGTCCTGTGGATCTGTTGTTGGGTGCAGACTTGTATCCAAAAATCTTGTTAGATGGTTGTCAGTCAATTTTGTCGGGAACTTTGCTCGCCCAAAATTCTGTTTTCGGATGGCTTGTGACTGGACCGATTCCTTTGTCGGAAAATCGAAATTAGCTGTGGATTTTTTAAATTGTTTGGGACGACCCTCTCTTGTTCGCTACTCACGCGTAAATTCGTAGATGTGCTCGTGCATCTATTATCGACTAGACTAGAGTTTTCAGTGCACTTTTACCAGGAATTTTGCTGTTGAACGGATTCTACAATCGTATAGTGGTGACTTAGTTGGCACACTCTGGTTTTCTATTCGACTAGATTCGTGGCGAATGGAATTTCAGTCGGATTGGTCTATTCGAGATCTCGCTCCACTTGGGTCTAAAATTGAAATACATTCGGTTCGTTCCTACTTATCGTACTTTTCGACTGGGTTAGAATAGGTGCTGGAAAAGTTTCGTCACTCCGGAAAGCACGTCGTGGTTGTCCCCACTCGATATTTTCGGACAATGCACGATGGGGCCAATAGCAGGTTTTCGAGGCAAAAAGTCAATTTTCGAAGTGAACAATTTGAAAAAAATAATAACGGATTTCGATTGCCAACACTCTGAATCACTAAAAATAAGAAAATAAATCAATCTGGTAACACCACATAGCGACATACTGATCTGGCAATGGTGACATATTTTCTTATGCATCATTTTCCGACATTCATTATAAATAAGTAGTGAAATCATTTTGGGCGCCAAAAAGAACATTTCAACATTTTTATATTTTTTAAACATGGAAAGCTCTTCAATGGGTATGTAAAATAAGATAGTGTTAACAAATAATAAAAATGTTATATGTGGTAAATGTATTTTTGAGTTATGATGTTATGTCTTTTTTGGAGTATTTTGCTTTGTTATCCACGTGTTCTCTGGAGTATAACTTTTGAGATCTAGGTAGATCTAGGATATTATATATATGTGGTGAAAGGTATTAATGTGTACTATCATTTTGTGAAAAAATTAGCTGCGCCTATCTGCGCCTTTTCATAAAAATCTGATTTCAGATGTCGTAATATTTAAAAATATGGACATTTTTATGTTTTGGTTGGAGAATAATCGGAAACCCATTAATGTTATCATTTGGATTTCGGAAAAATTTAATAAACGTATATAATAATAATATATATATATAATAATAGTTGGCTTTTGTGGCGGAATCTTAGCCGATTTTTACTAAATTTGGAACCTCTTTTTATTAACTTATAGCAAACCACACAAAACCATGAAATTTGAACATATGTATATAGGGGAGCTATATCTATATCTGAACCGATTTCAATATAACTTGACAAACTTATTTGTAGTCCGAATTCCGTAACATTTTCCAAATTTTATTGTAATTTGATGGAATTTGCATGATTGGTCAATCATTTGCTTGAAATCGGTCGAACATATAATGGAAGCTATATCCAATTCTGAACCGATTTCAATATGATTTGCCAAAAATGTTTCTAGACCAAAATCCGTCACACATTTCAAATTTCATCAAGATTGGACATACATAGCGGGATGGGTGCACCAAATACCTAAAATCGGGCGAAAATATATATGGGAGCAATATCAAAATATGAACCGATTTCAATATAACTTGGCAAACTTATTTGTAGTCCTAATTCCGTGGTATTTTCCAAATCGCATAAAAATTGGGAAGAATTTCCGTGTTTGGTTCATCAATTGCTTGAAATCGGCCGAACATATATACGGGAGCTATATGTATATATGAACCGATATGAACCAAATTTGGCATATTAGTTTCTAAGCCCATTATAAACATCTGTACAAAATTTGGAAGGTCTAGCTTGCCCCAGTGATTTGTTGCCTCGAAAACCTGTCATTGGCCCCATCGTGCAATGGTACGAATTTTGTGGATGCTTCTCGTGATGTCATTCGTGATAATAGTAACTGTGTCCTCCCTACATTCGCAGCTCAGGGTCTTACGTTGCAATTCATTTCAGCTGTGCTCTGCATATGGGTGGACGCTAGGAAGCTGGAGTGAAAAGTTTTAAGCAACACTTTCGAAAACAAGCTCGAAACGTTTGGATTACTGGTAAACTATTAGCTTCAGCACAAGGTCATTTGTTTATAGCTCTCGCATTTATTCGCTCCTTCTGAATGTGTCTTAATTGACTAACCATTGTCGCTGTTGAATCGGTATCGTGATGTTCGTAGCTCAAGTACATTTATTTTTGTGTACCGGATGTTAGTACGGTAAGCGCGTTGTGAAGCGGCTCATTTGTACTATTTTGAACTCGGAGTATAATATAATTTTTTGGTAGTAAAATGGACGCTTCATCTGAATCCGTCACTGCGGGTTCTGCTAGAAAATAGAGATCTGTCAAAATCCGTCCCTGCGGATTAATAATAAATATAGTTGATATCTGAATCCGTAACTGCGGGTTCTTCGTTATCGGCTTCGCACGCGAATTTCGTACCTCCCAGGTCGGAATCCATAACTGTGGGTTCCACTACGACCTTGGAGTCTTCGGGCAATTCACGCCATGTTTGTATGGTACAAAGAGAGCGTACGTCCGTAACTGCGGACAACTCGTACACGCCTCATAAATATGGTTATCGGCTATGTAATTTGAATTTGCTCACAATACACTGCACCACCTACTACTCTATTGTATATAATTAATTGCTATTGTAAATGCTTCTTATCGATCTGTGTTACAACATTAATAATGTTGCAAGGTCGGGCCAATGTTTAAGTAAGAATTAATATATTTCAGTTAAATTTGCATTGTTTGGAAATGCACGCTGTTCGCACTATTTTCATTGTGTTTAATTTGCATACTCGTTAGAAAACGGCCTACTCCCTTTTTGTTACAACATTGATATGTCATATAGGAGTTTTCTAACGAGTGTTGTTTTTGCGCCTAAGCGACCTTTCGGCATTATTATTGACACTTCGTTTTCGATCGCCATCCGTAACACAGGTAATCTGTTCTCCATACTTTTCCCTTTAGTTAATTTTATAATTTATTTACTCAATAAAGCTTCTGCTTTTATTATTTGAAAATTAAAACGTTCGTGTTTTATTTCTTCTCTTTTTCGAAAGGCAATTTCAGTTGTTGGGTACGATGCATCAGCATACGTTCTCTTGGACGAAGAGACATTAAAATTTAAGGAGAAGATATCGACGCTATCACAGGTCGATCGTCCATCATCTCAGGAGAGATCAGGCGATAACTTGGCAATCAAGTTAACCTGCCAAAGATTAAAATCCCTCAGTTTAATTGGGATTACTCGAAGTGGCAGACATTTTCGGACATCTTAGGGAAAATGATCAACGAACAAGCATTGCCGCTGGTACAAAAGATGTGGTACCTCAAGGTGAATGTGACTGGAGAAGCCGAGAAGCTCATAAGGCACCTCGAGTTGACGGAGGTGAATTACCACATAGCCTGGACGACTCTACAGGAACGATACAATAACAAGAGAGCTCAAGTTTCAACTATACTTGAGAGAATTTTAAGCTTGCCTAACATGTCCAGGCGATCAGTGAAAGACTTTCATGACAGTCTTCATGAGTCACGTTTGGCACTGGAGGGCCTTGGAATAAGTCAAAAGAATGGGATCCACTCTTAATCCACATCCTGACAAAGAGGATGGACAAGACGACTCATGTGTTATATGAGCAGTCGATTGTCAAGTCCAAGGAGCTTCAAACGATGGATCATTTCATGAAATGCCTGAAGGGTCGCTTCGAATCATTAGAAGCAGTCAACCGGGTTCAAAAGAGTAAGCCAACAGCTACGTCTGCTTCAACAACAACCCGAAAATGTTACATGTGCAAAGGTGACCACCCACTTTACTATTGCAAACAGTTCTTGGCAAATACCGTGCCCGAATTGTGCCTGAATTGCTTTAAAGAGGACCATCAGGCAAAGACGTGTACAAGTGGGACAGGCAGGAAGTGTCAACAGAAGCACAATACACTTCTACATTTCTGCGCGAAGACACAAGCAGAAGAGAAGGCAGCAATGTCAACTCAGCAACCACCTACAGTAGCATCGGCAAATAGAGCTCAGTCGTACATACTCCTAGCAACCGCACGAGTAGCCATTAAGGCCAATAATGGAAGGAGCTATGAATTTAAGGCGATGTTGGACTCCGGCTCACAGATTAATTTGGTATCAGAACGGCTAGTGCAGCGATTGGGTATTCAACCAATTCAAGCGACTCTCGCTATCGAAGGAGTTGGCGCAAGGTCAAGAACAGCAAACCACAGAGTCAATGTGGAAATTCTGTCACTAAGAAGCAAATTCCGAGCGCGCCTAGAAGCTTTTGTATTACCAAACATAGTTCCACCGCAACTAAGCACTGACATCGACGTAACGTCATGTCCTATCACAGAAAACATAAAGCTAGCGGATCCACACTTTTTCCAAACGGTCAGAATCGACGTACCGCTTGGAGAAGAGTTTTATTTCAATTTGATTTTATCACAAGAAATTCGGATGCCCAAGGAACTTCCTATATTGAAGAACTCGAAACTAGGATGGATTGCTAGTGGAAAGGTACAGGCTGAAGCAGGAACGGTTACGTGTGCTGTTTTTGGAGAAGAGGAACGTGGTCGGGAAAAGTTATTAAAGCAGTTTTGGGAACAAGATGATGTTGGTGAGGACACTAGCAGACGAAAGGTGTGAAAGTCACTTTAACCAACACACTACAGTCAATGAGAGTGGTCGAATTGTGGTGCGACTACCATTTTCAGAGGATACAGAAAAGATATCGGAGTCGCTGAATATTGCAGCTTCCAGATTCTTCGCTCTGAAGCGTCGGTTAGCAAAAGATGCAAATCTTCGCGAGCAGTATGCGAAGTTTATGAAGGAGTACGAAGAGTTGGGCCACATGACGAAAATACAACCAAGAGAGGTGCGCGGCAGTCATTACTACATTCCGCATCATTGAGTCCTTCGTCCAGATAGTAGTACGACAAAGCTCAGGGTAGTGTTCGATGCGTCCTGTAAGTCATCGTCTAGATGGTCGCTATCGATAAGATGTACAGACAAGTACTAGTGGACACGAGGGATCGCAGATATCAGCTGGTCGTATGGAGGAGTTCCCCAGACAAGGAGCTCGAGCACTACATGTTAAATACATTAACATATGGTACGACTTGCGCCAGGTATCTTGCTACAAGATGTCTGAAAAATCTAGCAGATACAAATTTGCATAAATATCCATTGGGTGCTCCAGCACTTCAGCGAAATTTCTATGTTGACAATGGCATGTTCGGATCCGACAGCTTAACGACCGCAATGGAGATGCAGAGTCAGCTGAATAGGTTGTTGTCAGAAGCAGGATTCAGATTGCGAAAGTGGTGTGCCAACCACTTAAAACTATTACATGGAGTCCCACCAGAGGATAGAGAAGTAGACCTCGACTTCGACAATTCAACAACCAAGGTGCTGGGTTTGACATGGATTTCCCAAGCGGACCTATTTTGCCTGAAGAGTAATATGAGCGAATGTAGCGTCGTAACTAAGCGCAAAGTAACATCTGATCTGGCGAGGTTGTTCGACCCATTGGGGCTTGCAGGTCCTTTTGTGTCCGCAGCAAAGATCTTTATTCAGCAGTTATGGAAGAATAAAATTGGCTGGGATGAGGAACTGCCAGCAGAATTGACATCCTATTGGTTATCGTTTCGAGAGGGTTTAAAGATGCTAAATGTTTTCAAGTTACCCAGACATATGTTTAGTAGAGAGAAACCAACGAGGATTGAGATCCATACATTTGTAATTGCTTCAGAAAAGGCGTATGGAGCAGTTATGTATCTGCGGGCTAAGTTGGCAGACGGAAGGCATATAGTTAGGCTCCTTTGTTCAAAATCAAAAATTTCACCTATAAAAGAAATCACGTTGCCACTGTTGGAGCTTTGTGCCGCTGAGTTGGGAGCAAAACTTACCTCAAAAGTCAAAACAGAGTTGGGTTACGAAGATTTGAAGACTATTTTTGACCAGATTCGGAAATTACGTTGTACTGGATTAACTCGGAACCATCATCGCTGAAGACGTTTGTTGCCAACAAGGTGAAACAGATCCAAGACAGGTCGCTTAGAACTCAATGGCGACATGTGGGTACAAAAGACAATCCTGCAGATTTTATTTCCAGAGGTATGAAGCCGGATCGTCTGTCAGGATGTTTGATGTGGTTTTATGGACCCACATTTCTACACGGAAACGTATCTCTCTGGCCGGAACCCTTTTCGAAGAATGTAGAAAATCAGAACGATTTTGAGCTCAAGGTGAAGTCTACAGTGTCAGCAGTAGCCTCAAAGAGCGGGTTGTAGGATATGATTTATGGAATAAATCACAGGAATTCATTTAGCCGATTACAGCGAATTGTCGGTTATGTCTTGCGATTTGCCGAAAGGGTAAAAGAACGAAAGGATGGGTGCTCGACAGAAGTGTTAACCCCCATGGAATTGAGTCGATCGATGCAGCTAATTGTCAAGACTATTCAGGTGTCGGATTTCGCGAAGAAAATACAACAGTTGATGAAGCATGGAGCATTGGACAAATCAAGTTCAATACACAGCTTAACTCCGTTTTTGGATGACAAGGGGATACTGAGAGGCGGTGGCAGGTTGGAAGAGGCAACCTTAGCATACGACGCAAAACACCCGATGTTGTTACCATGTAACGATCCGATTGTGAAACTCGTCCTGAACATTATTCATCGGGAGAATGATCACTGTGGCTCCCAATTACTACTTGCAACAACAAGACAGAGGTTCTGGATTATAAAAGGGAAGGCTATGGCACGGAACATTGTGCAAAATTGCGTGAAGTGCACCCGAGCAAAACCAAAGTTATACAGTCAAATCATGGGGAATCTCCCACCTAGCAGGGTCACGCCAGCAAGGCCGTTTATTGCATCAGGCGTTGACTATTGTGGGCCTTTGTGGGTCCACTACAAAATACGAGGAAAGAGACCACATAAGGTTTGCATTGCTGTGTTTGTCTGCTTCGCAACAAAGGCTGTGCACTTGGAAATAGTGACCGATCTGACTACGGAGGCATTCATCGGTGCGTTGAAGAGATTTGTCGCTCGTCGTGGCAAATTTCAAACGCTGTATTCAGACAATGCGACGAACTTTGTAGAGGCCAAGGATCAGCTCGACGAATTGATTCAGGCGGTATTTGGAGAGGAAGGCAAGAAGAAAATAGCCGACACATGCGCAAGGGAAGGGATAGATTTCCAATTTATTTCCCCAAGAGCTCCACATTTTGGTGGTCTATGGGAAGCTGCGGTGAAGTGAGCAAAGCAGTTGTTACTTCGCACCACAACTAGCGCGTCATTGACTCACGAAGAATTGGAGACGGTCGTCGTCGAAATAGAGGCAATACTGAACTCTATACCGCTGACTCCTATTTCTAACGACCCGAATGTTCTAACAGCGTTAACGCCTGGACACCTTCTTGTGGGGGAACCTTTAACGGCTCAGGTTGATCCGTCAGCCAGCCACTCATCTACTTCATTAAAAAACAGATGGAAAATAGTATCCCAAATTAAGCATGAGTTCTGGAGACGTTGGTCTACGGAGTATCTAACTACTCTGCAAGAAAGACGGAAATGGAGCACACCATCTCCAAACATTGAGCCTGGGCAATTGGTCATCATTAAGGAAGACAACGTACCTGAAATGCAGTGGCCGCTAGCCAGAATAACCCGAACGTACAAGGGAAATGCTGGAGCCGTCCGAGTAGCTGATATTAAGACGCAGAGCGGAGAAGTTAAGCGGTTAGCTCCCTTAATGGAAGATGAAAATGTGCCTCTGCCTCTGGTTCAAGACCAGAAACAGCTAGAGACTGGTACTTTGCACATCTTTCCCAGGCTCACCAGACGAGGGGCGCTGAACATAGCTGGAAACTTTGCGAACTCCTTATTTGGTGTTTTGGATTCTGAATATGCGGAGCAAATGGCTGTGACAATTGAAAAGGCAAGTGAAGACAAGAAGCATCTGCTTGAGCTGCTAAGGAACCAGACATCTATTATTGATTCAACAATTAATATCATTAGAAGGGATGAAGGGGCGAGTCCAAGGACTTTTAGCGACATCCAATAGTTTCTAGAGTGTCAGCGAAAAACTGACCTAGTATATTTTCAATTGTTATTTTATGCAGGCCAATAACCTAAATAAAGAAAGAACTGATAATTTCACATTGCATGGGTTATTGGCTGAAGTAAATTTATGAATAGTTAATTATTGCTTAGTTTACATTTTACCATAGCTCTTAAGTTAATCAAAATGTATAAATACTAAATGGCAATAAAGAATCTAGGTAGTTTACAAGAAATTGTAAAGCTATCTAGGTTTACACAATTCAAGTTTTGTGTACATCCGACTTTTATTACATTATTAACACGTTAACTGCCAAGGCCATTTTCAGAAAACTGGCCAAAAATTACATTTTGATTTTTTCACATTGTATTACTAAACACTCTATTTCTTGATTATAGGTATCATCAAAAATCAAAAATGATGTTTTTTAAAGGAGAAGAAGGACCTACGAGTTATCTCGTAGTTAGCCTCTGGGAAAGAATTCGCTACAAATTATCTCGTAATTGGCTTCTGGGAAAGAGATTTGTCTCGTAGTCGCTACGCAGAAGCCAAATAAGAGTTAATTCGTAGGTCCTTTTTCTCCTAAAAAAAAACATAATTTTTGCTTTCTATAGTGTTTTGTTTTATAGTTATTATTATTTATTATAATTATCATAATTTTATTATTATTTTCTTTACTTTTAGATTTATAAACATTCTCTAAAATTACTGTTATAATTATCAAGAACCCAATATGGATAAGAAAAGGTCACTGAATCAAAGTGAAATTGAGTACAACGTAAATCTAAGTGATTCAGAACATGATTTCAGCGATGGTAGTAACGACATTTATGAGCCTTCTGAAGATGAAGTCATCTCCGAACCTGAAGACGTCTTCGAATCTGATGATAATGACGATGAGATTCAAGCAACAACGTCAAATGAGAATGATGATTTGTGGACAGAAGTTCAACACAATCCTGAAATTATTTCTTTTCGAAGAAAATATTGGTGTGAAATTAGATACATCAAATTTTACAGTAAAAACGCTGGTGAATTTATTTTTTTCGGATGAGTTTCTTGCATTACTGGTAAAACAAACTAATTTATATGCTGCGCAAGAAATTGCAACATGGGAAAATGGGAATCAAAATGCTATAAAAAAATCTAAAAGGTTATCAAATTGGCAAGACGTAAGTGCTACAGAGATGAAAATTTTTATTGCACTTTTATTGCAAATAGGACCTTGTACTTTTCCTACAATAGAACATTACTGGAACACAAACAAGCTATATAATGTAAACTTTTGGCGCACACATATGAGCCCAATCGATTCCAGTTGATACTTCGTTATTTTAATTTTGTTGATAACTCACAACCATCTACCGACAGATTATACAAGATGAGACCAATCGTAAATCATTTCAATGATATTATGCGTGAAAACTATGTACCAAGTAGAAATATTTGTATTGACGAATCCATGAAGCTATGGCGGGGAAGATTGCTTTCCGCCAATACATAAAAAATAAAAAACACAAATATGGTGTCAAACTATATGAGTCTGACGGTCTTGTAATAAAAATAAAAATTTACAGCGGAAAATCTGAAGAAACTACCCATAATGTAGGTCACACTGCTGACGTTGTTTTACATTTACTTGAAGACTATTTCGATAAAGGCTACGCGCTTTTCATGGATACTTTTTATAGTGCATTTAGTCTTACAAATCTGTTATATACACGAAAAACTTATGTGTGTGCAACCCTACGAAGTAACAAAAAAGGAAACCCCAAAGATGTGGTAAATCGTAAACTAAAAAGAGGGGAGTGTTTTTGGCAGACAAATGGTCCTGTTACTGTATGCAAATGGAAAGACAAACGAGAAGTCCTTTCCATTTCAAAAATGCACGCTATTGAAATGGTAGAGGTGCCCAATCGCAATGGAAGAATTTCTATGAAACCGAATATAATTCGAGATTACAATAATGGAATGTCTGGCATTGACCGCGCAGATCAAATGATTTCGTACTACTCATCTCTAAGAAAGACTATTAGATGGCACTAAAAGGTTTCACTTCATATTATAGAGATATATATACAAAATGCTCACAGAATTTCCCGAAAAGTAACTTCATCTAAAATAAAACTGATAAACTTCAGAGAAGAATTCGTCTTGGCGTTGATTGGAGATTTTCAACCAGTTTTGAAAAAAAAAATAGATATAAAGAGCTCCATTATTTAGAGTGTTTACCACCAACAGCGTCCGACAAAGCCATGTAGTGTATGTACCCAAGAAAAAAAAAACGCCGAGAAACGCGTTACTTCTGTCCAGCCTGTCCAGAGAAGCCAGCCCTTTGTGTGGAAAATTGTTTTAAAAACTTCCACAAACAATAATATATTACTTTATTTCTTGTATTTGAGTTCATTTTTCCATTATATTGAATGAATTTTTGCATTATATTGAATGAATTTTTCCATAATTTTTTTTTTAATAAAAAAGCTCACGGAAGCCTAACCCAAAATTTTTTTCTTTTCCCAGAAGCCATTTGTCGATACTAACACTATTATAATACGGCTTTACTCGTGGCTACACAAAAAGTGGTAGTTTTAGGTAGTACGAGATTGTAGTTGGCTTCCTGGAAGGGAAATCGTACTACGAGTTATCTCGTAGTTGGCAGTCAACGTGTTAATCACAATCGTTATAGAAAATTGAAAGCTTTAACACATCAATTTTGTATCAGATGGAAAGAAGAATATTTATTCAATCTGAATAAACGTTACAAGTGGAAATAACCCCAGAGAAATGTTGAAATTAATGATTTAGTAGTAGTTCGTCATTAGAAATTGCCACCTACGTCTTGGAAGTTAGGTCGGGTCGTTGAAACTCATCCCGGTGATGACGGTCATGTTAGCGTCGTAGATGTCCGCACAGCTCAGAGCATAGTTAGGTGACCAGTAACGAAGTTACTCGTGTTGCCTAATGAAGCGTACTGTCTGCTTTCTCTTTCGTGTTGTTCTTTGTGTTAGTTATGGCATCTCAACAAGTTTTGTTTCCTGAGGTGGTCTTATCGGATTTCGATGACGAGATGATGTCCGATCGGGAAATAGAAGCGGAGATGATGGGCACCACCCCAGCAATCCAACCAAAACCAATCGTCGATCCTATGAGAGATATCGCAACCACTTCCGCTTCCAAAGTTGAGGGCGAAACGGTAGCCCGTAGTACCCATACAACGAAGCCCCAGGTTGTCACCACGTCTGCAAACCCACAAGCGACCCCCTCTAATAGCGCAAACCTTATCGTCACACCGTCTTCTGGAAAACCCCCGGTACCTTGTAGGCTATGTAGCCAGATGCACCCCTCTATAAATGCATCTCGTTCAAAAGAATGTAGTTCGAGAAAAGATTGCGCGCGGTAGCCTATTATCGTTATTGTTATAATTGCTTACGCCCCGACCATATATCCCGAGTTTGCCCTGTCCGTCGGCCTTGTATAATGTGTACCGACCATCACCACACCATGTTGCATAGGACAACACGTGGAAGCCAGTCCCAGAATAAATCTCGGATGGTAGGAAAGCCTTCAGCATCGGTGGTGCCTCGTGGTATTTTCCCGGTACCGCCCCCTCACATTTTGCCTATCGGCCGCGTCATGTCTTTGTCCCCCACCTTTTTGATTCTGCTTTGTCTTCCGGATACATCAATTCCGGTAAGAGCTATCCTTGATCCGTGCTGGCAGGTTAGCCAGGTATGCGCGTCATTAATAAAAGAGCTTAAATGGCCCCTAACAAAAGTTAATGGCATTGATCACGCGGACTTCATAATTGTATCGCGTTTTGATTCGGCCCAAAGACATTTTGTGACTGCTAGGGTCGCAAATATAACCCGCGGTGTGACCCCGCCTATGTCGACACCCCCTATGGCTTTATGATATCGGCGTTTACTTACTGTGGTCGTGTTTCGCGAGTGCTGCTAAAATAAACGTACTTAAAACCAAACAAACAAAACCCAGCATATTGAGAGTGCCTTTATTCGGTGGTCGTGAACTTCCTTTGCTTGCGCCATTGAAGGTGTTGCAATGTGCTTTTTTGTTATTAAACAAATACACAAAAACTTCAATCTTCTTTTTATAATTTTTAACACAAAAAATAATATAAGAGAATTTTTGCCAATAGAGACAAGAGAAAAAACTAAAACAAAACAGCACCAGCTGTTCTTGTTCAACAAATAGTGGTGACAGACCGGTGGTGTTACCAGATCAACAAACAAATAACAGCTGTTCAACAGTTGCTTTCGGACGGTGTTATCGACTTTGAAAAAGTAACAGTCGGTTAAAATTCAAAATGAGCCTCAATGAAAATACTTTTGTTGATTCTCCACGTAATAGTTTATCCTCATTTCGGGTGAACAAAATGAAAAATTTAGAAAAAGTTAATGCGGAGCTTATGCAGCGCATTCAAGCATTGGAACAACGTTGCGTGCAACTTATAGAAGAAAATGAACTTCTCAAACAAACAATTGATAAGCCTAGCAGCAGTTTGAAATCAAATACAAATAATCCCCCTAACGATATTGAAAACCCCAAAACAACTGAAGTGCAAAATCTGCATTATCATACAGATGAAGACGAATTAACTCGAGAAACCGAGTGGATCGTGAAAAGAAACAATAAAAAGAAGAAAAAGTGCCCCGAAAACGTTGAGACTAGCTCTCTAAATAAAGAAAGAAATAATTTAGGGGAAAATCCTCAAAATACACAATCAAATAATTCAGAGGAAAATCCTCAAAATAAAAAAATTAATCATATAAACGAAGAAAAAGTCAGACCACCTCCAATAATGGTGTCGGGTGTTAGTGACTATTTAAAATTCCACGATGAATTAAAACACAATGTGAAAGGCCTCTTCCTTTTGAAAATGTTGAGCAATGAAACGTACAAAGTGAATACTTTTACCTCCGAAGATTATAGAAATGTAACAAGGCATCTGTCATCAAATGGGACTGCATGGCATAGCTATGAAAACAAAAGCACAAGGCCTATTAAAGTTATGGTTAAAAATTTACACCACAAAAACAAAATAGACCAAATAAAAAATGACCTCAAAAACCAAGGATTCAATGTTCTTGAAGTTATCAATAAACTAGAATTTAAAACGAAAAAACCATTAAATATGTTCATTGTGTCATTTGACTCTGCCGACGATATAGCAAAAATATTTAAAATCCGAAATATATGTGATTCCATTGTGAGTATCGAATCAATTAAGCAACAAAAAATAATACGCCAGTGTAAAAAATGCCAAAGTTTTGGACATACAAAAAATTATTGTAACAAACCTTCGCGTTGCGTTAAATGTGCAGGAAAACATAGTTCTATAGAATGTAGTAAAGAGATTGAACATCCAAAATGCTGTAATTGTGGAAAAGAACATCCAGCATCATATCGAGGGTGCGAAGTTGCAAAAGAACTCCAAAAGTTACGAGATAAAAAACTGAAATCCTCAACTATACCAAAAAATACGTACCAAAAGCCACGAATACCACCGTACAACCAAGCACCTTCTAACGTTCAACGGTCATACTCCAGTGTCATCAAACCTGCTTTATCTGAAAAGCCAGGCGACGTAATGTCTCAAATACTTCAACGGCTATGTGCACAAGAGGAGTTTTTTAAAAATATTGAACTCCGTTTAACATATCTTGAACAAATATCTAAAACTAAATAAATATGTCTAACTTATTAAAAATAATGTTATGGAATGCTAATGGGCTCCAGAAGCACCAAAGAGAACTCGAAATAGTGTTGAACAATGAAAAAATAGATGTTTGCCTTATTGCAGAAACACATTTTACAAAACAGTCATTCATAAAATTCAGGAATTATGAAGTGTATCACACCATTCACCCAATGAACACCGCCCGAGGAGGAAGCGCTGTCATCGTCAGGAAAAATATTAAACATTTTGAAGAAGATAAGATTCAAACAGAAGAGTTTCAAGCAACAACTATAAAAATATATACACAAACTGAAAACTTACTCATAACCGCACTATACAGTCCACCGAAACACAAAATCAAATCGGAGCAATACAAACTTCTTATTCAAAAGCATGATACAAGATTCATAATAGGGGGTGACTTTAATGCAAAACACCTAAATTTGGGATCCCGTATTACAACTACAAAGGGCAGAGAGTTACTAAGAGCAGCAAATGTTACAGGTTGTAAGATAGTAACATCAGGCAGTCCAACATATTGGCCAACCGATTCAAACAAAATTCCTGATTTAATAGACTTCTTCATTATTAAAAAGATACCAGTATCTCGAATAAAAGTAGAAAATGGATTTGATTTAAATTCTGATCATTCACCCATTTTCCTTACATTGTTTGAAAACATTCCGAAAAAGAATCTCCCACCATACCTAACAAATAATTTAACCGATTGGCAAAACTTTCAGTTTATTCTCATGAATGCTGATATACATTACGAAGAACCTACGACGATAGAAGAGTTGGACTTCGAAGTTGAGAAACTTACGGATATTATCCAATCCGCTGCATGGCAAAGCACTCCTAACAATCCTATACCAGATTACGAGAACAAATACCCTGCTTATATTAGAGAAAAGATATCGTTGAAAAGAAAATTTCGAAAAAAATTGCAACAAACTCGACATCCATCTTTAAAATCCATTCTTAACAAGTTAACTAAGGAACTCAGCTCAGAGATAAAGCAGTTTAAAGATATGGTATATAAAAAACATGTTCAAACACTCACAAGCAATAAAAATACAGAATATTCTCTATGGAAAGCGACTAAGAACATAACTCGTCCAATTATAAGAAATTCTCCGCTAAGAATCGATGACGACCAATGGGCCAAAAAAAACGATGAGAAGGTTAAATTATTTTCAAATCATTTGCAAACAATTTTTTCTGAGGAAAATGATGATGCAACTGAATACGTTGAACAGAGATATGATTATCTGGATGGAAATTTTGATATAGTAACTGTTGGGGAAGTCATCAACGAAATAAATAAGAGTATGAAGTTGAAAAAATGTCCAGGTTTTGACATGATAACGACCGAAATATTGAGGAAACTTACATACAACTGCTACACAAAAATTACACAATTATTTAACGCTTGTTTCAACCTACAATATGTACCAAGACTTTGGAAGACAGCGGAAGTGCTAATGATCCGAAAACCTGGAAAACCTCCAACAAAAGTCACCTCCTATAGACCAATTTCACTCTTACCAATGATGTCTAAATTATTAGAAAAAGTATTTTTAAATCGAAGATTCATATTCAAACTTGAGAAAAATTACAGCGGGAGTACCCCAGGGAAGCATACTTGGTCCCATCCTATATCTGTTATATACCAATGATGTACCCAATCCTCAAAATTCAATTGTTGCAACTTTTGCCGATGATACTGCAATCCTATCAGTGGCAGATACAGAACATGAAGCTAACCAAAATCTACAGCAAGCGCTTAACAATATAAAAACATGGACAAGTGACTGGCGAATAAAATTAAACCACAACAAATCAGTTCATATAAACTTCACAAATAAACACACTCAAAATATTCCATTGTATATAGATGAATATCAAATACCCTTTTCAAACAACGCAAAGTATCTAGGAATGACTCTAGATGCAAAGCTAAAGTGGAAGGAACATGTGAAGAAAAAATCGGAAGAACTAAACATTAAGTGGTCTAAACTTAAATACTTAATTGGAAGAAAATCTCAGCTATCAACAGAGAATAAACTATTAATTTACAATCAACAGCTGAAACCTATCTGGCAGTATGGTATACAACTCTGGGGATGCACTCAAAATAAAAATATCAAAGTGATTCAGACATTTCAAAATAAAGTTCTGAGGAATATAGTAAACGCACCGTGGTACGTAAGAGACAAGGATATTCACAGAGATCTTCAGGTGAAAACAGTGCATGAAGAAGTAAAACTAGCTGCAAATAAACATGATGCTAGAATTAGAGCCCATGTTAACCCAGAAGCCGTAAACCTCAATAACCCTGAAGGTGTACGACGGAGATTAAACCGGAAGAAGCCGTATGATCTTTTAGGATCCTAATTTTTTAAAAAAAATATCATTTTTATTAATTAGCGTATTTATATGTATATAATAATTATACAGATATGAACAAAATTGCTTGTTAGTCTAATTAGACTAGTTGCAGTCAATGAAATAAAATAAAAAAAAATAAAATAAAAAAAAAAAACCCCCTATGGCTCAAAATACCACGATCGGCTGGGTTATATCGGGTCAAGTTCATTTTTAAACAACATTTTTTATGTAAATTGAAAATATAAGAGAAAAAAATTAACTCGTCCTGAACATTATTCATCGGGAGAATGATCACTGTGGCTCCCAATTACTACTTGCAACAACAAGACAGAGGTTCTGGATTATAAAAGTGAAGGCTATGGCACGGAACATTGTGCAAAATTGCGTGAAGTGCACCCGAGCAAAACCAAAGTTATACAGTCAAATCATGGGGAATCTCCCACCTAGCATGGTCACGCCAGCAAGGCCGTTTATTGCATCAGGCGTTGACTATTGTGGGCCTTTGTGGATCCACTACAAAATACGAGGAAAGAAACCACATAAGGTTTGCATTGCTGTGTTTGTCTGCTTCGCAACAAAGGCTGTGCACTTGGAAAAAGTGACCGATCTGACTACGGAGGCATTCATCGGTGCGTTGAAGAGATTTGTCACTCGTCGCACATTGGGGCAAGATTCCAAAAAACGGAGATTAATTCAGGGAAGCATTTGAGTGAACTAATGTTAATATATTTCGAATGTTTACACTTCAATCAATATAACGGAACACAGTTTTGGTGCAAATTGAGGGATTGGAGAGGTATATTCGAAGCCCTCATAAATGGGTACCATAAAAACTATGAAGTGTTTTTACGGTTTTGCCTTCATTTCTTATTTGATGAATCCAAAATCTTCTAATATGATAAATTATTGGTTAAGCTAATATTTGACAAAAAATTATTAAGTTAGGTCAATATTTTAGTGTAGCTCCCATACAACGGTATCTCCCGATTTTATGTATTTCGAGGGTCTTGACCACATTTTTTAGTACATTTATCTGTAAATTAGGATTTATAGTTCTGAATGCCTAAGAATTCATAGAGTGAAAATTTGTCAATATAGGTCAATGTTTTGGTATAGGCCCCATATAGAGGTGCAGTTAAATTTGGGAGTTTTCGAATATTATATGCATATATTTCAACTAAACTGGTTCAAATTGTGAATTGTACATTGTGAAGGGATTGAAAATATTTCTATCAAACATCATCTCTATATATTCTCGTTTTGGAATAAGCTCCATATAAAATATTCCGCTACTTTTTTAACTCTAAATACTTTTCAAAAATGGGGAAAATGGCTACATTTTAAATTAATTTTTAATATGCTTTTAAACTTCTTTTGCCATAAATATGTTTTTCTAAGACTTAGATTTCTAACTGAAGTTGACGATTCCATTCTAAAAGGGCACTTTTGATGCGTAAAAAAATATTACTCTTTATATACCAAAATTTAATTTAATTTTTTATGGTGCTCTTTAAATTATTAAAAATTCTTTAGCTTTATGACAGTGTAACTGTAGAAGTAAACAATATATGATCTTGACATTTTGGTTAAAGACTTACAATTTTGTACCATATTACCATGTAACGTAAGTTATACCAAAAACCGAATTTAATTTATTTTAATTAATCTCCATTTTTTGCTATTTCACCCCTTGTGCATCGCCATCATTTTATATAAATCATTATATATAGTAACGATAACATAATGGTAGACCTGCACAAGTTGTGTTATGTAGGGTGACCACAAACATTAAACCAAAACACTACATACTGTACAACAGTAACAGGGAAAATGAAGACAAAACCCCAAAATGGAAAAATTTGACCCACAGCTATTTCCACCATTTTTGGCATAACTCAAAATGAGCAAACAGGGAGCAAGTTTTGTTTGCGCAATATCAAAGAAAACAATCAAGAGAAAAATACAAAAAAAATGCTCACGACCTTCTCGACACTCTTTTTTGTTTTACTCCAATACATTTCAAAATTATGCAAAATCTATACACATTTTGAGGAATTTTTTAAACACTTTTTTACAAGACTTTTTCAGTACAATTTTTTCTTAAAATATTAAGAATTACCTCTGCTTGAAATATCTATTTTGAAAATGCCAAGTTTATGTAGCAAAAACTACGTTATGGCGATTTAAAAGCAGCACAATTTAATACTTTTCACCTGTTTCTTAAATTTTAAAAATATGTTCAACTTTAACACTGTGCTACACGAAAAGTAAACAACATACGACTTTGCTATTTTGGCTAGTGAGGTAGAATTTTGTACTCGTAAACCCTGTCAAGACAGATTATCAAAAATTTGTGTTTCAATTTTTCAATTAAGACCCGTTTTTTTCAATCTTGCCCCAACGTGCGTCGTGGCAAATGTCAAACGCTGTATTCAGACAATGCGACGAACTTTGTAGAGGCCAAGAATCAGCTCGACGAATTGATTCAGGCGGTATTTGGAGAGGAAGGCAAGAAGAAAATAGCCGACACATGCGCAAGGGAAGGGATGGATTTCCAATTTATTTCCCCAAGAGCTCCACATTTTGGTGGTCTATGGGAAGCTGCGGTGAAGTCAGCAAAGCAGTTGTTACTTCGCACCACAACTAGCGCGTCATTGACTCACGAAGAATTGGAGACGGTCGTCGTCGAAATAGAGGCAATACTGATCTCTTGACCGCTGACTCCTATTTCTAACGACCCGAATGTTCTAACAGCGTTAACGCCTGGACACCTTCTTGTGGGGGAACCTTTAACGGCTCAGGTTGATCCGTCAGCCAGATGGAAGATAATATCCCAAATTAAACATGAGTTCTGGAGACGTTGATCTACGGAGTATCTAACTACTCTGCAAGAAAGACGGAAATGGAGCACACCATCTCCAAACATTGAGCCTGGGCAATTGGTCATCATTAAGGAAGACAACGTACCTGAAATGCAGTGGTCGCTAGGCAGAATAACCCGAACGTACAAGGGAAATGATGGAGCCGTCCGAGTAGCTGATATAAAGACGCAGAGCGGAGAAGTTAAGCGGTTAGCTCCCTTAATGGAAGGTGAAAATGTGCCTCTGCCTCTGGTTCAAGACCAGAGACAGCTAGAAACTGGTACTTTGCACATCTTTCCCAGGCTCACCAGACGAGGGGCGCTGAACATAGTTGGAAACTTTGCGAACTCCTTATTTGGTGTTTTGGATTCCGAATATGCGGAGCAAATGGCTGTGACAATTGAAAAGGCAAGTGAAGACAAGAAGCATCTGCTTGAGCTGCTAAGGAACCAGACATCTATTATTGATTCAACAATTAATATCATTAGAAGGGATGAAGGGGCGAGTCCAAGGACTTTTAGCGACATCCAAGCTGCAATGAATCTTCTAGCTAATAAGGTGAAAAAGGAGAAGATGTTGCGAAGGCAACACAGTCAATTGTTTTCCTTATCTCGCAGCTCATGCTACTGTCATCTAAGTTGAAACATGTAGAAGACAACATTATCGACGTGTTAACAAATGCTCATCACAATCGTATAAGCCCATTGCTACTGACCCCGCATCAGCTGTTGAGCGAGCTCCAAACCATCAAGGCTCATATTCCACCATCTCGTGCTCTACCGATTCGAGAAGAGAACTTGACAAATAGCATCATATTTGAGATTCGCCTTCCATTAGTGGATCTCCAACAGTATGACCTATTTAACATGGTTCCCATCCCGATGATACGGTCCGGTCAGTTCATCTCAATCCCAATTAAGTCAGCCATATTGGCAGTCAGCGCTCATCGGGACGAGTTCATATCTCTCACAGCACATGAAATGTACAGTTGCATCCATACTGCGAACGACGTTTTTATCTGCAACAAACAAGCAAAATTTAACAAGGGCGATCGGTCGCATTTATGCGAAGTAACCTTTTTCCTGAATAAATCATCAGAAGCTTGCGACTTGCAGTCAACCGTTTCTCATCAACCTTGGACCCAAATGGCTCGGAAGAATCGATGGATGTTTACTCTAGCCAACATGACAGAATTGAATTTTGTTTGTGGTACAAAAATGACGCATTTAGAGGCACAAGGGGCTGGAACATTACAGGTTGGGCCCGATTGCACCCTAAAAGACAACACCGTTACGATATACGGTCATTACGAAAACAAGAAAATTATACATACATCATATTTGAGACTCAAAGCATTGGACACAATAGCTTCGCCCAGTCAGCTTAGTTTGTTGAACACAACATGGAATAACTCTTATGAGACTCATACTGCTGAGCTCATTACATTACACCAACAGCTGAAAGCCATTGATATCGGACGCCTGCCCCAATTAATGAAATCGTCTTCCATTCATCATCACACTGTCAGCTACTTAGCGCTTTGCATTGGAATTGGAGTAGTCATATACGTCATGAACAAACTTCGCCAACACAAAACTTCCGCCAACAGCAGTATTAACCCAACACCAACCCCGAGGCAGTCAATGTCGTCATCATGTGTCATCGACCAGATAGGTTCTTGAACGTCCCCGTTCAACGTGGGGGAGAGTTTCTAGAGTGTCAGCGAAAAACTGATCTAGTATATTTTCAATTGTTATTTTATGCAGGCCAATAACCTAATTAAAGAAAGAGCTGATAATTTCACATTGCATGGGTTATTGGCTGAAGTAAATTTATGAATAGTTAATTATTGCTTAGTTTACATTTTACCATAGCTCTTAAGTTAATCAATATGTATAAATACTAAATGGCAATAAAGAATCTAGGTAGTTTACAAGAAATTGTAAAGCTATCTAGGTTTACACAATTCAAGTTTTGTGTACATCCGACTTTTATTACATTATTAACACGTTAACTGCCAAGGCCATTTTTAGAAAACTGGCCAAAAATTACATTTTGATTTTTTCACATTGTATTACTAAAAACTCTATTTCTTGATTATAGGTATCATCAAAAATCAAAAATGATGTTTTCTAAAGGAGAAGAAGGACCTACGAGTTATCTCGTAGTTAGCTTCTGGGAAAGAACTCGCTACAAATTTTCTCGTAGTTGGCTTCTGGGAAAGAGATTTATCTCGTAGTCGCTACGCAGAAGCCAAATAAGAGTTAATTCGTAGGTCCTTTTTCTCCTAAAAAAAACATAATTTTTGCTTTCTATAGTGTTTTGTTTTATAGTTGTCATTATTTATTATAATTATCATAATTTTATTATTATTTTCTTTACTTTTAGATTTATAAACATTCTCTAAAATTACTGTTATAATTATCAAGAACCAATTATGGATAAGAAAAGGTCACTGAATCAAAGTGAAATTGAGTACAACGTAAATCTAAGTGATTAAGAACATGATTTCAGCGATGGTAGTAACGACATTTATGAGCCTTCTGAAGATACAAGTGAAAGTGAAGATGAAGTCATCTCCGAACCTGAAGACGTCTTCGAATCTGATGATAATGACGATGATTTTCAAGCAACAACGTCAAATGAGAATGATGATTTGTGGACAGAAGTTCAACACAATCCTGAATTATTTCTTTTCGAAGAAAATATTGGTGTGAAATTAGATACATCAAATTTTACAGTACAAACGCTGGTGGATTAATTTTTTTCGGATGAGTTTCTTGCATTACTGGTAGAACAAACTAATTTATATGCTGCGCAAGAAATTGCAACATAGGAAAATGGGAATCAAAATGCTATAAAAAAATCTAAAAGGTTATCAAATTGGCAAGACGTAAGTGCTACAGAGATGAAAGTTTTTATTGCACTTTTATTGCAAATGGGACCTTGTACTTTTCCTACAATAGAACATTACTGGAACACAAACAAGCTATATAATGTAAACTTTTGGCGCACACATATGAGCCCCAATCGATTCCAGTTGATACTTCGTTATTTTAATTTTGTTGATAACTCACAACCATCTACCGACAGATTATACAAGGTGAGACCAATCGTAAATCATTTCAATGATATTATGCGTGAAAACTATGTACCAAGTAAAAATATTTGTATTGACGAATCCATGAAGCTATGGCGGGGAAGATTGCTTTCCGCCAATACATAAAAAATAAAAAACACAAATATGGTGTCAAACTATATGAACTATGTGAGTCCGACGGTCTTGTAATAAAAATAAAAATTTACAGCGGAAAATCTGAAGAAACTACCCATAATGTAGGTCACACTGCTGACGTTGTTTTACATTTACTTGAAGACTATTTCGATAAAGGCTACGCGCTTTACATGGATAATTTTATAGTTCAGTTAGTCTTACAAAACTGTTATATACACGAAAAACTTATGTGTCTGGAACCCTACGAAGTAACAGAAAAGGAAACCCCAAAGATGTGGTAAATCGTAAACTAAAAAGAGGGGAGTGTTTTTGGCAGACAAATGGTCCTGTTACTGTATGCAAATGGAAAGACAAACGAGAAGTCCTTTCCATTTCAAACATGCACGCTATTGAAATGGTAGGGCACCTCTACTCGCAATGGAAGAATTTCTATGAAACCGAATATAATTCGAGATTACAATAATGGAATGTCTGGCATTGACCGCGCAGATCAAATGATTTCGTACTACTCATCTCTAAGAAAGACTATTAGATGGCACAAAAAGGTTTCACTTCATATTATAGAGATATATATACAAAATGCACACAGACTTTCCCAAAAAGTAACTTCATCTAAAATAAAACTGATAAAGTTCAGAGAAGAATTCGTCTTGGCGTTGATTGGAGATTTTCAACCAGTTTTGAAAAAAAAAAATAGATCTAAAGAGCTCCATTATTTAGAGTGTTTACCACCAACGGAAAAAAACAGCGTCCGACAAAGCCATGTCGTGTATGTACCCAAGAAAAAAAACGCCGAGAAACGCGTTACTTCTGTCCAGCCTGTCCAGAGAAGCCAGCCCTTTGTGTGGAAAATTGTTTTAAAAAACTTCCACAAACAATAATATATTACTTTATTTCTTGTATTTGAGTTAATTTTTCCATTATATTGAATGAATTTTTGCATTATATTGAATGAATTTTTCCATAATTTTTTTTTAATAAAAAAAAGCTCACGGAAGCCAAACCCAAAATTTTTTTCTTTTCCCAGAAGCCATTTATCGATACTAACACTATTATAATACGGCTTTACTCGTGGCTACACAAAAAGTGGTAGTTTTAGGTAGTACGAGATTGTAGTTGGCTTCCTGGAAGGGAAATCGTACTACGAGTTATCTCGTAGTTGGCAGTCAACGTGTTAATCACAATCGTTATAGAAAATTGAAAACTTTAACACATCAATTTTGTATCAGATGGAAAGAAGAATATTTATTCAATCTGAATAAACGTTACAAGTGGAAATATCCCCAGAGAAATGTTGAAATTAATGATTTAGTAGTAGTTCGTCATGAGAAATTGCCACCTACGTCTTGGAAGTTAGGTCGGGTCGTTGAAACTCATCCCGGTGATGACGGTCATGTTAGCGTCGTAGATGTCCGCACAGCTCAGAGCATAGTTAGGTGACCAGTAACGAAGTTACTCGTGTTGCCTAATGAAGCGTACTGTCTGCTTCTCTTTCGTGTTGTTCTTTGTGTTAGTTATGACATCTCAACAAGATTTGTTTCCTGAGGTGGTCTTATCGGATTTCGATGACGAGATGATGTCCGATCGGGAAATAGAAGCGGAGATGATGGGCACCACCCCAGCAATCCAACCAAAACCAATCGTCGATCCTATGAGAGATATCGCAACCACTTTCGCTCCTAAAGTTGAGGGCGAAACGGTAGCCCGTAGTACCCATACAACGAAGCCCCAGGTTGTATAATGTGTACCGACCACCACCACACCATGTTGCATAGGACAACACGTGGAAGCCAGTCCCAGAATAAATCTCCGATGGTAGGAAAGCCTTCAGCATCGGTGGTGCCTCGTGGTATTTTCCCGGTACCGCCCCTCACATTTTGCCTATCGGCCGCGTCATGTCTTTGTCCCCCACCTTTTTGATTCTGCTTTGTCTTCCGGATACATCAATTTCGGTAAGAGCTATCCTTGATCCGTGCTGTCAGGTTAGCCAGGTATGCGCGTCATTAATAAAAGAGCTTAAATGGCCCCTAACAAAAGTTAATGGCATTGATCACTCGGACTTCATAATTGTATCGCGTTTTGATTCGGCCCAAAGACATTTTGTGACTGCTAGGGTCGCAAATATAACCCGCGGTGTGACCCCGACTATGTCGACACCCCCTATGGCTCAATATACCACGATCGGCAGGGTTATATCGGGTCAAGTTCATTTTTAAACAACATTTTTTATGTAAATTGAAAATATAAGAGAAAAAAATTAACTGAATTAAATGCTCACATAAAACTGAACTTGCGTTCCTATTAGTATATTTATTTACTTTAAGATTTGCATTATTCCATTATTATATGTAGTATAAATATGCTTTGTTGATACATCTAAATGTATCAAAGTGGGCGGCAATGTATAAGTTAGATACGTTGGCTTTCAACTTCCCGAGCCCAGTCGATCACGAATGCTGATTGGTCCGTGTTTAGACACACAAATTTCTCGGGAAAGTAAATTCAGTTTTTAGGCAATAGGGGGAAGGAAAGAGAATTGAGGAGCTCTTTCCTCTCCGCTCTCTCCCAAACAACTCAATTTACTTTCCCGAGAAATTTGTGTGTCTAAACACAGACTTGGCATCATCAGGCATCACCTCAGCAAGTTCCCTCTGCGGAGACCGTAGAGTGTTGATGTCAACGGGCGGCGGTTGTTGTTGGTTTGCTCACTTTGGTACATTATAAAATCTTGCTCTCACTGGAAATTAATTGTAAATATATTAGAAAACGACAACGATCCTCTGCGATCACTGCAATCCTTGATTGCAAGAACCTCTGCGTTCACTTGTGGTCTAGCATCGAAAGCACAAAGGCCTCTGTCGCCACCCCAAATTACAAAGGTAATTTTGTTTGTTGTAATAGAAAATCGACTCAAATTGTAGGGTAATCAGTTTTAGGGCCATATAGCAAATTTCTCATTTCATTTAATTTGCTGGATGGGCTTATTGACCTGTTTATCGATACAGAGTCGGCGGAAAGGGGAACTGATGAATTTGTATGGTGACAACTGAAACTATAGTATTCCCTACCCTCCGCCCGCAACTAATCAATTTCATATCCACTGTAAAACATTTTGTTGTTATTCAAATACTTGAATACAACAAAATATGGACTAAAGCTGAAATAAACACAAAGATGTAAAATTCTGCAGTCCAACAATAAAAAACGCCAACAACAATAATAGGCATCAGCACGGCCTTGTTGATCAATGCGTAATGCAAAAACAACAACTTTCTCGTTGTTTTACCCCCGCTTATTGAAGCAACACTCCTATGTTCGTATTCTTTGCAAAGCAAAGACGACATAAAAACAGTGGTGGATATAAAATTCTTTAGTTCGACTCAAATTGTAGGGTAATCAGATTTAGGGCCATATAGCAAATTTCTCATTTTGTTTAATTTGCTGGATGGGCTTATTGACCTGTTTATCGATACAGAGTCGGCGGAAAAGGGAACTGATGAAGTTGTTTGGTGACAACTGAAACTATAGTATTCCCTACCCTCCGCCCGCAACTAATCAATTTCATATCCACTGTAAAACATTTTGTTGTTATTCAAATACTTGAATACAACAAAATATGGACTAAAGCTGAAATAAACACAAAGATGTAAAATTCTGCAGTCCAACAATAAAAAACGCCAACAACAATAATAGGCATCAGCACGGCCTTGTTGATCAATGCGTAATGCAAAAACAACAACTTTCTCGTTGTTTTACCCCCGCTTATTGAAGCAACACTCCTATGTTCGTATTCTTTGCAAAGCAAAGACGACATAAAAACAGTGGTGGATATAAAATTCTTTAGTTCGACTCAAATTGTAGGGTAATCAGTTTTAGGGCCATATAGCAAATTTCTCATTTTGTTTAATTTGCTGGATGGGCTTATTGACCTGTTTATCGATACAGAGTCGGCGGAAAAGGGAACTGATGAAGTTGTTTGGTGACAACTGAAACTATAGTATTCCCTACCCTCCGCCCGCAACTAATCAATTTCATATCCACTGTAAAACATTTTGTTGTTATTCAAATACTTGAATACAACAAAATATGGACTAAAGCTGAAATAAACACAAAGATGTAATAGAAAATAACTACTTGAACTCAATAAAACCAATCATCATTTTATACAAAAGAATTGATACCGCTTGTGTTTTTATTTCTTTTTATTTTCTCCCACCAACACTCTACATAAACAGCTGGTGTTAGAGAGTAGAATGGAAGTAGTTTTGAAAATTCGTACTGATGGGTACGAAAAGTGGTAAATGGTACTAAAATTTGGTACAATTATGATTTGGGCGAACGGATAGAGCTGGAATCCTGAAATATGAATTAGAGAGTAGAATGGACGCAGTTTTGAAAATTCGTATTTATGGGTACGAAAAGTACTAAATGGTACTAAATTTGGTAAAATTATGATTTGGGTGAACGGATAGTGCTGGAATCCTGAAATTTGAATTAGAGAGTAGAATGGACGCAATTTTGAAAATTCGTACTTATGGGTAAGAAAAGTACTAAATGATACTAAATTTGGGACAATTATGATTTAGGCGAACGGATAGAGCTGGAATCCTGAAATGTTTAATTAAAGCTGCAGTTAGAGAGTAGAATGGAAGTAGTTTTAAAAATTCGTACTTATGGGAACGAAAAGTACTAAATATGGTACAATTACGATTTGGGTGAACGGATAGAGCTGGGATCCTGAAATATGAATTAGAGAGTAGAAAGGACGCAGTTTTGAAAATTCGTACTTATGGGTACGACAAGTACTAAATGGTAGTAAATTTTGTACAATTTGGATATAGGTTGAGCGTACAGAGCTGGAATCCTGAAATTTTTAATTAAGGCTGCAGTTGGAGGTTAGAATGGATGTAGTTTTTAAAATTCGTACTTATGGGTACGAAAAGTACTAAATGGTACTAAATTTGGTACAGTTACGATTTGGGCGAACGGATGGAGCTGGAATCCTGAAATTTGGAACTAAGGCTACTGTTGGAGAGTAGAACGTAAGTAGTTTTGAAAATTCGTACTTATGGGTACGAAAAGTACTAAATGATACTAAATTTGATACAATTATGATTTAGGCGAACGGATAGAGCCGGAATCCTGAAATTTGAATTAAGGCTGCAGTTAGAGAGTAGAATGGAAGTAGTTTTGAAAATTTGTACTTATGAGTACGAAAAGTACTAAATTTGGTACAATTAAGATTTGGGCGAACGGATAGAGCTGGGATCCTAAAATTTGAATAAGAGAGTAGAAAGGACGCAGTTTTGAAAATTCGTACTTATGGGTACGACAAGTACTAAATGGTAGTAAATTTTGTACAATTTGGATTTAGGCGAACGGATAGAGCCGGAATCCTGAAATTTGAATTATGGCTGATGTTAGAGAGTAGAATGGAAGTAGTTTTGAAAATTCATACTTATGGGTACGAAAAGTACTAAATGGTACTAAATTTGGTACAATTACGATTTGGGCGAACGGATAGAGCTGGAATCCTGAAATTTGAATTAAGGTTGCTGTTAGAGAGTAGAATGAAAGCAGTTTTTAAAATTCGTTCTTATGGATACGACATGTACTAAATGGTACTAAATTTTGTACAATTTGGATTTAGGTTGAGCGGATAGAGCTGGAATCCTGACATTTTTGAATTAAGGCTGCAGTTGGATGGTTGAATGGAAGTAGTTTAAAAATTCGTGCTAATGGGTACGAAAAGTACTAAATGGTACTAAATTTGGTATAATTACGATTTAGGCGAACGGATGGAGCTGGAATCCTGAAATTTTGAATTAAAGCTGCAGTTAGAGAGTAGAATGGAAGTAGTTTTGAAAATTCGTACTTATGGGTACGAAAAGTACTAAATGGTACTAAAATATGGTACAATTACGATTTGGGCGAAC
This sequence comes from Musca autumnalis, assembly GCF_047663935.1. Taxonomy (NCBI): domain Eukaryota; kingdom Metazoa; phylum Arthropoda; class Insecta; order Diptera; family Muscidae; genus Musca; species Musca autumnalis. Next base: position 131,366,987 of record NW_027411644.1, read on the forward strand.
GGATAGAGCTGGAATCCTGAAATTTGAATTAGCGAGTAGAATGGACGCAGTTTTGAAAATTTGATCTTATGGGAACGAAAAGTACTAAATGGTACTAAATTTGGTACAAATATGATTTAGGCGAACGGATAGAGCTGGAATCCTGAAATTTTGAATAAAAGCTACTGTTAGAGAGTAGAACGGAAATAGTTTTCAAAATTCGTACTTATGGGTACGACAAGTACTATATGGTACTAAATTTTGTACAATTTTAATTTAGGCTGAACGGATAGAGCTGGAATCCTGAAATTTTGATTTAAGATTGATGTTGTAGTATGGAATGGAGATAATTTAGAAATTCATACTTATGGGTTACGAAAAGTAATAATTTTGGTACAATTAAGATTTAGGTCATCGGATAGAGCTGAATTTCTGAAATTTGGAATAAAAATTGCTGCTGGAGTATAAGATTGGCTACTGTTGGATTGTAGAATGGAAGTTGGTACTAAATTTGGTACAATTTGGATTTAGGGTGAACGGATAGAGCTGTAGCCCTGAAATTTCGAATTAACATTGATGTTAGAGTATGGGATTGAGATAATATGGAAATTCGTACTTCGTGGGCTACATTTGCAGTGTAAAATGAGTACAAAAAGTACCAAATTTGGAATAATGAAATTAAGATTTAAGCTTGCTATTGGGGTGTAAGATAAAGTTAGTTTTGCAAATTCTTACTTACGGGTAAGAAGGATACTAAATTTGGTACAGTTTGGATTTGGGTAAACGAATAGATCTGGAAACCTTAAATTCGTAATTGAGATTAATGTTAAAGTGTAGGATTGAGGTAGTTTTAGAAATTCGTACTTATGGATACGAAAATCACTAAATTTGGTATAATTTGGATTTGGGTCAACGGATACCTAGAATCCTGAAATGTGGAATTTAGATTTCTGTTGGAGTGTAGGATTGTGGTAGTTTTCGAAATTCGTACTTGTGGGAACGAAAAGTGCTAAATTTGGTACAATTGGGATTTGGAATCCTGAAATTTGGAATTGAGATTATTGTTGACATGTAGGATTGAGGTAGTTTTGGAAATTCGTACTTATGGGTACGAAAAGTACTAAATGGTATTAAATTTGGTACAATTTGGATTTGGGTGAACGAATAGACCTGGAATCCTTAAATTTGGAACTGAGATTACTGTTGGAGTATAGGATACTTATGGGTACCAAAAGTACTAAATGGTACTAAATTTGGTACAGTGGGTATTTGGAGGAACGGATAGACCTGGAATTCTGGAATTTGGTAAGACTACGGTTGGAGTGTAGGATTGAGACATGGTTGTAGTTTTTGAAATTCGTACAATGGTACAATTTGAATTTGAGTGCACCGATAGCGCTGGAATCCTGTTTTTTGGAATTAAGGTTACTTGTGAAGTGAAGTATTGAGGTAGTTTTGGAAAATCGTACTTATGGGTACGAAGAGTACTTAATGGCACTCAATTTGTTGTTGGGTGTAGGGACAGTGCTGGAATCTGTATTTTTTGGATTTAGTGTGAGTATTGGTGTGCAATGTTGGCCTTGCTCTTAACATGTAAGGGTGAGATACGGCTGATTTTTTTTTGAAAATCTGACTAAAGCGGTACGAACAGTACTAAAATAACAATAAATATTGATTGAAGTTGGTATAGATACAATAAAATTTTCAGTGTTAGCCATTTCCATATTATTTATTGCTTATTTGTTTTTTTTTTATATCCGCATACGAAGTAGCGGGCACTTTGCTAGTATATTTATAAAAAAAATCGTTGGCTACTTCTATATTTTTTTCTTGACATTAAAATTCAACCAAATTCTGCCATTGTACCTATGCCTTAACTACAGATTGTTGTATTGTATTCTTCTTATGATATAACCCTAAGATTTAAATTTTATTTTTGAAAATTCGTACTTATGGGTACGAAAAGTACTAAATGGTACTAAATTTGGTACAATTATGATTTGGGTGAACGGATAGTGCTGGAATCCTGAAATTTGAATTAGAGAGTAGAATGGACGCAATTTTGAAAATTCGTACTTATGGGTACGAAAAGTACTAAATGATACTAAATTTGGGACAATTATGATTTAGACGAACGGATAGAGCTGGAATCCTGAAATGTTTAATTAAAGCTGCAGTTAGAGAGTAGAATGGAAGTAGTTTTGAAAATTCGTACTTATGAGTACGAAAAGTACTAAATTTGGTACAATTACGATTTGGGCGAACGGATAGAGCATGGATCCTGAAATTTGAATAAGAGAGTAGAAAGGACGCAGTTTTGAAAATTCGTACTTATGGGTACGACAAGTACTAAATGGTAGTAAATTTTGTACAATTTGGATATAGGTTGAGCGTATAGAGCTGGAATCCTGAAATTTTTAATTAAGGCTGCAGTTGGAGGGTAGAATGGATGTAGTTTTTAAAATTCGTACTTATGGGTACGAAAAGTACTAAATGGTACTAAATTTGGTACAGTTACGATTTGGGCGAACGGATGGAGCTGAAATCCTGAAATTTGGAACTAAGGTTGCTGTTAGAGAGTAGAATGAAAGCAGTTTTTAAAATTCGTACTTATGGATACGACATGTACTAAATGGTACTAAATTTTGTACAATTTGGTTTTAGGTTGAGCGGATAGAGCTAGAATCCTGACATTTTTGAATTAAGGCTGCAGTTGGATGGTTGAATGGAAGTAGTTTAAAAATTCGTGCTAATGGGTACGAAAAGTACTAAATGGTACTAAATTTGGTATAATTACGATTTAGGCGAGCGGATGGAGCTGGAATCCTGAAATTTTGAATTAAAGCTGCAGTTAGAGAGTAGAATGGAAGTAGTTTTGAAAATTCGTACTTATGGGTACGAAAAGTACTAAATGGTACTAAAATATGGAACAATTACGATTTGGGCGAACGGATAGAGCTGGAATCCTGAAATTTGAATTAGCGAGTAGAATGGACGCAGTTTTGAAAATTCGATCTTATGGGTACGAAAAGTACTAAATGGTACTAAATTTGGTACAAATATGATTTAGGCGAACGGATAGAGCTGGAATCCTGAAATTTTGAATAAAAGCTACTGTTAGAGAGTAGAACGGAAGAAGTTTTCAAAATTCGTACTTATGGGTACGACAAGTACTATATGGTACTAAATTTTGTACAATTTTAATTTAGGCTGAACGGATAGAGCTGGAATCCTGAAATTTTGATTTAAGATTGATGTTGTAGTATGGAATGGAGATAATTTAGAAATTCATACTTATGGGTTACGAAAAGTAATAATTTTGGTACAATTAAGATTTGGGTCATCGGATAGAGCTGAATTTCTGATATTTGGAATAAAAATTGCTGCTGGAGTATAAGATTGGCTACTGTTGGATTGTAGAATGGAAGTTGGTACTAAATTTGGTACAATTTGGAATTAGGGTGAACGGATAGAGCTGTAGCCCTGAAATTTCGAATTAACATTGATGTTAGAGTATGGGATTGAGATAATATGGAAATTCGTACTTCGTAGGCTACATTTGCAGTGTAAAATGAGTACAAAAAGTACCAAATTTGGAATAATGAAATTAAGATTTAAGCTTGCTATTGGGGTGTAAGATAAAGTTAGTTTTGCAAATTCTTACTTACGGGTAAGGAGAATACTAAATTTGGTACAGTTTGGATTTGGGTAAACGAATAGATCTGGAAACCTTAAATTCGTAATTGAGATTAATGTTAAAGTGTAGGATTGAGGTAGTTTCAGAAATTCGTACTTATGGATACGAAAATCACTAAATTTGGTATAATTTGGATTTGGGTCAACGGATACCTAGAATCCTGAAATGTGGAATTTAGATTTCTGTTGGAGTGTAGGATTGTGGTAGTTTTCGAAATTCGTACTTGTGGGAACGAAAAGTGCTAAATTTGGTACAATTGGGATTTGGAATCCTGAAATTTGGAATTGAGATTGTTGTTGAAATGTAGGATTGAGGTAGTTTTGGAAATTCGTACTTATGGGTACGAAAAGTACTAAATGGTATTAAATTTGGTACAATTTGGATTTGGGTAACGAATAGACCTGGAATCCTTAAATTTGGAACTGAGATTACTGTTGGAGTATAGGATACTTATGGGTACCAAAAGTACTAAATGGTACTAAATTTGGTACAGTGGGTATTTGGAGGAACGGATAGACCTGGAATCCTGGAATTTGGTAAGACTACGGTTGGAGTGTAGGATTGAGACATGGATGTAGTTTTTGAAATTCGTACAATGGTACAATTTGAATTTGAGTGCACCGATAGCGCTGGAATCCTGTTTTTTGGAATTAAGGTTACTTGTGAAGTGAAGTATTGAGGAAGTTTTGGAAAATCGTACTTATGGGTACGAAGAGTACTTAATGGCACTCAATTTGTTGTTGGGTGTAGGGACAGTGCTGGAATCTGTATTTTTTGGATTTAGTGTGAGTATTGGTGTGCAATGTTGGCCTTGCTCTTAACATGTAAGGGTGAGATACGGCTGATTTTTTTGAAAATCTAACTAAAGCGGTACGAACAGTACTAAAATAACAATAAATATTGATTAAAGTTGGTATAGGTACAATAAAATTTTCAGTGTTAGCCATTTCCATATTATATATTGCTTATTTGTTTTTTTTTATATCCGCATACGAAGTAGCGGGCACTTTGCTTATATTTATAAAAAAAATCGTTGGCTACTTCTATATTTTTCCTTGACATTCAAATTCACCGTTAAATGCTTCTGATAAAATAATAAAGAAGGCCGAGCCAAGTTTCGAACTAGGTTGCCCTTTTCTTTCTTAGTCTTTTATCAGAAGCAAACAAGGCAAGCAGGCGAGGCGGCTTATGTACCTATAATGGCACAATTACCCAGGTAGTGGCATCGTAAAATTTTGAATATGTTATGTCAAAACTCTCTTTATGTTGTTGGGGAAATTACAACAAAAATAAATTTTTATAAAGGGATTTGACTTTTCATATTCGATCAACTGGTGTGATACCACTACCTGATAGTTCTGCCATGGTACCTATGCCTTAACTACAGATTGTTGTATTGTATTCTCCTTATGATATAACCTTAAGATTTAAATTTTATTTTGTCTTATTCGTCGTTCTGCAAATCAAATATAAAGCCATATTTTTTAAAAAGATTTTTGTGGACATGTAGAGAATGTAGTAGCCGAAATTTCCAATGCCCAACATATTTCACATATGCGGTACTTTTTACTCTTTTTATGAAAAAATTTCAAAATATTAGCATGTTTTAATGATTCACCAGGATAGAGCCACCGTAAGAATTTACACAAATAATTTTTCAGATGTGGTAAACATTTACAAAACACAGCCGAGGCACGGGCGGATTGGAGCTTTGTTAAAAACAAAATTCCAATAAACAACCTCACAGACAACTGTGTTGGTGTTCTTTTCAACTCACAGAATTCGAAGAATTCTTAGTTGACACGTGCTGACATGTTGCAAAATATTTTGATTTTCGTGTTTCTTTGGAAAAGCCGAAAATTGAGTGTGATTCTCATTCATATGAGAGTACTAGACCCTTAAAGAGTTCGGTTTTTCGCTAAAAAGACATCATTTCAAAAACTGAGAAGCCAATTGATAATTCCCTTCGCCGGGATGAAATCATGATATTGGTAGCGATCAGTAAAATTTTGCAACACTGTCAGTTCGTTTTGAAAAACATTACTCTCTGTAATAGAGGGTAATAAATGAAGTTGAGCCAATGGGGGAAAACTCCACTCAAGCAATCGAAAATGAGATTGAACTTCAACTTCGAAGAATTCTTAGTTGATACGTGCTGACATGTTGCAAAATATTTTGATTTTGTTGTTTCTTTGGAAAAGCCGAAAAGTGAGTGTGATTCTCATTCATATGAGAATACTATACACTTAAAGAGTTCGGTTTTTCGCTAAAAAGGCGTCATTTCAAAAACTGAGAAGCCAATTGATAATTCCCTTCGCCGGGATGAAATCATGATATTGGTAGCGATCAGTAAAATTTTGCAACACTGTCAGTTCGTTTTGAAAAACATTACTCTCTGTAATAGAGGGTAATAAATGAAGTTGAGCCAATGGCGGAAAACTCCACTCAAGCAATCGAAAATTTACAAAAACCTATTTATAATTAAAAATAAAGGCCGTAAGTATTGATTGCCAACAAATATTAGGCAAAAATGTGTATTACGGTCTTGGAATATGATGAAAATCGATGATTAGAGCCCCAAAAATATTCTTATGAAGAAATCGGTAGAAACAATTTATAAAGTCAAAATTTTATACTGAATTGCGTTCAAAATCTTCAAGATTACAGGGTCCAAAACATAAAGAAAATCACAACGCCGAACGCTTCATGTCGCCATCAAGGCCTTCAAATATAGAAGGTTGTAATACAGTTGATGTTTAGAAAAAACTTAGTTATTGGGGAAGAAAGACGTTATTTTTTCGAGTGGAAGGTTAGGTTAAAGGATGCGCAGCCATCTAGTGGTATAGGTGATTGCTCCACTCGGAGACCGTTGGTCTATTGTGTTCATCCGGTGTGGGCTATTGCCGAAGATTTAGAGTGTTGGTGTAGTTTATGAGATGAGGATGATAGGGTAGAGGTGGTGAGATGATGGTGAGTGTAGGAGATGTTGAGTTGATGGTGCAGAACAGTGTGGGCTATAGCTGAAGATTTAGAGTATTGATGTAGTTTATGAGATGAGGATGATAGAGTAGAGGTGATGAGATTATGGTGAGTGTAGGAGATGTTGAGTTGATGGTGCAGCAAAGATAGGATGGAGATGTAGGGAGTGATGCCAATGTATAGATGAAAGTTTCTGGAAAAGTGAAAAGAGTCTGATTACTATTGGTTTTTATGGACCTTTGCCAAGCCATGATAGATGTATGGCAAAGTTGAGTAGGACGATGGGATCTATGTTAGACAGGAAGGTTAGTGTGTCTATCTCATATCTACCTAGTGTTTGGTATCTCCTTGTTTGCAACAAGGGGCACCTACAAAGCAGATGTTTGACAGTCTCTATCTCCTCCGCATCTTCACATAGTCCGCAGAAGTCAATACCACTGTCGTCCCATTTTGAACTTAGAGATCTCACTCTGCAGTGACCTGTTATAAGTCCCACCGCGATTTTCATCCCTAACTTATCAAGTGAGAAGAGGGAAGCCGTTCTTCGACGAGAAACCACAGGCCAGATTACCTTGGATACCCTACAACCAGGTACCAATAGCCATCTTTGATGTGCTCTCTCATTGAAGATCTCCCGAAGTTTGCCGATGTAGTGGCACATCGGTGGCCGAACGGTTTCATCAACTGATAGATCGACAGACCTGGAGCCACCTCGAGCCAGTTCATCTGCTACCTCGTTTCCCATTATGTTGCTGTGACCCGGAACCCAAATAGCTTTACGATATGGTATATTTCCTGCAGAGCTCTCCTGCAATCAAGAATAGTTCTTGAATTTAAGGTTCGTGACCTGAGAGCCTTGAGGGCCGCTTGACAATCGACATATGTATATAGTCACCGGTCCTGTAAGGCTGCCTTCAAGCCCCTTCACCAATTCAGCTGCTTTCCTGATAGCAAGAATCTTCATCTGAAAACACTACAGTTATCGTTGAGCTTATATGAGTTCTTAATTAGTGGATTCTCGCAGTAGACGCCAGCGCCAGTACCTTCATCCATCTTGGACCCGCCTGTGTAAATTGCCAGACCGTTCAGAGGTGATATGCACTCAGCCCATGCGTCTCTGATAATTCCCTTCGCCGGGATGAAATCATGATATTGGTAGCGATCCGTAAAATTTTGCAACACTGTCAGTTCGTTTTGAAAAACATTACTCTCTGTAATAGAGGGTAATAAATGAAGTTGAGCCAATGGCGGAAAACTCCACTCAAGCAATCGAAAATTTACAAAAACCTATTTATAATTAAAAATAAAGGCCGTAAGTATTGATTGCCAACAAATATTAGGCAAAAATGTGTATTACGGTCTTGGAATATGATGAAAATCGATGATTAGAGCCCCAAAAATATTCTTATGAAGAAATCGGTAGAAACAATTTATAAAGTCAAAATTTTATACTGAATTGCGTTCAAAATCTTCAAGATTACAGGGTCCAAAACATAAAGAAAATCACAACGCCGAACGCTTCATGTCGCCATCAAGGCCTTCAAATATAGAAGGTTGCAATACAGTTGATGTTTAGAAAAAACTTAGTTATTGGGGAAGAAAGACGTTATTTTTTCGAGTGGAAGGTTAGGTTAAAGGATGCGCAGCCATCTAGTGGTATAGGTGATTGCTCCACTCGGAGACCGTTGGTCTATTGTGTTCATCCGGTGTGGGCTATTGCCGAAGATTTAGAGTGTTGGTGTAGTTTATGAGATGAGGATGATAGGGTAGAGGTGGTGAGATGATGGTGAGTGTAGGAGATGTTGAGTTGATGGTGCAGAACAGTGTGGGCTATAGCTGAAGATTTAGAGTATTGATGTAGTTTATGAGATGAGGATGATAGAGTAGAGGTGATGAGATTATGGTGAGTGTAGGAGATGTTGAGTTGATGGTGCAGCAAAGATAGGATGGAGATGTAGGGAGTGATGCCAATGTATAGATGAAAGTTTCTGGAAAAGTGAAAAGAGTCTGATTACTATTGGTTTTTATGGACCTTTGCCAAGCCATGATAGATGTATGGCAAAGTTGAGTAGGACGATGGGATCTATGTTAGACAGGAAGGTTAGCGTGTCTATCTCATATCTACCTAGTGTTTGGTATATCCTTGTTTGCAACAAGGGGCACCTACAAAGCAGATGTTCGACAGTCTCTATCTCCTCCGCATCTTCACATAGTCCGCAGAAGTCAATACCACTGTCGTCCCATTTTGAACTTAGAGATCTCACTCTGCAGTGACCTGTTATAAGTCCCACCGCGATTTTCATCCCTAACTTATCAAGTGAGAAGAGGGAAGCCGTTCTTCGACGAGAAACCACAGGCCAGATTACCTTGGATACCCTACAACCAGGTACCAATAGCCATCTTTGATGTGCTCTCTCATTGAAGATCTCCCGAAGTTTGCCGATGTAGTGGCACATCGGTGGCCGAACGGTTTCATCAACTGATAGATCGACAGACCTGGAGCCACCTCGAGCCAGTTCATCTGCTACCTCGTTTCCCATTATGTTGCTGTGACCCGGAACCCAAATAGCTTTACGATATGGTATATTTCCTGCAGAGCTCTCCTGCAATCAAGAATAGTTCTTGAATTTAAGGTTCGTGACCTGAGAGCCTTGAGGGCCGCTTGACAATCGACATATGTATATAGTCACCGGTCCTGTAAGGCTGCCTTCAAGCCCCTTCACCAATTCAGCTGCTTTCCTGATAGCAAGAATCTTCGTCTGAAAAACACTACAGTTATCGTTGAGCTTATATGAGTTCTTAATTAGTGGATTCTCGCAGTAGACGCCAGCGCCAGTACCTTCATCCATCTTGGACCCGCCTGTGTAAATTGCCAGACCGTTCAGAGGTGATATGCACTCAGCCCATGCGTCTCTGCTTGGGAAGATAACGGTTAAGGAGTCAAACTTGAATGAGGTAGGCATATAAAAGCTTACGCAACCATTGTCAACTAACTCAAGTCGACTATGAATTAGTTTTAGGACATTTGAGTGTCCAAAGTGTGAACCACGCCAACATCCTGACTTCCGGAGTCTAAAAGGAGTTCTCGCCGCCTGAAGCTGGATTAGGATATCCAAAAGTTGGAGATCCAGGATGACGTTTAAAGCAGCTTGAGGAAATCGATCCGGTAATCAGCAGTGACGCGATTCTTTGTACACTTGATAATTTGGAGAGTAATGCTTTGTTCCCAAGAGCTTACCACCAGACCAGTCCACCATAGGTAAGTATGGGTAGGGCCACGGTTACATACAGCCAGTGTTTGATCTGTGGCCTCAATCCCCAATTTTTCCCAATGGAGTTCTTACAGGAGTAGAGTGCCCTGAGTCCCTTCGTCGTTCCTCAACATTTCTTTTCCATGACAAGCGAGGACTGGAGGCTCGTAATTGGGAATTTTGCGTTTCTTTTCGAGAGAAAAAAACTTATTTATGATGGTTATGGTATTCACAGCTTTTTTTACTCATAGTGTACGTACTAAAAAAAATATGCTTTTCATGTCATGCGATATCTTCTAAATCACAGCCCTTTATGTAATCATGAAGCATTCAGCAGTGCGATTTTTGTTATTTTTTGGAGCTGTGGATGTCCACGGCCAACGAAACTGCGTGTATTCACTTTCCTGAGATAAAAGATCACTTTATGGATTGGAAAAGCGGAAATTTGGGTTATCTTTAGCATATTTCCTCTGTAAACCTATCAAATGTGGCTTCGTTGTAATTTTATTGTGGTTTTGGAACTTGTGAACATAAATCAGCTTAAAATTACTTTATAAATTGTTGCTACAGATTTCTTCATAAGAATATTTTTAGGGGCTCCAAGTGTCATCATATTCCAAGATCCTTGTACATATTTGTTACCCAATAGGGAATCAACACTAACGACCTTTATTTTCAATTATAAGTATTTTTTGTAAAGGATTACGACATTTGACAAATGATTAGTGATTAGAACCACCTTCTATCGTGGTGAAACAGTAAAACATGCTAATATTTTGAAATTTTTTCTATTATTCTTTTCTATATTTCTATTCTTAACATTGTTACTTAATGTGAACTTGCTTTTTATCTACATTTTCGGCTTAAATTGGCTGTAATTTAGTTTTGGTTCGTTAAGAAGTATATTCTCTTTTTCACAATCCTCAAAAGCCCTCGAATTTTTATTCCTAGAATTTGTAAAAATTATTACGCTAGGTCTTTTTGTTCAGAGTAACGCGATGTTGGAATGCACTGTCTCTTGAACTACGGATTTTTTCTCATAGTAATATTGCTTTTCTCTTGAAAATTTAGAGTCATTTCCTACATTCCTTCAAATAAAAGATATTAATTAAGATATTAATTAACTTGTAGAAGATATTAATTAACTTTTCTGCCACTTACTGGTGACATTTGAAGTCGTTTAATGAAATGTTGTATATTGGTTTATGACTGGGGGCCAACATAACATAGATTCTAAACTTTAACTTTTGTAAATAAATTTACTAATTTTATTATTTTATACCTTCAAATTAGGTTATTTTGTATTAGGATATATACATATAATTGTCCTTTTTGCCTTTTGTATCATATATGACATTGACATAAATAAATAAGCAATATTTAATACGAAAATGGTGGACACTGAAAATGTTGATATACTAATACCTATTTTAATTGATATTCAATTTCATGTATGTACTGTTCGTATACCTTTAGTTTGAGTTTCCAAAACAGACATCCCTAAACATCGACCCACAGTTAGAGGCGGAACTGTTTCATTAGCGCACCAACGTGGAGCACAACAAGAACTGATACCGTTTGAGGATCTGTTGTCTACATGCAGAGAAGCTGAGTTGATGCTGCTCAAAACACACAAGAAGGAAAAACCGAAGTGCGAAGCAGGATATATGTGCGTTGTCGTTTCTGTCGCAAGCCAGGTCACAGCAAAGATGTGTGTATGAAGCTGAAAAAACTAGAAGCACAAAAACAACAACAGCAAACCGAATATGTGAAGCAACCTCAAAATGTGAGTAAGGCACATTAAGAAAGAACAACAACAATAGCATCCTATGGATGTGGAGCGCCTGGAGTTTTTAGAGCAAACACGCAGCAGTAACAAAGACAGTCCTCAGCAGCTAAATTTTAATACAATTGCAACCGGAATTAAGGTTCGAAATCTTCCAACAACACACGTAAAAATCTTTGGGATGCGTGGTGGGGCATTATTCGACACTGGAGCAAAATCAAGTGTTGCCAGTCCAAGCCTTACAAATATTTTAAAACAAAATGGATGCCATTTCCAAAAAGTAGATGCTGATGTGAGTCTAGCAGACGGCTCATCAAAAAAAGTCTATCGTGGAATCAACAATATGTGACGTCGTAATTGGAAACGGAACCCGTAAAAAGCCGTTTGTTTTGTCTTCTATATGCCACCAATAATCGCACATTACTTGGAACAGATTTTTAGGAACAAAGAGGAATAATCTTGAACATGGGAAGACGCTGTTGGTATTTTGAAGATGACCAAAACGTCCGGTATCCCTTCACCAGTCCCATTAATATACCGATCCTTTCTGTTTATGACCGTATCCATGAAAAGCCAACCAAAACTGAGGAAGTATCAAAGTTTGTCAAGTTCGTGGAAGGTAACAAATGTATCCCACATCCATTCCACTGTACTATCTACAATTGCATAATGTTACTGACGAACACTCCATACCGATCTGGTAATTGGAAGAAGGTCAGAGCAGAAGTACCCATCGCTACTATTCCTCATGCAACGAAGGTAACGTTACTCAAGGGGAAGGCACATCATATTTTGAAGATGACCAAAACGTCCGGTATCCCTTCACCAGTCCCATTAATATACCGATCCTTTCTGTTTATGAGCGTATCCATGAAAAGCCAACCAAAACTGAGGAAGTATCAAAGTTTGTCAAGTTCGTGGAAGGTAACAAATGTATCCCACATCCATTCCACTGTACTATCTACAATTGCATAATGTTACTGACGAACACTCCATACCGATCTGGTAATTGGAAGAAGGTCAGAGCAGAAGTACCCATCGCTACTATTCCTCATGCAACGAAGGTAACGTTACTCAAGGGGAAGGCACATCATCGGAGTTACCCATAAAGATGACACTGTTGTTAGTTATCTACCTTCACTTCAGGGGGAGAACCAACATAAGCGGATTATTACAATATCCACCTGTTCTTCAGATGGAGATCCAAACGACGCAGCCGTTCCCTCCTGACAGATAGTCCAGTTTATTACGGATGCTTCGTCGGGACGTCTTCAGCATCCGAGGGGGAGACTGAAACGGTCCTATGTATATGTTTTGTAAATATTTTATTTAGTATGTAAAGTTAAAACTCATGAATTCATATGTAATCGTATATACTAATTGAAACATTAATTTTAACCTAGTTTAAGAAAATGCAACCCTGAAGTGAATTACAAGTTAATTGATAAAATACAAAACTATGTCTAGTCGAGTTTCTCGCTTCTCATAAGGAGCAGCTAAGTGGAATAAAAATTAAGGAATTCGCTCATTCAGCAAAGTCTATTCAAACGCGTTACATAGTAACTATCTGATAACTTAGCTCCGAGTAATAATAAAAGTGTTTACTTGAAATTAAATTCTTCGGTATTTTATTTAATGTACCAGGCGCACCAACGCGGAGCACAACTGTTTCACAGTTATTTTTTTCTTAGGGGATAAAACATTCTTGTAAAACAATAGTAGCATAAATCTACGTTTTCTAATGTACTTCCTAAAACGTTCAGAATAACGCCTTCGCGTTAACATGAAAGCAATAGTACACTGATATTACATGTAGAAACATGCCATACATTTTAAAGGCGGATTTTCATAAACATTCTCAGTACAAGTGCTTCAATAGTTGGTACTATTTAATACTTCTAGTACACTTATTGTACTACTACCCCTAACAGTGAACCCGACAAATAAATAGTAAATCAGAATTCCACATCTGTTCCTTAGCCCAATATCAAATTTATTGCACTTTCGTACTTTTCGCCCACTAATTATATAATTCGAGCTTCGCCAACATAAAATTTAGTACTATTTTGTATTTCCAATATTCCAGCTATATCTATTGATGCAACATCAAAAATTACATCGCTATATCCAAAACTATATCCCAAGCGCAATACTCATTTACAGCTGTATCTGAACAATTTGAAATATTGTGGCATTTAGTAATTTTCGTTCACTTATGGTACCTATATCCACAACCAAATCTCAATCCTACACACCAACAGCGACTATAATACCAAATTTCAGATTTCTACCTTTATTCATATAGGAAATTTGGTACCATTTAATACTTTTCCACTCCAACAGTAATCTTAATTCTATATTTCAGGATCATATCCAAATTGTACCAAATTAATTTAGTACTTTTTGTACACATAAGTACGAATTTCTGAAATCTGTCTCAATCCTCCACGCACCAGTAATCATATCTCCAAATTTAACGATTCAGGCTCTATCCATTCAACAAAATCCAAATTTAGTACCATCTAATAGTGTTCGTACACATAAAAACGAATTTCCCTAACCACCTCCATATCTCAATCCTGCAATTCCACAGTAATCTTAATTCCAAATTGCAGGTTTCCAGCACTATCTGTTCACCTAAATCCAAATTGTACCCAATTTAGTACCATTTAGTACTTTCCGTACACATAAGTCCGATTTTCCAAAGCTGTCTCCATCGCTCAAACCTAAACTTGAACAGTAATATTAATTCTAAATTTCAAGACCCCAGTATCTTTTGAGTATGAATTTCCAAGCATACTTCAATCCTATAACAGTAATCTAAATTCCAAAATTCCAGCTCTATACCTTAACCCAAATCCAAATTGTACCAAATTTAGTACTTTTCGCAGACAGAAGAACGAAATTCAAAAAACTATCGCAATCCTAAAATCAATATCTCAATCCTACACTTCAACAGTAATCCTAATTCCAAATTTGAGGATTCCGCCTCTATCCATTTATTCAAATCCAAATTGTACCAAATTTAGTACACTGTAGTACTTTTAGTACACATAAGTACGAATTTCCAAATCTAACTCAATACCTCAATCCTCAGTAATCCTAATTCCCAACTCCAAATTTACCCAACCCAACTCCAAATTGAACCAAATTTAGTACCATTTAGTAATTTTCGCAGACATTAGTACGAATTTACAACACTACCCCCATATCTCAATTTTACACTTCAACAATAATCTTACTTCCAAATGTCTGGTTTCCAGCTCTATCCGTTCACCCAAAACCAAATTGTACACTTCACTTCACTACACTTCAACACACTTCAACAGTAATCTTAATTCCAAATTTCAGGTTTCTAGCTCTATCCGTTGACCTAAATCCAAGTTGTACTAAATTTAGTACCACTTAATACTTTTCGTACACATGAGTACGAATTTCCCAACACCACTTCTCAACCCTGATTTCCATACCAAATTCCAAGATTCTAGCAATATTGGATTTATTTAGTAGTACCCCACATAACAACACCGAAGTGTTATAATTGATAGTGTGGTTTAGCATATTTATAAATGTTCATGAACAAAAAAAAAAAAGATTCTTAAGATTATTTTTTAGTATATAAAAAATAGGTAAAAAACTTTTTAAGTTAAACGGTTTTATGTTAAACATACATTGCAATGTTTAAGATAAATATACTAAAAACCAAAAAATAATAAAATAGATACAGTCGTGGGAATTATAAACATATGCATAGACTAGACTAAAATAAAACCGTGGGGCAAGTCAATTGTCTACAATCGTTGATTAAAATGTTTGTTTTGTAATGTTACACTATAATTAGGCAGTTGTTCAACCGACAACGATGGACGTGTGATAAGTAGGGCTAGAATGTGGAAACAAGCTAGCAAGCTCGATTATAAGCGAGTTTTAGGGTTTCATAGTGGTGAGCGAGTAGTACTTTGTCGGTTATAGACAAACTACGAGCAGTGAAACGATTCCTCGCCAGCCAGCAGTGTGAATGTCCAACGATAAACTAGTTGAAACATCTCTTTTATTTACATGGAGTGTACAACTATTGGAATTTCCATGAGCAAGAAAATAGTAAGTAATTTCATCACCGTCTGCGGGCCAACTGCCTAACGACGAATTAAACGATTCTTCTATCGCACATTAAGTCGATAATTTGTAGACAATTGACGTGCCCCACGGTTTTATTTTAGTCTAGTCAATGCATATGTTTATAATTCCCACGACTGTATCTATTTTATTATTTTTTGGTTTTTAGTACATTTATCTTAAACATTGCAATGTATCTTTAACATAAAACCGTTTAACTTAAAAAGTTTTTTTACCTATTTTTATTTTCTAGTTTTTAGTTTTTATTTCGCATTCTGTTTAATTCGTTTAGTGCTTCATTATTGCAAGGTTTCTTGCCCGTTAGTTTATTGAAGTCCAACTCCTCTATACGTAGTCCCTGCAAAGATCTTACTCTACTAAGAGCCACGTAGGCTTGACCTTCTTCAAACAGTTTCGCACCTAAGTATACGACTGCGTGATCCACAGTGCTGCCCTGCATTTTATGTATAGTAGAAGCCCATGATAGTATTAAAGGCAACATTCTTCTTTTAGCCGTCCCGTAATTGTACTTAGCTGGAAACTGTATGGCTTTCGGGTGTATAAGATGTACTGTATAGTGCACTGTATTCTTCTTGTCAAGCCCTTTTATTTGATACCCATATTTGTGGGATTGATAAAAAATTTTTATTAGCCATTTGGTAGCGGCGGCCATCTTAGATTCCAATTTTGCATAGTAAATTGTATTCTACTTGTTGAGACCTTTCATTTGATACCCATTTTGAGGGGATTGATAAAACCTAAGTTATACGCCATTTTGTAGAGGCCGCCATCGTAGATTTTAACTTTATATAGTACATTGTATTCTACTGGTTGAGCACTTTCATTTGACACCCATATTGATGGGATTGATAAAACCTACGTTATCCGCCATTTTGTAGCGGCCGCCATCTTGGATTTCAATTTTTTATAGTATATTGTATTCTGCTTGTTGAGCCCTTTCATTTGATACCCATATTTATGGGATTAATAAAACATAAATTATCCGCCATTTTGTAGCGGCGGCCATCTTGAATTTATAATGATAATGAATAAACATAATTGTATTGTCACCAAAATCCAAAGTGTATACAAAATTTCAGATTAATCGGTTGACAGGAAGAGGGTGAAATTTGAATTACTAAATTTGACCCAAGAATAAATAATAAAACAAACAGGGTGAGCTAAATAAAACCATTTAAAAATGTTACTGTTATGATCGAAATAAAGAACAAATGTTGTGTGGAAATTGGTTCCAAAGTTTAGCAGAGTGTATGAAGAAATGCCATTCAGAGGGGTTGAGGCGGTGCCGTGGTATGATCAGTTTTTTTCCCTCTGTTTGACTGAGCGATATTGTGAATGTCCAACGATAAACTAGTTGAAACATCTCTTTTATTTACATGGAGTGTACAACTATTGGAATTTCCATGACCAAGAAAATAGTAGGTAATTTCATCACCGTCTGCGGGCCAACTGCCTAACGACGAATTAAACGATTCTTCTATCGCACATTAAGTCGATAATTTGTAGACAATTGACGTGCCCCACGGTTTTATTTTAGTCTAGTCAATGCATATGTTTATAATTCCCACGACTGTATCTATTTTATTATTTTTTGGTTTTTAGTACATTTATCTTAAACATTGCAATGTATCTTTAACATAAAACCGTTTAACTTAAAAAGTTTTTTTACCTATTTTTATTTTCTAGTTTTTAGTTTTTATTTCGCATTCTGTTTAATTCGTTTAGTGCTTCATTATTGCAAGGTTTCTTGCCCGTTAGTTTATTGAAGTCCAACTCCTCTATACGTAGTCCCTGCAAAGATCTTACTCTACTAAGAGCCACGTAGGCTTGACCTTCTTCAAACAGTTTCGCACCTAAGTATACGACTGCGTGATCCACAGTGCTGCCCTGCATTTTATGTATAGTAGAAGCCCATGATAGTATTAAAGGCAACATTCTTCTTTTAGCCGTCCCGTAATTGTACTTAGCTGGAAACTGTATGGCTTTCGGGTGTATAAGATGTACTGTATAGTGCACTGTATTCTTCTTGTCAAGCCCTTTTATTTGATACCCATATTTGTGGAATTGATAAAAAATTGTTATTAGCCATTTGGTAGCGGCGGCCATCTTAGATTTCAATTTTGCATAGTAAATTGTATTCTACTTGTTGAGACCTTTCATTTGATACCCATTTTGAGGGGATTGATAAAACCTAAGTTATACGCCCTTTTGTAGAGGCCGCCATCTTAGATTTTAACTTTATATAGTACATTGTATTCTACTGGTTGAGCACTTTCATTTGACACCCATATTGATGGGATTGATAAAACCTACGTTATCCGCCATTTTGTAGCGGCCGCCATCTTGGATTTCAATTTTTTATAGTATATTGTATTCTGCTTGTTGAGCCCTTTCATTTGATACCCATATTTATGGGATTAATAAAACATAAATTATCCGCCATTTTGTAGCGGCGGCCATCTTGAATTTATAATGATAATGAATAAACATAATTGTATTGTCACCAAAATCCAAAGTGTATACAAAATTTCAGATTAATCGGTTGACAGGAAGAGGGTGAAATTTGAATTACTAAATTTGACCCAAGAATAAATAATAAAACAAACAGGGTGAGCTAAATAAAACCATTTAAAAATGTTACTGTTATGATCGAAATAAAGAACAAATGTTGTGTGGTAATTGGTTCCAAAGTTTAGCAGAGTGTATGAAGAAATGCCATTCAGAGGGGTTGAGGCGGTGCCGTGGTATGATCAGTTTTTTTCCCTCTGTTTGACTGAGCGATATTGTAGATAATCGAAAACATAACATTGTTGCATTGTGTATATGATTTTATGAAGAATAGTTAGAACATTAATCTTTAGTAGATTGTCGAAAGTCACTACATACAGTATATTTGAGAGAGGGGATGTTCTGTCCTACCGCCGCACAGAGGGTTGAAATCTCAAAACACGCAGATTAATTCAAAAAATGAAATTCGGTTTTTGGAACAACTATTATTATACTGTTATAGGGTAAAGAATTCTACGTCTGTACCGAAAATAGCAAGGTCATATGTTGTTTATATTTACAGTTACGCTTTGCTAAAGTTGAACTTTTATTCACATTTTCAAAAGTACCCACAAAAAAATAAAATTTGCTGTTTTAAGGTGTAATATTTTTGAGTTTGCGTATCAAAAGTGATAATTTTTGAATGGAATAGTCAAATACAGGTACTTATTAACATTTTAGAAAAAAACGCGTTATAGAAAATGTGGTGTACAACTATAATTAAAATTAAGTAAAAATGTGTCCATATTTTCCATATTTTCTAAAAGTACATGGAGTTATAAAAAAGATAGTATCTGAGAGGTGTGAAGATTTTAATTTTGTATTTTAGTATAGAGTGTTTTCTTTCAAAATCAACTCATAACTCGTGCCGTTTTTTGCCGTTATTTTTTTATTAAAGAAATGGTGCAAATAGTCATTTATTAAAAAAACTGGTAATTATGGATTTTTTCCTCGCTATTATACTTATGGTTCTTATTATACCCTACACCACACTGTGGTAAGGGGTATTATGTCTTTGTGCATTTGTATGTAACATACAAAAGGAAACGAAATAGACCCATAGTTTCCTTTTGAGGATATACATAGAGTCACTTTCTGAGTCGATTTATGCATGTCCGTACGTCTGTCCGTCTGTCCATGTATTTTTGTTCGCAACGTACAGGTCGCATTTTTTGTCCGATTCAGCTGAAAATTGGAGACTACAATTTTTTTAGCCATAGGAAGAACGATATTGCTTTTGGTGAAAGTCGGTTCAGATTTGGATATAGCTCCCATATATATTTTCGCCCGATTTCACGTTTTTGCTACACCAAACACGCTATATACGTCCGATTTCGATGAAATTTGGAATGTGTGACTAAATTCGGTCTACAAATAAGTGTGCTAAATTATATCGAAATCGGTTCAGATTTGGATATAGCTTCCATATATATTTTCGGCCGATTTCACGTATTTTCTGTACAACACACGCTATATATTTCCGATTTCGATGAAATTTGAAATGTGGGACTGAATTGGTTCTGATTTGGATATAGCTCCCATATATATTTTCGGCCGATTTCGAGTATTTGCTGCACCAAACACGCTATATAAGTCCGATTTCAATGATATTTGGAATGTGTGACTGAATTCGGTCTGGGAATAAATGTGGAAAATTACATCGGTTAAGATCTGGATATAGCTCCGATTTATATTTTACATATTCACAGTGGTGTGGGGTATCATATATTCGGCACCGCCCGACTTTGATCCGTTCCTTACTGGTTTTTTATTGTATTTGTTATTTAGCGTTGAGTGTATTTTTTACTCTACGTACGACAAAAATGTCGGTTCGTCAGGGCGATACTGTTGTTTGAAAAGTTAGTATAATTTCTTTTCAGAAAATCTATGTACATAGAGCTATCAAAAATTCTTTTCACACACTTCGAAATTTTTTTGGGTGTATAGTTTGTTATAAAGGCACTAATATATCAAAATGTTTAACCATAATTTTTACTACATCTGAAACAAAATTTTTAAAAATCTACTAAATGCACGGGTAACATCTTTAAAATATGTCATATTTGACTGCTTCTATATATGGAGGTTATTCCAAAACGAGAATATATGAGAGGATGTTTGATATAAATATTTTTAGTTCCTTCAAAATGCACAATTCACAATTTGACAAACTTTAGTTCCAATATGTGACAAAAATATTCGAAAATCCCATCATTTGTCTGCACTTCTATATGGAGACTATTCCAAAACATTGACCTCTATGGGCAATTTTTTGCAAGATAAATTCTTAGGCACTCAGAACTATAAATCTTAATTTGATGAAAAATATCCCTAAAATGGTGGTCAAGACCCTAATAATACATAAAATCGGGAAATACCCTCATATGGAAGCCACATTAAAGCACTGGTATAACTTTACAATTTTTGGCAATATATTAGTCCAATCAATAATTGAACATATTGAAACATCTGAGATTATTTAAATAAGAAATGTAAATAAAACCGTGAAAAATACTTCATACTTTTATGGTCCCAAATTTATGAGGGCTTCGACAACTCTCTTCTTACCCCTGATATGCACCAAAACAGTGTTCCGTTATATTAATTGAAGCGTAAACATTCGAAAAATATTAACACTAGACCACCCAAATGCTCCCCTGAATTAATCTGCCTCTTTCGGATCTCACCCCACTGTGCGCCGTAAGCAGTAGACGTATCTCAAAATAGCATTATATGCAACGTTGAGACGCTTGTGACTCTTTTGGTCGCATGATGCAAATAATTCGCATCCATAGAGCAGTTGTGGAACAACGTATGATTTAGCAAGAAGTGTTCTGCTATGTAGTGGTGTGAATCGTTGGCAGGCGTAGAGTGTTCTTAGCATTCCAAATACTTTTCCAGTCGTAATTTGTATGTGGATTGTGCCATGTAAGGCGATTATTAAACATCACTCCCATGTTTTTCACATCTTTGACAACGCTAATGGCTTGGTTGTTTAAGATAATGTCGTGGCAAACAAGGCACTGCACAGGTTTAGATTTGCTTAGTATTAGGCATTTAGTCTTCGCAGGATTTAGGAATAAATCATTGGTTCTGCCCACTCGAAAACATTATGCAGGTCCTCATTTAGCAGAGCCGTTTGAGATTGAGTATCGGATTTGGGGCTACTTAGATAAAGCTGCACGTCATTTGCATAAGCATGGAACCTTGAGTGTGAAATGTGCTCTTGAAGATCTTTTATGTACATAGAAAAAAAGAGGGGTCCCAGAATCGATCCTTGATGGACACCTCTCTTAATTGTCAAAGCATTGGACACATTTTGATTGATGTAAACAGACTGGGTTCTGTGATGCAGGTAAGAACTTATGAGTCGAATAGATGTATCAGAAAAATGAAACAGTGGTTTGAGTTTAGAACAGAGTATATTATGATTTACAAAACCGAAGGCCCTCGAGTGATCCAACAGAACTAGGAATGTAATATTTCCAGTATCAATCTTATTTCTGATGCATTCTGATACATCCATAAGTGCGGTGATGCAGCTGTGATTAGGCCTGAAGCCAGATTGACGTATAAACAACAGATTATGAGCATGAATGTGGTGCGGAATTTGCTTGTGAATAATTTTCTCGAACACTTTAGAAAAAAGGTAATATAGCAATTGGCCTTAATTCTTTGTTGGTTTTAAGAATTGGAATAACTTTGGCATATCTTCACGTATTGGGGTAGTACTTGTCGCGATGATTGTATTGAAGATATATGTTATGTGAGTAAGAATGAATGACAGGCGAAGTTCGACAAATTTCGGATGCAACCTGTCTGATCCCATCGCATTTGATTTTACCGATGCGCATGAGGAGAGGACTTGAAATGCTGAGACACAGTTAAATTCAAGCAGGTTAGTGGGTTCATTGCTCAGATTCCGGCTAGATTGTGACGTTGATTGTCCAACATTCGATTAGGGAGTAGAGAGACTGCTGGTTCAATGCCTCGACATCAATTTCCTGTTCGAGAGATTGTTTTTTTTTATTTGCCTATTCCAATTTCCTGACGATTTTCCATTTCTTCTGGGAATTTGGAATGAGGATATTTTGTAACGTTTCCAAAGTGCATATAGTTTATCTCTTGTGTCAATAATTTTTTTAATGTTGTCATTGAACCATGATTCTTGCTGCTTGTTTTTAACAGCTTGTAGCTGTACATGTTTACCAAAAAGCATGGATAATTTATTTTGTAGAGACAAGAGCTGATCGTCACAGGATCTTTTAAAATAAATCTCGCCCCAGTCCATATTAGAGACGACAATTTCCATTGTGGTAAATTGAATTCGTATGTCATGAAGATGAGACTGACTCAATACCTTACATTGAATATTTGTTTTAACATATATTGAACCAGGTTTCAGATACGCAGACAATGTCTACAGCAGATTTTTCGAATATGTGCCGAAATTCATCCATTTTTTTGATAAGCTTTAGGCATTAATGTAACAAATTCGTAAACCCGATTGTTGTTGTTTACCTAATATGTGAATGAGGCTTTGTGTGGAGACTTTGGAACCGTTCGTGAACATTTCATTTGATATAGACATCAAAGAGTAATTTAATGCTTTGACAGACACTATGAAGTTTGGGTGTAAATGAATGTTTGGGTAAGTTTGTCGAGACGCTTACAACACTGAAGAGTTTAAGGTCAGTGTTGTGAACTCAGGTAACTTTGATTCGAAATTAATTGTGCTTAGTAGTATCATTATTATCGCATGGCCAAAAAAACTGATTTAATTTTGACTGGTCATCAATATTTAGGGGATCATCGGTCTGAGTGGGTTTAATATAAACAAGACCACGCAATGAGAAAGCAGAAGAAATAGCGTTTCGTTTACGTAGCTTAATAGCGGCTTGCAAGATTTTGTAGTTATGGCCATTGAGATTTTCGTGTATGTATGTGTGACAATAGTAGGTTGCTGTTGTTACGTTTCCTAAACCGAGCATAGCATTTTAGCAAGCTGTTCTTATCATAGGTTTATGTTAATTTTGCAATTATTACATCGGATTTATTGTTGTTAGTACGCAAGCGGAAGATTGAGATGTACGAAGGTATATTTATATTTACAACATTGGAAATAGCGTGAAAACAGTCGTGGAGATTTTCTTGGTATTGGAATTTCAACTTGACAATTTCGTTATTGGCACTGGAATCGTCTTTTGATTCCAGGTTACGAGCTTGGTATAAACTTCGGAGGATATTTTTTCGTTTAAACCCGCCAAAATTCTGCTTTCGGTTTTTCTTATTAATTCTATAATTTTCACAAATTGTTCGTCCAAAAAAGAGAGTCGGTAAAAAATAACCGCGGGGTTTTGTTATTTCTATCCGTGGATATGTTTATATTTGAATCCTTATTGCGTTTTGATGAACCAGAGTCCTCGGTTGCCATTGAGGATAAATCCGCGTTAACGTTGTTTTCAGCATTAGCCATTATTAAAGTTGTTTACCCGCACTAAATTACCGTAACGTACAAATTGTATGTGTTGCGTTACGTTAAGACTTATCACTCAACAAACAGGTGTTCAGTTGTAAAGAGATTACTCGAGTACTCTATTATTGTATCTCTCTAGTACCAGTATTGGTTCGGGATAGGGATACATATTACCAAGCAAAAATCGATCTTTTGATCTTTTGATTCTTACTTAGAACTCAAGAATCGATCTTTTGATTCTTACTTAGAACTCAAAAATCGATTTTTCGATTCTTACGTAGGAATCAAAAATCGATCTTTCGATCCTTTGATTCTTACTTAGAACTCACTTGGATAAAAGAATCGTTCGATCGAGATGACTCCTTTGTTGAAAATGTGAACGTTTTAGTGTACAATGCTTCGCGTTTAACACTGCCGTACCGTTAGATTAACTCTGTTCATCAGTAACACAAATAATATAATATTGTTGTCTTGCTCTTACCAATGTAATCTGTATATTTCATTTTCGTGGTACATCAAAAAGTCAAAACAGAATTGATCTTTCGATTCCCACTGCAAGAATCGAAGAATCATAATAGAAAATCGATCTTTCGATTCTCTATGAAGTCAAAACTCGATTCCGATTTTTAGATTCTTCAAATCAAAGAATCGAGAAATCGAGTACTCGAAAATCGACTTGCGTATCCCTAGTTCGGGAGAGTCAGCTGATATTATATTCGTGAAATTGATAAAGATAAAGATAATTTTCCTTAATTTAAAACCACGGGAATTGTAAATAAAACACTGATTACAAAATTTTCGAAAGTCACACTCTGCGTGTTCCCGTGTATTTTGTTTTGGTATGTGTTTAGTACGTAAATGTTTACTTTAGCCGGGATATGAAAAAACCGCACGTATGGAAACAATTTACCCGTTCAAAATATGCAATTGGTACTAAATTAGTAACTTTTAGGACTTTTCCTACCCTTATAGGTCGAATTTTAAAAAATCCTTTGATACTATATTTAGTACATTTTAGTACTTTTCGTACCCGTCCAGATCGAATTTCCAACAACAACTACACTAAAAATTTCAAGCTTCTAGCTTCAGTCGCTTCGTCTGGGCGATGATCTGTCAGTCACTCACTCATCACCAAGCTCTTTTATATATCTAGATATGGCTTCTTCGGAGTCTGTGTTCGAGGATATAAGGAGCATTTCGCTGGGCTACAGTTAGCCGACCCTCGGTTTTATCAATCTGCTGCAGTCAGTCTTGTTCTGGGCCCTGAAGTGTGCCTCAGTCCTATTCGAGACCTGGTTTCCCATGGGCCCAACTCACAATTTTTGGTTGGGTAATCTCGGGTCCATGTATTATTTAAATTAAATGTCGGGGCAATCTTCAATTGCGTTGGCTCGACGAGTCCTTGTCACACGACTAAACGAGTCGATTTATTTTTATAAAAGGTTATACGATCCGTGGCTCCACGGGTCACACAATGGTCCTGCTCCACGAGAAAATAACATTTTATATATTTATAACGTTTTTGGAAAAATTAAAAAAAAAACTTGTAAATATATATTTATTTTAATTTTAAATTTATATTCTATATGGTGTGGACCCAGCGTTAGATTTTGTCCCCTACCTTTTTATACAACTTTGTGCATTTCGTACACAATACTAGGATAGTAACAAGATCTAACGAGTAACTTTTTTCTAACCGCAGCTTTGTTAACATCCTAGCTTTTTTAAAATCACTCCGTCATTGGATCTCGCCCTATAAGCACTACACAATTACACTGTGTAAAAAGGTAAATAAGTGATTGTTCCAGGAACAATCCATAATAAAAGATAACTCAATTTTGGTTGAGAAAAAACGCTAATCCGTTGTGATTTATTAATTTCTTTTATTTTCATTGATACGCAAACAGAGGGTTTACCCAACATTTGGGTAAGAGGAACAATTAGTATCCTTTCGTTTATGAAAGTACTAAGTTCTTACTTTTATTCTCTAAATATCTTAACTAATAATACTCCCCTTTGAAAGAGCTCATATGGGGACGTCATCGTTGTTCTTTCCAAAACATGGACCAATATTTAAAATTTACCGACTGGAGTATGTATCCTTTGGCAACACATCGTATTAAAAAACAACAATCTCGGTTCGAAATTTGAAAAAAACCTTGGATATACATAAAATTGGGAAATACAGGCTAGACCGGATATACATGGATAGTGTTTTGCGAGTACGTTTTCTATCTTCTGGGAACAAAAACTTCCACTTAACAACCAAACCAGTAGAAAAGTGTGACAAAGATCATCAAAACATCACCATTATATGATGACTATAACAAAACGTGGACCTATGTCTGATTTCTACAATGGATGTTTTGTACCTTTACTTACTTACTTAGTTGGCCCATTACAGAACATTTGTTCCATAGGCCGAACTTAGAAAAGATCTCCATTTTCTCTCTATTTGTTGCTTCGCTCTCTGGAATACCGCGCCTTTTCATCTCATCGTCCACTTGTTTGGCCATCTATTCTTGCCTGCCAATTCTGCATGCACCGCAAGCGGTCCGTATTTATACGTCTTTTTAGCGGGTTCATCATCGCTCATTCTTATGATATGGCCTAGCCAACGCAATCGCTGCATCTCGATACGTTTAACAATATTGATGTCGTTGTATAGCAGATACAGCTCGTGGTTCATGCGACGTCGATATTCACCGTCAACGCAGATTGGTCGTAGATCCTTTCGAAGAATTTTTCTCTCAAACACACCCAAGCACTGCCATGTCTGCTTGCGCAAGTGCCCAGGCTTCGGAGCCATACATCAGCACGGGTAGTATCAGTGTTTTGTAGATCGTTATTTTTGTTTGACGAGATGAGGCTTTGTTTTTAAACTGCTTACCCAAACCCAAGTAGCATCTGTTGGCCAGTACAATTCTTCTTTTTATTTTCACAAACTGATGTCGTTTGTTGTGTTTACGGAGGTGCCGAGGTAGACGAAGTCTTTTACTACCTCAATATTATAGGAACCAACTTCCACAGTCGGTCCGAGCTCAATGGACCGCATAGCGCGTCGACACATCAATTTGGTCTCTCACCGTTTATCGCCATACCCAGCAGATTCTCCTTCGACCTTCATAAAGGTATCGGTTCCCTCTTTTACTGATCGGCCCATGATGTCTATATCATCAGCATAAGCAAGTAACATGTGACTATTCGTGTAGATTGTGCCACTTCTTTTTGACGTTTGCCTCTCGTATAACCTTTTCCAGCACGATGTTAAGGAGATCACACGAAAGGCTGTCTCCTTGTATGAGAAGAGATTTTTTCCTATTTTAACTGAGGACCTCGTGTCAGTTAAAGTCATTTTACAAAGCCGGATGAGCTTTGCGCGGATACCAAATTCAAACATGGCTTGGGAATACCTTTGACGCAGCGGGCTGTCGAAGGCTGCTTTAAAATCGACAAAAAGGTGGTAGGTGTCGATCTGCATCTCTTGGATCTTCTCCAGGATTTGCCGCAGGGTAAATTTCTGGTCAATGGTGGACTTGCAGGTCTAAAGCCGCATTGGTATGGTCCAATTATGTCGTTGACCGTAGGCTTAGTCGTTCGCACAATACCCTGACACGATCTTGTAGGCAATAGGGAGTAGACTTATGCCCCTATAGTTAGAGCATACAGTCTTATTTCCCTTCTTATGGACGGGGCACAGGATACTCAGGTTCCAATCGTCGCTACTCGTTCTTCCTGCCAGATGGTGCTAACAAGCTAATGAATATACCTTATCAGCGTGTCGCCTCCGGTTTTGAACAGCTCGGCTGGTAAGCCATCGGCTCCTGCTGCCTTATTATTCTTCAGCCGATTTATAGCTGTCTTTACCTCATCTTGGCTGGGCGGTATACATTCAATACCATCTTCTGGGATTGGGACTGTGGTATCTTCGTCGTCTTCGCTGCTATTGGATACCAACAGTTTTGAAAAATGTTCTTTCCATATCCTGAGTACACTATCTGATCAGTTACCAAATTATCTTGCTGGTCTCTACAGGAGGATGTGCCTGTACCAAAGCCATCAGTTTGATGCTGACTCTTTGGTAGAATTTTCGGACTTCATCTGGCTCCTGTACATCTCGAGTTTTTCACTCTCCCGCTTTTCCATCTCTCTCTTATTCCTGCGGAAAAGACGTTTCTCCTCTTTCCTTTTCTCCCTGTATCTCTCTCGTGCGCTACGCCCTTGCTACGGATTGTAAAGTAGCCCTATATGCCGCATTTTTCTCTTCGGTGGCAGCACGACACTCCTGGGGCTCAATTCTGCTTCTATGAAAACGTGAAATGAAAATATTTATAAAGGAAAAAACTGTCAAATGAAAAAAATTATAAAGGAAATATTTTTCATTTCAAATTTTCATAGAACAAGAATCCAGCCCCTGATCATACCATGGATTGCTTGATGGAGGTCTCTGGTATCCAAGTATGGATTTTGCGGCTGTTTGCATGGAGAGGGCAATGCTTTGCCATTGCGCTGATATGTTATCGGGATGAGGAGTGATTGATTAAGCAATTGGGCTAGTTGAGTGGAATATGCTATGGCTGTCTGTTGTGATTGCAGCTTACCGATGTCTAACTTTCGTGTTGTGTCTGTTAGTACATTGTTTGCTATGTTTAAGCGGGTGCGTACCTTTGCTGCAACAAGGTAGTAGTCCGAGTCAATGTTTGCGCCTCGGAACGATCGTACATCCAGCACGCTCGATGAATGTCTTCCATCTGTCACAACATGATCACTTTGATTTCTTGTTTTCTGATCTGGAGACTGCCAGGTGCCCTTATGAATATCGAGATGATTAAATCTGGTACTGCTAACTACCATGTTTTTTGCAGCTGCAAAGTCTATCAGCCTCATACCATTGTCAGATGTTTCACTGTGGAGACTGAATTTCCCGACTGTTCGGCCAAAGATATTCTCCTTTCCAATTTTGGCATTAAAATCGCCTAGAATGATTTTAATGTCATGGGCAGGGCAACGGTCATATGTTTCTTCTAAGCGCTCGTAAAATATATCTTTGGTCTGTTCGTCCTTTTCTTCAGTGGGAGCATGAGCGCAAATAAAGCTGATGTTGAAGAATTTAGCTTTTATTCGAATTGCAGCAAGTCTTTCATTCACCGGGGTGAAGTGTGGATACCAGATGTTTTAGTCTCCGACTAACTACGAATCCGCAACCAAACTCATGATTTACGTCATGGCAGCTATAATACAGTGCGTCACCTTTAGGTGTTGTTGTGACGCCTTTCCCAATCCATCGTATTTCCTGTATGGCAGTAATATCGGCCTTGTACTTTTCAAGTACGTCTGCCAATGCGAAGACTGCACCTTCTCTATAAAGAGTGCGAACATTCCAGGTGCAGATTCGCAGATCATGGTCCTTAAAACGTTTGCGGGGTTCGTCAACTTTAGAGGGGTTTGTTTTTCTTTTCTTTCGTTTTTTCATAGTATGCTGTTTTTTCTAGGGGAGGGTTATCCAAACCCAAGTTTTTAACGTTCTTATGGGTGAACGCGCGGCACATGTTAGCTCACTACCTTTAACGGGTGTTAAAGGCAGTTCCCCAGGTGACACCACGAGGAGGTCAGTGTCCACTTGAGATGAAAGAGGGACCAAGATAAATCCTGGTCTTTGCCATGTTAAAACCGGTCAGGACCGTTGCTTGGTATCTTCCATCCCCTACGTCACCTAGCGAAGACTTAATACCAAATTTCAGTTATACCGGTTGAATAATGCGGTTAAAATATTCAAAATACCAAAAATCAAGTAGTACCGTTTTATTATGGCTATATGAAGGCCAATACTGACAAATTTCCGGTGGAAAGTTCCATACCCTCAACAAATTCAAATTTCGGTGGGATTTTGGAGCTAAAACCTTCAAAATACCAAAAATCGGGAGGTACCGTTCTATGGGGCCTATATAAAGGCGTGGACCTATACCAAAGAAATCTCAGGTAGAAATTTGTATACCTTCAACGACGACTGAATATCAAATTCCAGCAATTTTGGTGGAATATTGTGGCCACAACCTTTAAAATACCGAAAATCGGGAGGTACCGTTCTATGGGTGCTATATAAAGGCGTTGACCTATACCAACAAATTTCAGCTGGAAAGTTTCTTTACCCCTTTCGAAGACTAAATACTAAATTTTAGCCATTGTGTTTGGGATATTTAGGTAACAACCCTCAAAATATTGAAAATCGGAAGGTACCTCTATATAATGCGGTTGTATGAATGATGGACCTATACCGACAAATTTCAAGTGGAAAGTTTAATACCCCCAACTAAGACTAAGTACAAAATTTCAGTCATTTCGATATGATAATGAGGCTAAAGCCTTTTGAAAACGCCAATTGTGGTGATTTTTACCAGAAATGAAGGGCGGTTGGTTTTATGATGTGAGCCTCGAAAATATTTCGATAGTAAAGGCGTGGACCAATACCAAAAAATTTCAAGTGGGAAGTTGTATACCTTCATCGAAAACTAAATATTAAATTTCAGCAATTTTGGTGGGATACTGTAGCCACAACCTTCAAAATACCGAAAATCGGGAGTTACCGTTCTATGGTACGGAAGTTCAGTTGACATAAGAAAGATTTGAGCCAAATTTAGTCAGCCTACGTCAAGTGGTTCGGTAGTTATAGAGTTTTTACCCAACACTTGGGTAAATATTCGGGTATTTACCCAAGTATTTACCCACTTGTTTAAAGTATTGCAAAACTATCCATTTTGAAACGATTTCACAACCTTAACCCAGGAATAAGGTGTAAGATGTTGTATTGGCGATTCAATATAGTAAATACCCAGAAATGGGTTTTTACCCGGTATTTACCCAATTTACCGGGTATTTACCCATTGAGTATTTACCCACTGTCCACCTCTAATTATTCAGACATTCGAATAGGATCAAAATAAGAAACCGCAAATGTAGGAAAATAATCCGGTAAAGTACCGAAAACCAGGAAAAATTCGTTCAATAATGGTACAGTAGACTTTATGTTTAATTCCAAATGGTTTCCGCATTTTAGGAAATTTTTAATTTCTTCTGCCGTTAGAATTTGAACATATCCAGCACAAATGCAACTTTGTGCATTCGCACAAAGTGATAGATGTCAAATTCTAACGAGTAAAAATCGCGCCACTTTGCAACACCTAGCTTACTCGTTACTATTATACTTCACTTCGTTTTGGATATTCGTCCACCGAACAACACACCAATTGTAAATAAAAGGTAAAGATATTGTCTCCGACAATATTATTAAATAAAGAATTTTTCATTTTTATTATTATAAAAGAATTGATACTGGTGTTTTTCTTTTTTTTTTTTTTGGTTTTTTATTTCTTTTTATTGCTCCGCAAACATTGGTCCTGTTCGAGCCGAATCGAATCTAATTGGTTTGCAACAACAACATCTAATTGGTTTTTGGTTTTTCTTTGTTTCACAAAGGCGCACTGACTCCGTCACAGCAGCATAATAACAGCAATCCATCCATCAAAAGAATTCACCCACATCACTCATTAAATTCATCATCCATAAATTTCATCAAATATTGTTTAAGGTGAGTACCGTCAATATTAGTGAGCATTCGCGTGTGTTTTTTTGCATTTTACTTCAAATAACAAAGTGTTACTTTCTTCTTCATACGTCCGTCTTACAACACCGTCGCGCGTTGTTGTTGTTACATTTTGCAAATTTCATATTCTCAGCAATATTCTCAACATATTCTCAACAAGCAAAATTAAAAAGTGCAGTGAACCCTTCAATAATATTTGTTGGTGGCAAAATTATTTTTTAAATAATCTCATAGTGTTGTTAGTGTTTTTTTATCCAAGTGCCCAATTCGAACTAGAAAAAGAAAAAAGAAAAAACACTAACAAATATACCTGCCAACCATCCTCACTGCTTGCTTGTTTATCGTTGACGTTGGGTATACACACATACGTACACATTATTAACGTACGAGGCCGGGTTCAAAAGGCAGTTATACAACGGTTGGTTGAAAAGTTTGCATTGAATTTAAATTAAATTTTTGAAATTTTTTTTATCGATTTTTTTTTGTGTGGAAAAAATTATTCGAGTGAAAATATTATCAAACGGGTCGACTTCCGGTGCACCCTACACTCGATATTAAGTAAAGTAAACTCAAATAAGTGATTTTTTCGCGAATATTTTATTAATTATAAATATATTTCTATATTTATTTAACATTCTTATAAAATTTATTTGATTTTTTGAAATTTTATTGTTGTTGTTGGTCGTTCGGGTGTATTTTACAGTCCGTACACCCTACTTTGGTTGAAATTTTTACGAATTTCTAGATTTTAAAGCTTTTTTTGAACTTTTTTTCGCAATTTCCGTTGAATTATTTCAATTTCTCCGCAAGAAATAATTGGGTTGAGTATTCTTCGATACATTTAACCAATTTTTTGATACACAGTGAGAAATTTTGGGACTTTTCGGTACATGTGAAAAAAATATTTCGTAATTGTTTTGGATTTTCATGATTTTTGGTATATTTTTCGATATATTAAAAATAAAATTGGGTATTTTTCGATTCCGATTTTAAAGATCGTTGGATTCAAGCATATTTTTTGGAAATTGTTGAAGTTTTTCTATAATTTGTTATTTACATTGGTGTTTCAGGTCTTAGAATTTTTATTCGAAAACAGAATTTAGTGAATTTATTCGAATTCATTTGGTGTTTGGCTAATTTTTTCGAGCGATTTTAAAAGATTTGTATATTTTTTGGATTTTTTTGTGCTTTCGGTTCAATTAATTTAAATTCTAATCAAAATGTCGCTTACTCCTTTGGACTTTTTCATTAGAGCCACTGATTTCCTTATCACTTTCGATCAAAATCTATCTGCTCTCCGAGATGAAGATTTTGATGTTTACATTCTTGAGGCGCAAGCCGTTGAAGTAAAGGAAATGTGGGGAAAAGTCAAAGATAGGTATGATGAATGTCTTAATTACCTAAAAACTTCTGATCATCCTGATCCTACAGATGTTACCTCGGCTGAGAGTAAATACCAGGTAGCGTTTAAGGCATTCATAAATAGCATTGCCATGATTAATAGGAAATTGGATAAAGTTAGAACACCGAAGACCTCTTCGGCCAATATTGGGCACAATGGAAATAGTACCCTGCGATCGGAGTACAATGGTTCCGATGATAGTTTACCTATTTCTCAGGTTTCTCATCGTACGGGAGCATCAATGGGAGCGTCAGCGTACTTAGGTGAAAGTAATTTTCATAATTTGCATCTACCTCCTTGCGATATTGATGTTTTCAACGGGGATTTCCTTTCCTGGCCGACATTTAGGGATTTCTTCTCCGCTGTTTTCATTAAAAATAACAGTCTAAGTGACATTGAAAGGTTATGTCACTTATTGAAAAAGACAAGTGGCGAAGCGAAGGATATAGTTTCCAAGTTTCCTCTTACACATAAGAGTTTTGACTTAGCGTGGAAGGCATTAAAGGCCACTTATGACAATGTTCGTATACTTGTCAATAATCAATTGAAATTATTATTCGATCTTCCGGTCCTTGAAAATGAATCTTGTTCAGGATTGAAAAATTTACAAAGAGGAATAAATGGTTGCATTTCTGCAATGGCCATTTATGATGTCTCTACAGCGGATTGGGACCCAATATTAGTTTTCACTTGTATTCAAAGGTTGCCCAAAGATACTGTCACCTTGTGGGAACATACAGTAAAGGACAAATCTGCATTGTCAACTTGGAAAGATTTGGATTGTTTCCTTTCGGAAAGAATTCAAACTTTAACATGTCTTCGAGATATAAGGGGTATAGATTCTTCCAAAAAAGGTGATAAAAAGATTCGCTCTCACGTAACTAAAGCCTCGACTAAGTCTTCTTCCGCTCCTTCTCAAAAATGTTGCGTTCTCTGTCCCAGATCTGTTCATTCCTTGCGTTTATGTCCAGAGTTCATAAAAATGACAGTCGAAAGTCGCTATTCGGTGATTCTTAGACACCAGTGTTGTTTGAATTGTTTGACTGTTGGGCATGAAGTAAAGAAATGTATTAGTAAGCATAGTTGTGGGAAGTGTAATAAACGGCATCATACGCTACTTCATAGAGAATCTTCAAATGTTTCAAATGCTTCTAGATCAGCTGCTCCACTACAAAGAAATTCGATCTCTTCTTCAGCTCCACCTTCTTCCTCCGCTATTGATCAAAATGGTCCATCGACTTCGTCAGGTTTGACGTCTGGTCAGTCAAATTTTAACACCCTCCATGTTTCCCAGAATAAAAATGTTTTATTGGGCACGGCCATGGTGAACATTATTCATCACGGTATTTATTATCCTGCTCGTGCTCTCATCGATCCAGCGTCTGAAGCCTCTTTTATAACCGAAAAATTGCAGCGTCAGTTAGGTATCTCCGCAAGTTCGACTCTTGCCACGGTTTCAGGGGTAAATCAGACAGTGGCCACTACTTCTAGGAAGATATGTTCGCTGAATATTGCCTCTCCTATACAGGATTCTTTGGTATTTCAGTTAACGGCGCTAGTGATTCCTAGTATTTCAGGCAATTTACCATCCTTTTTGGTTAGTCCTGAGTTCGCTTCACGATTGCCAAATCTTCGTTTGGCAGATACACAGTTATTCGACTGTAGACCGGTAGATATGTTAATAGGAGCAGATTTATACCCACGAATTTTATTGCAGGGAACTCATATTAATCTGTTAGATTCATTAGTGGCGCAGAAGACAGTTTTCGGGTGGATAGTTACCGGCCCAGTTCCAAATTCCAGTGTGAGGGTACATTCCACTACTCTTAACTATTCAGAAGAGGCAAATGTAGACAAGGCATTGTTACGTTTTTGGGAATTAGAGGAACCCCCCAAACGGTCAATTTTGTCTCCAGCGGACAAATTTTGTGAGGAGAATTTCAAGTCCACTACTGTCCGGGACTCTGAGGGCAGATATGTGGTCACCCTTCCCATTAAGCCAGAATATTTAGGTCAATCAGCGTTAGGACATTCAAGAACGAATTCTTTACGGCAATTCCTTCGTAACGAGGCTTCCCTCTTACGAAAACCAGGAATTAAGGAGGTGTACGATGAGGTAGTAAAGGAATATTTAGAGTTAGGTCACATGAAGCCTGTTTCTTCATCTTCAGCCACTTCCATGGTTTTCTATTTGCCTCATCACCCTGTGATAAATCCAGAGAAGCCCACTACCAAATTAAGAATCGTTTTCAACGCCTCTAGCGGAACTTCAAGTGGCAAAAGTCTTAACGACATTTTGTATGTAGGTCCTACTTTGCAGTTAGATTTAGTCCTGCTTATATTAAGATGGAGACTCTTCCAGTTTGTCTTTAACTGCGATATAACTCAAATGTATCGCCAAATTAGAGTTTGTTCCCAACACACACCTCTTCAAAGAATAGTTTTTAGGGATTCTCCCGACCAAGAAATTCAAGACTATGAGCTCCAAACAGAAACTTTCGGTGTAAACTGTGCACCGTATTTAGCTATACGGACTTTATTACAATTAGCTGACGATACTGAAAGGGAATTTCCGCTTGCAGCCCACATCTTACGTAGGTGTATGTATGTGGATGACGTTTTGGCAGGTTATCACGATTTGGGCTCCGCTCAAAAGGCTCGTGATGAACTGATTCAAGCATTATTATCTGCCAAATTTAAATTAAGAAAGTGGACGTCGAATGACCGTACCATACTAGAATGCTTGCCCCCTGAACATTTGTACGACACAAAGCTTCTTACATTCGTAGAAGCGAGTAGTTGCAAACCTCTAGGGATTCGATGGAACGCGCAAACAGATCTGTTCTATTTCAGTGTGAACCCTCTCGCTCACAAAGATAAATATACCAAACGGGAAGTTTTATCCACTATCGCAAAGTTGTTTGATCCTGTAGGCTGGTTAGGACCAGTGATAGTGGTAGCCAAAATTATAATGCAAAAGGTTTGGCAAGATAAAATTGACTGGGATGATTCACTACCATCTTCGACGGCAAGTGAATGGCAAAGATTTGTGAACACCTATAAGGATGTTAATTACATTAACATTCCTCGATGGGTTAATTATGCCCCAGATTGTCAAGCCGAACTTCACGTTTTTTCTGATGCCTCAGTAAAGGCATACGCGGGGGTGATATATATTCGTATTGTCACACCGAATGGGCAAATTTACACAAATTTACTATCTTGTAAGACCAAGGTTGCTCCGCTTAAGTCGATTTCATTGCCTAGGTTGGAACTATGTGGTGCAGTTTTGGCTTCAGAGTTGGTGAAATCAATTATTTCTGAGATTGGTATAGATTTTCATAGGATATATTGCTGGACAGATTCTACGATCGTCCTCTCGTGGCTTAGAAAAACCCCTTCAGCATGGACAACGTTCGTTGCCAATAGGGTAAACAGAATTCATGAAAACGTTGGTCAAGAAAATTGGTATCACGTGCGGTCAGAAGACAATCTCGCAGATTTAGGTAGTCGTGGACTTTCACCGGCGGACTTAGCTGCTTCTGAAATGTGGTGGTGTGGTCCTTCGTGGTTGCGCTTAGATAGTTCGCAATGGAATCTTCCAGATTTATCATCTCTGGATACTGATCTAGAGATGCGAGGTGTAAAAAGTCATGCGTCATTCTTTTCAGAATATTCGGACATTTTAGAAAGATTTTCGTGTCTGAAAACGGCTATAGGAGCCATTGGATACATGCTTAGGTTTTTCCACCGCACTCATCCTCTGCATAGGGGAAATCATAATTTTGAGGAAATAGCTCTTTCGAGTTCTGAGGTCCATTTTGTTAAACTACGTTTAGCAATGTTAGCTCAAAAGGTTCACTATGCAGAAGAATATAATAGTCTGTTAAATAAAAGGCCCTTGCATTCTAAGAGTTCGATTTTGTGCTTAAATCCGTATTTAGATGAAGCAGGAGTCATGAGAATTAATGGGCGTTTAGTTAGGTCGCCAACTCTTACTCCTGCGGAAACACATCCTATACTACTTCCATATAATAGTCGATTTACTTATTTGTTACTGCAGGATATTCACATTCGTTCAATCCATGGACAAATTCAATTAATGTTGCGTATAGTTCGTAGTGAATATTGGGTACCTCGTCTCACTACATTGATTCGTACAGTAGTTAGTCGTTGCAAGCGTTGTACATTGTACAAAAGTCGAGTTTGTACTCAAATCATGGCAGCTCTCCCTCCGGAGAGAACATCTTTCACTAGACCATTTGCTACCACATGGGTAGATTTTGCCGGGCCTATTGACATAAAATCATTCACTGGTAGATGTTGCAAGATTACTAAAGGATACATCTGCGTTTTTGTTTGTTTTTCGACAAAGGCTGTACACTTAGAAGCTGCTTCTGATTTATCCACAACAACTTTCCTAGCAGCATTTCATAGATTTATTTCGCGTCGCGGTTGTCCAAAAACGATGTTTTCGGATAACGGCACCAACTTCGTTGGAGCTTCGCGACACTTAGAGGAGGATTTTAAAGGTTTCTTGAGGGAAAGTCGTGAGCGTATATGTTCTGAATTGAGTTATCAAGAAATAACATGGAATTTCATAGCTGCTGGGGCTCCACATATGGGTGGTCTTTGGGAAGCAGCTGTGAAAAGTTTCAAGTTGCATTTTAAGAAGCATGCAAAGAACATAAAATATACGTTTGAGGAACTGTCTACACTTCTATGTAGGATAGAAGCATGTTTAAATTCGCGGCCACTGTGTCCTATGAACGACAGTCCAGATTCTCAAGTGGCACTTACTCCGGGACATTTTTTGATAGGATCTCCAATTCTTGCTCCACCGGAGCCAACAATAAATGAATCTCCCCTGCATATCGTTAACCGGTTTAGAAAAATGAAAGCTTTAACTCAACAATTCTGCCTCCGGTGGAAGGAAGAGTATTTGAAAGGTCTCCATAAACGTTATAAGTGGAAATATCCGGAACGCGATATACAGACGGACGATTTAGTCGTTATTCGTAATGAGCAATTACCCCCCACTTCGTGGAAACTAGGTCGCGTTATCAACGTGTTTCCGGGTGTCGACGGACAAGTACGCGTGGCGGATGTCCGCACAGAAAACGGTGTTGTAAGACGACCGGTAGTCAAGTTGGTCATTCTGGCCAACGAGTAATTGTTTCTTATAATATTATCGCGGCATCTCTCTTTTTCATAGAATGGAAAATATGAGCAAGATTGCCGCTACCCTCCCCAACTTTGAGGACGAGCTATTGATGTCCGATGAGGAGAGGGACTTCGATGTAAAGATGGCTCCTGAAAAGAAAATTGATAAGGAAGATCCGAATAGTGCGGAGAAAATGGAGGCGGCTCCTATCCGGGAGGTTGGACCCCGTCCTCCAGTAGATGATGGTAGTGCCCTTAAGGCAAATAGAGCCGAGGTGACTCCTATCCGGGAGACTGCACACACACCTCGGGCTCCTAGCTTTGATTTGGATATCACGGAAGCTGCTCCCATCCGGGTGGTTGCACCAAAGGCTTCGGGTGAACCGTTGAAGAATTCCGTATCCGCGGACCAAAGTAAGTCGGCACCGTCGACTGTTTCTATTCGGAAAAACTCAGGTTCGAGAAGAAGTGAACAGCGCTGCGCATTCTGCAATCACGGTCACAAACTTCGTGACTGTGGTAAATTTCAAAGTTTGTCCCATGAGGGCAAAGTTCGGGTCGTGGTGTCCAAATGGTTGTGTTCGAACTGTCTTAATGGGGACCATTTTTACAGGAATTGTCGGAACCCAAAAAGATGCCAGATCTGTCAACGTGATCACCACACTCTGCTACACCCCACAAACAATTCACCAAATCTGGATCTTAGGAGCCCAAACCGCAGAAATGTGCGTTCACATCCTTCCGTCCCATCCTCTAACAACGAAATATCTCCCTTCACTCCCTTCCAAAATCCCATCCCCATGTCCGCTCCTTTGCTTTCCTTCCAGCCAACCGTGACGTTGACCCCAACAATGATTGTGAACATCAATATAGGTGAGCGAAGAATACCCGTAAGGGCTCTTTTAGACTCGTGTTCGGGGCACAGTCGGATCTGCCAGTCGCTTGCGGAGAAGCTTCAGTTGGGTGTGGTGCCAATGGGACATGGCATGTTTTCCCAAATAAATGTGGGGTCTTTGTATGAACGGGCCCAAAACGTGACGGTGTTTGCGCAGGTCATGCCGTTACGAGATATCGTGAAACCTTCGACGTCAGCACCAGAGAGTATTAAGGAAAGATATGCTGGTCTACAATTAGCAGATCCCGAGTTCTATAGGGCGGGACACATAGGTCTCATTCTTGGGTCTGAGGTTTACCCCAGAATCATAAAGATGCAAACCTTCTCGAACCCGGGTTTTCCGTTGGCTCAACTTACTATATTTGGGTGGGTTATTACTGGGCCCTGTAGTATGTAAGTTGAAGATGTAGCGCCAATGAAGATTGGCATGGGCTCTCCGAGCCACTTGTTTTTTTGAAAAAATTATTTAATAAATGAATTAAAAGAAAATGCTCACCGTTGACGGTTCTACCCTTGAATTTTCATATACATATGTACATAGACACATTCATAACTAGATATTAAGTCGTTTTAGTTGTAACATCGCTGGATGTTCCAAGGTGGCCGAGAAATGTTTAATTCCAAATGGTTTCCGCATTTTAGGAAATTTTTAATTTCTTCTGCCGTTAGAATTTGAACATATCCAGCACAAATGCAACTTTGTGCATTCGCACAAAGTGATAGATGTCAAATTCTAACGAGTAAAAATCGCGCCACTTTGCAACACCTAGCTTACTCGTTACTATTATACTTCACTTCGTTTTGGATATTCGTCCACCGAACAACACACCAATTGTAAATAAAAGGTAAAGATATTGTCTCCGACAATATTATTAAATAAAGAATTTTTCATTTTTATTATTAGAAAAGAATTGATACTGGTGTTTTTCTTTTTTTTTTTGGTTTTTTATTTCTTTTTATTGCTCCGCAAACACTTTATATAGGTCAGTTTCTTGCTATAAGCTACCCCTTGCCGACGTTAGGCACGCTATAAATTCGCAGCAGGCAACAGAAATTGCAAAGACAAAAATCACGAAAAGTTTGAAAAATGCAAGTTTTTCAGCTATTTCTGTATTTATATAAAGCCCCCTATTTGAAGAATGGAGCATTAGAGATCAGGAACAATGAGAAGAAATAGAAATGGTGAAAGTTGTGTCGATAAAATAGCGAAAATCCCGAAAAATTTGGGACAAATATTGAAAAATAATAATTTAGCAATTTAATAAGCAAATCCAGTCTACAGTTAGATAGAATTTTCTAAAGAATTAGCAAAACTTTCGAAAAATTGGGAAAAAAAATGGAAAATGTGTTTTTTGGACAAATTTCGTTATTTGTGGAGCGCCACCTATCGACAGAAAGCGGAACTAAATGTAACGGCGAGCTGTGTAATTGGATTATAACTCCAAAGAACCCGAAATAATTTCGAAAACAACGAAAAAATTTGAAAAAAAAATTAAAAAATAAGAAAACGAGAATATTTTCCAGATATCTTCGTATATAAACCGCGCCGTCTAGCGGAAATTTGGCGAACTATAAATGGGCAGGAATGACGTGTCTCGACCCCTCACTTGTATATACACATTATTATATCATAATATATATGTCACACACAAGTTATAGTTCCATCACATAAACGGGCTTGCTGTAGGGTGCACATATATTGAAGAGCACAACGTATTGTATTTGTTTCTTTTTTCTGTGTAGGAAGCAGTATATCCCTGAATGCCTGCTCCGGATTCTTCTGGTCCATGCCGGGATAGAAGGAAACCCGGGACCAATATATTTGTGCTCGGTTTGTCACATCCGCATCTTCACCCATATACAATCTTCGGTGAGATGCAATAGATGTCGGGAGTGGGTGCATCTTAGGGGTTGTTCTGGACTTGTCCACGCGAGGGACAAGACCGGGACAATGCTGTTGCAGCATTTAACAGCCGTTGTTGTTCCAATCCCAGAAAATGTATCCTTTTTGCAATTTAATTGCAATGGACTCCGAGGTGGAATTTATGAACCGGAAGAATATCGAGGTCGCGGCGGTGCAGGCAACCAAGCTGAACGACAACTACAGCTTAGAGCGTATTAAGGAAGGATCGCACCAGAAATGGGGGATTAGCTTTCCTTTTGCACCAGTCTATATCGCTTGAGTCTGACTCTAATGACTCGTACATAGAATGTATGGGGGTACCAGTCAGGTGTGGTACTGCCGAGATAGATCTGCTGAACGTATGCATAATCGTCTGGTCTTGGGGGACTTGGGGTCATAATCGTCTGGTTTAAGATGTGGCATTCGGCCCTCGGAAACGACCAGAGGTGTACAGCGCTGACTGAGCAGATTGATAGCTCTACGTTTTGCTCGGTCAATGAGGACGCTCCTACCAGAATTAGAGGAGAGTGCCACAGTTCACCAGACATAACCATCGTGTCACCTGACATATGACGTTACCTGGCAACCCTTGCTTCCCCTTTCATCATCCCTTTCGTCTATCATAAAAAAGCTGGGCCGGGTTTCAGAGAGTTCACCAATCACCGCTTCATTCGACAGTTTGTCGGGCACCCCACGAGTGACAGGGCGAAAAGAAGAGTACTACGTCGCATCAGATCTCTTCCTCTTCCCCAGTGTCAGAAATAGCTATCTAGTTGCCGCAGCACAGCACGACAACAGCGCTGCACATTATCTCCACACATATTTGTCGGGGACTCAACCAGAGAGCCCCGTGTGACAGAACAGTAATGGTGCGCTTGACTTATCAAAAGCCTTTAATGCTGTCAGGCACTGCACGCTGTTTGAGGACATAGAGCAGACAACCCTCCGGCCAAAGTTGAAATTTATATTACAATTATATGTGTGGACGCCAGTCGTACGTGGAATTCGGGAACAAGAAGTCCAAACCCCGTAGAGTGAAACAGGGAGTTCCCCAGACGGCACTGAGATCGTAATGTATGCGGATGATTCTACGATCTTGGCGGCAGGTACCTACCCTGATGACATCTGCGAGAGACTGAACACCTATTTGCCGATCTTACCACCTTTTCTAACGCGAGGAATATGCAGATATCCGCCACTAAATCTACGGCCACTGTGTTCACCACATAGACGGCGCTGTATAGAAGAGAGTTGAATGTCGTGGCCGGTGGTAGCAGAATTCCGACCCCAAACTGCCCCAAAGTTCTAGGGGTCAAATTCGACACTTCGCTCACGTCGTCCGCGCATGCCGCAACTATCTGCGACAAACTGAAATATAGGAACAAAGTCCTCATATCTCTAGCCTGCAGCACTTGGGGTCATATAAAGAAATCTTGTCGGTCTGTGGTAAGCTATGCGGCTCCAGCTTGGTGCCCAAATTTATGTGATACGCATTGGAATAAGATTCAAGCTTGTCAGAATGCCACCCTGAGAACAGCAACAGGGTGCCTCCTCAAGTCGTCGTTGGACCAACTGCATGAGGAGGCAAAGATTCTTCCAGTAAAGCAACACAATGAGATGCTGTCGTTGCAGTACTTGCTAGGATGTTACCGTGAGAGAATATCCACGACCTAGAGGCAGAGGTCCAACGATATACGAGATAACCCCTAGATAAACAGACATACCAAGCAGGCTTATATAAGATTACCTACTCATCTAACTCCAGTATATCTGTGGTTACATCCCATCGAAGCAGCCACTTTCCTGAAGCCAGATTGAGCAGAAGAACAAACACACAAACATACAATAATAAACACTGCTACAACAACAACAACTGAGTGGAACCACGACCAGACACTGCGTTGTAGGGTTGTACAATCTACTTCAATTGAAAGATCTAGTTCAATAACTCAGCTCTTTTAATTGAACTAGTTCGGTAATCTAGTTCATAGTTCACTATCCATTTCAATCGTTCGGATCAGAATCGTTCGTTTGATGAAAACGCATACATACACCACACAAACAATAGAATAATATAAATTAATTACTCCAGCACAAAAAATTTTACATTTAGATGTTTTATTTCATTCATAAAGAAAGATCAAGTTGGTATTAACTTAAGAAAAAACGTCCTTCAATTACATAGGTGATTGGAAAAAAATATGTTCTATGTGTAGAAGTCATTGCGATAAAAGCTTTGTGGGCGTTCCTTTTAATTTTGTTCCTCTTTTCTATCCAAAACTAGCCACATTGAATATGCAATCGATTTGACATATTGAAATATTTTATGTTTTTTTTTTGCAAAAACCTTCCTTTTCGAACATCTATTTATTTCATGTACATTGATCCAAAACATAAACTCCTCACATTACGAAGGCATCACTAACCCAGACGACGGCGGCACTTTATGCATTTGTGAACGACATGTTGAACTAGATTGCAAATCGTTCGTTCGTTGATCGTAGTACGTAGTTTACTTCAGTGAACTATTGAACTATATCGACTGATCTAGTGCATACGTTTTTTCAAGGAATCGTTCAATTGAATTAGTTCGTTCATGAACTATACAACTATACTGCGTTGGCTGAACGGACAAACAACTCAACAGGGACCAACACGAAATGATA
Organism: Musca autumnalis; assembly: GCF_047663935.1. Classification (NCBI taxonomy): domain Eukaryota; kingdom Metazoa; phylum Arthropoda; class Insecta; order Diptera; family Muscidae; genus Musca; species Musca autumnalis. The sequence continues at coordinate 131,410,468 of NW_027411644.1, forward strand.
TGTATGTGTGTTTACACTCATTCATCACTAGCTATGTTGTTGAAGAGACGATTCAACAGTGGATGTTTCTCAAACAACAACAACTGCAGTGGAATATATTCTTATTCAACAGAACGATGCTTGATAATATATAATAAATATTAAATGGAGAGGAATATTCTCGCGGCTATCAGTGCTATGAAAAAACACACACTGCAGTGAGTCAGAAATTAAATCGAACGGAGAACGGAATTTAACAAATGTATTATTTCAATAGGAAAAAATAATAATTTTCGAACCAATTAAAATGAACAAGTTAATTGGAAATTAAATGAATAATTAATCATTCAAGTTTAAATGCCCGTAATAAATTGAACTTTTTGCAGAAATTTGCAAATCGAATTCAGAACATCGTGCGCTAAATAAAGCTGAAAAATCAAATTGCGACGGCAAAACGCACTTTGGACTTGAATATCAGTTCTTGCATGCAATATTGTTTCACTTTAGATAACTGAATATACAAATCACAAACATACCTTTTGATCGATGAAATATGAAGACGAATGGATATGAAAGTTCGAACAGGACCAAAATGAAAACGCCAATTGTGGGGATTTAGTGGAAATATTTCCCTCAGAGTTCATCGGGAAGGAATATAGAAATGCAAAATAGGCAAGAAAATGAAATATGTTAGAATTGTGAAAAAGCACAATAATGGTTCTTTATTGAATTCCGCTTACCAAGGACAATAGTACTGGCTGATGCTTAGGTAACAAGTGTTTTATTATAAGAACATTAGAAAGTTAAATGCAGTAGTAAAACTCAGAGAGAGAATGAGAGCATACATTGTACAATTCTGAGCAGAAGTACAGATGCCCAATGCAAACATTTTGGCATGTAGGAAAACGAATATTATGGTTGCCGGTTGAGAAAAATCGGCGTGAACACCATCAAAATACCGAAAATCGGGGGCTATATCATATTGCACATTTTCAATACCAACCATCCCAGGCGAAATAGAAACTTCTATATAAAATTACTAAGCTCTGTCTTAAAAACTGCAAGCTGTATCTTGATTTCAACAGATGGAATGATGGACAGACGGACTTAAAATTTTATGCTGATCAAGAATATATATGAGGAATAACAATTTTTTTTAGTTTTCCATAAAAAAAAAATTAAAAAAAAAAATCTTAAGCTACATGAAAGATTTTTGGTGCATAGATTGGGAAAAATTTCCGATTCTCAAATATGTTCGAGATGCTAATTTTATTTGTTGCAAAAGTTATGGCGATTTTAATTCTGATAATAAGAAATAAATCTTAAAACAAAGCTACTCATTATATTGCGAAACATTGCTAAATAAGGGCTTCCTACGTACTATATGATTACTGAGGTCCCATAACATTAGTGACAAAGTTGTAAATTTTCGCGGAAATTAAGAAAGAAGTAAAAAATTGCTTGCTTGCAACTTATTTTATTAAAATTTAAGCTGTTTATGTATCGGAAAAATATTTTAAAAATATGTACGTAATCTAAACATAAAGAAATCTGTTTAGCGGTTTGCACATTTTAGCAAAAACAAATATATATATATATATATATATATATATATATATATATATTGAGGTAAGTTATAACAGTTTTGTAAGAGAAAATATTTTTCAAATTTGTTTGTGAGTTAGTTGAAGAAAATGTAAGAAAATTAGGTCGGAGTTATTCTTCTATTTCAGTTAAATTTCACGCTGTTTTCGCAAAACTGCGAGTGATGTGTCAGTTTTTTTCAGTTTCGCGATATTTTCAAAAACATTTTTCGCACATTTTTCGGTTTTTGCAGTTGCTGTTTTCGCCGTTCTAGGGGATGGATTTTCACGATCTATGATTTATATGATCCGGACCGCCGAAAAACTAAAATATCGCGGGGTAACAGCACACTCAAAAGGCTATTGTAAATACTGTACCCAAAAAATATGTTTTTTAGAAAATAGATCCCACTAAATTTTGGCCTTTGGCAATAGATTACTCTGCTGCTGTGTGGGCTACATTAATCTTATTAATTGTTTTTTGAAATACTCGAATGCGCGTTCCAGTTAAATTAAAAATACGAAAAACACCTAAAATCCGGCTTCAAAATGTCAGCATCTATAAAAGGTGGAAGCAGTGGAAATTTCGAAAAGTAATACATTACTACTGCTCGGAGATTTTAATGCTCAAGTGGGATGTGACAATGATGGGTACGAGAGTGTCTTAGGAACCCACGCACTTGGAAATCGCAACACTAATGGCGAACTACTAATAGAACTGTGCTGTAACTTTGATCTCAAGATAGGTGGTTCGCTTTTCCCTCACAAGCGAAACCATAAAACTACGTGGAGAGCTCCCTCTGACAATTATGAGAACCAAATTGACCATATTTGTATATCAAGAAAGTGGAGCAGTATGCTATGTGATGTTCGCAACAAAAGAAGTGCAGAAATCGGAAGTGACCATTATCTCGTTTTAGCAGAGGTAAAACTAAAACTATCCCAGCAGAAAAAGAAGAATGTCGACTCACAAAGAAAAACCTTTGATATCGAGAAACTAAAAAACAGCACATCCAAAAATATGTTCATAGACAAAGTATGTAATATCAACATAAACTCCCTTGATACACTAGAAGAGAAATGGAAACGATTTAAGGACAACATAACGGAAATATGCACGACGGTTTTAGGATTGAAGCGAAAACAACAAGATTCCGATTGGATAACGAGTGAAACATGGGAACTAATTGAAGAAAGGAAAATCTTCAAGGGCAAAATGCTTTCTGAAAATGCTGAAGACAAGTTGGAACTATTCAGAGAGAAGCACAAACAGTTATCCAAAGATATTAAAAAGCATGTAAAAAAGACTTACTATGGTAAAATGGGGAGTGAGGCTCAGACAGCTGCTAACAAGGGGAACTCAAAAGAACTCTATAAAATTATAAGGAAATTGAGTGGCAAGGATACACTCATAAGTAACACGCCTGTAGAAGATGAAACAGGGTCTCTCGTGACATCAAAAGACGAACAAACAAAAGTTTGGAAAAGACATTTTGAAAAAACGCTGAACATCAGCCAAAACCACCAAGCACAATTCCTCATCTCAAAAATACATCCCACAAATGCAGAGGTAAAAACAGAAAATCCTTCAATTGCTGAAATAGAAGAAGCGATTAATGCCATAAAACCCGGTAAAGCCCCAGGTATTCCAGCAGAATGCTTTAAAGTCTGTAGCAATATAATGGCTGAAAAACTACACCCGTTATTCAAACAGATATGGGAGGAGGAAACTATCCCACAAGACTGGAAAGAGTCAATTATAGTGAAACTTCCTAAAAAGGGTAACAGAACAAAATGTGGCAACTGGAGAGGCATATCCTTACTGCCATCAACACTACTAATTTTCAACAAAATAATTTTTAGAAAAATTGTTGCGAAAAAACCAAGCTGGTTTCCGAGCAAGGAATTCATGCATCGACCACATATGCACAACAAGAATCATCATTGAACAATCCGTAGAGTATAACGCAAGTTTATATCTAGCATTTGTGGACTATGAAACAGCGTTCGATGCCCTAAACAGAAAATGCATATGGAGCTCACTTCTATCAAAAGGAATACCCAAGAAACTAGTGACACTTATAGAAAATAGCTATATTGGTACGACTTCCAGAGTGTTGCACGAAGGAGTCCTCAGCGAAGCGTTTTTTACAACCAGTGGAGTGCGACAAGGCTGCACATTATCACCGCTATTATTCGTCACAGTTCTTGACGCAGTGTTTGAAAATCTAGACTCAACACCATCTGGTCTAAATTGGAATTTGTTCGACAAACTTGGGGATCTGGAGTATGCAGACGATGCCGTTTTACTTACAACAACATACTCAGATATGCAAAACAAATTACTCAACCTGTCAGAGGAATCATTAAAAGTTGGTCTGAAGATAAACTGCGGCAAAACAAGAACTATGAGGATAAATTCCAATAATAACAACCCGTTTATGATATATGGAGAAGCAATACAGAATGTGGACCGTTTTGAATATCTTGGTAGCATTTTATCAACAAAAGGAGGTACCACGGAGGACGTTGATAACCGTATTAGAAAAGCCCACATTTGGTCATCTGAGACATTAAATATAAAAACAAAAATCAATATCTTCAATTCTTGCGTGAAATCTACGCTACTGTATGGATCCGAGGCATGGCTTACCAATACCACAATAACCAATAAACTTCAAGTATTTATAAACAGATGTCTTCGCAACATATTAAAAATATGGTGGCCACAAACTATATCTAACGAACGTCTCTGGAATATAACAAATCAACAGGAAATAAAATCTGCAATCACTCAAAGGAAATATGGCTGGCTCGGCCACACTCTTAGAAAAAGCGAGACTGATATTTCCCACTCAGCTCTCCATTGGAATCCCCAAGGACGACGCAATAGAGGCAGGCCGAAAACAACATGGAGAAGAACACTAACAACAGAAACCAACTTATCAATCGATCAATTAAAATATATAGCAAATGATAGAAATGAATGGAGAATCTTTGTAAATAGACTAAGTTTATAATATGTTACACGTTTATAAACATGTCATAATAATAAAATAATAATACATTAGATGTGTAATCTTCATTTTGTATTCTTCTACTTTTACTTTCGACATATGTTCGTCATTTGAACGGTTTAATCGGAAATCAAATAGTAACGTAAAAACCTCGTTAGCTTCAACGTTTTTTTTTTCCTATTTTTATTAATTTACGCGGTCATAACTTTCACGCAAATTAAATTATTTTGCCAAATTTTTGAGCTTTGTTCAAAAACACTTGAATTGATCTAGCCATGGTCATAGTTACTGGTAAATTGCAATAGTTCGCGTATTATAATAGTGCAAACCTTGGAAACTAAATTTTTTTGATATTCACTCATATATACTTTATAGAGTTTTTGACGAATATTTCGATGTGTTACAAACGGAATGACAAATTTAATTATACCCTCAATATTACGGTGGACGGTTCAATAAAGACCGGGAGTTTCCATTGGCAACAAATATTGGAGTCAAAATCTGTCTTAAGATCTTAAAATATGATGATGCTTGATCTCCAAAAAAAATTCTTATGAAGAAATCGGTAGAAACAATTTATGAAGTCAAAATTTTACACAAAATTGTGGTAAATTTTTCAAGACCACAATAAAATGACAAAGAAGTCACATTTGATAGGTTTATCAGTCCAAGCGTTCAGCGGTGGTATTTTCCAACAAAACCGCTTGTAACCAACCAATTTGCGTTCATTTCCCTCAGAATATACGTGTCTGAATTGGAAATGCTGAAATTGGAATAATCTTTACCATATTTCCTCTGTTTTAGACTTATAAACATATCAATTGTGACGTTTTGTAATTTTATTTATTAATATTGTTGTCTTGAAAATGTTGAACACAATTTTTTGTAAAATTTTGACTTCATAAATTGTTTCTACTCCTGATTTTGTAAACAAAAATTTTACAATAAATTAGTTTTACAGGCTAAGGGCCATTATATATGTGTTCTTTTACTATCTGATCGATTTCAAAACGCAAAATAAACCAATTTGGAGGCATTAAAAATATAATTTTTACATTGGAAGTTAATGTTAGTCCCGGTCCACACTAGCGTGAATTTCATTAAAAAAATTTCATGAAATTAGGTGTTCTTAAATCGAATTCCCCACTACAGCAATTTTATGATTTTACTCTACTATGGACGTCGATCTAGAGACGCATAATTTCATACCAAAATTTCAGTGAAATTACTGTAGTGTGGCTCGGGACTTAAGAAGCTCCTCCTTGAAATTCAATCATCACTTTTAACTTTAAGTTAACCGGGACGCTATAAATCTGTTCGGTAAATCCAAACTATAACAAAAGAAGACTTATAATAATGGGGGTATGACTTACCTCCTCACATAACGCTATCATACGGCGGGTACTGTCCAACGACTGAAATGAAAAGAAATAGAAATGTGTTATAATTTGACGCCAAAACAGAATTTAATACAATTTAAATACAATTATTCTATTTAATAGCAAAGTGCCCGCTACTTTGTATGCGGAAAGGATATAAAAAACTAATAAACAATATTTAATACGGAAATATACTTATACTTATTTTTATTTAAGTTCTGTTCGTACCACTTTAGTTCGATTTACAAAAAATCAGCCATATCTCACCCCTACACATCAGCATCGAGCCATATTTTTGAGGTATAGCATTTCCAAATTAAATGAAACTTTTTCCAAATTGAATGAAACCTTTATTTTTATTGAAAGAAATAATCCAGACTATTTTAAAAAAGAGAAAAAAAAATCATATTAGTTTTCAACGGTTTTTTCTTCAATCCTAATGGTAAGTAATGACAGAAAAGTGTAAATCGTTGCAAGTATTGCGTCCTTGCAATTAAAAATTTTATAATTTTTAGGCATCAACTAAGGTTAGACCGAAATAATCCTAAAGATAGGATTCACAGTACCGTGCAAAATAATAGCAGTGTGAATTGCTATGTACTAAAATTGCAATAATATTGCTATAAATCCTTAAAGCAATTCAATTATCTGCATCAGGCGAATTGTTGTATAGTGCCTGACCTCACGGGCTAAAATATTTTACATAAATATGCAACTATTAAGAAACACCATTAAAGTTTTTTTTTCTCAGGAGGGTTTTTTCGTATGCAAAATAATAGCAGTGCAGGTAAGCCAAGTAACATGCTAAAAGCTATTCATTTATAACTTTTTAGAGTTGAAAAGTATTTTGGGATTAAAATAAGAACAACTACAGACAATATGTGTACAAATGTGGATCTTCACTGCCTTTAGTGCATCACTGCAGCGCAGATGGCCATAAACATAAACTTTGCACATAGTGTAATATATCGGTGGAATTTTTTCAAAAACTATTTGTTATGCTCGAAAATCGTCCTGCGCATCCTCAAAGCAACTAACATGCATACTACGGATACCATTTTTAGAATTTAATGTAAACATAATCTGACAAAGTGAAGGAAATAAGACCAAATCTTTTGGAAACGTGCTAAATAACCACTTTTATGGATTGGCATAGCCTTCAGTTTTGTTATCCAGAACTGGAGCTACAAGTTTGACAAATGCTGATATTCAAGACATCCGTATGCAACTCTAATGAAGACTAACTTGATCGATGTTTTTCAAAAAATCTGCAGTTCGATGAATACCCAACATACCAAAAAAGCTTGAGAATTATATTATAATAAGCTTACCAACATAAGCCTTAAGCTTATAAAAGACTTGAGAATTTTGTTGTTAAAAGCTTATGTCATAATTATAGAAAAATCGAAACGGAACCCTTGTTTATAAGCTTACCCCTGTAATTGTAGAACAAGCTTATGCAATTAATATTATCTTAAGCTTACCCGTGCAATTGTAAAATAAGCTTACATATTTTTTTTAGTTTTTTAGTATTGAAATTTTATTAGTTCAATTCATATTTTAAGATATAGTTAAAATTAACAAAATGTATAATGTTTTTTATTTATATCATTGTTATTTTTAATTTAAATTAAGTTTAATAGTAATTCAAGTTTTCAATTTAAATATATAATAAGTATATGTTCTATTTACATTTCTGTTTTTTGGTTTTATAATTGTTTCGCATCTTTATACGATTTTTAGCGAATTGAAAGAATGTTCGAGTATCTTTAGTAAATGTGACTTCGGTGTTACCCAGTGATAAAGCTGCATCTATAAAAAGTAGAAATTTAGTAATATTTTTTCAGATAATTTTGTAAATTAATCTTACTTCGTATAGCTTTTGCTGTGCTCAAATTTCGTACACTTCTCTTTGTCTCCGTTCCCTTCCAACATAGCTGTTCTCCAACGTTATCCGTTATTAGTTTCCTCCAGCAATTTCTTACAAAATTTGGTGCCTTGGTGCTGTGCTCAAATTTCGTACACTTCTCTTTGTCTCCGTTCCCTTCCAACATAGCTGTTCTCCAACGTTATCCGTTATTAGTTTCCTCCAGCAATTTCTTACAAAATTTGGTGCCTTGGCAACAAGTTTTAGTTAATTTTCCTGAAAATAAGACACAAGAATAAATTACATCTTTTGTATGCTCATTGTGATCTAAATTGTACGAATAAGAATCAAACTTACTAAAGAAATAAAATTTTCGCGATTTTCTTGAAAACCTTTTTCGAATTCTAGGAACGCCTCAATATCTTTAAACGGCTCTGAAGGCATCAACATGCTATTTGTTTTAGTCTTTTCTTTTTTGCGGCCCTGCAACTCCTTGCGCAAACTTTGAACTTCACTGGTTAGCCTAACGAACATCGGTTGAATTGCTGTTATTACTTTATGTACTATTTCTGTAAATAAAATTATGATTTTATCTATTAGTTAAAAATCATAAAAATTTTTATTAAACTTGTTATTACCTTCAGTCTGGACATTTTCTTTAATTGAGGAGGGTTCCATAATTTCGTTTTGCTGGTTTACAAAATATTTACTGAAATCTTCAGGCATTGTGAATTAACGGTAAGAAAACAGTTTTGCTGTCATTAGAAAAAGAAACCATTTTAGCTATTTCAGTTAAAAAGTGCATCTGAGTTTTCTCAGAGAATGATAAGTTCGCTGACTCCCATATATTCAAGTGAGTAGATTTAAGTGGATAGTTAAACATTGGTTCCAAATGAAGTACTTTTAATTCAAACACTTTTAGCTCTCCCGTACAGTCAATTGATGACACTTTAAAAATTTCTTGTCCAACGGTATAATAGTTGTTAGGTGGAAATATTGACAAGTACATATTTTCATTATGAACAAAAGTATTTGAATTCTTTTGTAGCTTCTCACAGTCCTTTGAATGTGAACTGTTTATATTCTCTTCAACCAGTCGATTATACAATTGGGCGGATATGTGGTTTTTCTTTTTTATGAGTCGTTTTAATTGTCCTAACTTATTTTCAAATTTAAAGGCGCTTATATTTTCCAGTGAGCCATACAATAAAGCATCACTTGCTAGATGAGTAAGACAGTGGAAGTTGAATGTAACTGTGGATTCATTATAATTCACTGGAACATTCCTAACAAAATTTGTTAGCATATCTTGAGCGCACTCATTGTATGTTTTGCATTTAGTTTCATCTAATAAAATACGCAAAGCTGAGCTCAACTGCAGAAATGCGTATAAAGTCGTTCATCTAATATATTTTTTAATATAAAAGGGCCAGTATAAAGAAGGAACTGGCGAAATTCAGTTGCCTTGTATCGTTCGAATTCCTTTAAACCTCGTGGTGTTCTAGAGAACTCCCTTGGAGTTTGACATTTAAGCTGCAACAGCTGGTCATCAAAAGCTTGGATTTGTGCTGTGGTTAGAGAAAACGAGCAATTTTTTTTCCTTATCCAGGACTTCAGTAAGGACTTCACCACCTCAAGGCAAACTACGTGCATGTAATCTAATGGGAATGATTTCACCATGTCTATTGGTAATTTCTCTATTACCATTGTTGTGTTTGTGATATGATGATTTGGGTATTGTCGTGATCGAAAGCCTTCATCGGTTCGAAAATCATTACCATTTTATTGTGTGAACACCATACGCCTCTGAACATGTTTTCCAGTTTGTGTGCATTTATGGCAACAATTGTAGCCGGTATGACTTTTGATACCCAAAACTAGTGATCTTGCTGGCGAATCACATATAAATGAACGGCAGCTAACTTTATAAGATTTTCCATCGAAACAAAAATTAGTCGCAATAACTTCATTAAGTTCCTCGACGAATAGTTTCAAGAATGCATTGACGTCTTTGGGTTTGTTATTTCCAGAATAAACTCCAATAGTGTGCACGGGCTTTGTACCATTTACATTTACGAGTATCGGCCAAGCTTGAGATAAGGAACTTTTTGAAATTGGTAGACCATCAATATTAAAATTTAATTCAATAGCATCACTTTCATAAACCGTATTACAAAAAAAATCTGTCAGGCAGTCCTCCAGTCCATAGTGCATATACTCGCCACCTGCAAGTGGGACAATTGGGGCATCTCTAGGAGTTTTTTTAAAGCTCTCGCATCCTTTGGTAGATTTGAAACTATCTTCTTTATAATGGCTAATAGTTCATTTATCGCCGAGTTTGTTATTAAATGTTTAACACTCCACTTAGCCAACTCTTATATATTGATTTCTTCGATTATATGATTAATCGTAGATTCGTCACTTTCACTTTCATTTTCCGAACTTTTGTCACTTTCATTGCTAGGACACACAATATTGTTTTCATTAGAACCGCTATTTGATGCAGCAGTATCGAAATCTTTTTCAGATTTATCATTTTTTTGTTTTTTATGATTCAAAAGAAGTTCAAGAACTTCTTTTGTTTCTCTTCTAACACTTTTTTATATTTGTTAGGCATTAACAATTGTATATTACCACAACACTGATATTTTTCTTTGTTAACACACGCGGACTTTTATTTAATCACGAATAAATTGAACGATGGATGCAAAATACGAAAAATATTGTTTTAAGGAAACTAATTTATCAAAAAATTCAGAGCCAACTTGTCAGATAATGATTGAATATACAAACAATTTCCAAACATTGTTAAAATTTGATTATGAATTTTCGATTGATTCTCAAGTCCTATTACTTTTAATTTTTATTTGGTATGTTGGGTATACATACGGTAATGTTCAAAAATGTTTTACAATCGTTGAAGTTGAGATTCACCATTTAATAAGTCACGAACTGTCAATACATTTTATACAATATGAATATATTTATATTAATTGAAGTGTTTTAGCCGGGGTCGCATAAAATGAACCATAACAAATAATTTATGTGGAAGCTGTGTTGGTGGTAATATTAAAAAATGGGTAAAAATGTGTTGAAGTTTACAAGTTTTTTTGTGTTCTTTCTTGATTTCTGGTCAAACCACGGAAAATTCAGATCTAATCTCAAAGAAAGAACTGAAGAATAACCTTTGTGCAACATGGTTCTTATGTATGACTTTTCGATATATACACTGCATCCCCCTAAAATCGATGCTGACATTTTGAAGTTTTGAAATCTGGGTTTTTTGAATTTTTCATATAATTGGAGGGCGCAACCAGATAATTACCCAAACTATTTATTGGATTGTAGAACTCGTGATTCCACGTCGTTTGATGTATATCTCATGAGTGTGCTTCATACAGCTACCTAGTAATAGGAGCCCAAAGTCGAAATTTTGGTGCGTAAATTTTCTTTAAAAACCTATTTTTTGGCTTCAAAATTTACGACTGTGACTCAGGTACCCTTGAACCCCGCGTGATTTTAGTTTTTTTACGCGCCGGATCGAATGAAACCTTCCGCTTTCAAATCCATCAACTAAAACGGCGGTTATATATACCTTGAAAGTAGGAAATTCTGCAAAATTATATTTTGATGATTCCGCGCATTGAACCGCGATTTTCTTTGGTTATTTTTACATAAATGGAATCCCTTATACGCGATTATATTATTTTCCAAAACCGTGTGGCATAAATTACCGAGATTCTGGAGTAATATTCGTATTTCGTTTAAAATAGAATTTGGTAGCACATCCGCGGTACTTGACGAATTTGTTTAAAATTTGTTATAATGACGTATTTTTTATAGGCGGTCACTGAAATCGGATGCGCCTTATAATCTTATTTACATCGCGCAATTTTTACCCACATAAAGTTTTTTTGAACAGTAAGATGCAGCTGACGGCACACTTTGGCCGCTGAATGAAAAGTGGAAAAGTGGAAAAATCGCTAACTAATTATCTATTAGTTAAAAATCATAAAAATTTTTATTAAACTTGTTATTACCTTCAGTCTGGACATTTTCTTTAATTGAGGAGGGTTCCATAATTTCGTTTTGCTGGTTTACAAAATATTTACTGAAATCTTCAGGCATTGTGAATTAACGGTAAGAAAACAGTTTTGCTGTCATTAGAAAAAGAAACCATTTTAGCTATTTCAGTTAAAAAGTGCATCTGAGTTTTCTCAGAGAATGATAAGTTCGCTGACTCCCATATATTCAAGTGAGTAGATTTAAGTGGATAGTTAAACATTGGTTCCAAATGAAGTACTTTTAATCCAAACACTTTTAGCTCTCCCGTACAGTCAATTGATGACACTTTAAAAATTTCTTGTCCAACGGTATAATAGTTGTTAGGTGGAAATATTGACAAGTACATATTTTCATTATGAACAAAAGTATTTGAATTCTTTTGTAGCTTCTCACAGTCCTTTGAATGTGAACTGTTTATATTCTCTTCAACCAGTCGATTATACAATTGGGCGGATATGTGGTTTTTCTTTTTTATGAGTCGTTTTAATTGTCCTAACTTATTTTCAAATTTAAAGGCGCTTATATTTTCCAGTGAGCCATACAATAAAGCATCACTTGCTAGATGAGTAAGACAGTGGAAGTTGAATGTAACTGTGGATTCATTATAATTCACTGGAACATTCCTAACAAAATTTGTTAGCATATCTTGAGCGCACTCATTGTATGTTTTGCATTTAGTTTCATCTAATAAAATACGCAAAGCTGAGCTCAACTGCAGAAAATGCGTATAAAGTCGTTCATCTAATATATTTTTTAATATAAAAGGGCCAGTATAAAGAAGGAACTGGCGAAATTCAGTTGCCTTGTATCGTTCGAATTCCTTTAAACCTCGTGGTGTTCTAGAGAACTCCCTTGGAGTTTGACATTTAAGCTGCAACAGCTGGTCATCAAAAGCTTGGATTTGTGCTGTGGTTAGAGAAAACGAGCAATTTTTTTCCTTATCCAGGACTTCAGTAAGGACTTCACCACCTCAAGGCAAACTACGTGCATGTAATCTAATGGGAATGATTTCACCATGTCTATTGGTAATTTCTCTATTACCATTGTTGTGTTTGTCAGAGAACTGCGTAAGTAGCTGGTTTTGACACTCATAAGCCACATGCAAAAAAACAAGCGTATGTGCGGCTTGCTACTCTAAAAAATAAATGCAAGTGTTGCTTGCCATTCTCAAAATATGTGCGAGTGTGGCTAGCCACTCAAAAAATAAGTTATTTAAAAATGGATATTTTTTGACACTTGCGTATGCTTTGCCAAGTAGTTTTAAATACGCAATTACATTTTCTGTTTTACTTTCTTGCTCATCGCACATCAAGTGTTGTTTTCAACCCTTGTAATTCAACCGTTTGTCTTATGTTCTCCGAGAGAGTGAGAGCAAAAATAATTTTCTAACACTGATTTTCAAAGGTTAGAAGAGCATTCAAAAGCACGCATAACATTCCAAGCAAATAAAGAAAATCACACACAAACGAAACAACAAAAAATAAAATTAGAAATATTTATTTTTTGTAATGTTGTGTGTGTGCTTCCACTTGATAAGTCACTTGGCAAACTATCTACGATTGCGAGTTTTGTAACAGTGCAAAATATGATGAATACTTGTTTTACTTATTACGCACAAGCAACGGTCTTGATGCATCGCAAGTATTTTTGGTGGTGGTGGAAAAAATACAGAGTGCAAGAAAAGACACACATTAAAAAAGCAAAAGGCCCAAAAAACTTGTGCGTGCACAATTGGCTTACGGGGACAAGTAACTCATTGATGATCTCTGGTGTTTGTGATATGATGATTTGGGTATTGTCGTGATCGAAAGCCTTCATCGGTTCGAAAATCATTACCATTTTATTGTGTGAACACCATACGCCTCTGAACATGTTTTCCAGTTTGTGTGCATTTATGGCAACAATTGTAGCCGGTATGACTTTTGATACCCAAAACTAGTGATCTTGCTGGCGAATCACATATAAATGAACGGCAGCTAACTTTATAAGATTTTCCATCGAAACAAAAATTAGTCGCAATAACTTCATTAAGTTCCTCGACGAATAGTTTCAAGAATGCATTGACGTCTTTGGGTTTGTTATTTCCAGAATAAACTCCAATAGTGTGCACGGGCTTTGTACCATTTACATTTACGAGTATCGGCCAAGCTTGAGATAAGGAACTTTTTGAAATTGGTAGACCATCAATATTAAAATTTAATTCAATAGTATCACTTTCATAAACCGTATTACAAAAAAAAAAATCTGTCAGGCAGTCCTCCAGTCCATAGTGCATATACTCGCCACCTGCAAGTGGGACAATTGGGGCATCTCTAGGAGTTTTTTTAAAGCTCTCGCATCCTTTGGTAGATTTGAAACTATCTTCTTTATAATGGCTAATAGTTCATTTATCGCCGAGTTTGTTATTAAATGTTTAACACTCCACTTAGCCAACTCTTATATATTGATTTCTTCGATTATATGATTAATCGTAGATTCGTCACTTTCACTTTCATTTTCCGAACTTTTGTCACTTTCATTGCTAGGACACACAATATTGTTTTCATTAGAACCGCTATTTGATGCAGCAGTATCGAAATCTTCTTCAGATTTATCATTTTTTTGTTTTTTATGATTCAAAAGAAGTTCAAGAACTTCTTTTGTTTCTCTTCTAACACTTTTTTATATTTGTTAGGCATTAACAATTGTATATTACCACAACACTGATATTTTTCTTTGTTAACACACGCGGACTTTTATTTAATCACGAATAAATTGAACGATGGATGCAAAATACGAAAAATATTGTTTTAAGGAAACTAATTTATCAAAAAATTCAGAGCCAACTTGTCAGATAATGATTGAATATACAAACAATTTCCAAACATTGTTAAAATTTGATTATGAATTTTCGATTGATTCTCAAGTCCTATTACTTTTAATTTTTATTTGGTATGTTGGGTATACATACGGTAATGTTCAAAAATGTTTTACAATCGTTGAAGTTGAGATTCACCATTTAATAAGTCACGAACTGTCAATACATTTTATACAATATGAATATATTTACATTAATTGAAGTGTTTTAGCCGGGGTCGCATAAAATGAACCATAACAAATAATTTATGTGGAAGCTGTGTTGGTGGTAATATTAAAAAATGGGTAAAAATGTGTTGAAGTTTACAAGTTTTTTTGTGTTCTTTCTTGATTTCTGGTCAAACCACGGAAAATTCAGATCTAATCTCAAAGAAAGAACTGAAGAATAACCTTTGTGCAACATGGTTCTTATGTATGACTTTTCGATATATACACTGCATCCCCCTAAAATCGATGCTGACATTTTGAAGTTTTGAAATCTGGGTTTTTTGAATTTTTCATATAATTGGAGGGCGCAACCAGATAATTACCCAAACTATTTATTGGATTGTAGAACTCGTGATTCCACGTCGTTTGATGTATATCTCATGAGTGTGCTTCATACAGCTACCTAGTAATAGGAGCCCAAAGTCGAAATTTTGGTGCGTAAATTTTCTTTAAAAACCTATTTTTTGGCTTCAAAATTTACGACTGTGACTCAGGTACCCTTGAACCCCGCGTGATTTTAGTTTTTTTACGCGCCGGATCGAATGAACCCTTCCGCTTTCAAATCCATCAACTAAAACGGCGGTTATACCTTATACCTTGAAAGTAGGAAATTCTGCAAAATTATATTTTGATGATTCCGCGCATTGAACCGCGATTTTCTTTGATTATTTTTACATAAATGGAATCCCTTATACGCGATTATATTATTTTCCAAAACCGTGTGGCATAAATTACCGAGATTCTGGAGTAATATTCGTATTTCGTTTAAAATAGAATTTGGTAGCACATCCGCGGTACTTGACGAATTTGTTTAAAATTTGTTATAATGACGTATTTTTTATAGGCGGTCACTGAAATCGGATGCGCCTTATAATCTTATTTACATCGCGCAATTTTTATCCACATAAAGTTTTTTTGAACAGTAAGATGCAGCTGACGGCACACTTTGGCCGCTGAATGAAAAGTGGAAAAATCGCTAACTAATTATCTATTAGTTAAAAATCATAAAAATTTTTATTAAACTTGTTATTACCTTCAGTCTGGACATTTTCTTTAATTGAGGAGGGTTCCATAATTTCGTTTTGCTGGTTTACAAAATATTTACTGAAATCTTCAGGCATTGTGAATTAACGGTAAGAAAACAGTTTTGCTGTCATTAGAAAAAGAAACCATTTTAGCTATTTCAGTTAAAAAGTGCATCTGAGTTTTCTCAGAGAATGATAAGTTCGCTGACTCCCATATATTCAAGTGAGTAGATTTAAGTGGATAGTTAAACATTGGTTCCAAATGAAGTACTTTTAATCCAAACACTTTTAGCTCTCCCGTACAGTCAATTGATGACACTTTAAAAATTTCTTGTCCAACGGTATAATAGTTGTTAGGTGGAAATATTGACAAGTACATATTTTCATTATGAACAAAAGTATTTGAATTCTTTTGTAGTTTCTCACAGTCCTTTGAATGTGAACTGTTTATATTCTCTTCAACCAGTCGATTATACAATTGGGCGGATATGTGGTTTTTCTTTTTTATGAGTCGTTTTAATTGTCCTAACTTATTTTCAAATTTAAAGGCGCTTATATTTTCCAGTGAGCCATACAATAAAGCATCACTTGCTAGATGAGTAAGACAGTGGAAGTTGAATGTAACTGTGGATTCATTATAATTCACTGGAACATTCCTAACAAAATTTGTTAGCATATCTTGAGCGCACTCATTGTATGTTTTGCATTTAGTTTCATCTAATAAAATACGCAAAGCTGAGCTCAATTGCAGAAAATGCGTATAAAGTCGTTCATCTAATATATTTTTTAATATGAAAGGGCCAGTATAAAGAAGGAACTGGCGAAATTCAGTTGCCTTGTATCGTTCGAATACCTTTAAACCTCGTGGTGTTCTAGAGAACTCCCTTGGAGTTTGACATTTAAGCTGCAACAGCTGGTCATCAAAAGCTTGGATTTGTGCTGTGGTTAGAGAAAACGAGCAATTTTTTTTCCTTATCCAGGACTTCAGTAAGGACTTCACCACCTCAAGGCAAACTACGTGCATGTAATCTAATGGGAATGATTTCACCATGTCTATTGGTAATTTCTCTATTACCATTGTTGTGTTTGTGATATGATGATTTGGGTATTGTCGTGATCGAAAGCCTTCATCGGTTCGAAAATCATTACCATTTTATTGTGTGAACACCATACGCCTCTGAACATGTTTTCCAGTTTGTGTGCATTTATGGCAACAATTGTAGCCGGTATGACTTTTGATACCCAAAACTAGTGATCTTGCTGGCGAATCACATATAAATGAACGGCAGCTAACTTTATAAGATTTTCCATCGAAACAAAAATTAGTCGCAATAACTTCATTAAGTTCCTCGACGAATAGTTTCAAGAATGCATTGACGTCTTTGGGTTTGTTATTTCCAGAATAAACTCCAATAGTGTGCACGGGCTTTGTACCATTTACATTTACGAGTATCGGCCAAGCTTGAGATAAGGAACTTTTTGAAATTGGTAGACCATCAATATTAAAATTTAATTCAATAGTATCACTTTCATAAACCGTATTACAAAAAAAAAATCTGTCAGGCAGTCCTCCAGTCCATAGTGCATATACTCGCCACCTGCAAGTGGGACAATTGGGGCATCTCTAGGAGTTTTTTTAAAGCTCTCGCATCCTTTGGTAGATTTGAAACTATCTTCTTTATAATGGCTAATAGTTCATTTATCGCCGAGTTTGTTATTAAATGTTTAACACTCCACTTAGCCAACTCTTATATATTGATTTCTTCGATTATATGATTAATCGTAGATTCGTCACTTTCACTTTCATTTTCCGAACTTTTGTCACTTTCATTGCTAGGACACACAATATTGTTTTCATTAGAACCGCTATTTGATGCAGCAGTATCGAAATCTTCTTCAGATTTATAATTTTTTTGTTTTTTATGATTCAAAAGAAGTTCAAGAACTTCTTTTGTTTCTCTTCTAACACTTTTTTATATTTGTTAGGCATTAACAATTGTATATTACCACAACACTGATATTTTTCTTTGTTAACACACGCGGACTTTTATTTAATCACGAATAAATTGAACGATGGATGCAAAATACGAAAAATATTGTTTTAAGGAAACTAATTTATCAAAAAATTCAGAGCCAACTTGTCAGATAATGATTGAATATACAAACAATTTCCAAACATTGTTAAAATTTGATTATGAATTTTCGATTGATTCTCAAGTCCTATTACTTTTAATTTTTATTTGGTATGTTGGGTATACATACGGTAATGTTCAAAAATGTTTTACAATCGTTGAAGTTGAGATTCACCATTTAATAAGTCACGAACTGTCAATACATTTTATACAATATGAATATATTTATATTAATTGAAGTGTTTTAGCCGGGGTCGCATAAAATGAACCATAACAAATAATTTATGTGGAAGCTGTGTTGGTGGTAATATTAAAAAATGGGTAAAAATGTGTTGAAGTTTACAAGTTTTTTTGTGTTCTTTCTTGATTTCTGGTCAATTCAGATCTAATCTCAAAGAAAGAACTGAAGAATAACCTTTGTGCAACATGGTTCTTATGTATGACTTTTCGATATATACACTGCATCCCCCTAAAATCGATGCTGACATTTTGAAGTTTTGAAATCTGGGTTTTTTGAATTTTTCATATAATTGGAGGGCGCAACCAGATAATTACCCAAACTATTTATTGTAGAACTCGTGATTCCACGTCGTTTGATGTATATCTCATGAGTGTGCTTCATACAGCTACCTAGTAATAGGAGCCCAAAGTCGAAATTTTGGTGCGTAAATTTTCTTTAAAAACCTATTTTTTGGCTTCAAAATTTACGACTGTGACTCAGGTACCCTTGAACCCCGCGTGATTTTAGTTTTTTTACGCGCCGGATCGAATGAACCCTTCCGCTTTCAAATCCATCAACTAAAACGGCGGTTATATATACCTTGAAAGTAGGAAATTCTGCAAAATTATATTTTGATGATTCCGCGCATTGAACCGCGATTTTCTTTGGTTATTTTTACATAAATGGAATCCCTTATACGCGATTATATTATTTTCCAAAACCGTGTGGCATAAATTACCGAGATTCTGGAGTAATATTCGTATTTCGTTTAAAATAGAATTTGGTAGCACATCCGCGGTACTTGACGAATTTGTTTAAAATTTGTTATAATGACGTATTTTTTTATAGGCGGTCACTGAAATCGGATGCGCCTTATAATCTTATTTACATCGCGCAATTTTTACCCACATAAAGTTTTTTTGAACAGTAAGATGCAGCTGACGGCACACTTTGGCCGCTGAATGAAAAGTGGAAAAATCGCTACATATTAATAGAGATGCACTCTCTGTATTTGAAAAGCGCATGTGCCTTAACTGATTTTAACGAATTCGCAAATTATACGTTTTTTAACTCTTATGTTTTTTTTTTTTTGTTTGGTTGTAATTTCAATATTACTTTCTATTTCATAATCCTATTGTTTATAAAAGTAAGCAAATACACTTTCGGGTTTGTCATCGCATTTTCCCTGAAGAAGTTTCTGCGAAGTCCGTCAGTCCTTGCATCGAAATTTAGCGAAATAGTAGAATAACTCCCAAAAATGTTCTTTTTATTTTTCGTATTAAACAAAAAAATATATTTTTGAAATAATATTCCAACAATAAGTTTTCGTCTTTTGTTGTTGCTGTAATATGGCAGTTATAAATCCTATCGTTAAAATTTTGGTTTCATATTTTTCTACGCGTTGTCTAGAATCTGTACGTATCTTTAATTTATTTTTTTCGAGTTTTATTTGGACTCTAAATTAGAATAAATTAAATTTACTCCAAGATTTTTTCAGTATTTCTTGATTTTCCGCGAAAATAGAAATACATTTAGTAAATATTTACGCATCTACGGATAGATATTAAATGTTGTTAACGCTTTATATATACGTTTTCTTATTACAGCAAAAATTGAATTTTTAAATATTTGTTCTTTATAAGGGAATAAAACCCCCCATAACTTTGGAGCGCAGCATCCAATTTTGTGAACGCGAACAGATTTGAAACCACGACGTTTTTCTTAATCTATGTTCGAAAAATTGCGGATGTGCTCGCAAAAAAATTTTTAACATTTCTTCCAATGGAATTGCAAAAGAAATTTGAAATTTACCATATATTAGCCTCGTGTCAAATCAATACACCGCCTTCATTACCGAAACAATAATAAAAAAATAATTCTCCCGATGTGGTAATCCTTGTCCAGCTTATGCAACCTTATACAATACATACCATATATGCGAAAAATACACTAAAGGCAAAGTTTAAACTAAAATCTGTCGTTGGTGACCTCATTGAATTTGAGTTTGTTGAACCTGCGTTTAATTCAAGGAAAATGCTCATTGGTTGTATATATAGACCAAATAATACTATCGGGATGGATCATCTCCAGAATGTTTTAGAAAATGTTACACTAGGTTTTAATGATGGTAGTCATCACGGGAGATTTCAACAGTAAATGAGAGCAGTCAGAGTATCCGGCAATATATTGTTGGCTTAAAGTGTCAAAAGCCATTAGCTACAAAAAAAAACTTAATCGCGCTCCTACCATTGCATTAAAAACTGTTAGAGAGCTTTAAAAGCTTTTCAATCATTAACATTAACTTTGTGAACTAACATTATAAAGTTATATTACCGCCTAAAAGTGTGCTTTACAAACAAACTCGAAATTATCAAAAACAACACGAAAATGTTCACCCTATATTTTGTCTTGTCACCCTATATTTTGTCTTTGTGTCTCACTTTTCTTATCACTCACACACTCAAAAACAAAACTTATTTAAACATGAGTGAGCTTAACCATGGTGACATTACACAAATAAATGCATTTAATGATACTGATAGCGCTATACACAACCCCTGAGCTGAAAAACGTGTTAGGGAGAGCCTTCCACTCGGGAACACCACAAAGACCCCACGTTATTCTGATTCACCCTTCCGTGTAATTCAGATTCTCGACGATCGGTTCGAAAATTTTAGCGATCGGCTCTTGGATCGGTTTAACTCAATCTTGAAGGAGTGTGAGACAAGAATTCTGTATGAACTGGACAGAAATTTGTGTGAATTCGGGGTGGATCATAATGATAATAATGATCGGGTTCTTCAACTGGAAAAAGCCACAGATGAAACGTTGACTCAGAAATCCGGCTTAATGGAATCCCCAATCAAAATAATGAAGACTTGATCGATGTTTTTAAAAAACCTGCAGTTCGATGAATATATATTCGCCTCGTGTCAAATCAATACACCGCCTTCATAACCGAAACAATACTTAAAAACATAACTCTCCCGATGGGGTAATCCTTGTCCAGCTTATGCAACCTTATGACAAAAATTTTTACTTAAAATAAGTGACCACATTTAAAAAGCAAAAATAATGCTCTGCTTCTAAGCTCTATTGAGTTTAGATCAAACGCCCAATACTATATCAACGAAAACATTTCAAACAGAAATGTTCAATATCTTCAAGAAGCAATATATTTAAAAATGCCTCATCAAAGCTGCATATACTTTTCGTGGCCTGGTAAATATTAAACGTATTGATTGCAAGGAGTATATATGTGTTTGTCATCAAAAAATACTCGATGAATTTCGAACCCTTGGCGATGGATCCAGACTTGCGCCGCATGCCTTGATACCTTGCTGATGACCTGTTCATGATGAGTAGACATCGGATTTTTGCATGTTTTTTATTTCTCATCCGATTGGACTCAAATTTTGGATCTAGGCGTTTTGAGGGTCAATTTTTCGATATTTGGGGTCATATCAAAAATATGCAAAAAATATGCAAAATATATGCAAAAAATATGCAAAAAATATGCCAAAAAATATGCAAAAAATATGCAAAATATGCAAAAAATATGCAAAATATGCAAAAAATATGCAAAATATGCAAAAAATATGCAGAATATGCAAAAAATATGCAAAATATGCAAACAGATTTTGGTCGAAAATCGTCAAACATTTAACGTCGATTTTTTAGTAGATTATTGTGTTATTGATACCTCATACGACGGCGTGGTGTAGAGTATATGGTATTGTAATACTATTTTTATTGTTAAACTATGCAAAAATATAAAATTTGATAAAATATTAATAATTTTATGTAAATTTAATATTTTCTTTGTCTTAGTTTGTAGCTTTAGGCTGGTTTTAGCTCAAAGGGAAGAAATAGATGTCGGATTTTTTTAGGCGGGGGTGCCGCCTAAACTGTTTACTTAGATTAGATTTTAGATAGATTTCAGATTAAGATTGCCAATTGAGAACCATTGGAATAAGTTAACACTGGAGCCTCGAAGTTATGAAAATCTCGTCTCTCTCGGCGACCCATATCTGTGGAACAGTTAAAGCTGTTTGCCCGTATTATGCATTAAATTAAAGGCCAATCTGTTTATTTTATATTCAAAAACAAAATGCGTAAGTAGAAAGATAGAAAGATAGAAAGCCAGTGTCCCGATTAACGTGACTACGTACGCCTTAGGGTGAAAATGGAGCCTATCTGGGTATAGCCGACTACTTGGAGAACGCATTGTTTTAGTTGTTCGTCCTTTGTAATTAATTGGTTTTAATCTGTGGTGAGCTCGACTCGGAGTTAATGTGACTTTGTTATGAATTTCGAACAGTTGTTCTTTTGTAAGTTTGGGTCGAATATTTCCGGAGAAGTTTCCATCTTCGCTTTGTTAAGATTTTTGTCGCCATTTGACTCTTTACGGTGTTTTGCACTGTCGGATCAAACAATGCCAAGCCAACAAGTTCAGGACTAAGATACCATAGTTGATTTATCATCTTTTATTTCCTTTTTCTGTCTATGTTTTCGTATTTCAATAGATTTTCAATGAGGTCTAGGTCTTCTTTTGATGCTAAACGCTTCGTAGAATCTGAAGAACCATCTGTCCCGAAAACAATCAAGCGCAGCTTCAATAAAAGCTCCTAACCATGAAATTGTCATTGCTGCTGGATCCCTGTAAAGTGTCCTATAGGAACGTTAGTCGTATCATTTATCATTTCTACAGTAGAAGCTCTCGGAGAGGACCCCAACAAATATATGGTCTTTAGAAGCTTTATCCGTTTATTCCGGAGAATAAACAGTGAAAAATGCTAGCAACAACTTCAAGGAAGATACCCCAAAACAAGGCTATTTGCGTGCACTGGCATGGAAAACTATTACCAGGCATTCCCAAAACAGTGCAGAAAGAACGGGTTGCTGTTCTGGTATCATCTGGTATGGGGGTAAAGAACAACTCCTGGGCGTTCCTGAAACTGACAGTAGCTCAGGGGAGAAACAAGACTTAGCAGTGTACGAATGCCTAGAATAATGGGGTCTTTCCAGCTTGAGCAGATGTTAAGTCGAGAGCTTCTGTACTTGCGTACAGATTTATAAGGAGTATTGTTGAGAGAGATTTTTGACTGCAAGTTTGGCAGCACATCCGGACATCAAACAAACATATTCACGCGATTTCTATAAGAATAGTCTGCGATTGACAAATCCAAGTTCGATGTAGGCGAGAATGTTTTAAAACTACTTCCCAGCTGACTTCCCAAGAACAAGAGTTCGTAGAAGCACTTTGTGTTTTCATCTTTCGAGCCCGGTTAACGCGCCCAGAACGTTTCTTATTTTGTATCAAAGGACAACAACTGAGTGTTATAAATGAGAGTGTGGGTTATTGATTTTACAAAACCTATAATGAACAAGATAATGGTTATGTAGATATAATATTGGATGGATTGGGTAAACATAATCAATAGCTTGAAAAGGATTAGAGACAATAGATTGAGTTTAATACAACAAATAATGAAAGCGAAGTTCAGAAATATTTTTTAGGTCCAAAAAAAGACCTAAACCGCATTGAAGATTTATTGAAATACGAAACAAATATCAGATAAAGGAAATAACAAAATGACATATCATCTGTGTTATCTAAGTCCTGAACTTGTTGGCCTGATCTGATAGTTCAAACCACCGTAAAGAGCCAAATGCGACAAAAATCTTAACAAAGCAAGCAGAAGAAGATGGAAAAAACCAAACTAATAATAATGGGTTAACCCACTTCGAGAGGATTTATTTGACGTTTGCGCTATGGAATTGACATTTGAAATCCAAACCCACTGGGTTAATCCGGCTAAGTGTAAGCGGGGTATAACAAATTAGCAACTGCCGAAATTTCCAGAAAAAGTCTACCAGGCGTAATTACAGGGTATACTTACTTGTTGTTCAAGAGATTAAGCATTAACTCCAAATTTCTTGAAAAAGATCCTGTAACTTGACCGCAGAACATCAATTACCAGGAAGGGTAAAGGATGTTAAACAACATGAAAGTTGTGAACGACATAGCAGAGCAAGGAGTCGAGTTCATCACCAAGTAGTCATCTTTACCCAGATGTCTCCAAAATCACATTATGTCAGCCCCTTAAATAAATTTAAATATGAACAAAATGTAAAAGACATTTGGTTTCATTCCCAAAAATTGATAATATGGGAAGAAATAAAAAATAATTTAAAAAATTAAGTTACAATGTTTTATTTATAAAAGCACTTAAAACTAGAACATAATTTTTAATGATGGATTCTTTAAAATAAAACGCAGGTGGCCGTTCAATATTTTTCTAGTTTTAAGTGCATTTGTAAATAAAACACTGTAACTTATTTTTTTGAACTATTTTTTATTTTTAACTTTTCAGCATTAATTTTTTTTGACCACTGCGAACCTCATAACAAAATTATAGCCAATTTAGGCCGAAAATGTAGATAAAAACTTTAAAATACCTGAAATCGTGTTGTACCGTTATATAGGGGTTATACCAAAACCTTGACCTGAGTCCAAAATTTTTAGTGAGGAAGTTTCTGTACCATTTGGAACCCCAAATGCCATGTTATAGCCAATTCGGCCTAAAAATTTACCAAGAATCCTTAAAATACTTTAAATCGGGTGGTACCGCTATACGGGGGCTCTAAGAAAAAAAATGGACCCATATTAGTTTTGGTTTCATATTCATGTATTGTCATCCATGTCTGAAAAGTGTGCAAAGATTTAGATCGATTGGTCAACTACAACTGTGTGGAAAATAAGTTACTAGATTTGAACTAAACAGACACAAAAGCAAGTTAAATTAAACACTGTAAAAAGGGGTTTTTCACAATAGACTCCATTTTCACCCTAAGGCGTTTTCGGTACATTGGCTTTATTATCTTGAATTCAGTATTACTTACGTATTTTGTTGTTCGGCAAGAAATATTAAGAATAGTATGGCATTTAATTTAATGCATAACACGAGCAAATAGTTTTAACCGTTTCATAGATATGGGTAGCTGAAGTCGTCAAATAGCCAAAAAGCCGAGATTTTCATAACTACGAGGACCCAGTGGCATGTGTTAACATATTCCAATTGTGCTCAAACTTTAACAATCTTAAAATCTAACCAAACTAAATACTTTAGGGGAGTGCCTCATAAAAAATCCGACATCGATGTTTTCCCTTTGAGTTAAAACCAGAATAATGCAACAAATTAAGACAAAGAAAATATTGAATTTTAAATAAAATATTTTACAATTTAACAAATTTTATATTTTTTAATAGGTTAATAATAAAAAGAATGGTATTACAATATACATATAACCATATTTTTATATCCACACTGTGGTAAGGGGTCTCAATATCATAATAATCTGCTAAAAAAGCGACGTTAAACGGCCAACAATCTTAATTTAGGACACTTTGATGATTCTTCTCAACTTTAATTGTCAATTTTACGACTTTTATGACGATTATCGGTCAAAAACTGTTTGCATATTTTTTGCATATTCTGCATATTTTTTGCATATTTTGCATATTTTTTGCATATTTTGCATATTTTTTTGCATATTTTGCATATTTTTGGCATATTTTGCATATTTTTTGCATATTTTGTGCATATGCAAAATATGCAAATATGCAAAATAAATACAAAATATGACCCTGCCATTGAATTTAGATTTCTTTGAAACGAATTTTGGTCCAATCAGAATCTTCGTATCTCTATTATTAAAAAATATGCAAATATGCAAAATCCGATGTCTAATGATGAGTATCTACAACATTCATATTATATTTCTTAATTATTTTTTGCTATGCCTTTTCAATATTTTATTTAATATATTTGTATGTTTTTATAACTTTTTCAAGTTTATGTTTTTTCACTAATTTAATGTGACAAAATATAAAATATGGAAAATATGTTTTTAGCAGAAAATGAAAATTATGAATAACAGTAAATTCAAATATGTCGATAGGAGGAATGTACAAAGTATTAGTGTAATAATAATAAATCTATATATATAAAATAATAAATCTATATATATAAAAATGGTGTAAAAAATGTATAGTAATTTAAGGAAGAAAAATTTGGTCTTTAAGGAAGAAAATTTTGGAAAATCTCTCTGGAAAAGTTGGAAAATTGGAAAAATCGAAAATTGAGTTTTTGTATGAAATTTTATTCCTTAATAGCGAGACGAAGTTCGCCGGGTCCGCTAGTTATAAACAAATATTGGTTAAATTAGGTAAAGTGGGAAGAAGGAATTATTAAAATTATTGCATTAAATTATTAATTATAAAAATATAATTATTATATTCGTAATGATAATACTATCATTACTTCTCCCACATTAAACAATAATATAATGTTGTAGTTTTTTCGAAGTACAATGTAAAATTGAGTGTAAAACATATATGATTACATGAATAAAGTTACTTATGTGTAGTTAGATAATTTTTCAGGGAATACATATAATGTAAATACTGGGATAATTTTTCATAAATTACATAATACTCAATAGACATATTAATATGTGTTTACTAACTCCTTATATTTGGCTTCACGACTTATATTGTTTTGAATGTTTCGTAAATCAGTAGACGTAAATTCGGGCTCCTCTTTATATCTAACAGATATATAATTCTTGATTTATCTTATATCAATGATTTTTTTCTCAAGATATATTTTCTTGTATTTTACGATATCTTTCTCCCAGTATTTGAACTTCATTCTCACTAGATGCCAAATTTTTAGAACTAATGCAAGGAGAATTTAAATTTATTATTTTCTCGGGTTTCTCATTTTTACTGTTTCTGTAATCTTTTGGTGGGTTAATATGATGTAAGTTCAGTTCCTATGACATTCTGTTGCTTTATCTTCAGAAAAAGTAACATTGTCAAGAACTTTAGTTTCTTTTTTGTTTTTTTTTTTTCAAAATTGTCTGGCTTAATCCCATTGTTGTTGTTTTAATATTTTAAAACAACTAGTTTATTAGTGGAAAAGATTTGGCATTGTTCGCCAAGGGGTAAGGCAGGGAATACTATAGTTTCGATTCTCGCCACAGAATCTCATCAGTTCCCTTGTTTTTTGTTTGTGGATATTCTCCACCGACGTTATTTTTCAATAACTTCTTCAACAAAAAACTTGTTATATCCAAACATCAATCGTCAGCTCGAAGTATAAAGGTAAGCAAAGAAAAAAGTTCAATGAGAAGTTTTTCCTTGGCAACCTCACACAACTCCGACGAAAGTGTCTGCGAAAACAATTCAAACCTTTTCCACTAGTATGTGTCGTCGAATTTCGACGAATGCACACACCAAAATTTGGTTGGTCTGTTTTACAGCAAAAACAACACACGTCGTGCCAGTGTCTTCAATTAGAAACATTGTGGCGTTTTTTTTATTGGGATAGCGTTTGCAATTTTGTTTTTTTTTTTTTTTTCAAAATAGTCTGGCTTAATCCCATTGTGGTTGTTTTAATATTTTAAAACAACTAGTTTATTAGTGGAAAAGATTTGGCATTGTTCGCCAAGGGGTAAGGCAGGGAATACTATAGTTTCGTTTCTCGCCACAGAATCTCATCAGTTCCCTTGTTTTTTGTTTGTGGATATTCTCCACCGAAGTTATTTATCAATAACTTCTTCAACAAAAAACTTGTTATACCCAAACATCAATCGTCAGCTCGAAGTATAAAGGTAAGCAAAGAAAAAAGTTCAATGAGAAGATTTTCCTTGGCAACCTCACACAACTCCGACGAAAGTGTCAAATCTTTTCCACTAATAAACTAGTTGTTTTAAAATATTAAAACAACAACAATGGGATTAAGCCAGACTATTTTGAAAAAACAAAATTGCAAACGCTATCCCAATAAAAAAAAAAACGCCACAATATTTCGAACTTTAGTTTTTTATCTTTAGATAAAGAAATTCGGTCAGCAAATACAGGTCCTTTGCTTTAGGCGAAGAATCGTTATACAAAGAATTGATGTCATAATCGAGATGATTTATCTGAGACATGAAATGATCTTCTCCCTTCTCAGCACAACGAATCTCTGCATCAATATGGTCGATTTCCATTTCATGGAGAACTATCTATCTGACTCTATCACTATTATTATGGTATTGGTAATTATTTTCATTGTTAACATTTGTTGTTTGGTGGTTAAAAGTTATTGCTATAACTATTGCTGTAATTATTTGTGCAAGTTTTAAGATTTGTTTGAAAGCTACGATTTTGAATGTGGTGATGTTGATTATTATTATTGTAATTTGTATAGTTCCTATTCGAATTTGCATTTGGTGGTCTATTGTGGTTTCGATACTGGTAATAAAAAAGGACTATGATTTATATTGTTAGGAATGTTCATGTTTGAAAATTCATGGGAATTCCTTTTTATATACCTATTTTGATAATAGGATCTAAATCCCGAATTTGTATTTGTAAAATTATTATGGGTTTGACTATTGATTTGTGGTATAAATTGTATGTTGGGATATCCCAATAAACAATTCTTGCCGAGCGCTCTGATGTTAGATTTTTTTTCGAAGTTTTCTTAAGCTGTTCTAGAAAATTTACCGGATTTTCTAAATTTGCCTTTGAAAGTGTTTAGCTTTTCTGATAGATTTCTCTGAGTATAATCTGCACATGTTTTAGTTCTTATGGCCGAAAATCTGAAAAAAATTTAAACATACTCTTTCAAGGGAAATTTTTGTTTCGTTTTTATTTTTTTCATAACAAAATTGCCGAACACCAAAAAGAGTTTGTGCTCGAATCTCTGCACGAACTCTTCAACTGCTCGATCTCGATTGTACATTTAGAATTCAGACATAATTTCTGGTAAAATTCTTTAAACAATTACGGCATCAGAAATGGAAACTTGTGCAGAAAATACATCCGAATTCGGTACGATCTCGTCAAAAATTGTTTAGTGGGATGTTTCTAATGTATGTTTTGTATAAGTAGTGCTATTGTATGTTTTCTTACTGTTATCCCTAATTAGACCCTGTTGTTCTATAAATTTATAAGCATCCCTGAAGCCAAATTTACATCAATATTGTTAATAAATTTTCTCAAAATAATATAATATAATAATGTTTGCAGGGCTAAACCTTATAGGATTCTCTAAATCGTATTCGAACTGCTCGTTTATCTTACATAGAATATTTAATAAATGGTTATAATAGTTAACAAAACTTCATTTTTTGCTCCAAATGCTTCTTGGTAACGTAGATGATGCGATTCTTTGATTCTAAAATTTTGAATTAGTGTAGTTTTTGTTTCTTTCCAAACCGGACTACGCCCCAAAGATCTTAAGACATGTACAGCCTCCCCTTGAATCACTTCTCTAATAAACGTTGTTATAGTATAACTGCTCTCACCTATAAATTCATTAATTCGTTGAGCATCCTTGAGAACATCATTTATTGAGAGAGCTCGTGATAGTTGGACATTGTTATTTTGACTGTTTGTTGATTCCATTTTGCTTTATTTTGATAATTAAAAATATTTGAAAATGTATCGTTATTTGCTATATGTATTGTTTTTCCTCCAAAAATTGAAAATTGATTGATTTGTTTCTTTGCTTTATGTATGTATTCACTTTCCCTCTAAGAAGTTGATTAATTTGTTTCTTGGTTTGTATATGATTTTTTTCCTCCAAAATGAATATTGAAAACTGAAATAGATTGATTTGTAATAAAGCTTGGGCTTTTGAATTAAAGATACATTCCTTTTATCTTGAAAGCTTTAGCTTTTTGAATTAAAGTTTCATCTTACACACTGCGCCAGTAATGTTTTTGATGGTTTAATCCAATTAATAAATCCGTTTATTGATGGTTTTTAAATATTTTCGTAATGATAATACTATCATTACACGCGTTGTTTATGTTCTGTTCCCATCAAATGATTCAAATGTATAATGAAAACAGATATTCCCAGGACGTTACCAGAACTCTTATCAGAGTACTGACAAAACAACGAAATGGGCTTAAGATTTGTCATATAAACTCACAGAGTTTATTAAATAAGCTTGATGAATTTCAATACATTTTTGAGAACTCAGGTATGGACGTAATCTGTATCTCTTAAACATGGCAACAATCCTCAATAGCTAATGGTCTAGTAATTCTTAAAGGATACACTGTACTTAGGTCTGATCGGGAACGTCGTGGAGGGGGTGTTGCCATATATGCGAAAAATACACTAAAGGCAAAGTTTAAATTAAAATCTGTCGTTGGTGACCTCATTAAATTTGTATTTGTTGAACAAGGAAAATGCCCACAGATAGCCAAATAATACTATTGGGATAGATGATCTCCAATATGTTTTAGAAAATGTTTTACCAGGGTTTAACGAGGTAGTAATTACTAGAGATTTCAACTCTAATCTTCTTGTTGACCCCAAATTAATTAATAATGTGTTGACACTTGGACTTTTCGTTACCAATTGCAAAAACCCAACACATTTCTCGTCTGCTATGAACACTCTTTTAGATCTTTTTTCGTGAATAATCCCTCTAACATTTTTTTATATGATCAAATTTCTGCTCCCACTTTTTCAAAACATGATCTAATTTACTTGGATACAATTTTAACTTAATTTAAAAAGAGGAGATAATTTCATATCGTGACAAAAGACTAAACTACACAGATCTCCAAGAAAAGTTAAATCATGGGTATTGGAACAATATATATATATAAAAAATTTTCCATCGGCAAGCAATTAGAATTTCTACAAGACAATATTTCTCGCATCTATAATGAGATCATTCCCATAAAAAATAAAAAAAAAACTGCTTCAAACACTAAGTCTTGGTTCAACCCCACTATAAGATCTTATATAAGAGAGGGAGAGAGTGATATTGCGTACTCCAGGTGGAAGCGCTTCAAAACTCCTGAGTTACACGAGGAATTCCCATTAGCTAGAACAAATGTTAATAAACATATTACTGCTGCTAAAACTCAATATTATTCCAAATTCAATTTCGCTGCAGATTCAAAAAATAAATGGAAGGTTATACGTGATCTCGGTTGTGGAAACTCTAAGTCGACAAGCTCCTATACTGGAGCCCTAGACGAACTTAATAAAACTTTCATAAATATAGCTTCTTCTCAAACAGATTTCAATTTCAATGCTTACAAATGTTGGGATCGGGGGTAATGTTGATATTGATGGATAATTCGAATTTAGATGTGTCACCCAGAATGAGGTGTTTAACAGTTTCTCTCGGGTAAAGTCGAATGCGGTCGAATCTAAGTATTGATCCGAAATTCATTAGAATTCTTCTTCCTTACCTCTTACCTTTCTTTAGTCATCTATTTAACACCATCTTGAGCACAAGTGTATATCCTACTGTCTGGAAGCTTTCTAAAATAATTCCCACTCCTAAATATAATCATGATTTCAGACCTATGTCAATCTTTGTTTCCTATCGAAAGTCTTCGAAAAATTCTACATGATGTCAGAATACCTACATCGTACGTCCTTACTGTCTAACAGACAATCTGGTTTTCGTGCAGACCATAGTTGTATTACGGCACAAAAATTATTGTTGTTGACGTCTATTCCGTATTTGCGTTCAAAATTGTCGCATTTAGACCTATCGGATACTTCCGATAGCAAGCCCATAGATTTGTTATTGGGTGCAGATCTTTATTCAAAAATATTGTTGGCTGATCCGCCTCGCATAGTATTGAATTCGTTGGTGGCTCAGAAAACTACATTCGTTTAGATTCTTTGTATTTTTTGAAATGCTCAATTGATGATCGTATCTCTCTCTCTCTTGCAATCTACATCACTACTAACTCTAGTCTAGGTTTGTAGCGATTAGTCTAACTCACGTTGCCTCGCAGATAGCGCGTCAAGAAGAGTGGCAAATGTTTAATTATCCAATTATAAATGGTTTTTCAAAATAGTCTGGCTTAATCCCATTGTGGTTGTTTTAATATTTTAAAACAACTAGTTTATTAGTGGAAAAGATTTGGCATTGTTCGCCAAGGGGTAAGGCAGGGAATACTATAGTTTCGTTTCTCGCCACAGAATCTCATCAGTTCCCTTGTTTTTTGTTTGTGGATATTCTCCACCGAAGTTATTTTTCAATAACTTCTTCAACAAAAAACTTGTTATACCCAAACATCAATCGTCAGCTCGAAGTATAAAGGTAAGCAAAGAAAAAAGTTCAATGAGAAGATTTTCCTTGGCAACCTCACACAACTCCGACGAAAGTGTCAAATCTTTTCCACTAATAAACTAGTTGTTTTAAAATATTAAAACAACAACAATGGGATTAAGCCAGACTATTTTGAAAAAAACAAAATTGCAAACGCTATCCCAATAAAAAAAACGCCACAATATTTCGAACTTTAGTTTTTTATCTTTAGATAAAGAAATTCGGTCAGCAAATACAGGTCCTTTGCTTTAGGCGAAGAATCGTTATACAAAGAATTGATGTCATAATCGAGATGATTTATCTGAGACATGAAATGATCTTCTCCCTTCTCAGCACAACGAATCTCTGCATCAATATGGTCGATTTCCATTTCATGGAGAACTATCTATCTGACTCTATCACTATTATTATGGTATTGGTAATTATTTTTATTGTTAACATTTGTTGTTTGGTGGTTAAAAGTTATTGCTATAACTATTACTTACTTACTTACTTAGCTGGCCCATTACAGAACATTTGTTCTATAGGCCGAACTAAGAAGAGATCTCCATTCCTCTCTATTTGTTGCTTTGCACTCTGGAATACCGCGCCTTGTCATCTCATCATCCACTTGTTTGCGCCATCTATTCCTTGGCCTGCCAATTCTGCGTGCACCGCCATGTGGCATGTATTCATACGCCTTTTTAGTGGGTTCATCATCGCTCATTCTTTTGATATGGCCTAGCCAACGCAATCGCTGCATCTCGATACGTTTAACAATATTGATGTCGTTGTATAGCAGATACAGCTCGTGGTTCATGCGACGTCGATATTCACCGTCAACGCAGATTGGTCCGTAGATCTTTCGAAGAATTTTTCTCTCAAACACACCAAGCACTGCCATGTCTGCTTGCGCAAGTACCCAGGCTTCGGAGCCATACATCAGCACGGGTAGTATCAGTGTTTTGTAGAGCGTTATTTTTGTTTGACGAGATGTGGCTTTGTTTTTAAACTGCTTACTTAATCCATAGTAGCATCTGTTGGCCAATACAATTCTTCTTTTTATTTCACAACTGATGTCGTTTGTTGTGTTGACGGAGGTGCCGAGGTAGACGAAGTCTTTTACTACCTCAATATTATAGGAACCAACTTCCACAGTCGGTCCGAGCTCAATGGACGCATTGCGCGTCGACACCATCAACTTGGTCTTCTCACCGTTTACCGCCAGACCCACTTTAGCAGATTCTCCTTCGACTTTTATAAAGGTATCAGTTACTTCTTTTACTGATCGACCCATGATGTCTATATCATCAGCATAAGCAAGTAACATGTGACTATTGGTGTAGATTGTGCCACTTCTTTTGACGTTTGCCTCTCGTATAACCTTTTCTAGCAGGATGTTGAAGAGGTCACACGAAAGGCTGTCTCCTTGTCTGAAACCTCTTCTGGTACCAAACTCTTCGGAGAGGTTCTTTCCTATTTTAACTGAGGACCTCGTGTCAGTTAAAGTCATTTTACAAAGCCGGATGAGCTTTGCGGGAATACCAAATTCAGACATGGCTTGGAATACCTTTGAGCGCAGCGGACTGTCGAAGGCTGCTTTATAATCGACAAAAAGGTGGTAGGTGTCGATCTGCATCTCTTGGGTCTTCTCCAGGATTTGCCGCAGGGTAAATATCTGGTCAATGGTGGACTTGCCAGGTCTAAAGCCGCATTGGTATGGTCCAATAATCTCGTTGACCATTAGCTTTAGTCGTTCGCACAATATCCCTGACACGATCTTGTAGGCAATAGGGAGTAGACTTATGCCCCTATAGTTAGAGCATACAGTCTTATCTCCCTTCTTGTGGACGGGGCACAGGATACTCAGGTTCCAATCGTCGGGTACTCGTTCTTCCTGCCAGATGGTGCTAACTAGCTGATGAATACACCTTATCAGCGTGTCGCCTCCGGTTTTGAACAGCTCGGCTGGTAAGCCATCGGCCCCTGCTGCCTTATTATTCTTCAGCCGATTTATTGCTGTCTTTACCTCATCTTGGCTGGGCGGTATACATTCAATACCATCTTCTGGGATTGGGACTGTGGTATCTTCGTCGTCTTCGCTGCTATTGGATACCAACAGATTTGAAAAATGTTCTTTCCATATCCTGAGTACACTATCTGTATCAGTTACCAAATTACCTTGCTGGTCTCTACAGGAGGATGTGCCTGTACCAAAGCCATCAGTTTGATGCTTGACTCTTTGGTAGAATTTTCGGACTTCATTCTGGCTCCTGTACATCTCGATTTTTTCACACTCCCGCTTTTCCATCTCTCTCTTTTTCCTGCGGAAAAGACGTTTCTCCTCTCTCCTTTTCTCCCTGTATCTCTCTCGTGCGCTACGCGTTGCTACGGATTGTAAAGTAGCCTTATATGCCGCATTTTTCTCTTCGGTGGCAGCACGACACTCCTCATCATACCATGGATTCCTTGGTGGAGGTCTCTGGTATCCAAGTATGGATTTTGCGGCTGTTTGCATGGAGTGGGCAATGCTTTGCCATTGCGCTGATATGTTATCGGGATGAGGAGGGCTTTGATTAAGCAATTGGGCTAGTTGAGTGGAATATGCTGTGGCTATCTGTTGTGATTGCAGCTTACCGATGTCTAACTTTCGTGTTGTGTCTATTCGTACTTTGTTTGCTACGTTTAAGCGGGTGCGTACCTTTGCTGCAACAAGGTAGTGGTCCGAATCAATGTTTGCGCCTCGGAACGATCGTACATCCAACACGCTCGACGAATGTCTTCCATCTATCACAACATGATCAATTTGGTTTCTTGTTTTCTGATCTGGAGACAGCCAGGTGCCCTTATGAATATCGAGATGATTAAATCTGGTACTGCTAACTACCATGTTTTTTGCAGCTGCAAAGTCTATCAGTCTCATACCATTGTCAGATGTTTCACTGTGGAGACTGAATTTCCCGACTGTTGGGCCAAAGATATTCTCCTTTCCAATTTTGGCATTAAAATCGCCTAGAATGATTTTAATGTCATGGGCAGGGCAACGGTCATATGTTTCTTCTAAGCGCTCGTAAAATATATCTTTGGTCTGTTCATCCTTTTCTTCAGTGGGAGCATGAGCGCAAATAAAGCTGATGTTGAAGAATTTAGCTTTTATTCGAATTGCAGCAAGTCTTTCATTCACTGGAGTGAAGCTGGATACAAGATGTTTTAGCCTCCGACTAACTACGAATCCACAACCAAACTCATGCTTTACGTCATGGCAGCTATAATACAGTGCGTCACCTTTAGGTGTTGTTGTGACGCCTTTCCCAATCCATCGTATTTCCTGTATGGCAGTAATATCGGTCTTGTACTTTTCAAGTACGTCTGCCAATGCGAAGACTGCACCTTCTCTATAAAGAGTGCGAACATTCCAGGTGCAGATTCGCAGATCATGGTCCTTAAAACGTTTGCGGGGTTCGTCAACTTTAGAGGGGTTTGTTTTTCTTTTCTTTCGTTTTTTCATAGTAGGCTGTTTTTTCTAGGGGAGGGTTACTAACCCGACGCCCAAACCCAAGTTTTTAACGTTCTTATGGGTGAACGCGCGGCACATGTTAGCTCACTACCTTTAACGGGTGTTAAAGGCAGTTCCCCAGGTGACACCACGGGGAGGTCAGTGTCCACTTGGGATGAAAGAGGGACCAAGATAAATCCTGGGCTTTGCCATGTTAAAACCGGTCAGGACCGTTCCTTGGTATCTTCCATCCCCTACGTCCTGCTATAACTATTGCTGTAATTATTTGTGCAAGTTTTAAGATTTGTTTGAAAGCTACGATTTTGAATGTGGTGATGTTGATTATTATTATTGTAATTTGTATAGTTCCTATTCGAATTTGCATTTGGTGGTCTATTGTGGTTTCGATACTGGTAATAAAAAAATGACTATGATATATATTTTTAGGAATGTTCATGTTTGAAAATTCATGGGAATTCCTTTTTATATACCTATTTTGATAATAGGATCTAAATCCCGAATTTGTATTTGTAAAATTATTATGGGTTTGACTATTGATTTGTGGTATAAATTGTATGTTGGGATATCCCAATAAACAATTCTTGCCGAGCGCTCTGATGTTAGAATTTTTTTCGAAGTTTTCTTAAGCTGTTCTAGAAAATTTACCGGATTTTCTAAATTTGCCTTTGAAAGTGTTTAGCTTTTCTGATAGATTTCTCTGAGTATAATCTGCACATGTTTTAGTTCTTATGGCCGAAAATCTGAAAAAAATTTAAACATACTCTTTCAAGGGAAATTTTTGTTTCGTTTTTATTTTTTTCATAACAAA
Organism: Musca autumnalis; assembly: GCF_047663935.1. Taxonomy (NCBI): domain Eukaryota; kingdom Metazoa; phylum Arthropoda; class Insecta; order Diptera; family Muscidae; genus Musca; species Musca autumnalis. The sequence continues at coordinate 131,447,255 of NW_027411644.1, forward strand.
ATTGCCGAACACCAAAAAGAGTTTGTGCTCGAATCTCTGCACGAACTCTTCAACTGCTCGATCTCGATTGTACATTTAGAATTCAGACATAATTTCTGGTAAAATTCTTTAAACAATTACGGCATCAGAAATGGAAACTTGTGCAGAAAATACATCCGAATTCGGTACGATCTCGTCAAAAATTGTTTAGTGGGATGTTTCTAATGTATGTTTTGTATAAGTAGTGCTATTGTATGTTTTCTTACTGTTATCCCTAATTAGACCCTGTTGTTCTATAAATTTATAAGCATCCCTGAAGCCAAATTTACATCAATATTGTTAATAAATTTTCTCAAAATAATATAATATAATAATGTTTGCAGGGCTAAACCTTATAGGATTCTCTAAATCGTATTCGAACTGCTCGTTTATCTTACATAGAATATTTAATAAATGGTTATAATAGTTAACAAAACTTCATTTTTTTGCTCCAAATGCTTCTTGGTAACGTAGATGATGCGATTCTTTGATTCTAAAATTTTGAATTAGTGTAGTTTTTGTTTCTTTCCAAACCGGACTACGCCCCAAAGATCTTAAGACATGTACAGCCTCCCCTTGAATCACTTCTCTAATAAACGTTGTTATAGTATAACTGCTCTCACCTATAAATTCATTAATTCGTTGAGCATCCTTGAGAACATCATTTATTGAGAGAGCTCGTGATAGTTGGACATTGTTATTTTGACTGTTTGTTGATTCCATTTTGCTTTATTTTGATAATTAAAAATATTTGAAAATGTATCGTTATTTGCTATATGTATTGTTTTTCCTCCAAAAATTGAAAATTGATTGATTTGTTTCTTTGCTTTATGTATGTATTCACTTTCCCTCTAAGAAGTTGATTAATTTGTTTCTTGGTTTGTATATGATTTTTTTCCTCCAAAATGAATATTGAAAACTGAAATAGATTGATTTGTAATAAAGCTTGGGCTTTTGAATTAAAGATACATTCCTTTTATCTTGAAAGCTTTAGCTTTTTGAATTAAAGTTTCATCTTACACACTGCGCCAGTAATGTTTTTGATGGTTTAATCCAATTAATAAATCCGTTTATTGATGGTTTTTAAATATTTTCGTAATGATAATACTATCATTACACGCGTTGTTTATCTTCTGTTCCCATCAAATGATTCAAATGTATAATGAAAACAGATATTCCCAGGACGTTACCAGAACTCTTATCAGAGTACTGACAAAACAACGAAATGGGCTTAAGATTTGTCATATAAACTCACAGAGTTTATTAAATAAGCTTGATGAATTTCAATACATTTCTGAGAACTCAGGTATGGACGTAATCTGTATCTCTTAAACATGGCAACAATCCTCAATAGCTAATGGTCTAGTAATTCTTAAAGGATACACTGTACTTAGGTCTGATCGGGAACGTCGTGGAGGGGGTGTTGCCATATATGCGAAAAATACACTAAAGGCAAGTTTAAATTAAAATCTGTCGTTGGTGACCTCATTAAATTTGTATTTGTTGAACAAGGAAAATGCCCACAGATAGCCAAATAATACTATTGGGATAGATGATCTCCAAAATGTTTTAGAAAATGTTTTACCAGGGTTTAACGAGGTAGTAATTACTAGAGATTTCAACTCATTTCAACAGATCTCCAAGAAAAGTTAAATCATGGGTATTGGAACAATATATATATATATAAAAAATTTTCCATCGGCAAGCAATTAGAATTTCTACAAGACAATATTTCTCGCATCTATAATGAGATCATTCCCATAAAAAATAAAAAAAAAACTGCTTCAAACACTAAGTCTTGGTTCAACCCCACTATAAGATCTTATATAAGAGAGGGAGAGAGTGATATTGCGTACTCCAGGTGGAAGCGCTTCAAAACTCCTGAGTTACACGAGGAATTCCCATTAGCTAGAACAAATGTTAATAAACATATTACTGCTGCTAAAACTCAATATTATTCCAAATTCAATTTCGCTGCAGATTCAAAAAATAAATGGAAGGTTATACGTGATCTAGGTTGTGGAAACTCTAAGTCGACAAGCTCCTATACTGGAGCCCTAGACGAACTTAATAAAACTTTCGTAAATATAGCTTCTTCTCAAACAGATTTCAATTTCAATGCTTACAAATGTTGGGATCGGGGGTAATGTTGATATTGATGGATAATTCGAATTTAGATGTGTCACCCAGAATGAGGTGTTTAAAAGTTTCTCTCGGGTAAAGTCGAATGCGGTCGAATCTAAGTATTGATCCGAAATTTATTAGAATTCTTCTTCCTTACCTCTTACCTTTCTTTAGTCATCTATTTAACACCATCTTGAGCACAAGTGTATATCCTACTGTCTGGAAGCATTCTAAAATAATTCCCACTCCTAAATATAATCATGATTTCAGACCTATGTCAATCTTTGTTTCCTATCGAAAGTCTTCGAAAAGTTCTACATGATGTCAGAATACCTACATCGTACGTCCTTACTGTCTAACAGACAATCTGGTTTTCGTGCAGACCATAGTTGTATTACGGCACAAAAATTATTGTTGTTGACGTCTATTCCGTATTTGCGTTCAAAATTGTCGCATTTAGACCTATCGGATACTTCCGATAGCAAGCCCATAGATTTGTTATTGGGTGCAGATCTTTATTCAAAAATATTGTTGGCTGATCCGCCTCGCATAGTATTGAATTCGTTGGTGGCTCAGAAAACTACATTCGTTTAGATTCTTTGTATTTTTTGAAATCCTCAATTGAAACTTGATGATCGTATCTCTCTCTCTCTCTCTTGCAATCTACATCACTACTAACTCTAGTCTAGGTTTGTAGCGATTAGTCTAACTCACGTTGCCTCGCAGATAGCGCGTCAAGAAGAGTGGCAAATGTTTAATTATCCAATTATAAATGGTTACACCAATGTATATGTTCGTTACATTGTTTTTCCCTTCCGCTGCGTTGCAATTAACCGCATTAATTGGCCGTTCTTTCGAGCTAAATGGTGTAATATTCTCTGCCTTTCCTTTAGGAGTAAGATTCGCCTGTTTCGGATTGTGGGATAGACTATTCCTTCTTTCCCACACTCTTTCCTAAAAGTCATATTCGCTCAGTTCGGATGCAGAGGGGTGCTTTCCAAAGCTGCGGTCGTAGTTCCTTATCAAGGCCTTGTTACCGCTATTATGCTCATCTGCAACGACAATTGCTATTTAACATTCGAAGGAGTCACACTCCTATTGCTATTGTTTCTTAGTCGTCACTCATTCTTACCAACAATAAACGCTGAAAATATTTCAACTGATATACTCGTTCGCCATTGTCTTTTATGTTTCTTCTCTTTTCATTCCCGAGCTATCGACTCTCAGTGGTATCACGCCAACACCACACATTCGACGGTGCCCGGTCTCACAATTAGGAGGGTTGCGTTTTTTATTTGGGATTACGACTTCTACTTTGCTTTTCAAAATAGTCAGGCTTAATCCCATAGTCGTTGTTTTAATATTTCGTTAAAACAACTTTAATTTATTAGTGGGAAAGATTGGCGTTGTTTACCAAGGGGTAAGGCAGGGATGACTATAGTTTCGGATCTCGCCACAGATCCTCATCAGTTCCCGCCCAAAATTGTACTCTTAAATTTGTACAGAGTCTCCAAAATTTTGAAGGAAACGTTATGCAAAATATTTTAAGTGCAGAACAAAATTTAAGTTGGACAAATACAAATTATTTGTCTCCCATTGGTATTTTGGTGGATCGAAACAACATTCCTGGCAGTTCCTTTTATGCATCCACTATTCCTGGTACACACAGAGGTTAGTTTTTTTTCTGTTATTTTTAGTTTGTAAGATAGTTTGTAAGGTAAAAATTTAAATGTAGTTTTTAAGGATTTTATCTGTAGACCAAGAGCTCTACAAAATATGGTGGATGCCGGGAGCAAGCATAATTTAGCATTTGTTATGATAATTAATAACTAAAATATTACTTTTACCACAATTTCAATTTGTTAATTCACCCAAATTACTAAAATTAAAATAATACATTATAGTTTTAAGTCCTCTTGTAAATGTTTTAAATTGTATGCATTGCATTGTATGTTTTTTTATGAGTCTCAATAAACTTTAACTTTAACGTTCCGGTTAACTTAAAGTTCATGGAGGACCTTCTTGGCATTAACTTTTAACGTTAAAATTATATTTTTAATTCCTCCAAATTGGTTTATTTTGCGTTTTAAAATCCATCCAATAGTAAAAGGACACATATGATATATGGACCACGCCTGAGCAATGTTCGGGAGAAAGTGAAAAAAGACTGCTAAAACAAGATTATATCGATTTCGTGTCTTTATATGTAAATAAAATTTATAAGATACAACAATTGCCGAAAGTAGGGTGCCTTAACCACAAATAGACAACAACAAATAGTATTGTGGTACCACACGAAGCGAAATGCAAAAAAATGCAATCGAAATTTTTTGAAAAAAATATTAACAAATATTAAAAATGAAATAAATCACAAGCGACGTCGGCAGATCGTCTACCAACGACAACGAAACAACAGAGATAATTGGGAAGAAATAAATTGTTGGTAGATTTGTGTATTAATATATCGACGCTAGGAAAAGGCGGTAGGAATATTTGAGTATTATTGTTGTTGTGATTACATTGCAACCAGACCAACGACGACGATCCAACAGCGAGTGATGAGACTAGAGTTGTGCTAAATGAATTATATTGAACGACCTAGTTCACTATCTAGTTCAATGTACACCGGTCGTTTGTATGAACAAACTGCGTATACGTAACATCATACGTTAGTTTGTATGACGTTACTCATTCGCTTTTGAAGTAGGACAGTGAACTATGTCGTTCAATTGCCCAACTCTAGATGAGACTAATAAAAATTTTGTTGGTATGTTTTCTTTATGCAGGTACTAAAAAATGTGGAGAATAGCAGTGAGCTTATTATTCTTATTTCTCACTGCTGGCTGTGGATAAAAGTAAATAATTTTGCAGTTTGGTGTCTTCTACGCAGCCTAGAGCGAGAGGAAAAGCATTTTCCATTTTTGTAATGCGTTTTTGTCACACTTAAATCACTATAACCTAACCACTTGTTATCCGTTTTCTAAAAATTATGGCTTGCTCGAAAGACATGATTTTACCTTTTAAATAAAAAAAAAATAAGCTGTAAAAGGGAGTCTTTGGTCTGGAATTCAGTTTTGTCTTTATTGCGATCACGACTGTCTCCAACTCTTCGTGTCTTAATGATGCGCTATTGTGGTAAGAAGTAAGAGTTGCTTTGCTGACTTCACTGCTGTAAAAGTCCGTTGTGGAAAAAAGAAGTTATGGCCGTTTTAAGTTGAAAATTCAAGAAACCCCGTTTTTCACTACATTTACCGTTATAAAATCAAAAAATGAAGTGAACCAAAGAAACCGAAGGTATTTTCGTATTCCATGGACTCCCACAAAACTGAAAATACGCATCAGAACCACTGCAAAAAAAATTTGTCAACTTTTGTAGCACAGTGTTATCGTGCAACTTTTGTAACACATTGTTAACGTGCAAAGGAGACGTGTGCTTTACAAATATTTAGCACAGCGGGTTTTGTGTTCAAGCAAACGTACTCACTGGGAGTTCCTCTGAAGGTGAAAGAGGTTGAGGAACTATTTGTGGAGTTGGTCTATTCAAAGATGTTGAAGACTTGGACTTTATTTTTGTAGTCCGCCTAGTTTCTGTTTTATTGCTGCAAGACAATGGCGATAACCCCGAAAGGAGGTGTCGTATTTACCTTAGACGACATTTATGTCTGAGGTTGAGAACTCAGTGATGTCGCCTGATGGTCAAGGCACTCCTTGTGAGTGCTTTTATAGATTGTCCATAACTGATGAAACTCGGAACCTTATATTTCGAGATTCAATACGGTGTGCATATCAGGATTTAGACGTTCGAAATACATACGCATAAAATTTAATAAGAGCGTCGGCAATGGCGCAACCAATGTATTGAACATAGACATGTGCTTTATTGCTGTAATAAGCAATACCAATAAATTAGTCATGTGTTTTTCGTTGAGACTTAACGAACGCATAGCAGTGGGAAAGTTTTGATTTTGTTTGCAAGTGAAGTTGCTCGAATTTAGGTAGTACCAAAGAAATTCTCTATCAGAGTGTTTCTTTGGACACGTATCTGTTTGAGCGAGCGATTAACACTCGGGTATAAAAAGTTTCTTGTTGAAAAACAAGAAACAAGGGAACTGATGAGGATCTGTGGCGAGATCCGAGACTATAAACTTCCCTGCCTTACCCCGTGGTAAACATCGCCAATATTAGAACAACGACTATGTGATTAAGCATGACTATTTTGAAAAGCGGAATAAAAGCATTGTAATTTTACCGATTTTTGTCGGTAACTCAAAAAATGGGTTAGAGAATTGCACTACAGGTGTTAACGCAGTTGGATCATTCGGGTCGTTAGTGAAGGGAGTATGTGGTCTGGAATTCAGTTTTGCCTTTATTTCGATCACGACTGTCTCCAACTCTTCGTGCCTTAATAATGCGCTATTGTGGTAAGAAGTAAGAGTTGCTTTGCTGACTTCACTGCAGCCTCCCATAGACCACCGAAATGTCGAAAACTTGGGGAATATATTGGAAATCGATACATTCCCTTGGGCATGTCTTGGCCATTATCATCCTGCGCTTCTCTCCAAATACTGCTTTATTAAATTCCTCGAGCTGATTCTAGGTTCCTACAAAGTTTGTTGCATTGTCTGAATACTTACCTACTTAGCTGGCCCATTACAGAACATTTGTTCAATAGGCCGAACTAAGAACAGATCTCCATTCCTCTCTATTTGTTGCTTCGCACTCTGGAATACCGCGCCTTCTCATCTCATCATCCACTTGTTTGCGCCATATATTCCTGGGCCTGCCAATTCTGCGTGCACCGCCAAGCGGTCCGTATTTATACGCCTTTTTAGCGGGTTCATCATCGCTCATTCTTATGATATGGCCTAGCCAACGCAATCGCTGCATCTCGATACGTTTAACGATATTGATGTCGTTGTATAGCAGATACAGCTCGTGGTTCATGCGAAGTCGATATTCACCGTCAACGCAGATTGGTCCGTAGATCTTTCGAAGAATTTTTCTCTCAAACACACCAAGCACTGCCACGTCTGCTTGCGCAAGTACCCAGGCTTCGGAGCCATACATCAGCACGGGTAGTATCAGTGTTTTGTAGAGCGTTATTTATGTTTGACGAGATGTGGCTTTGTTTTTAAACTGCTTACTTAAACCAAAGTACATCTGTTGGCCAATACAATTCTTCTTTTTATTTCACAACTGATGTCGTTTGTTGTGTTTACGGAGGTGCCGAGGTAGACGAAGTCTTTTACTACCTCAATATTATAGGAACCAACTTCCACAGTCGGTCCGAGCTCAATGAACGCATTGCACGTCGACACCATCAACTTAGTCTTCTCACCGTTTACCGCCAGACCCACTTTAGCAGATTTTCCTTCGACCTTTATAAAGTTGTCAGTTATTTCTTTTACTGTTCGGCCCATGATGTCTATATCATCAGCATAAGCAAGTAACATGTGACTATTGGTGTAGATTGTGCCACTTCTTTTGACGTTTGCCTCTCGTATAACCTTTTCCAGCAGGATGTTGAAGAGATCACACGAAAGGCTGTCTCCTTGTCTGAAACCTCTGTTGGTACCAAACTCTTCGGAGAGGTTCTTTCCTATTTTAACTGAGGACCTCGTGTCAGTTATAGTCATTTTACAAAGCCGGATAAGCTTTGCGGGGATACCAAATTCAGACATGGCTTGGAATACCTTTGAGCGCAGCGGGCTGTCCAAGGCTGCTTTATAATCGACAAAAAGGTGGTAGGTGTCGATTTGCATCTCTTGGGTCTTCTCCAGAATTTGCCGCAGGGTAAATATCTGGTCAATGGTGGACTTGCCAGGTCTAAAGCCGCATTGGTATGGTCCAATTATCTCGTTGACCATAGGCTTTAGTCGTTCGCACAATACCCTGACACGATCTTGTAGGCAATAGGGAGTAGACTTATGCCCCTATAGTTAGAGCATACAGTCTTATCTCCCTTTTTATGGACGGGGCACAGGATACACCTTATCAGCGTGTCGCCTCCGGTTTTGAACAGCTCGGCTGGTAAGCCATCAGCTCCTGCTGCCTTATTATTCTTCAGCCGATTTATTGCTGTCTTTACCTCATCTTGGCTAGGCGGTATACATTCAATACCATCTTCTGGGATTGGGACTGTGGTATCTTCGTCGTCTTCGCTGCTATTGGATACCAACAGTTTTGAAAAATGTTCTTTCCATATCCTGAGGACACTATCTGTATCAGTTACCAAATTATCTTGCTGGTCACTACAGGAGGATGTGCCTGTACCAAAGCCATCAGTTTGATGCTTGACTCTTTGATAGAATTTTCGGACTTCATTCTGGCTCCTGTACATCTCGATTTTTTCACACTCCCGCTTTTCCATCTCTCTCTTATTCCTGCGGAAAAGACGTTTCTCCTCTCTCCTTTTCTCCCTGTATCTTTCTCGTGCGCTACGCCTTGCTACGGATTGTAAAGTAGCCCTATATGCCGCATTTTTCTCTTCGGTGGCAGCACGACACTCCTGATCATACCATGGATTCCTTGGTGGAGGTCTCTGGTCCAATTATCTCGTTGACCGTAGGCTTTAGTCGTTCGCACAATACCCTGACACGATCTTGTAGGCAATAGGGAGTAGACTTATGCCCCTATAGTTAGAGCATACAGTCTTATCTCCCTTCTTATGGACGGGGCACAGGATACTCAGGTTCCAATCATCGGGTACTCGTTCTTTCTGCCAGATGGTGCTAACAAGCTGATGAATACACCTTATCAGCGTGTCGCCTCCGGTTTTAAACAGCTCGGCTGGTAAGCCATCAGCTCCTGCTGCCTTATTATTCTTCAGCCGATTTATTGCTGTCTTTACCTCATCTTGGCTAGGCGGTATACATTCAATACCATCTTCTGGGATTGGGACTGTGGTATCTTCGTCGTCTTCGCTGCTATTGGATACCAACAGTTTTGAAAAATGTTCTTTCCATATCCTGAGTACACTATCTGTATCAGTTACCAAATTATCTTGCTGGTCTCTACAGGAGGATGTGCCTGTACCAAAGCCATCAGTTTGATGCTTGACTCTTTGGTAGAATTTTCGGACTTCATTCTGCCTCCTGTACATCTCGATTTTTTCACACTCCCGCTTTTCCATCTCTCTCTTATTCCTGCGGAAAAGACGTTTCTCCTCTCTCCTTTTCTCCCTGTATCTCTCTCGTGCGCTACGCCTTGCTATGGATTGTAAAGTAGCCCTATATGCCGCATTTTTCTCTTCGGTGGCAGCACGACACTCCTGATCATACCATGGATTCCTTGGTGGAGGTCTCTGGTATCCAAGTATGGATTTTGCGGCTGTTTGCATGGAGTGGGCAATGCTTTGTCATTGCGCTGATATATTATCGGGATGAGGAGTACTTGATTAAGCAATTGGGCTAGTTGAGTGGAATATGCTGTGGCTATCTGTTGTGATTGCAGCTTACCGATGTCTAACTTTCTTGTTGTGTCTGTTCGTACTTTGTTTGCTACGTTTAAGCGGGTGCGTACCTTTGCTGCAAGAAGGTAGTGGTCCGAATCAATGTTTGCGCCTTGGAACGATCGTACATTCAACACGTTCGATGAATGTCTTCCATCTATCACAACATGATCAATTTGATTTCTAGTTTTCTGATCTGGAGACAGCCAGGTGCCTTTATGAATATCAAGATGATTAAATCTGGTACTGCTAACAACCATGTTGTTTGCAGCTGCAAAGTCTATCAGCCTCATACCATTGTCAGATGTTTCACTGTGGCAGGGCAACGGTCATATGTTTTTTCTAAGCGCTCGTAAAATATATCTTTCGGCTGTTCGTCCTTTTCTTCAGTGGGAGCATGAGCGCAAATAAAGCTGATGTTGAAGAATTTAGCTTTTATTCGAATTGCAGCAAGTCTTTTATTCACTGGGGTGAAACTTGATACCAGATGTTTTAGTCTCCGACTAACTACGAATCCGCAACCAAACTCATGCTTTACGTGATGGCAGCTGTAATACAGTGCGTCACTTTTAGGTGTTGTTGTGACGCCTTTCCCAATCCATCATATTTCCTGTATGGCAGTAATATCGGCCTTGTACTTTTCAAGTACGTCTGCGAAGACTGCACCTTCTCTATAAAGAGTGCGAACATTCCAGATGCAGATTCGCAGATCATGGTCCTTAAAACGTTTGCGGGGTTCGTCAACTTTAGAGGAGTTTGTTTTTCTTTTCTTTCGTTTTTTCATAGTAGGCTTTTGATTCTAGGGGAGGGTTACTAACCCGACGCCCAAACCCAAGTTTTTAACGTTCTTATGGGTGAACGCGCGGCATATGTTAGCTCACTACCTTTAACGGGTGTTAAAGGCAGTTCCCCAGGTGACACCACAGGGAGGTCAGTGTCCATTGTCTGAATACAGGGTTTGACATTTCCTACGACGAGCAAGAAATCTCTTCAACGCACCGATGAATGTTTCTGTAGTACGTTCGGTCACTATTTCCGAATGCACAGCTTTTGTTGCAAAGCAGAAAAACACGGCAATATAAACCTTGTGTGGTCTCTTGCCTATTATGTTGTAGTGGACTCATATCGGTCAATAATAGTCGACGCCAGACACGATTAACGGCCTTGCAGGCGTGACTCTGTTAGGTGGGAGACTTCCCAGGATGTGACTGTATAACTTCAGTTTCGCTTGAGTGCACCTCACACAGTTTTGCACAATGTTGCCTGACATAGCCTTCCCCTTGATAATCCAAAACTTCCGTCTTGATGTTGCTAGTAGTAATTGGGAGCCACAGTGGATATTCCCCCAAAGACTCATCTCAATGATGAGCTTTACAATCGGATCGTTGTATGGAAACAACATCAGGTGTTTTGTATCGTATGCTAAGGTTGCTTTTTCCAACCTGCTACCGACTCTTCCGTTCTGTGAGGCTATTGCTGACCTGTAGACTTCACTATAAATTCAAGATTGGTTAGATTTATTTTATTCTCTGATAATGTTTTCGGCCAAACGTGGCAAAGTGATCTCTATTATCGCTCTCGCGAAGACTGAGCTCTCTGATTGTTGTAGCGTCTTCCAGGCTATTTGGTAATTTACCGCAGTTAACTCGAGGTGCCTTATGAGTTTCTCGGCTTCCCAAGGCTTGAGGTACCACATATTTTGTACCAGTGGTAACGCTTGTTCGTTTATCATCTTCCCAAAAATGTCGGCAAACGTCTGCCACTTCGAATAATCCACATTGAACTGAGGGATTGTGATTTTCGGCAGTTTGGCTTGATTTGGCACTCAGCTGATTGATTTAACTCCCCTGATCTCTGCTGAAATGATGCACGGTCGACCTGTGAAAGCGTCGACATCTTTTCCTTAAATATAAATGTCTCTTCCTCTAATAATACATATGTTGACGCATCTTAACCCACCGATGTCGGGTCATCAACATTTTCGTACATATTGAAGAGGATGTCTTCTACATTTGACCACAATCTCTCGATTGCAGCCATCGTTTGACTTGGCGCAGCTTGGCCTGAACTGTCTCTAATGTACATTTAAATTGACTGCATTAAAGCCCTCCGACGTCTCACTAATGCAGTCTCACTGTTGGTTATTCTCTATTGGCGGTATTGCTTCTGTGCCACCTCCCATGTTGCCGGGTGTGATTTTTGAGTCATTGCTTATTTTCCCTTTTTGAGTTCCGCCTCGATGATGTCAACTGCAGCCCTATATTCCTCTCCAATGGAATTGTATTCGTCATTTATGATATGGGGCTGTGACTCTGCTGCTGGATATGCTCTTATTTCATCTCATTGCGGTCTATATCCGCCCAGAGTGCTTCCAACTCTATCAATGTTTTGCTGTATAACTCCTTCGTCCTTCTCTCCAACGGAGCCTTTTTCACGTATTGCGATCGTCTTCCTCAATTCGGTGATAGCTGCTGGTTATTCTCTATTGGCGGTATTGCTTCTGTGCCACCTCCCATGTTGCCGGGTGTGATTTTTGAGTCATTGCTTATTTTCCCTTTTTGAGTTCCGCCTCGATGATGTCAACTGCAGCCCTATATTCCTCTCCAATGGAATTGTATTCGTCATTTATGATATGGGGCTGTGACTCTGCTGCTGGATATGCTCTTATTTCATCTCATTGCGGTCTATATCCGCCCAGGTGCTTCCAACTCTATCAATGTTTTGCTGTATAACTCCTTCGTCCTTCTCTCCAACGGAGCCTTTTTCACGTATGCGATCGTCTCCTCAATTCGGTGATAGCTGCTTGACCATATCGGTAATCTCCATAGTGGTGGGTTCTAAGTACTCCTGATCATTTCCTTTGGGAACGTATGAACGGTTGGGAAACGCGACGTCTTGCAATTGTGATGAAATGAACTAGATTCCGATAACTCTGCGTTCTTCTTGATGTAATGCACGCCTTTGTTTGGCTCTGTGTGAGTCTTTGGAATTACGACGAAAATTACTAACCATATTCTGTTCATTTTGCTTTTTTAATTTCAAATAATGTAAAATTGTTACTTTTGTTATTTGCATTTGTACGGCCCACCTTAATGTTCTGTTTGTTTGTACCACCCTAATGTGTAGGTTCGAGTTTGTGTATTTTGTCAGGAATACATTTTCTGATTTCGTTTGGGATGTGTCTGTCTCAACGAGAAACAATAACAACAGTACCTGTGTAGGTTCGAGTTTGTGTAATTTGTCAGAAATACATTTTCTGATTTCGTTTTGTGATGTGTCTGTCTCAACGAGAAACAATAACAACAGTACCTACATAACATTGGCATTTCGTCGGTGTCATGCTTAAGTGTTCCATACGCCATTTTTGCATTCTGAGATAAAGGTATCTCACTAGATTTTAAACCATGCTCTTTCAGATTTTTTAATCGTTTTTTTCTATCTTCTACAGTTTCTGAGATATTCAGATGTCAATATGTTTCATATCCCCTTTGTGACGCAAAAAATCCTGTCTTTTTGTTCCATATCCATAAAGCCTGGCGTATGGAACAAAACAACTTTGAATTTTTTTGTTCCATATCCACGTCGTGTGGCGTTTGGAACAAAAAGAGACAAAAACGAATTGCTCCGCACAAAAAATCATGGCGTGAAGAACAAAAAATTTCGTCAAGTTACGAACAATGTGGCGTATGGAACAAATTGCTTTAAATGACTGGGCTTAAAAATGAAGAATAATAGTTTTTAAATCCAAATATTTTTTGATAATGTAATTTTATATTAAAGCCACAACTTCTTTTCGCTTAAGGTAACGCATCCTATAACAAATTTCCTCGTTTTAAGACAAGATTTTGATTTAAGCCCAGTTCCGATGGAAACCTCATATTCTACGCTACTTCTATATATTTCAAATAAATTCATGTTAAGGAGACCTATAATAGTCCTTAATGTATTTATTTGCTCATATAAATGTTTCATTTGAAGCCGTGAATTTCCAACCTCACAGTAGCACTTCTCATAAGGGAGGTGGAACACAATTGATAAAAAGTGGTTCCGTTGAAATGTGACAAAATGAATTCCATGTGACACAAACAGCCAAAAACACGAAAAAAGAACCCATGGAACAATTCAGCAACCTTTTGCAATTACAAAAATCGGCCATAACTTCTAGACTATCGGAGATATCTGACTAAAATAAACTACTGATATATTCTTTGAGTTTAGTTAGGTAGAACTGAGCTCTTAAAGTATTGGATTTTTGTGCCACTTTTAATCCGCATGGGCTCAAACATTAACTTGAGTTTTTCTCGAATCTGGCAAATGGCGTATGGAACACTTAAGCATGACACCGACGATTTAATTGATTGAACAATAAAAAGTGCAATCAAAAATTATTTGTGTCTCACTTTAAATTTCGATAATCGTTGTTGTTGCACTACACCAGCCACGATCATCCATATACGTTAACGTATGTGAGAATAACAATCAGTCGTCGTTGAGCAGCCGACAAGTAAACATGTGCATGGATATACGCATAATTTTAGTGGGGACACTGAGCAAAACCGCACACACCCGCCACATGTTTACTGGTCACAGGTCTAGCAACCACTGAATGCTGATACAAACTTTCTTGTGATTCTCTCACTACTTTACTCTCTTTTTTATTTTGAGCATCAATGCACTACACACTCGCTGTTGCAACATTGGCAAATTCATAGTTTTCTCGCTTTTTACTTCGTTGTTGATTAATTTTAATCGCTGCCGTCGCTCAGAAATTCGCTTGCGTTTTGAAAAGAGTAAATATTATTCTTTAAAACAGAAAGATAATTTGTTTTGTGGCTCGGAAAAATAATTGGTGTTACGCAATTGTGGTAGACACCTACATACATACAACGTAAGCATTTTTCGTTGAAAGTGTTGGAAATTATACAAATAAATATAAGTGTTTTTCTAATTAATATTGAAAACACAAAATACATTTAATATTATTGTTTATAGACCACCATATTGAGGGAGAAATTTGGAATTTTGGCGCCTTTACTTACAAATTCAAACTAATTTCTCTTTATCGAATTTGCTTGCTCTTATTGTGTTGCTCTCAAATTGCCTGAATTGGAGGAAGAGAATGCTAGTAGCTCTGAACTAGCTTCTCTTTAAGTGCAACGTAAATCAATAAAGTAAAAATATTGCAAACATTCAAAAGGAAGTTGAAAAAGAAGGTTCTAACATGGATGTGACCATTTTAGAATGCCGTTTGGAAATTTTAGAGTCGTACTTCAAGCAATTGTGTGAAATACAAAGCAAAATTGAAGCTATTAATGCTAATGACCATTCTAGAAGTGAACTTGAAGAAACATTCATTATTGCAAAATATAAAATCATGAAATTATTGATGAAAAGTCCTGGCTCAGTGTCAGTGGATAATATTTTAATGAACGCTTCTATGGTTTGTGTTTCATGTGGTTCTCGATTGCCTTCACTTAAGTTGTCCAAATTCGACGGTAAATACAGTGAATATAAACGATTCATTACTGCATTTAATAATATGGTGAATGATAACCCAGCAATCAGTTTAATCGAAAAGTTCAATTATCTGGTCAATTGTCTATCGGGTCTAGCCTTAGCCGTCGTCGAACCGTTTCAAGTTTGTGAAGAAAACTACGGAAAGGCGTTAAATAGACTTGAAGAACGTTACGATAACAAAGTACTCATATTTTTGGAAGATATAGAGTCGTTGTTCAACGTTCCGAAAATGCAGAAAGGTGACAGTGTTTACCTGCGTCATCTAATTAATACGGTTTCTGCAGTTCGTGGTTCATTGTTGTCTCTCGGTTCTGAAGCAGATGTTATGAATACAATTTTAGTGCACATGGTGTTATTGAAGTTGGACAGTGATACTGTGGAAAGCACTAATATTTATTAAAAACGCGTCTGTTTTTTAAAAAAGAATTTTAATGAATATTTATTGTTGAAACAAAATTACGAGTGAAAGTTCTGATGAGACTGAAAAAATTATTTTTAAACAGCAAAAAGTGTGTATACTATTTTCAACAAATGAAAACTAAAAATTCAATGGTTGCTTCGCCACATTACCCCCCTTCCAGTGCGAAACGCACCTTGAGCTTTCGTCTTGAGGGCGTTTCGGACGATGTGGTTGCGTCCGCTGCTATATAGGCAGGTTTGAGTCGATCAATGCTCACAGTATCTTCTCTTAACCCAATGCGAATCTTGAAATATTTAGCCTTTCGATCAATAACTGCATATGGTCCTGAGTATTTCGGTTGTAAAGGTTTCTGCACTTTATCACACCTTATCCATACATGAGAACAGTTTTGCAATTCCTTTTGTACAAACGGTTTATTCTTCGAGTGATTTGAAGCCTTAACAGGCCGTAACTTAGATAGATTATTTCTTAAGCTATTGAGCGTTTCCAAATGCTCGATCGGCGAAAAAACTGTTGGTTGGAAAAATTCGCCTGGAAGATGTATTGCTTCACCATAAACCATTTCGGCACTAGACGCGCCAATATCTTCTTTAAGTGTTGCCCTTAATCCGAGCATAACAGATGGCAGAGCTTTTGTCCATTGGACGTTTTGGTGGCAAACTAAGGCGGCTTTCAAAGTACGATGAAAACGTTCGACCATACCATTAGATTGCGGGTGATATGAAGTGGTGTGATGAACTTTTGACCCAAGAAATTTTGTCATACCTTCGAAATTAGCGGACGTAAATTGAGCTCCTCTATCTGTATAAATATTGTCGGGACAACCAAACCTTGAAACCCATGCGGAGAACAAATTTTCACAAATTGTAGCCGATGTAATATCTTTAATTGGAACCGCTTCCGGCCATCGAGTATAACGATCAACAATCGTGAGAATATAACGAAACCCTTCAGATTGAGGTAATGGACCCACAATGTCAAGATGAATATCCGCAAATCTTCTGGTCGATATTTCAAAACGAGACAATTGAGATTTTGTATGACGAGTAACTTTGCTTGATTGGCAGGCTTGACAGGCTTTGGTCCATCTGCCAACGTCTTGATTCATTGAGGGCCACACAAATCGTTGAGACAGCAATTTTCGAGTAGACCGAGTTCCCGGATGTGAAAGACCATGAATTGAATCGAATACTGATTTACGCAATTCTTTAGGTATGTAAGGTCGAATTTTACCTGTTGAGGTGTCACAATATATTTCAGTTTTGCTTCCTGGAATTTGAAAAGGTTTAATTTCAAGACTTGATTTAGATGATAACAGTTGACGTAGTTCCTCATCATTTTCTTGTGCCAAATGTAGACTTGTATAGTCAATTGTGGATATATCCGAAATTCTGGACAATGTATCAGCAACGATATTGTCTCGACCAGAAATGTGACGAATGTCTGTAGTGAATTGGCCAATCAAATCCAGATGTCGCCATTGTCTTGGACTCGATTTATCAGGATTTTTATGGAATGCAAAACACAACGGCTTGTGATCAGTGAACAATGTAAATTTGCGTCCTTCTAACATGTACCGAAAATGGCGTATTGCTTCATAAGCGGCAAGCAATTCCCGATCATAAGCGCTGTATTTAGTTTGAGATGGGCTTAACTTCTTAGAGAAAAACGCTAATGGCTGCCAGTTGTTGTCTACCAATTGCTCGACCACCGCGCCAATGCCAAAATTTGAAGCATCTACCTTAAGAGCTAGTGTGGCATTAGCATTGGGATGTGAAAGTAATGCAGCATTAGCAAGTAATGATTTGCAACGATCGAAAGCTTCTTCTGATTCCTTTGTCCAAACAACTGGTCGCTTATCCTTTTTTCGAGCACCTTGAAGATAAGCATTGAGTGGTATTTGAATTTCAGCAGCATTCGGTAAAAATCGGCGATAAAAATTTGCCATGGCTAAAAACTGTCGAAGATCCTGAATAGTCTTCGGTTTTGGAAATTGCTGAATTTTTTGAACTTTGCATTCCATTGGCATAATACCTTGGGAATTTAATTTTAATCCGAGAAAATTTACCTCAGATTGTCCGAACTTGCATTTTGATTGGTTTAAAACGATGCCGTAATCTTTAAACCGTTGGAAAACAATTCTTAGGTGTTCTAAATGCTCCTCCTGGTTTTTAGAAGCTATCAGTACGTCATCCAAATAGCAGAACACAAAATCTAATCCGCGAAGAACATTATCCAATAGGCGTTGAAAACTTTGTGCGGCATTTCTTAATCCAAAAGGCATTTTCAAATATTCATACAAACCGAATGGTGTTACAACAGCTGTCTTTTTAATGTCATCAGGGTGAATGTCAATTTGATGATAGGCGCGGACTAAATCCAATGTTGAGAAAACAGTACAACCGTTAAGTTTTTGGTTGCAGTCTGTCAAAAAAGGAATGTTGTATCGATCCGGAATAGTTTTTTTGTTAAGAGCTCTATAGTCTCCACAGCATCTCCAAGTTCCATCCTTTTTGGGTACCATATGTAATGAACTGGACCACTCAGAATTCGAAGGACGAATTATTCCGTGTTCTAGCATGTACTCAAATTCTTTCTTCGCAGCTGCTAACTTCTCTGAATCTAGACGACGAGCTTTTGCATGACATGGAGGGCCATTGGTTTCTATATGATGATACACAGTATGCTGAGGAAGTCTTTGTAAAACATTAGCCATCTTATAAATGTCAGGGAATTCAGAGAGTAATGCTGAGTATGGAGAGTTATCGGTACGTATTGCAGTAATGCTACTCCATGATATATTTGCAAGCACTGCTTGAGACTTCATTAATGTTTTGCCGTCAACTAGTTGCTTATTTTTCAAATCTGGAAGTATATGGAAATGTGATAGGAAGTCTGAACCGATTATTGGTTTGGTTACATCCGCTATAACAAATCTCCATTTGAAACTGCGCCGGAGACCTAAGTCCAATGAGACAATACTGGTTCCGAATGTTTTAATTGGTGTTCCATTCGCAGCAAAAAGATTAATGACACTACTATTATTGTTTATGATAAGTGTTGACTTCTTGAGAAAGGATTTTGGTACAACAGAAACGTCAGCTCCAGTGTCTACCAAAAAATCATATTTGGAACATTGATCTCTAATAAAAAGGCGGCATGACGTATTGATCATAAATTCGGATGCCGCGACGTCCGAATTCGAAATTAGTTTTTTTGAAACGAACATGAGGAAACACATTTTAAGGCTTTGTCTTTAAAAGTGTTATGATACCAACAATATTTCTTTCTACTGTTGCGGCTTCTTGATCTGCTTCTTGTGCGTCGATTAAATCTTGTAACATCGGGTGAATGAGATCGCGTGTCCACAAAGCGTTTCTCAAGTGCATCTATTTTGTCCAGTATTGCATTAAGGGAAATTGGGCTATTTGAAACCTTCGAAATAGAAGGAGATAACTGCTCCATGATATTGTCTGCCTGTGCCGCTATTTCATCCAATGTACCTTTGTTACCAACAAGGATAATACGCACATTTTCGGGCATCTGCTCCAAAAACAATGACTTTAAAACAGAATCACTTACTTGACCCAGTCCTGTATTGCGCATAAATTGTAAGTAATGACTTGGTTTTTGATCACCAATTGCATGACCTACCAAGAGCCTGCGGAGCTTTTTCTCGTCTGATTCCGTAAACGCAGCAATTAACTTATTTTTCAATGCTTCGTATTTGCATCCATGAAAATCAGTGGCCAAGATTATATCTGATACAAACTCTAGTGTTTCAGGGTCCAGGTTGCATAATATATGATCGAATTTTGTTTCACCCCGAGTAATTCTGTTGACTTTAAAAACTGCCTCCACTTGAATGAACCACAATTTAGGATTGTGTTTCCAAAACGGGGGAATTTTGACGGCAGCTGTTGCTGAAATTTGTTGAGGCAAAATATGAGCTGATTGAGGAATTGGTTCGTTGTTATTGACTCCATCACCAACGCTTAGGTTTGCGTTTGCAGAATTTTCTTCGCGAGACATCGTATTCAATGTACGGGGTCACCAATGTGGAAAGCACTAATATTTATTAAAAACGCGTCTGTTTTTTAAAAAAGAATTTTAATGAATATTTATTGTTGAAACAAAATTACGAGTGAAAGTTCTGATGAGACTGAAAAAATTATTTTTAAACAGCAAAAAGTGTGTATACTATTTTCAACAAATGAAAACTAAAAATTCAATGGTTGCTTCGCCACAATACAAAAGAGAACTATGATGAAAAACAAGAGTTCAAATTGTTGCCCTCATGGGATTTGTGCTATAAACTTTTAAGTCGTCGTTGTAAATTCATCGAAAGTCATAGAAAGAGAACTGAATTTCCTGAAAAAGTCGTTTTAAATAAACATTAACCAAATAGTAGATTCAATCGGTCGGCTCATACTTTTGTCAACTCAAATTCGAACTGTTCATATTGTAACTCAAGTGAGCATAACATCTTAACATACTCCTCGTTTGCTAACATTGTCGTCTACAAACGTTTTAATTTCGTAAAACGTAGTGGACATTGCATCAACTGCCTTCGAAAAGGTCATATGGTGTCCAAGTGTTCCTTAAAATATCGATGCATAGCTCGTAATTCTACACATCATACGCTTTTGCACATCTACTGTAGCCCAAAACAACCTACTACATCGAATTCGAATGGTAACTCACCACAACCAGCTCAAATCCAGTGTCGTTCGTGGATCGTTCATTTAAAAGAGCGATTATTCCAACAGCTGTAATTTCTCAAGAAATCTCTGGAATCGGAGAAGTTCGAGCAGCAATTAAGTTTTCTGTTTAAACCACTGTCGAATCGAGAAGTAGTTCGTACCAGTGGTCCTCACGTTTCGCTGTTACTAAAACAATATCGCCTCGTCAACCTGGTGGATTGATGAATACGTCACAATTTAAGATTCCTGAGAAGTTGAGAATATTCGAAGTCTCCTTCAACTTATACTAAAGAAGAACAACTTTGCGAAAATCATTTTATCGAAAATAGTCGTTTTGACTCTGATGGAAGAGTTGTACTTCGTCTACGCCCCAATATCTTGGTAATTCGTTTGAAATGGCTCGTAGGCATTTTTGTCGCTCAAAAGACGTCTTGAACGTGATTCAACCTTCAAATTGATGTATGAAGAATTCATTTAAGAATACGTGTCGCTCGGACACATGTCACCATATAACCAAACCTTCAATAATTCGCATTACATAATACCGCATCATTGGGTTTTCAAACCTCATAGTAGTACAACAAAACTTCGAGTAGTATTTGATGCATCAGCTCGCAGTTCGTCTCATTTCGGTTGCACAATGCAAATATTTCAAAGACTCATTTAATTGTGAGCATATAGAAATGATGAACTTCAGGTATTCCAATTGAACACAGTAACTTATGGCTTATCGGCCGCCCCTTTTTTGGCAATTCGTAGTTTGTTTCTCATTGCAGATAATTAAAAAACATCACATCCTAGTGATTCGGAAGACTTACGACAAGATCTTTACGTCGATGACGTACTTACTGGCACCGGTAATATCGATACTCTAGCCCTCAAGATGGACGAGTTAATACAAATTTTGAAATGTCATGGTATGAAATTGGTCAAGTGGAATAGTAACCATGCGTCGCTCACGTCGAATGATGATACAGGAATCGTAAATAAAACATCGGACAACAACATTACTAAAACTTTACGTGTGTCCTGGAAACCTCAGCAAGATGTCTTCCTTTATCGTTTCGAGTTGCCCGATGTCACAAACCCTACAAAAAGATCTATTTTGTCGCTCGTATCCAAGATTTAGCATTAGCTTGGAATTCTAAGTCCCATCATCATTCGTTGCAAGATTCTTCTTCAAGAATTATTCAGAATATTGGATGGGATGATCCTCTAGATCATCTCAAGGTTTTGTGGTTCCAAATAAAAGATGACTTGTCGTTCATTCACCAAGTAGAAGTTCCAAGCTATGTTCTTACTTCACCTGATCGACTTGGTGAAATCCAGATGCTTCTCAACGTGCCTATTGTTGCATCTATTATCGTGTCTCGGAGAATGGTATGTACAAAACTACATTATTCATTGCTAAATCCACAGTAGCTCCCATCAAAGCCCAATCCCTACCTCGTCTTGAATTGTGTGCTGCCGTTTTGCTAAGTAAAACGTGGCTTAAATCAAACCCAAAATCGAACATTTTTTGTCATCGTTGCACTTTTGGACAGATTCAAAATTGTCCTTCAGTGGCTCAAACTACATTCGTCGACTTTGAATTGTTTCGTGGCATATCGTATCTCAGAACTACAAGAAGAAACTCGAAACATCTTTTAGAGACATGTGCCAACAAAAAGTAATCTAGCTGACATAGTATCTCGTGGTTGTTGTGCTGAAGAACTGTCAAACACAATTTGATTTTTGATTTTTTGGACAAAATGGAAATTGGCACACAGAAAATCAACGTTCTTCAAGTTGGCGGACGTTTTTCGAATGTTGAAATGACTCTAGATGCGCGGTTTCCAGCATTGTTGCCCAAAGATCATCGTTTTGTGATACTATATGTTGAGCATTTGCATCGTATTCACTTGCACTTAGGCCCAAAGGTGTTGTTGGGTATATTGAGACAAAAGATTTGGTTCGTAAACGCCAGAGAAGTTTCCCGAAAAGTGGTTCGGAATTGCGTACATTGCTTCCATTACAAGCCAAAACTGTTGGGGCAAATAATGGGAAATTTGCCTGTCGCAAACATTAATTATTGAAATAGAAGCCATATTGAACTCTCCCCAAATTGCTTCTATTTCAAATGACCCCAACGATGGTGAAGCACTAATACCGGGTCACCTCCTTATCGGTCAACATGATGCTTGAAACTTGACGCTACAACGGGCGGAGGATGCTGGAGCAGATTATTATCAGTGCAATCATGAATAAAAATTCCGTGCGGAATTTGTTCCCTTTCCCCAATTTTACAATATAAATTTCACTTTTTAAAATTATTTTCCGTGCGGAAAATTCCGAGGGAAATATTGATGATTGAGCTGTATATGTATATGTATATAAAATTCCGTGCGGAATTTGTTCCCTTTCCCCAATTTTACAATATAAATTTCACTTT
The DNA here is from genome assembly GCF_047663935.1 of Musca autumnalis. Lineage (NCBI taxonomy): Eukaryota > Metazoa > Arthropoda > Insecta > Diptera > Muscidae > Musca > Musca autumnalis. The sequence goes on from NW_027411644.1 coordinate 131,469,919, forward strand.
TTAAAATTATTTTCCGTGCGGAAAATTCCGAGGGAAATATTGATGATTGAGCTGTATATGGTTTTCATTTATTTTTGTTGTTTGTATTTGAATTATTTATTGGGTCTTTTCATTTTGCTTTTTAATTTCAAATAATGCAAAATTGTTAATATTGTTATTATTTGCATTTGTACTGCCCACCTTAATGTTCTGTTTATTCGTTCCACCCTAATGTGTAGGTTCGAGTTTGTGTATTTTGTCGGGAATAAATTTTCTGATTTCGTTTTGCGCTGTGTCTGTCTCAACGAGAAACAATAACGACAGTACCTACATAGCTTAGGCATTTGTTTGTTATTAGTTTCATTGTCTGTTTTGTGTTTGATGGGCAATAGCAATATCACTGTTGTTGAGAGCTAGTTTTTATGTATGTATGTTGGTATACCGTGGTGCAATGGTATGCACACCCGCCTTGCACACATAAGGTAGTGGGTTCGATTCCCCGGCCAGGCAACATCAAAACACTTTTCAACGGTGGCAAAATACCCCTCAGTAATGTTAAAAGAAACCCTTTGGGTACGGTCCTGTAGATAGATGTTGGCGACATTTCCTGAGTATTTCAGCCATGTAAAACTTCTCTACAAAAGAGGTGTCTTAGACACGCCGTTCGGACTCGGCGACAAATTGTAGGTCCCATATCATTGAGCTAACATGGGTCGGCGTGCACTCATTGATATGAGAGAAGTTTCCCTTGTCCTTATGGGATGTTTGTGGAACAATTATATATATATATATATATATATATATATATATATATATATATATATATATATATATCTATATATATAAATGAGCTTGGTGATAAGTGATTGACTGACTGACTGACTGACTCATCATCAACGCCCAGCCAAAACGGCTAAAGCTAGGAGCTTGAAATTTTACCAGTGGGTCACTGTTGATGCAAATGTGCGAGATAAGGCCGGGTTTTAGAAAATTCGTCCTGGAACCACAAAAAATAACAACAACAAAAATCCTTATTTTTCATTACTATTACGTACTTATTCACTTAGTTGGCCCTCTGCAAGACATGTGTAAAATTAACAATGCCATAACTTCTTGATATCGTAAGAGATCACACATAATTTCAAATTTTGTAGTTTACTTCTAGGCGCACTTATTTTATCGTAAACCACTAAATAATAGAAAGACAAGACATTTGTTATCTTCCATTGCAACAGATGTCGCAGTTGGTGATAATGGTGTATAAACATCAATTACGCAAATGAACAAATGAGTTGCTGTTGAAGACAACATTAGGGGAATAAATTCAGAAATCGGCCAGAAATAACAACAACTAAAATCTGTATGGACCTGACTTTTTGGTAATAACTAAATGTTTGCAAATCAATGAAAGTGCAATAGAATTGTGCATATTACCACGATTTATTTGCAATTAAGAATTTTATCGTATATGGAGATGTACAGTCATAACTATTCAATTTCAAAATCTGTAATTTGATGAAATCGCTAAATAATTAATGAAATCAATAATAGGCCCCAGGAATATAGGAATATAGGAATTTGGTATGGAAATCAAGGTTGGGAAGTGGTGCTTCTAAAAGGAAATGGTTTGGAAAATTACCAATCATGTGTACGAAAAGTACTAAATTTAGTACAATTTAGATTTGGGTGAACGTAAAGAGCTGGAAACCTGAAATTTGGAATTAAGGTTACTGTTGTAGTGTAGGATTGAGATATGAGGGTAGTTTTGGAAATTCGTGCTTATGTGTACGAAAAGTACTAAATAGTACTAAATTTGGTACAATAGGGATTTGGGTGAACGGATAGAGCTGGAATCCTGATATTTGGAATTGAGATTACTGTTGGAGTGTAGGATTGAAGAACTTTTGGAAATTCGTACTTATGTGTATGAAAAGTACTAAATGGTACTAAATTTGATACAATGGGGATTTGGGTGAACGAATAATAGCTGGAATCTCGAAATTTGGAATTGAGATTACTGGTGGGGTGTAGGATTGAGGTAGTTTCGAAAATTCGTACTTATGGGTACGAAAAGTACTAAATGGTGCTAAATTTAGTACAATTTGGATTTGAATGAACGGATAGAGCTGGAAACCTGAAATTTGGAATTAATATTACTGTTGAAGTGTAGGATTGAGATATGAAGGTGGTTTTGGAAATTAGTACTTATGTGTACGGAAAGTACTAAATGGAACTAAATTTTGTATAATGGGGATTTGGGTGAACGGATAGCGCTGGAATCTCTAAATTTGGAACTGAGATTACTGGTGGAGTTTAATATTGTGGAAGTTTTGGAAATTCGTACATAGGGTACGAAAAATACTAAATAGCACTAAATTTGGTACCGTTTCGATTTTGGGTGAACGGATAGGGCTTGATTCCTCAAATTTGGACTGAGGATCACTGATGAAGAGTAAGAAAGATGCACCAAAGGGTTTTTGGAAACTTGAGTGTACGAAAAGTAATAATTGGTACTAAATTTAGTACAATTTGGATTTGAGTGAACGGATAGAGCTGGATTCCTGAAATTTGGAATTGATATTACTGTTGGAGTGTAGGACTGGGGAAGTTTTGGAAATTCTTACTTATGTGAATGAAAAGTACTAAATGGTACTAAATTTGGGACAATGGGGATTTGGGTGAACGGATATAGTTGGAATCTCGAAATTTGGAATTGAGATTACTGGTGGGGTGTAGAATTGAGGTAGTTTTGAAAATTCGTACTTATGGGTACGAAAAGCACTAAATGGTACTAAATTTAGTACAATTTGGATTTGGGTGAACGTATGTATGTAGCTGGAAACCTGAAATTTGGAATTAAGATTACTGTGAAGTGTAGGACTGAGATATGAGGGTGGTTTTGGAAATTCGTACTTATGTGTTCGAAAAGTACTAAATTTGGTACAATAGGGATTCGAGTGAACGGACAGAGCTGGAATCCTGAAATTTGAAATTGAGATTACTGTTGGATCATAGGATTGGGGAAATTTTGGAAATTCGTATTTATGTGTACGAAAAGTACTAAATGGTACTAAATTTATTACAATTTGGATTTGGGTGAACGGATAGAACTGGAATCCTGAATTTTAAGTATCAAGATTGGGAAATGGCGTTGAAATAAGGAAATGGTTTTGGAAGTTCGTATTTATGATTACGAGCAGTACTAAATTTGGATTTGGGTGAACGGATAGAGCTGGAATCCTAAAGTTTTGAATTAAGATTACTGTAGGGGTGTAGGATTGAGATAGTTTTAGAAATTCGTACCTTTGGGTACGAAAAGTACTAAATGGTACTAAATTTGGTACAATTTGGATTTGGATGAACGGATAAAGCTGGAATTCTGAAATTTGGAACTAAGATTACTGTCGGACAGTAGAATTGAGGTAGTTTTGGAAATTCGTACTTATGGGTACAGAAAGCACTAAATTCGGTACAATTTGAATTTTAGTAAACGGATAGTGTTGGAATTAGGAATTAAGATTACTGTAGGAGTGTAGTATTGAGGAAATTTTGAAAAGTCGTACGTGTGCGTACGAGAAGTACTAAATGGTACTAAATATGGTACAATGTGGATTTGGGTGAACGGGTAGAGCTGGAATCCTGAAATTTTTGTTTGGGAAAGAAATGGTACTAAATTTGATACAATTTGGATTCGGGTGAATTAATAGAGCTGGAATCCTGAAATTTGGAATTACGATTACAGTCGAAGAGTAGGATTCAGGTTGTTTTGAAAAAGCAAACTTATGGTTACGAAAAGCACTAAATGGTACTAAATTTAGTACAATTTGTATGTAGGTGAACGGATAGCGGTGGAATCCTGCAATTTGAAAGTATGATTATTGTAGCCCTGTTGCGTTGAGGAAGTTTTGAAAATTGGTATGAAAATTCTAAATTGTTCTAAATTTAGTACAATTTTAATTTGGTTTAACGGATAGAGTTTGAATCCTGAAATGTTGAAGTAAGATTACTACTAAAGTGAAGGATTTAGGTAGTTTTGGAAAATCTTTCTTATGGGTACGAAGAGTTCGACTTGATACTAAGTTTGGTATAATTTGGAATTGGACGAACGGATACAGCTGGAATCTTGAGATTTGGAATTACTGTAATTATTATGGAATTTACTGTAATTATTTTGTATTAATGTCCGTGTATGGCTGAGATATGTCGTCGAAATGCGTACCATAAGTATACGAAAATTACTTAATGGTACTCAATTTGTTTTTGGGTGTAGGGACAGTGCTGGAATTTTTGTTTTTGGAGTTAGGGTGTGTATTGGTGTGCAACGTTGATCTCGCTGTTAATGTGTAAGGGTGAGATACGGCTGATCTTTTTTAAAAACGAACTTAAGGGGTACGTACAGTACTAAGATTAAAATAAATATTGATTAAAATTGGTATTAGTGCGACCAAATTTTCAGTGTTTGTCATTTCCATATTATATATTGTTTATTTGTTTTTTTTATATCCTTTCCGCATACGAAGTAGCGGGCATTTTGCTAGTATATATATATATATATATATATATATATATATATATATATATATATATATATATATATATATATATACTAGCATATGCCCGCTACTTCGTTAGCGGAAAATCCCCATGTTAAGAGTATTATGAACAGTTTCGTTAAGACGATACGAATACAAATGTGTTCAAACTGCTACCTGAGTTACGTTTTGTGTAAATATGAGTTATTTTTGTTTGTTTTTTGTTTTCAGTCTAACAACCATTTTCTGCACCGAAAGGCGTTTGGTAGTAATTCGAACGAATTTGATTTCGGATCGTCTTAGAAATCAAATATATTATAGTCATTCATTAACCATCATTCAAAACACAAATTTGGTTTTCACTGAACACTAATTTTAAATGTAAGTTATATGCATAGGTAAGGGTACTTTACACAAAAATACATTTCGAAATGTCATATTTTATTGGTATTTTTCCCATTGATCTTTATTAAGTTTCGCATATTAGTGGAGGGTCTTTTTCCAGCTTTTTTCCTCAGATGAATCCATAAAGTTTTTGTAAATATGATTTTTGTCTAGAATGTCTTGTCTTGGTAGATTTTATTTGTATTTACTTTTTTGATTTTCAGGTTCCAAAAACCACAATTTTGACGTTGTCGTTAAATAAGTTGTAGAAGATCTTCAAATAAACCTTAGAAAACTTATTTTACCTAATGCCAATGCTTCATATACAACCCTTTGCCATAGACAAATTAAATGTACATATAGACAAAGGAATGCTCTAAACAATGTTCGTAACATCGAGTTTGTTGACAGAACAACTCAATTAAAACTACAATAAACACAATTCTATAAAGTTACTTTTTGACGGAATCTACATCTTCGGATAAAAATGTAAAAGAAAATCTTGCAATTTTTCTCAAAAATCTCCTTAGAAAAATATTCAATATTTTGGTTTGAGTCTGTTGACAGCACACAGCATGAGTAATGTTTTGTCTATACAATTCGTTTGTCTATGCCAGTACCATAACTTATAGTTCTCCGAAGTTTTCAGTATGTATTAAATTTTTATTTTCCAGGGTTGTAAGATGGTTGCGCCATACTTTTGGTGTCCCCTCGTAATAATACAACATAATGTTCATCTCATTAGAAAATATAACGTCATCAAAGTACTTTAAAGGGCTTGAAATCTTCTCTGTAGAAAATTCGTTTCCCTATATTTTACGGGGAGAGCAGTGGTTTTTCCTATCACTTCGCGATAATGCTTTTCTGACTTTTTCACGTAACGCACATATTCCAAAATCCTTTTCAATTACAAATCAAAGGTTTGATTCTGGTTTGTGGTCTATTATTGATTTTCTAAATAATTTAGTGACGAAAAGTTATAGACTCTACATTTCTATATACCAAGAACGCCATAAAAATTGCTAATTGCAAACAAATCATGGGAATATTCACAATTTTATTGCACTTTAACTGATTTGCAAACATTTAGACCAAGGCCAAGAAATCAAGTACATACAGTTTTTGCTGTTGTTATTTCTGGCCGATTTCTGATTTTATTGCTTAATGATATTTTAAACAGTAAAAAACTTAACATTATTGAACTAAATTTTGTTTTAATCTTAAATTAAAAATCACAATTTTCCAAATTCGCTGGTAATAATTTTTTTGTTTAAAAAAGAAAATCTGTTTTGCGACATCTATTAAGTGAAAACAAAATTACTCCCGACACGTAAATCTGGATTGGTTGGTTTTTATACTGCTTATATTACGTTAATACTATACAATTGCGACATCTGTTGAAACGGAAGAAAAACTTCTAATGTGGTTTTATAATTTAGTGGTTTACGATAAAATGATAAGATAAAACCTGCGCCTAGAAGTAAACTACAAAATTTGAAATTATTTGTGATAATTTACGGTATATAATATTTTACGGTATATAATAGCAAAATATAAGGATTTTTGTTGTTGATATTTTTTGTGGTTCCATGACGAATTTTCTAAAACCCGGCCTTATCTCGCACATTTGCACCAACAGTGACCTACTGGTAAAATTTCATGTTCATAGCTTTAGCCGTTTTGGCTGGGCGTTGATGATGAGTCAGTCAGCACTTATCACCAAGCTCAAATATATAATACTAGCAAAATGCCCGCTACTTCGTATGCGGAAAGGATATAAAAAAACAAATAAACAATATATAATATGGAAATGACAAACACTGAAAATTTGGTCGCACTAATACCAATTTTAATCAATATTTATTTTTATCTTAGTACTGTACGTACCCCTTAAGTTCGTTTTTAAAAAAGATCAGCCGTATCTCACCCTTACACATTAACAGCGAGATCAACGTTGCACACCAATACACACCCTAACTCCAAAAAAAAAAAAATCCAGCACTGTCCCTACACCCAAAAACAAATTGAGTACCATTAAGTAATTTTCGTATACTTATGGTACGTATTTCGACGACATATCTCAGCCATACACGGACATTAATACAAAATAATTACAGTAAATTCCATAATAATTACAGTAATTCCAAATCTCAAGATTCCAGCTGTATCCGTTCGTCCAATTCCAAATTGTACCAAACTTAGTATCAAGTCGAACTCTTCGTACCCATAAGAAAGATTTTCCAAAACTACCTAAATCCTTCACTTTAGTAGTAATCTTACTTCAACATTTCAGGATTCAAACTCTATCCGTTAAACCAAATTAAAATTGTACTAAATTTAGAACAATTTAGAATTTTCATACCAATTTTCAAAACTTCCTCAACGCAACAGGGCTACAATAATCATACTTTCAAATTGCAGGATTCCACCGCTATCCGTTCACCTACATACAAATTGTACTAAATTTAGTACCATTTAGTGCTTTTCGTAACCATAAGTTTGCTTTTTCAAAACAACCTGAATCCTACTCTTCGACTGTAATCGTAATTCCAAATTTCAGGATTCCAGCTCTATTAATTCACCCGAATCCAAATTGTATCAAATTTAGTACCATTTCTTTCCCAAACAAAAATTTCAAACAAAATTTTCGTAATCATAAATACGAACTTCCAAAACCATTTCCTTATTTCAACGCCATTTCCCAATCTTGATACTTAAAATTCAGGATTCCAGTTCTATCCGTTCACCCAAATCCAAATTGTAATAAATTTAGTACCATTTAGTACTTTTCGTACACATAAATACGAATTTCCAAAATTTCCCCAATCCTATGATCCAACAGTAATCTCAATTTCAAATTTCAGGATTCCAGCTCTGTCCGTTCACTCGAATCCCTATTGTACCAAATTTAGTACTTTTCGAACACATAAGTACGAATTTCCAAAACCACCCTCATATCTCAGTCCTACACTTCACAGTAATCTTAATTCCAAATTTCAGGTTTCCAGCTACATACATACGTTCACCCAAATCCAAATTGTACTAAATTTAGTACCATTTAGTGCTTTTCGTACCCATAAGTACGAATTTTCAAAACTACCTCAATTCTACACCCCACCAGTAATCTCAATTCCAAATTTCGAGATTCCAACTATATCCGTTCACCCAAATCCCCATTGTCCCAAATTTAGTACCATTTAGTACTTTTCATTCACATAAGTAAGAATTTCCAAAACTTCCCCAGTCCTACACTCCAACAGTAATATCAATTCCAAATTTCAGGAATCCAGCTCTATCCGTTCACTCAAATCCAAATTGTACTAAATTTAGTACCAATTATTACTTTTCGTACACTCAAGTTTCCAAAAACCCTTTGGTGCATCTTTCTTACTCTTCATCAGTGATCCTCAGTCCAAATTTGAGGAATCAAGCCCTATCCGTTCACCCAAATCGAAACGGTACCAAATTTAGTGCTATTTAGTATTTTTCGTACCCTATGTACGAATTTCCAAAACTTCCACAATATTAAACTCCACCAGTAATCTCAGTTCCAAATTTAGAGATTCCAGCGCTATCCGTTCACCCAAATCCCCATTATACAAAATTTAGTTCCATTTAGTACTTTCCGTACACATAAGTACTAATTTCCAAAACCACCTTCATATCTCAATCCTACACTTCAACAGTAATATTAATTCCAAATTTCAGGTTTCCAGCTCTATCCGTTCATTCAAATCCAAATTGTACTAAATTTAGCACCATTTAGTACTTTTCGTACCCATAAGTACGAATTTTCAAAACTACCTCAATCCTACACCCCACCAGTAATCTCAATTCCAAATTTCGAGATTCCAGCTATTATTCGTTCACCCAAATCCCCATTGTATCAAATTTAGTACCATTTAGTACTTTTCATACACATAAGTACGAATTTCCAAAAGTTCTTCAATCCTACACTCCAACAGTAATCTCAATTCCAAATATCAGGATTCCAGCTCTATCCGTTCACCCAAATCCCTATTGTACCAAATTTAGTACTATTTAGTACTTTTCGTACACATAAGCACGAATTTCCAAAACTACCCTCATATCTCAATCCTACACTACAACAGTAACCTTAATTCCAAATTTCAGGTTTCCAGCTCTTTACGTTCACCCAAATCTAAATTGTACTAAATTTAGTACTTTTCGTACACATGATTGGTAATTTTCCAAACCATTTCCTTTTAGAAGCACCACTTCCCAACCTTGATTTCCATACCAAATTCCTATATTCCTATATTCCTGGGGCCTATTATTGATTTCATTAATTATTTAGCGATTTCATCAAATTACAGATTTTGAAATTGAATAGTTATGACTGTACATCTCCATATACGATAAAATTCTTAATTGCAAATAAATCGTGGTAATATGCACAATTCTATTGCACTTTCATTGATTTGCAAACATTTAGTTATTACCAAAAAGTCAGGTCCATACAGTTTTTAGTTGTTGTTATTTCTGGCCGATTTCTGAATTTATTCCCCTAATGTTGTCTTCAACAGCAACTCATTTGTTCATTTGCGTAATTGATGTTTATACACCATTATCACCAACTGCGACATCTGTTGCAATGGAAGATAACAAATGTCTTGTCTTTCTATTATTTAGTGGTTTACGATAAAATAAGTGCGCCTAGAAGTAAACTACAAAATTTGAAATTATGTGTGATCTCTTACGATATCAAGAAGTTATGGCATTGTTAATTTTACACATGTCTTGCAGAGGGCCAACTAAGTGAATAAGTACGTAATAGTAATGAAAAATAAGGATTTTTGTTGTTGTTATTTTTTGTGGTTCCAGGACGAATTTTCTAAAACCCGGCCTTATCTCGCACATTTGCATCAACAGTGACCCACTGGTAAAATTTCAAGCTCCTAGCTTTAGCCGTTTTGGCTGGGCGTTGATGATGAGTCAGTCAGTCAGTCAGTCATTCAGTCAATCACTTATCACCAAGCTCATTTATATATATAGAAGATAGCAAAATGCCCGCTACTTCGTATGCGGAAAGGATATAAAAAAAACAAATAAACAATATATAATATGGAAATGACAAACACTGAAAATTTGGTCGCACTAATACCAATTTTAATCAATATTTATTGTTATCTTAGTACTGTACGTACCCCTTAAGTTCGTTTTTAAAAAAGATCAGCCGTATCTCACCCTTACACATTAACAGCGAGATCAACGTTGCACACCAATACACACCCTAACTCCAAAAAATAAAAATTCCAGCACTGTCCCTACACCCAAAAACAAATTGAGTACCATTAAGTAATTTTCGTATACTTATGGTACGTATTTCGACGACATATCTCAGCCATACACGGACATTAATACAAAATAATTACAGTAAATTCCATAATAATTACAGTAATTCCAAATCTCAAGATTCCAGCTGTATCCGTTCGTCCAATTCCAAATTGTACCAAACTTAGTATCAAGTCGAACTTTTCGTACCCATAAGAAAGATTTTCCAAAACTACCTCAATCCTTCACTTTAGTAGTAATCTTACTTCCAAATTTCAGGATTCAAACTATATCCGTTAAACCAAATTAAAATTGTTCTAAATTTAGAACAATTTAGAATTTTCGTACCAATTTTCAAAACTTCCTCAACGCAACAGGGCTACAATAATCATACTTTCAAATTGCAGGATTCCACCGCTATCCGTTCACCTACATACAAATTGTACTAAATTTAGTACCATTTAGTGCTTTTCGTAACCATAAGTTTGCTTTTTCAAAACAACCTGAATCCTACTCTTCGACTGTAATCGTAATTCCAAATTTCAGGATTCCAGCTCTATTAATTCACCCGAATCCAAATTGTATCAAATTTAGTACCATTTCTTTCCCAAACAAAAATTTTAGGATTCCAGCTCTACCCGTTCACCCAAATCCACATTGTACCATATTTAGTACCATTTAGTACTTCTCGTACGCACACGTACGACTTTTCAAAATTTCCTCAATACTACACTCCTACAGTAATCTTAATTCCTAATTCCAACACTATCCGTTTACTAAAATTCAAATTGTACCGAATTTAGTGCTTTCTGTACCCATAAGTACGAATTTCCAAAACTACCTCAATTCTACTGTCCGACAGTAATCTTAGTTCCAAATTTCAGAATTCCAGCTTTATCCGTTCATCCAAATCCAAATTGTACCAAATTTATTACCATTTAGTACTTTTCGTACTCAAAGGTACGAATTTCTAAAACTATCTCAATCCTACACCCCTACAGTAATCTTAATTCAAAACTTTAGGATTCCAGCTCTATCCGTTCACCCAAATCCAAATTTAGTACTGCTCGTAATCATAAATACGAACTTCCAAAACCATTTCCTTATTTCTACGCCATTTCCCAACCTTGATACTTAAAATTCAGGATTCCAGTTCTATCCGTTCACCCAAATCCAAATTGTAATAAATTTAGTACCATTTAGTACTTTTCCTACACATAAATACGAATTTCCAAAATTTCCCCAATCCTATGATCCAACAGTAATCTCAATTTCAAATTTCAGGATTCCAGCTCTGTCCGTTCACTCGAATCCCTATTGTACCAAATTTAGTACTTTTCGAACACATAAGTACGAATTTCCAAAACCACCCTCATATCTCAGTCCTACACTTCACAGTAATCTTAATTCCAAATTTCAGGTTTCCAGCTACTTACATACGTTCACCCAAATCCAAATTGTACTAAATTTAGTACCATTTAGTACTTTTCGTACCCATAAGTACGAATTTTCAAAACTACCTCAATTCTACACCCCACCAGTAATCTCAATTCCAAATTTCGAGTTTCCAACTATATCCGTTCACCCAAATCCCCATTGTCCCAAATTTAGTACCATTTAGTACTTTTCATACACATAAGTAAGAATTTCCAAAACTTCCCCAGTCCTACACTCCAACAGTAATATCAATTCCAAATTTCAGGAATCCAGCTCTATCCGTTCACTCAAATCCAAATTGTACTAAATTTAGTACCAATTATTACTTTTCGTACACTCAAGTTTCCAAAAACCCTTTGGTGCATCTTTCTTACTCTTCATCAGTGATCCTCAGTCCAAATTTGAGGAATCAAGCCCTATCCGTTCACCAAAACCGAAACTGTACCAAATTTAGTGCTATTTAGTATTTTTCGTACCCTATGTACGAATTTCCAAAACTTCCACAATATTAAACTCCACCAGTAATCTCAGTTCCAAATTTAGAGATTCCAGCGCTATCCGTTCACCCAAATCCCCATTATACAAAATTTATTTCCATTTAGTACTTTCCGTACACATAAGTACAAATTTCCAAAACCACCTTCATATCTCAATCCTACACTTCAACAGTAATATTAATTCCAAATTTCAGGTTTCCAGCTCTATCCGTTCATTCAAATCCAAATTGTACTAAATTTAGCACCATTTAGTACTTTTCGTACCCATAAGTACGAATTTTCAAAACTACCTCAATCCTACACCCCACCAGTAATCTCAATTCCAAATTTCGAGATTCCAGCTATTATCCGTTCACCCAAATCCCCATTGTATCAAATTTAGTACCATTTAGTACTTTTCATACACATAAGTACGAATTTCCAAAAGTTCTTCAATCCTACACTCCAACAGTAATCTCAATTCCAAATATCAGGATTCCAGCTCTATCCGTTCACCCAAATCCCTATTGTACCAAATTTAGTACTATTTAGTACTTTTCGTACACATAAGCACGAATTTCCAAAACTACCCTCATATCTCAATCCTACACTACAACAGTAACCTTAATTCCAAATTTCAGGTTTCCAGCTCTTTACGTTCACCCAAATCTAAATTGTACTAAATTTAGTACTTTTCGTATACATGATTGGTAATTTTTCAAACCATTTCCTTTTAGAAGCACCACTTGCCAACCTTGATTTCCATACTAAATTCCTATATTCCTGGGGCCTATTATTGATTTCATTAATTATTTAGCGATTTCATCAAATTACAGATTTTGAAATTGAAAATTGAATAGTTATGACTGTACATCTCCATATACGATAAAATTCTTAATTGCAAATAAATCGTGGTAATATGCACAATTCTATTGCACTTTCATTGATTTGCAAACATTTAGTTATTACCAAAAAGTCAGGTCCATACAGTTTTTAGTTGTTGTTATTTCTGGCCGATTTCTGAATTTATTCCCCTAATGTTGTCTTCAACAGCAACTCATTTGTTCATTTGCGTAATTGATGTTTATACACCATTATCACCAACTGCGACATCTGTTGCAATGGAAGATAACAAATGTCTTGTCTTTCTATTATTTAGTGGTTTACGATAAAATAAGTGCGCCTAGAAGTAAACTACAAAATTTGAAATTATGTGTGATCTCTTACGATATCAAGAAGTTATGGCGTTGTTAATTTTACACATGTCTTGCAGAGGGCCAACTAAGTGAATAAGTATGTAATAGTAATGAATAATAAGGATTTTTGTTGTTGTTATTTTTTGTGGTTCCAGGACGAATTTTCTAAAACCCGGCCTTATCTCGCACATTTGCATCAACAGTGACCCACTGGTAAAATTTCAAGCTCCTAGCTTTAGCCGTTTTGGCTGGGCGTTGATGATGAGTCAGTCAGTCAATCACTTATCACCAAGCTCATTTATATATATAGATATATATATATACTAGCAAAATGCCCGCTACTTCGTATGCGGAAAGCATATAAAAAACAAATAAACAATATAAAATATGGAAATGACAAACACTGAAAATTTGGTCGCACTAATACCAATTTTAATCAATATTTATTTTTATCTTAGTACTGTACGTACCCTTTAAGTTCTATTTTCAAAAAGATCAGCCGTATCTCACCCTTACACATTAACAGCGAGATCAACGTTGCACACCAATACACACCCTAACTCCAAAAAATAAAAATTCCAGCACTGTCCCTACACCCAAAAACAAATTGAGTGCCATTAAATAATTTTCGTATACTTATGGTACGTATTTCGACGATATATCTCATCCATACACTGACATTAATACAAAATAATTACAGTAAATTCCATAATAATTACAGTATTTCCAAATCTCAAGATTCCAGCTGTATCCGTTCGTCCAATTCCAAATTGTACCAAACTTAGTATCAAGTCAAACTCTTCGTATCCATAAGTAAGATTTTCCAAAACTACCTCAATCCTTCACTTTAGTAGTAATCTTACTTCCAAATTTCAGGATTCAAACTCTATCCCTTAAACCAAATTAAAATTGTACAAAATTTAGAACAATTTAGAATTTTCGTACCAATTTTCAAAACTTCCTCAACGCAACAGGGCTACAATAATCATACTTTCAAATTGCAGGATTCCACCGCTATCCGTTCACCTACATACAAATTGTATTAAATTTAGTACCATAAGTTTGCTTTTTCAAAACAACCTGAATCCTACTCTTCGACTGTAATCGTAATTCCAAATTTCAGGATTCCAGCTCTATTAATTCACCAGAATCCAAATTGTATCAAATTTAGTACCATTTCATTCCCAAATTTTCAGGATTCCAGGTCTACACGTTCACCCAAATCTATATTGTACCATATTTAGTACTTCTACCCATACGTACGACTTTTCAAAATTTCCTCAATACTACACTCCTACAGTAATCTTAATTCCAACACTATCCGTTTACTAAAATTCAAATTGTACCAAATTTAGTGGTTTTCGTACCCATAAGTACGAATTTCCAAACTACCTCAATTCTACTGTCCGGCAGTAATCTTAGTTCCGTTCATCCAAATCCAAATTGTACCAAATTTAGTACCATTTAGTACTTTTCGTACCCAAAGGTACGAATTTCCAAAACTATCTCAATACTACACCCCTACAGTAATCTTAATTCAAAACTTTAGGATTCCATCTCTATCCGTTCACCCAAATCCAAATTTATTACTGCTCGTAATCATAAAAACGAACTTCCAAAACCATATCCTTATTTCAACGCCATTCCCCAACCTTGATTCCCATACCAAATTTGAAGATTCTAACTTTATCCATTAAAAATATGCAATTGGTACCAAATTTAGAAACTTTTAGTACTTTTCGTACACTTATAGGACGAGTTTCTAAATACCCTTTGGTACATCTTCCTAACTCTCCACCAATGACCACTCGTTCAAAATTTCAGAATTCTAGCTCTTCGCGTTTTCCTAATACAATGGATTCCATATTTAGTACACTTTAGCACTTTTCGTACCTTTCTACGACGAATTTCCAAAAACCCCTTTACAAAAAAACAAATTGTACCAAATTCTGTACAATTCGATTTTTCAAAACAACCTTAATCATTCACTTAAACAGTAACCATAATTCCAAATAACAGGATTCCAGCGCTATCCGTGCACTCAAATCCAAGTTGTACCATTTGGTACATTTCGTACCCATAAGTACGAATTTCAAAAACTACTTCCATCTCAATCTTATACTCCAACAGCAGTCTGACCGAATTCCAGGATTCCAAATTGTATCACAGGTAGTACCACTTAGTAATTTTCGTACCCTTACTACCTCAGTCCTACACTCCAATAGTTATCCTAATTTCAAATTTCAGGACTCAAACACTATCCGTCACCCAAATCCAAATTCTACTCTATAGCCTACCGCGAACGGGTTTCAAATTCTAACTCTTTCCGTTTACTAAAATTCATACTTTAAATTAAAATACTTAAAATTCAGGATTCCAGTTCTATCCGTTCACCCAAATCCAAATTGTAATAAATTTACTACCATTTAGTACTATTCGTACACATAAATACGAATTTCCAAAATTTCCCCAATCCTATGCTCCAACAATAATCTCAATTTCAAATTTCAGGATTCCAGCTCTGTCCGTTCACTCGAATCCCTATTGTACCAAATTTAGTACTTTTCGAACACATAAGTACGACTTTCCAAAACCACCCTCATATCTCAGTCCTACACTTCACAGTAATCTTAATTCCAAATTTCAGGTTTCCAGCTACATACATACGTTCACCCAAATCCAAATTGCACTAAATTTAGTATCATTTAGTACTTTTCGTACCCATAAGTACGAATTTTCAAAACTACCTCAATTCTACACCCCACCAGTAATCTCAATTCCAAATTTCGAGATTCCAACTATATCCGTTCACCCAAATCCCCATTGTCCCAAATTTAGTACTTCTCATTAACATAAGTAAGAATTTCCAAAACTTCCCCAGTCCTACACTCCAACAGTAATATCAATTCCAAATTTCAGGAATCCAGCTCTATACGTTCACCCAAATCCAAATTGTACTAAATTTAGTACCATTTAGTACTTTTCGTACACTCAAGTTTCCAAAAACCGTTTGGTGCATATTTCTTACTCTTCATCAGTGATCCTCAGTCCAAATTTGAGGAATCAAACTCTATCCGTTCACCCAAATCGAAACTGTACCAAATTTAGTGCTATTTAGTATTTTTCGTACCCTATGTACGAATTTCCAAAACTTCCACAATACTAAACTCCACCAGTAATCTCAGTTCCAAATTTCGAGATTCCAGAGCTATCCGTTCACCCAAATACCCATTATACAAAATTTAGTTCCATTTAGTACTTTCCGTACACATAAGTACTAATTTCCAAAACCACCCTCATATCTCAATCCTACACTTCAACAGTAATATTAATTCCAAATTTCAGGTTTCCAGCTCTTTCCTTTCACCCAAATCTAAATTGTACTAAATTTAGTACCATTTAGTACTATTCGTACACATAAATACGAATTTCCAAAATTTCCCCAATCCTATGCTCCAACAATAATCTCAATTTCAAATTTCAGGATTCCAGCTCTGTCCGTTCACTCGAATCCCTATTGTACCAAATTTAGTACTTTTCGAACACAACAGTACGAATTTCCAAAACCACCCTCATATCTCAGTCCTACACTTCACAGTAATCTTAATTCCAAATTTCAGGTTTCCAGCTACATACATACGTTCACCCAAATCCAAATTGCACTAAATTTAGTACCATTTAGTACTTTTCGTACCCATAAGTACGAATTTTCAAAACTACCTCAATCCTACACCCCACCAGTAATCTCAATTCCAAATTTCGAGATTCCAGCTTTTATCCGTTCACCCAAATCCCCATTGTATCAAATTTAGTACCATTTAGTACTTTTCATACACATAAGTACGAATTTCCAAAAGTTCTTCAATCCTACACTCCAACAGTAATCTCAATTCCAAATATCAGGATTCCAGCTCTATCCGTTCACCCAAATCCCTATTGTACCAAATTTAGTACTATTTAGTACTTTTCGTACACATAAGTACTAATTTCCAAAACTACCCTCATATCTCAATCCTACACTTCAACAGTAATATTAATTCCAAATTTCAGGTTTCCAGCTCTATCCGTTCATTCAAATCCAAATTGTACTAAATTTAGTACCATTTAGTACTTTTCGTACCCATAAGTACGAATTTTCAAAACTACCTCAATCCTACACCCCACCTGTAATCTCAATTCCAAATATCGAGATTCCAGCTATTATCCGTTCACCCAAATTCAATCAAATTTAGTACCATTTAGTACTTTTCATACACATAAGCACGAATTTCCAAAACTACCCTCATATCACAATCCTACACTACAACAGTAACCTTAATTCCAAATTTCAGGTTTCCAGCTCTTTACGTTCACCCAAATCTAAATTGTACTAAATTTAGTACCATTTAATACTTTTCGTACACATGATTGGTAATTTTCCAAACCATTTCCTTTTAGAAGCACCACTTCCCAACCTTGATTTCCATACCAAATTCCTATATTCCTGGGGCCTACTATTGATTTCATTAATTAGTTATCGATTTCTTCAAATTACAGATTTTGAAATTGAATAGTTATGACTGTACATCTCCATATACGATAAAATTCTTAATTGCAAATAAATAGTGGTAGTATGCACAATTTTATTGCACTTTCATTGATTTGCAAACATTTAGTTATTCACGACATCTGTTGCAATGGAAGATAACAAATGTCTTGTCTTTCTATTATTTAGTGGTTTACGGTAAAATAAGTGCGCCTAGAAGTAAACTACAAAATTTGAAATTATGTGTGATCGTTTACGGTATCATGAAGTTATAGCATTGTTAATTTGACACATGTCTTGCAGAGGGCCAACTAAGTGCATAAGTAAGTAATATTAATGAAAAATAAGTATTTTTGTTGTTGTTATTTTTTGTGGTTCCAGGACGAATTTTCTAAAACCCGGCCTTATCTCGCACATTTGCATCAACAGTGACCCACTGGTAAAATTTCAAGCTCCTAGCTTTAGCCGTTTTGGCTGGGCGTTGATGATGAGTCAGTCAGTCAGTCAGTCAGTCAGTCAATCACTTATCACCAAGCTCATTTATATATATAAAAGATATATCACGAATATTGTCAAATATTTCATATTCCATTTCAGAAAAAAAGGATAAATTTTTTTCGCGCTACATCAACGATTTTTGATATGTAGGTTAAGAAAAAAATTCCCAGTATGAATCTGGTCGCGAGCCAATTTTTGGTTGTTGCGGACAAAATTTATGGCGCTTTTATTTCGCTTTTTAAGAAAGAAAATATTATAAAAACGCTAATTATTTTAATGAGCACAATTGTTAAAAAAAAGTTCTCTCGAAGTGACTTCAGCGAGTAGATTGCATAATACCTGCAAAATGTTACACAGAATTCGCGGAATGTACATAAAATTGATAAATCTATATATATAAATGAGCTTGGTGATAAGTGATTGACTGACTGACTGACTCATCATCAACGCCCAGCCAAAACGGCTAAAGCTAGGAGCTTGAAATTTTACCAGTGGGTCACTCTTGATGCAAATGTGCGAGATAAGGCCGGGTTTTAGAAAATTCGTCCTGGAACCACAAAAAATAACAACAACAAAAATCCTTATTTTTCATTATTATTACGTACTTATGCACTTAGTTGGCCCTCTGCAAGACATGTGTCAAATTAACAATGCTATAACTTCATGATACCGTAAACGATCACACATAATTTAAAATTTTGTAGTTTACTTCTAGGCGCACTTATTTTACCGTAAACCACTAAATAATAGAAAGACAAGACATTTGTTATCTTCCATTGCAACAGATGTCGTGAATAACTAAATGTTTGCAAATCAATGAAAGTGCAATAAAATTGTGCATACTACCACTATTTATTTGCAGTTAAGAATTTTATCGTATATGGAGATGTACAGTCATAACTATTCAATTTCAAAATCTGTAATTTAAAGAAATCGATAACTAATTAATGAAATCAATAATAGGCCCCAGGAATATAGGAATTTGGTATGGAAATCAAGGTTGGGAAGTGGTGCTTCTAAAAGGAAATGGTTTGGAAAATTACCAATCATGTGTACGAAAAGTATTAAATGGTACTAAATTTAGTACAATTTAGATTTGGGTGAACGTAAAAAGCTGGAAACCTGAAATTTGGAATTAAGGTTACTGTTGTAGTGTAGGATTGAGATATGAGGATAGTTTTGGAAATTCGTGCTTATGTGTATGAAAAGTACTAAATGGTACTAAATTTGATACAATGGGGATTTGGGTGAACGGATAATATCTGGAATCTCGATATTTGGAATTGAGATTACAGGTGGGGTGTAGGATTGAGGTAGTTTTGAAAATTCGTACTTATGGGTACGAAAAGTACTAAATGGTACTAAATTTAGTACAATTTGGATTTGAATGAACGGATAGAGCTGTAAACCTGAAATTTGGAATTAATATTACTGTTGAAGTGTAGGATTGAGATATGAGGATAGTTTTGGAAATTAGTACTTATGTGTACGAAAAGTAATAAATAGTACTAAATTTGGTACAATAGGGATTTGGGTGAACGGATAGAGCTGGAATCCTGATATTTGGAATTGAGATTACTGTTGGAGTGTAGGATTGAAGAACTTTTGGAAATTCGTACTTATGTGTATGAAAAGTACTAAATTTGATACAATATGGATTTGGGTGAACGGATAAAAGCTGGAATCTCGAAATTTGGAATTGAGATTACTGGTGGGGTGTAGGATTGAGGTAGTTTTGAAAATTCGTACTTATGGGTACGAAAAGTACTAAATGGTACTAAATTTAGTGCAATTTGGATTTGGGTGAACGTATGTATGTAGCTGGAAACCTGAAATTTGGAATTAAGATTACTGTGAAGTGTAGGACTGAGATATGAGGGTGGTTTTGGAAATTCGCACTTATGTGTTCGAAAAGTACTAAATTTGGTACAATAGGGATTCGAGTGAACGGACAGAGCTCGAATCCTGAAATTTGAAATTGAGATTATTGTTGGAGCATAGGATTGGGGAAATTTTGGAAATTCGTATTTATGTGTACGAATAGTACTAAAAGGTACTAAATTTAGTACAATTTAGATTTGGGTGAAAGGAAAGAGCTGGAAACCTGAAATTTGGAATTAATATTACTGTTGAAGTGTAGGATTGAGATATGAGGGTGGTTTTGGAAATTAGTACTTATGTGTACTGAAAGTACTAAATGGAACTAAATTTTGTATAATGGGTATTTGGGTGAACGGATAGCTCTGGAATCTCGAAATTTAGAACTGAGATTACTGGTGGAGTTTAGTATTGTGGAAGTTTTGGAAATTCGTACATAGGGTACGAAAAATACTAAATAGCACTAAATTTGGTAAAGTTTCGATTTGGGTGAACGGATAGAGTTTGATTCCTCAAATTTGGACTGAGGATCACTGATGAAGAGTAAGAAATATGCACCAAAGGGTTTTTGGAAACTTGAGTGTACGAAAAGTACTAAATGGTACTAAATTTAGTACAATTTGGATTTGGGTGAACGGATAGAGCTGGATTCCTGAAATTTGGAATTGATATTACTGTTGGAG
This sequence comes from Musca autumnalis, assembly GCF_047663935.1. Taxonomy (NCBI): domain Eukaryota; kingdom Metazoa; phylum Arthropoda; class Insecta; order Diptera; family Muscidae; genus Musca; species Musca autumnalis. The sequence goes on from NW_027411644.1 coordinate 131,490,802, forward strand.
TGTAGGACTGGGGAAGTTTTGGAAATTCTTACTTATGTTAATGAGAAGTACTAAATTTGGGACAATGGGGATTTGGGTGAACGGATATAGTTGGAATCTCGAAATTTGGAATTGAGATTACTGGTGGGTGTAGAATTGAGGAAGTTTTGAAAATTCGTACTTATGGGTACGAAAAGTGCTAAAGTGTACTAAATATGGAATCCATTGTATTAGGCAAACGCGAAGAGCTAGAATTCTGAAATTTTGAACGAGTGGTCATTGGTGGAGAGTTAGGCAGATGTACCAAAGGGTATTTAGAAACTCGACCTATAAGTGTACGAAAAGTACTAAAAGTTTCTAAATTTGGTACCAATTGCATATTTTTAATGGATAAAGCTAGAAGCTTCAAATTTGGTATGGGAATCAAGGTTGGGAAATGGCGTTGAAATAAGGATATGGTTTTGGAAGTTCGTTTTTATGATTACGAGCAGTAATAAATTTGGATTTGGGTGAACGGATAGAGATGGAATCCTAAAGTTTTGAATTAAGATTACTGTAGGGGTGTAGGATTGAGATAGTTTTGGAAATTCGTACCTTTGGGTACGAAAAGTACTAAATGGTACTAAATTTGGTACAATTTGGATTTGGATGAACGGAACTAAGATTACTGCCGGACAGTAGAATTGAGGTAGTTTGGAAATTCGTACTTATGGGTACGAAAACCACTAAATTTGGTACAATTTGAATTTTAGTAAACGGATAGTGTTGGAATTAAGATTACTGTAGGAGTGTAGTATTGAGGAAATTTTGAAAAGTCGTACGTATGGGTACGAGAAGTACTAAATATGGGACAATATAGATTTGGGTGAACGTGTAGACCTGGAATCCTGAAAATTTTGTTTGGGAATGAAATGGTACTAAATTTGATACACTTTGGATTCTGGTGAATTAATAGAGCTGGAATCCTGAAATTTGGAATTACGATTACAGTCGAAGAGTAGGATTCAGGTTGTTTTGAAAAAGCAAACTTATGGTACTAAATTTAATACAATTTGTATGTAGGTGAACGGATAGCGGTGGAATCCTGCAATTTGAAAGTATGATTATTGTAGCCCTGTTGCATTGAGGAAGTTTTGAAAATTGGTACGACAATTCTAAATTGTTCTAAATTTTGTACAATATTAATTTGGTTTAACGGATAGAGTTTGAATCCTGAAATTTGGAAGTAAGATTACTACTAAAGTGAAGGATTGAGGTAGTTTTGGAAAATCTTACTTATGGATACGAAGAGTTTGACTTGATACTAAGTTTGGTACAATTTGGAATTGGACGAACGGATACAGCTGGAATCTTGAGATTTGGAAATACTGTAATTATTATGGAATTTACTGTAATTATTTTGTATTAATGTCTGTGTATGGATGAGATATATCGTCGAAATACGTACCATAAGTATACGAAAATTATTTAATGGTACTCAATTTGTTTTTGGGTGTAGGGACAGTGCTGGAATTTTTATTTTTTGGAGTTAGGGTGTGTATTGGTGTGCAACGTTGATCTCGCTGTTAATGTGTAAGGGTGAGATACGGCTGATCTTTTTGAAAATCGAACTTAAAGGGTACGTACAGTACTAAGATAAAAATAAATATTGATTAAAATTGGTATTAGTGCGACCAAATTTTCAGTGTTTGTCATTTCCATATTATATATTGTTTATTTGTTTTTTTATATGCTTTCCGCATACGAAGTAGCGGGCATTTTGCTAGTTATTGAATATAAGTCAAATTTTTTCAAAATTAAGGCCCATTTAGTGGTTATAAAATTAACTAAAAATTTGTTGTGGATCAAAACTTCACGGCGAATCAAATGAGACTACAATCGTACATATTGGTGTTATAGTTTTGATGTTACAGCCAAATTAAGCACATATTTTGGCCAAAAAAGAATTTTTTTATTTGACAAAATATTTTTTCACATGAATTATGTAGTAGAAAATATTGGAAAAATCTATAGGAATACTTCTTTCATTTTGCTTAAATCTCCCAATAAAATAGACGGATTTTGCTTTATTGACATTCATATTAAAGCTTTCCCATTAGGGAACGTAATTGGGTTGATGAGGATATATCTCAAAGCTTCTGAAATGGAAACAGAGGTCAAATAACCCATTTTAATTTATATGAATTTTAAAATACGTGTAAATCGCGTAATTGTCAAAATCATTTTGTCCGCATGTGATTTTCATGTACAGCAAGACCATATCTTTTAATTTTTATACATTTTTCGAAATTTAATTTGGAGGCTAAGATGTAGCATCGGCTGCATCTAAGCACTAAAAGACCTATAAAATATCGCTAATTTGCGCGAAGTGCATACAATTTTTGTCCGCATCCGATTTCAGTGTCCACCATAAAAATCTACATAGATATATATCTATTTGAAGGCGATCAATCAAGAACCGTGGATGTAGCATCACACACTATTTTTTCGGATAAAATGAATGTAGCTCCCTTATCAGTGAAGTTTTCAAATCTCTGTTTCCGCTAAAACGAAGATGCTGTACTAGTTTTTTTCATTGCAGTGGAAACGAACCGTAGAAAACGTGACAAACTACGCGATATTTCCAAAAACAATTTTAGATGATTTTTCTACTTTGGAATTTCTTGTAACTCGCGTTTTAGTAGATGGATTTTCACGGGGAATGATTTATTGGATCAGGAACGTAAAAAACTAAAATGTGCAATCAAGTACGAAGAAATCGAATGACAATTGTTAAAATAAGGCCCGAAAAATACGATTTTTAGAAAAATGTTCACACAAAATTTTCGCATTTGGATGCAGATTTCTATGAATCTGTGCAGACTACATTCACAATATTCATATCAAATAACTCAGAATCGCAAGTACTACAATCATATATATGGTTCTTTGAAAAACCTGTTTGCGGAATGAAATTAGAAGAAAATTTCAAAAAAGACTGTAAATCTGGCTTCAAAATGTCAGCATCATTTAATGGTAGAAGCAGACGAAATTTTGAAAAGTACTACACTAGTGAGATAATCCTTATTTAGTTTGCTTCTGCTTTCACTTTGACAGGAAAATCGAGAGAAGTGTGGTTTACTCACAAATCCAGAAAAAACAAAAAAAGACATGGTGGCTTCAACCCATTTTCAGAAATTTTTTAACATAAATATAGCCACAGCTTCCACGCAAATTATCTTTTAAGGCCAATATTTTTTGCCACGTCCAAAAACATTTCATTTTATCCAAAAGTATTTAATTTGTATAATATACAATCACGAGTCGCGTGTTCTAAAAAGGTAAACCTTGGCTTCAGCTATGTTAAATTTTCAAAAATATTGGTGATATATATATATATATATATATATATATATATATATGGGGAATTCCAAGTGAAATCGGACAGTTCGGAGAAAAGTAATTTTTGATTTCAATTGTTTTTGATTCAATTTATGCTCCTAGCCAACAGAACATTTTAGTATATTTTAAAATTATTTTTTGACCATCGGTACAGAGATATCGCCTATTGAAATTATCGCATTTTTAAAGAACTATGTTCAAATAAATACTCATAACTTCTTTAATATTGGTCCAAATGGGACCATCTTTTTTTGATTTGTTTGTTTTTTCATCAGCTATCGAAATAAATATTTAAAAGAAAAATGCACAGTGGGCTTCAATGCAATTTTCGGGATTTAATACTTAAAATAAATTTTTAAACATGATTGCACTCTTCGATTTTTTCAAAAAAAAAATTATGTTAAACTACGTTCAATTACAAAAATTTTAAGCCCTATGTGGTAATGGGATTCGGACGATTACTATATCTTCTGAATTTTTTAAAATTTGTCAATACAATTTTTCCTTAATACCTTTGTCCAAAATTTGTATTTCCTGTATTTTTGAAGCTAAGAGTACATATTTATCATCTATATATATAAATGAGCTTGGTGATAAGTGATTGACTGACTGACTGACTGACTCATCATCAACGCCCAGCCAAAACGGCTAAAGCTAGGAGCTTGAAATTTTACCAGTGGGTCACTGTTGATGCAAATGTGCGAGATAAGGCCGGGTTTTAGAAAATTCGTCCTGGAACCACAAAAAATAACAACAACAAAAATCCTTATTATTCATTACTATTACATACTTATTCACTTAGTTGGCCCTCTGCAAGACATGTGTAAAATTAACAACGCCATAACTTCTTGATATCGTAAGAGATCACACATAATTTCAAATTTTGTAGTTTACTTCTAGGCGCACTTATTTTATCGTAAACCACTAAATAATAGAAAGACAAGACATTTGTTATCTTCCATTGCAACAGATGTCGCAGTTGGTGATAATGGTGTATAAACATCAATTACGCAAATGAACAAATGAGTTGCTGTTGAAGACAACATTAGGGGAATAAATTCAGAAATCGGCCAGAAATAACAACAACTAAAAACTGTATGGACCTGACTTTTTGGTAATAACTAAATGTTTGCAAATCAATGAAAGTGCAATAGAATTGTGCATATTACCACGATTTATTTGCAATTAAGAATTTTATCGTATATGGAGATGTACAGTCATAACTATTCAATTTCAAAATCTGTAATTTGATGAAATCGCTAAATAATTAATGAAATCAATAATAGGCCCCAGGAATATAGGAATATAGGAATTTGGTATGGAAATCAAGGTCGGGAAGTGGTGCTTCTAAAAGGAAATGGTTTGGAAAATTACCAATCATGTGTACGAAAAGTACTAAATTTAGTACAATTTAGATTTGGGTGAACGTAAAGAGCTGGAAACCTGAAATTTGGAATTAAGGTTACTGTTGTAGTGTAGGATTGAGATATGAGGGTAGTTTTGGAAATTCGTGCTTATGTGTACGAAAAGTACTAAATAGTACTAAATTTGGTACAATAGGGATTTGGGTGAACGGATAGAGCTGGAATCCTGATATTTGGAATTGAGATTACTGTTGGAGTGTAGGATTGAAGAACTTTTGGAAATTCGTACTTATGTGTATGAAAAGTACTAAATGGTACTAAATTTGATACAATGGGGTTTTGGGTGAACGGATAATAGCTGGAATCTCGAAATTTGGAATTGAGATTACTGGTGGGGTGTAGGATTGAGGTAGTTTTGAAAATTCGTACTTATGGGTACAAAAAGTACTAAATGGTGCTAAATTTAGTACAATTTGGATTTGAATGAACGGATAGAGCTGGAAACCTGAAATTTGGAATTAATATTACTGTTGAAGTGTAGGATTGAGATATGAAGGTGGTTTTGGAAATTAGTACTTATGTGTACGGAAAGTACTAAATGGAACTAAATTTTGTATAATGGGGATTTGGGTGAACGGATAGCGCTGGAATCTCTAAATTTGGAACTGAGATTACTGGTGGAGTTTAATATTGTGGAAGTTTTGGAAATTCGTACATAGGGTACGAAAAATACTAAATAGCACTAAATTTGGTACAGTTTCGATTTGGGTGAACGGATAGGGCTTGATTCCTCAAATTTGGACTGAGGATCACTGATGAAGAGTAAGAAAGATGCACCAAAGGGTTTTTGGAAACTTGAGTGTACGAAAAGTAATAATTGGTACTAAATTTAGTACAATTTGGATTTGAGTGAACGGATAGAGCTGGATTCCTGAAATTTGGAATTGATACTACTGTTGGAGTGTAGGACTGGGGAAGTTTTGGAAATTCTTACTTATGTGAATGAAAAGTACTAAATGGTACTAAATTTGGGACAATGGGGATTTGGGTGAACGGATATAGTTGGAATCTCGAAATTTGGAATTGAGATTACTGGTGGGGTGTAGAATTGAGGTAGTTTTGAAAATTCGTACTTATGGGTACGAAAAGTACTAAATGGTACTAAATTTAGTACAATTTGGATTTGGGTGAACGTATGTATGTAGCTGGAAACCTGAAATTTGGAATTAAGATTACTGTGAAGTGTAGGACTGAGATATGAGGGTGGTTTTGGAAATTCGTACTTATGTGTTCGAAAAGTACTAAATTTGGTACAATAGGGATTCGAGTGAACGGACAGAGCTGGAATCCTTAAATTTGAAATTGAGATTACTGTTGGATCATAGGATTGGGGAAATTTTGGAAATTCGTATTTATGTGTACGAAAAGTACTAAATGGTACTAAATTTATTACAATTTGGATTTGGGTGAACGGATAGAACTGGAATCCTGAATTTTAAGTATCAAGGTTGGGAAATGGCGTTGAAATAAGGAAATGGTTTTGGAAGTTCGTATTTATGATTACGAGCAGTACTAAATTTGGATTTGGGTGAACGGATAGAGCTGGAATCCTAAAGTTTTGAATTAAGATTACTGTAGGGGTGTAGGATTGAGATAGTTTTAGAAATTCGTACCTTTGAGTACGAAAAGTACTAAATGGTACTAAATTTGGTACAATTTGGATTTGGATGAACGGATAAAGCTGGAATTCTGAAATTTGGAACTAAGATTACTGTCGGACAGTAGAATTGAGGTAGTTTTGGAAATTCGTACTTATGGGTACAGAAAGCACTAAATTCGGTACAATTTGAATTTTAGTAAACGGATAGTGTTGGAATTAGGAATTAAGATTACTGTAGGAGTGTAGTATTGAGGAAATTTTGAAAAGTCGTACGTGTGCGTACGAGAAGTACTAAATGGTACTAAATATGGTACAATGTGGATTTGGGTGAACGGGTAGAGCTGGAATCCTGAAATTTTTGTTTGGGAAAGAAATGGTACTAAATTTGATACAATTTGGATTCGGGTGAATTAATAGAGCTGGAATCCTGAAATTTGGAATTACGATTACAGTCGAAGAGTAGGATTCAGGTTGTTTTGAAAAAGCAAACTTATGGTTACGAAAAGCACTAAATGGTACTAAATTTAGTACAATTTGTATGTAGGTGAACGGATAGCGGTGGAATCCTGCAATTTGAAAGTATGATTATTGTAGCCCTGTTGCGCTGAGGAAGTTTTGAAAATTGGTACGAAAATTCTAAATTGTTCTAAGTTTAGTACAATTTTAATTTGGTTTAACGGATAGAGTTTGAATCCTGAAATTTGGAAGTAAGATTACTACTAAAGTGAAGGATTGAGGTAGTTTTGGAAAATCTTTCTTATGGGTACGAAGAGTTCGACTTGATACTAAGTTTGGTACAATTTGGAATTGGACGAACGGATACAGCTGGAATCTTGAGATTTGGAATTACTGTAATTATTATGGAATTTACTGTAATTATTTTGTATTAATGTCCGTGTATGGCTGAGATATGTCGTCGAAATACGTACCATAAGTATACGAAAATTACTTAATGGTACTCAATTTGTTTTTGGGTGTAGGGACAGTGCTGGAATTTTTATTTTTTGGAGTTAGGGTGTGTATTAGTGTGCAACGTTGATCTCGCTGTTAATGTGTAAGGGTGAGATACGGCTGATCTTTTTTAAAAACGAACTTAAGGGGTACGTACAGTACTAAGATAAAAATAAATATTGATTAAAATTGGTATTAGTGCGACCAAATTTTCAGTGTTTGTCATTTCCATATTATATATTGTTTATTTGTTTTTTTTTTTATATCCTTTCCGCATACGAAGTAGCGGGCATTTTGCTAGTATTATATATTTGTCATAAAAAATAGAAAAAAAATCCACAGTGGACTTTAATGGAATTTTCGCTGATGCATTTTCAAAATCGAAAAATTACGCAGTTTTTAAGATCTTTAAGATAAATTCATAAATATAAAATCAAAACAAATATTTATAAATGAAACTTTTAATTTTTTCAATAAAATAATAAATTTTGGACAAAGGTATAAAGGAAAAATTGTATTGAAAATTTTAAAAAATTCTGAAAAAAATAGTAATCGTCCGAATCCCATTACCACATAGGGCTTAAAATTTTTGTAATTGAACGTAGTTTAACATAATTTTTTTTTTAAAAAATCGTAGGGTGCAATCATGTTTAAAAATTGATTTTAAATATTAAATCCCGAAAATTGCATTTTTCTTTTAAATATTTATTTCGATAGCTGATGAAAAAACAAACAAATCAAAAAAAGATGGTCCCATTTGGACCAATATTAAAGAAGTTATGAGTATTTCTTTGCATGTAGTTTTTACAGAATTTGACTTTTTCAAGGCGCGATATCTCTGGAACCGTTAGTCAAAAAAAATTTGAAAATATACTAAAATGTCTTGTTAATCAGCAGCATCGCCACAGCAAAAAATAAAGGAAATCAAAAACCTCATCTTGAAAAAGTGTCCGATTTCACTCAGAAATCCCCATATATATATATATATATATATATATATATATATATATATATATATATATATATATATATATATGTTGGTATACATATTAATAACTGTGTCCCTTTCTTATTATCTGTTTTGATCTCTAGTTTTAGATATTCAATTTTGATGTTTTTATGTTTCGATTTCGTCTCGTTCACCTTTGTAATGTAGCCATTTAAGAAGGGATAGATAATAAGAATATTTCAGTTGACATTTAACCGGCAAACATAGCATACAATAAATTGTGAACTTTTTAAAGCGAAAAATAAAATGTGTTTTTATTTACAATCGGACACAACATAATTCCAACCAAGGCAAATATAGAAGGTAGCCGATTCGGCGAATTGCTACAACAAAGCAACTTTTGCCGTAACATAATACGTCAAAATTTGTAAAGAGAATCAATTCGCCTTGGCGCTTAAATTTGCAGCGATTTAGCTTCGGCCAATCAGAACAAGATGTTTGTTTACATTTCACAATTACAACAATTTTATTTGACATTTCATATTCAATCAGCTGGTACGAGTCGGCTACCTTCTTTAATGTGCCTTGATTCCAACTTTCTGTCATACACTCATCTTCAAGATCAAAATCGTCAAGTTCAAATACCCCTTATAATTTTTTCTCGGATTTTAGATATCAAACCAAGCTGAATTGAGGCGAACAACGTTCTGCAAAAATGTACCTCAGGTCTCAACAAACAACTTTCTAGAACATATGAACTCTGTAGAAACGGTTCTTGATGGCCAAAATAGCAATGCAATTGCGATTTTATCCTCTTTTATCAGTTTCTGCTTAGATACTAAACCGTTGAAAATTCAAGAAAGCAACTTTCTGGAACATACGAACTGTTTATGAACGCTCCTTAATGGTGAAAATAGCGAAAAACTTTTGAAAATATTCGATTTTTGTACTTTTTCTGAGATTCTGGATTCATAGATACCAAACCGTCCAATATTTAAGGATACCGTCAACTACAAAAATGTACATATTTAACGTTTCACCCTTAGGTTTGGAAATAACAAACTATTTCAAAACTATTTCCAGCGAAAACCTCTACATCACAAGGAGGTACCGCAAGATTGTGAATGTTATCAAAATTTGTAAGATCAAATTAAATTTTTTCAAACAATTTTGATTTTGTTTTTTGTTTTTTAGCATTTCTTTTTTAAAAACATTCTTACGTGCTAAACGATGGGCCATTAGGGACCCCGCGGTAGATATGGCCATTAGGGACCATGTGATAGGCTTACAAACTAAACGATGGGGCCATTAGGGACCCCGCGGTAAATATGGTTGTGCAGATCACTATAAACCTGGGTAACGATAGTGCAATGAGCTAAAGTGTGATATGTTCGTTTGGGGCCGCTTTACAACGATTTTCCGTACGATGTACGAAAACCACAATTTATAGGACAGTGCCAGTGATGATCCACCCAAACGATGTATTTTGAGAAAGCAGCGAACCAGACGAAAGTCTAAGAGGATGATTTTTAATTATCTTCGGGTACAAGTCTGCTCCTCTCAAAATATCTGCGGGGCGCGATTCGCCGAATTGAGGATCTGCCAAAACTATAATCGACAAATCCGACTTAAGGTCTGAAGTGACCGGTTGGAAGATTTCCCGATATGGAACCTACTACTAACGCCGAAGTCTCAAAAGTAGACTACCTGTCACCACGACTGCAAAGTTTCAATGAACAGCTTTTACGACATGTAGCTGCTACAGTACTATTATCTCCAATGATTGTAGATTTCGTGGATTGAACCTGGAGTTTCAGATCATTCTGAAGTCTTTCCGAAATTAAAGACGACTCAGAAGCCGGGTCGATAAGCGCCCTAATGACTGCAAAGTTTCAATGAACAGCTTTTACGACATGTAGCTGCTACAGTACTATTATATCCAATGATTGTAGATTTCGTTGATTGAACCTGGAGTTTCAGATCATTCTGAAGTCTTTCCGAAATTAAAGACGACTCAGAAGCCGGGTCGATAAGCGCCCTAACAGGAAATAAAGCATCTTGGTGAACGATTCACCAGTGCTGTTCCCAATAGAACTTTTTCTTTCTGAGTGACTTGGAGGATTGTCGAACTACGTTATCGACCGATGTCCACGGATTGCTAGAAGTAGAAGTACTATTTAATGGTCTTGGTCGAAAGATGGGAGCTGAACAACTTCGAACTTCTAGGAGTCACAATTTGATTCGGACTGCTCGCAATGGAGCGGTCTCTGTGCAATAGAGTGTGATGTCTCTGGTTGCACTTTCGACAACAACGACTAGCGCAATTTTTAACTTCGTATCCCTTTCGTAGGCAATTAACACACAAACGATGCCTTTTGATCAATTTATATCTTTCCAACGACGTACAATTTACGAACCGCTGGCAAACATTTAATTGGTGTTGTTGCTCTGTACAAAGAACGCAACAAAAATGAGGAGACGAACGAAGAGGTGTCGAAAAGTGTTTGGGACTGGGAGAAGTGTGAGGAGAAAAAGTACAAGATTTAGGAGACACTTTACAAGTCAAATTATACGAAGTGCCAACACTTCTCATTTCATACAAACACAGAAGAGTTCGAATTCTCGCTGTCAAGAATGCATCAAATTCTTTCCAAGTTGAAAGACGAGACTTATTTGGCACACTTTGCTTCCATAAAGCGTGTGTGATCTTAGACAATTTTTGTAAACAAACGAAAACCACGATCGGATCCCAATTATCCGTAGGTATTTCATAAATTGCCATTGCCGAAAGGCAACTATTGATCCCGCGTTGAATAGACTTAAGTCCCAAACTAGTTTCCTGATCCAACACAGGAAGCGAAAACAAAGATTTTAATTGATTCTGGACGAGCAGCCGTGGATTATTATAGGTGGAATTCATTTCATTCCACGCAAGATTAAAACTCCGATGAGTCAAAGGATACTTCGAGACGATTTCTCGAGCCTCACCACTAGTTTTACTCACCAGATGACACAAGCGTTCAATATCTGTCAACTGGGAGTTATTTATAAAAACCGCACCGAGCAAATCTCTGAAAGTGGGCCCATTAAGAATATTTCCATCGAAAACCTCTACATCACAAGGAGGTACCGCAAGATTGTGAATGTTATCAATATTTGTAAGATCAACAATGAAGTTTGGGTCTGCTCTAGGATTCCCAATATTCGATATTGTAGAACTAGATACCTGGGTGCCCACATCACGAGAAATGTGGGACGACAAACTCAGGTCTTTAACACTTGCATCACACGACAGGCTTTTCGAAGAAATATCACCGGGATGCTCCGTTAAGGAATCTACCGAACTTTTTTCTAATGACTTCGGGGACATTTTAGCCGAACTGCTAAACTTTAACAACAACCTATTTATTATTGACGAACAATTTATATATTTTTGATGTGACTCCTCATAAATGGAATGAAGTTTGTCGGGATTTTCTATGCGAGAGAGGCATTTACTCAAAGCTTCCTGAAATTTCTTCCACAATTTCTCAATTTCCTCACTCCAAACTTCGACGCCATAAAAGTCATATTCGTCTTCCTTTAATATACTGAAGTGTTCAGCGAATGTCACGATAGACTTGGAAGCACAAATTAATAAATGTGGAGGAGTGAAAGCCATATTAGTCAAAACTAGGAAAAACAAACCAACAAAATGGCGAATGACACAAAAGTACAAAAAATATAAAGCCATAAAGAAGAATGAAAATAAAATATATTATTTTTTACATAACCAGAGCTACCTATTGTAGCGAAACTTTCAGAAAGAAAATTTAAAACTATATTTAAAACGGTAAAATGTACACAAAAAAATATATTATTTTTAACAAAAAGAGAAAATTTTATGCTACCAATTGTAACGTGCTAATTAAAAATTGCAATCTTAAATTTAAAACAATATTCAAAATCCTAAATTGTGCACACGAAAAGCAAAAATTATTAATTATAATTAGCAATTGTCTACGAGCAACAAATTTGCAATAAGAAATTAAAACCAATATTTAAATATCAAATGTTGTAAATTACTATCTAATTTACAAAAATGTGAATGCGATAATTAACACAAAAGCCGATATAAATTGCACAAAAAATATATAGTACAGATAAGTATCCACCTAAGTTATACAAATAACTACCGAATGTAGCGTATTTGTTTCTAGAAAATGCAACTGGAAATTCAAACTATATCAAAATTCCAATAAAAATTTTTTAAGTTTTGCAAATTAAAAGCAGCTAAAAATACAATTGACAATTGTCCAAATTGCCTTATAGCCTAGACGGCCTAGCCTAGACGGCAGTCTTAATTTGCATTAACAGCCTTAATTCAAATTAATTTGAACATTATCCCCTTTCTTAATGCACAAAATCAAAGGAAATTTAAACTGAATTAAGCAATTTCAATATGGCAATGCTGTTGAAAATCAATTGTCTTTTGTCAAATTTCCATGTTTAAGAAAATAAAAAGGGAAAGCAAATCAGCAATTTTCGCGATTCTTCAAAATAAGTATTGGTCTTTCGCGAGTAGAATAGCAGCTAACCGTTTTTCACGCCTTTTAACAAATCTCTTTTTCAAATTTTTATTTTCACAAAAAATGCCATTACCCACCATACCAATTCTATCGAAAATTATATCTTCCTCAAATATTTTTTAAAGTTTTGCAATAGTTTTATAATATTAAAAAGACTCAAAAATATCGCGAATAAATTAAATTTATTTTTGCTTCATCGTGGTGAAAAGATCAAAGGTAGAAAGCGTATTTGTTTCGCATATTTTGGCGAACTTTTGTAAAGCTTTATGAAATGGTCTGCTGGGTACAAAGAAACAACACAAACAGCTGTTTCATAAATGCAGATACTATCGTCTGTCAGGGTGAAAAATTAATTCAAATTAGGACATTTTTAATGCAAATTAACTCTGCCGTCTGCCTAGGGTATTAGAATTTAAAACCAATATCTTAATTCCAAAATTTGTGTAAAATTTGTAAACTACCATATAATTTACAAACTCATTACAAAGAACAGCATTAAACGATGTTAATATGCAGTGAAAGCTAATAATAAATATCTACTATCGACCAAAAACACGAAATAACTACCGATTGCAGTGTATTGGTGACAACAAATTCAACAGGAAATTCGAACAATATAAAAAATTCCGAAAAAAATCACGAAATTTGAGTAAAAAACTCCCTACACAAGAACAAATCCAATTGAGAGGCTGTAGGGTGCGAATTTGTACAAATAGCCACGGAATGTAGCGTAATTGTGTCCAAAAATGCAAGAAGAATTTCAAATTATATTGAAATTCGAAAAAAATTTACAAATCGAAATAAATATGTTTAAATAACTCCCTACACAAGAAAAGGTCCAAGGTCCGATTGTAGGGTGCACGCATATCTAAAATGTCCAAAAATATTATTATTATTATTGTTCCCTGACACCGATTTATTATATTTACCACAAAATATAATAATATGTGTCACAGTACTAATTTACTGACCGGGTACTGTGTAATAATACCCCGGCGGGAGACTGTTCAATAAAGCGGACGCGACAGAAAGAAGAATGACCAAAAATTCAATATTTTTGCGTACATGCGTGTGTGTATATATTTGCATGCAAGCCACTTACTGACCGACTAGACGGTACGACAGAGCGACGATGATAGCGTATGTAGCCTTTCAAGCGTGTGTGTATCAATGCAGAAAGGTCCACGAATAGGCCGTGTATTGTAAATATGCAATCGATGTATTTATGAATATATGTTTGTATATTTACACTGCTAATGCTAGAAAATGAAACAAATCGAATGTAGTTGGGAATATTTTGCCAATATTGCAACAACAATTAGCAATAGAAATGTAGAAATTTGGGGCCACAAATAAGGAGAAAATAAAACAACAATGATACAAAAGTTTTTAAAACAAAAAATTATTATTTTTGTTTTGATCTTTCTATTACCACGTCTGTCAACGATTTGGACTTTGGCCGATTGACAAAAAGAGAATCGATGACGTTGTAAAACGGCCAAACAAACACTTGTTTTTGTGTATTTTAATGCTCACTTTGCACTATACGCACCTTGTAATGGTAAGCAGCAATAGGATTGTGGACTGTAATAGCTTTCTAGAATTACGTCAACTGGATTATCCGGCTCGATTCGATCAAATGTCCGCACTATAGGGACTTGGGGGAACAAGTGTTGCAAAGACTCCCCAATGGAGCCAGTACGCCCAATGCGTACGTTTGGCAGTCGGTAACAGTGAAAAGAAAGATGTAAATAAAATACGATAGTTTTATGAGTAAAAAGTTTGACTCAATTGCCGTATTTATTTAATGGTAAACGATATTACCTTTTGTACAATGATATGCAAGACCTTACGATAAAGCGCGGGCAAAAGTTGCTTGCAAGTCAAGCGGTCGATCTTATCTTCTTGTTGTTTTATTTATTAGTTATGTTTTGTGTTGACATCTGCATAGATGCTTCAAAAGGGCGGTTGTCAAGTGAATATTCGTTGAAATCTCTCATACTATTACAGGGGTGTAATAAATGGGAATGAGGAGATTTTAACGATTATGCATATGCAAATAATCAATTCTAACTTTAACATATATAGATTTGCTGCAAAATATGTTTGGGGCATCTGTTAGAGAGACTTTTTTCCTCCGTGTACAATTTACAATCCTTTGTACAAGGAATTACACTGGAAGAGGTCCTATAAATTTCGTTTTTTATACTATTAATTGAAATTTTCCAGAAACCTGCTCTGTTTCTGTACATTGTTTCATAAACAGTTTTTGTATCATGCATATTGTCTGGTCTTTCTAGCTTTATGTCTGTTGCGAAGGCAACACAATCAATTGTTTTCCTTATCTCTTAGCTCATGCTATTGTCGTCTAAGTTTAAACATGTAGAAGACAACATTATCGACGTGTTAACAGATGTTCATCACAATCGTATAAACCCATTGCTACTGACCCCACATCAGCTGTTGAGCGAGCTCCAAACCATCAAGGCACATATTCCATCATCTCGTGCTCTACCTATTCAAGAAGAGAACTTGACAGAGTTCTTCAAATTAATGACGAGTAAGGGAAGTGTTATGAGAAATAGCATCATATTTGAGATTCGCCTTCCATTAGTGGATCTCCAACAGTATGATCTATTCAACGTGGTTCCCATCCCGATGATACGGTCCGGTCAGTTCATCACAATCTCAATCAAGTCTGCCGTATTGGCAGTCAACGCTCATCGGGACGAGTTCATATCTCTGACAGCAGATGAAATGCACAGTTGCATCCATACTACAAACGACGTTTTTATCTGCAACAAACAAGCAAAATTTAACGAAGGCGATCGGTCACATTTATGCGAAGTAAACTTCTTCTTGAATAAATAATCAGAAGCTTGCGACTTGCAGTCAACCGTTTCTCATCAACCTTGGACCCAGATGGCTCGGAATCGATCTATGGATGCTTACTCTAGCCAACATGACAGAATTGACGTTTGTTTGTCGTACAAAAATGACGCATTTGGAGGCACAAGGGGCTGGAACATTAGAGGTTGGGACCGATTGCACCCTAAAAGACAACACCGTTACGATATACGGTCATTATGAAAACAAAACAATTGTACATACATCATATTTGAGACTCAAGGCATTGGACACAATAGCTTCGCCCATTCCAGTCGTCTGGAATTCGAACAAACGGGATAGTTGAACCAAAGGTAGCCGATTCATCGGAAACACGAAGTACCCAGCAGTTAACCATTCCAAGAAGACGTGATACAACGAACATTCATTTCATTTTCATTTATACCTTTATTAATAATCAATAAGCCTTTAAAGGCCAAACAAGATTACAGAGATTTATATATGACACGATAATATATTCATATAAATTAAAAAAAAAAATCAACTTAAACTAAATAAAAATAAACTAATAGCATTAACAATCGCACAATCAACCCTACAATAACCATGACAACTTGCCTAGTCCTGTATTAGTGAGAGTTTTGACGCAATCCAAACTGATTAGTGATTACAGCTTTAAAAGTATTAGGAGAATAAGAAAACCGTCTTTCATTATAAGGAATTAAATTGTTCCATAACCGACAAACTCGAACTATAAATGAAGTTTGCATAACCATGCCGGAAAACTGAGGACATACTAAAGATTGAGATCGGGATGAGTTAAAAAACGTAAAATGTGCTGTAAGATAATGAGGAATTCCAGACCTTATAGTTCTATAGAAAAGTAACAACACCCTTATTTTTAGAAATTCTTCAAAAGAACATCCCAAAAAATCCAAAATAGGAGACGAGACGTGATCGTGTATACGTAAATTGTATACAAATCGAATAATGCGGTTAAAAACCATTTTTACCTTCTTGAAATGAGTGTCAGTCGTACCGGAGAATATTTCTATTCCATAAGTAAGAAGAGGCATTAATACTGAATGTGCTATAATCTTACGCACCTCCAAGGGAAAACTACATCTTGTACAATATATTCTCCTCAACATGAACGATATTCGTGATATTATGTAATTAATGTGATTTTCAAAACTAAGTTTGCTGTCAATGTAAAAACCAAGCGTTTTTATGTAGGAAGAAAACTGAATATTTTCTCCGTTGACAGTTAGGGAAGATGCTCTGGGTGCACCTGTATCAAAAACCACGATTTTTGTTTTAGAAGAATTTAAACATATATAGTTTTCTTCGCACCATATTTTTATCGTCGTGCTACAATACACATCCTTTAACAATAATCTATTTACTAAAGAAGAACAATTTATATAATTTTGTTGCGAAACCTCGTACTTACTATAAACAAGATCAAGATCTTCGACTTTGGAATCTTCAGAATTTTCTAGGTGGGCTAAATATGCTTTGAAAGTTTCCAGACCTGTTTTCCACAATTTGTCAACTTCTTCACTCCTTACTTCGAGATCATACAAGTCCATTTGGTCTTCTTTCATTGCACCGAATTGTGCAGTAAACCTCACCATAGAGTTAGAAGCTCTGAGGAATGTCTCTTTAAGAGTGAAAGCCATTTTTTAGTGAACCAAAACAAACCAACAAAATGGTAAACAAAGTTAAACTGTTTCATAAATAAAATAGTCAACAAAATGACGGATATGTGGCTGGATCTAACAAATAAGCTACCAATTGTAGCGGAATTTAATTCGCAAAAATGCACAAGAAATAGATATTATTTTCCACAAAAGGAGACAATTTTAAAGCTACCAATTGTAGCGCACTGATAAAAAATTGGAAATCGAAACAATATTCAAACTCCCAAAAATTAACGAAATTTTACAAACGAAAAGCAAGCAAAAACCTTGTCGACAACTAAAAGAATCTACGCGCAACCTATTTGCTGAGAATTTGCAATGAGAAATGAAAAACAGTAAAATCCCAAAATTATGTAAATTACCATTTAATTTACCCACAATTTGAAACTATATTAAAATTTCAAAAGCAAATCGCAATAGAAATTTTAAAATAATATTCCAAATTCCTGAAATGTGCTATTTAAACTACAAAATTATGTTAATTACTATTTAATTTACAAAATTATTACCAAAAATGGCACTATACGATATTAATTTTGCAGTAGAAATCAATAAAAATATCTAATGTCAACTAAGAATTCACAAACAACTACCGAATGTAGCGTATATTTGTGCAATAGTGCAACAGGAATTTCGAACAATAGCAAAATTTCAGACAAAAATTACAAAATTCGCTAAAAATATGGCTAAAATACGCCGTGCACAAGAAAAAGTCCAATTGAAGGTTGCACGCAATATCAAGTATTTACAAATAACCACCGAATGTAGTGTTTTTGGGTCCAAGAAACCAATATGAAATTCAAACAATATTAAAATGAAAAAAATTACCAAATTTAGCTAAAAAACTCCCTACACAATAACAAATTCAAATGAGCGACTGTAGTGAGCATGCAATATCGAATTTACACAAATAGGCACCGAATGTAGGGTATTTCTGTGCCGAAAATACAAGGAAATTTTCAAACTATATTGAAACTACAAAACTATAGAAATCCCAATAAATATGTTTAAATAACGCCCTACACAAGAAAAGATCAAATTGACCGATTGTAGGGTGCATGCAATTCCAAAATGTCCAAAAATATTAATGACACCGATTTATTATATTTACTATAAAATATAATATGATAAGATTTTTTTTTTGAGCAATATTTCGCAATTGTTAAAATTGCATCTTCAGGGGTATCTACAAATATATAAATACTAGCAAAATGCCCGCTACTTCGTATGCGGAAAGGATATAAAAAAAACAAATAAACAATATATAATATGGAAATGACAAACACTGAAAATTTGGTCGCACTAATACCAATTTTAATCAATATTTATTTTTATCTTAGTACTGTACGTACCCCTTAAGTTCGTTTTTAAAAAAGATCAGCCGTATCTCACCCTTACACATTAACAGCGAGATCAACGTTGCACACCAATACACACCCTAACTCCAAAAAATAAAAATTCCAGCACTGTCCCTACACCCAAAAACAAATTGAGTACCATTAAGTAATTTTCGTATACTTATGGTACGTATTTCGACGACATATCTCAGCCATACACGGACATTAATACAAAATAATTACAGTAAATTCCATAATAATTACAGTAATTCCAAATCTCAAGATTCCAGCTGTATCCGTTCGTCCAATTCCAAATTGTACCAAACTTAGTATCAAGTCGAACTCTTCGTACCCATAAGAAAGATTTTCCGAAACTACCTCAATCCTTCACTTTAGTAGTAATCTGACTTCCAAATTTCAGGATTCAAACTCTATCCGTTAAACCAAATTAAAATTGTACTCAATTTAGAACAATTTAGAATTTTCGTACCAATTTTCAAAACTTCCTCAACGCAACAGGGCTACAATAATCATACTTTCAAATTGCAGGATTCCACCGCTATCCGTTCACCTACATACAAATTGTACTAAATTTAGTACCATTTAGTGCTTTTCGTAACCATAAGTTTGCTTTTTCAAAACAACCTGAATCCTACTCTTCGACTGTAATCGTAATTCCAAATTTCAGGATTCCAGCTCTATTAATTCACCCGAATCCAAATTGTATCAAATTTAGTACCATTTCTTTCCCAAACAAAAATTTCAGGATTCCAGCTCTACCCGTTCACCCAAATCCACATTGTACCATATTTAGTACCATTTAGTACTTCTCGTACGCACACGTACGACTTTTAAAAATTTCCTCAATACTACACTCCTACAGTAATCTTAATTCCTAATTCCAACGCTATCCGTTTACTAAAATTCAAATTGTACCGAATTTAGTGCTTTCTGTACCCATAAGTACGAATTTCCAAAACTACCTCAATTCTACTGTCCGACAGTAATCTTAGTTCCAAATTTCAGAATTCCAGCTTTATCCGTTCATCCAAATCCAAATTGTACCAAATTTAGTACCATTTAGTACTTTTCGTACTCAAAGGTACGAATTTCTAAAACTATCTCAATCCTACACCCCTACAGTAATCTTAATTCAAAACTTTAGGATTCCAGCTCTATCCGTTCACCCAAATCCAAATTTAGTACTGCTCGTAGTCATAAATACGAACTTCCAAAACCATTTCCTTATTTCAACGCCATTTCCCAACCTTGATACTTAAAATTCAGGATTCCAGTTCTATCCGTTCACCCAAATCCAAATTGTAATAAATTTAGTACCATTTAGTACTTTTCGTACACATAAATACGAATTTCCAAAATTTCCCCAATCCTATGATCCAACAGTAATCTCAATTTCAAATTTCAGGATTCCAGCTCTGTCCGTTCACTCGAATCCCTATTGTACCAAATTTAGTACTTTTCGAACACATAAGTACGAATTTCCAAAACCACCCTCATATCTCAGTCCTACACTTCACAGTAATCTTAATTCCAAATTTCAGGTTTCCAGCTACATACATACGTTCACCCAAATCCAAATTGTACTAAATTTAGTACCATTTAGTACTTTTCGTACCCATAAGTACGAATTTTCAAAACTACCTCAATTCTACACCCCACCAGTAATCTCAATTCCAAATTTCGAGATTCCAACTATATCCGTTCACCCAAATCCCCATTGTCCCAAATTTAGTACCATTTAGTACTTTTCATTCACATAAGTAAGAATTTCCAAAACTTCCCCAGTCCTACACTCCAACAGTAATATCAATTCCAAATTTCAGGAATCCAGCTCTATCCGTTCACTCAAATCCAAATTGTGCTAAATTTAGTACCAATTATTACTTTTCGTACACTAAAGTTTCCAAAAACCCTTTGGTGCATCTTTCTTACTCTTCATCAGTGATCCTCAGTCCAAATTTGAGGAATCAAGCCCTATCCGTTCACCCAAATCGAAACTCTACCAAATTTAGTGCTATTTAGTATTTTTCGTACCCTATGTACGAATTTCCAAAACTTCCACAATATTAAACTCCACCAGTAATCTCTGTTCCAAATTTAGAGATTCCAGCGCTATCCGTTCACCCAAATCCCCATTATACAAAATTTAGTTCCATTTAGTACTTTCCGTACACATAAGTACTAATTTCCAAAACCACCTTCATATCTCAATCCTACACTTCAACAGTAATATTAATTCCAAATTTCAGGTTTCCAGCTCTATCCGTTCATTCAAATCCAAATTGTACTAAATTTAACACCATTTAGTACTTTTCGTACCCATAAGTACGAATTTTCAAAACTACCTCAATCCTACACCCCACCAGTAATCTCAATTCCAAATTTCGAGATTCCAGCTATTATCCGTTCACCCAAATCCCCATTGTATCAAATTTAGTACCATTTAGTACTTTTTATACACATAGGTACGAATTTCCAAAAGTTCTTCAATCCTACACTCCAACAGTAATCTCAATTCCAAATATCAGGATTCCAGCTCTATCCGTTCACCCAAATCCCTATTGTACCAAATTTAGTACTATTTAGTACTTTTCGTACACATAAGCACGAATTTCCAAAACTACCCTCATATCTCAATCCTACACTACAACAGTAACCTTAATTCCAAATTTCAGGTTTCCAGCTCTTTACGTTCACCCAAATCTAAATTGTACTAAATTTAGTACTTTTCGTACACATGATTGGTAATTTTCTAAACCATTTCCTTTTAGAAGCACCACTTCCCAACCTTGATTTCCATACCAAATTCCTATATTCCTGGGGCCTATTATTGATTTCATTCAAATTACAGATTTTGAAATTGAAAATTGAATAGTTATGACTGTACATCTCCATATACGATAAAATTCTTAATTGCAAATAAATCGTGGTAATATGCACAATTCTATTGCACTTTCATTGATTTGCAAACATTTAGTTATTACCAAAAAGTCAGGTCCATACAGTTTTTAGTTGTTGTTATTTCTGGCCGATTTCTGAATTTATTCCCCTAATGTTGTCTTCAAC
Source organism: Musca autumnalis (assembly GCF_047663935.1). Lineage (NCBI taxonomy): Eukaryota > Metazoa > Arthropoda > Insecta > Diptera > Muscidae > Musca > Musca autumnalis. The sequence goes on from NW_027411644.1 coordinate 131,512,628, forward strand.
AGCAACGCATTTGTTCATTTGCGTAATTGATGTTTATACACCATTATCACCAACTGCGACATCTGTTGCAATGGAAGATAACAAATGTCTTGTCTTTCTATTATTTAGTGGTTTACGATAAAATAAGTGCGCCTAGAAGTAAACTACAAAATTTGAAATTATGTGTGATCTCTTACGATATCAAGAAGTTATGGCATTGTTAATTTTACACATGTCTTGCAGAGGGCCAACTAAGTGAATAAGTACGTAATAGTAATGAAAAATAAGGATTTTTGTTGTTGTTATTTTTTGTGGTTCCAGGACGAATTTTCTAAAACCCGGCCTTATCTCGCACATTTGCATCAACAGTGACCCACTGGTAAAATTTCAAGCTCCTAGCTTTAGCCGTTTTGGCTGGGCGTTGATGATGAGTCAGTCAGTCAGTCAATCACTTATCACCAAGCTCATTTATATATATAGACTAGCAAAATGCCCGCTACTTCGTATGCGGAAAGCATATAAAAAAACAAATAAACAATATATAATATGGAAATGACAAACACTGAAAATTTGGTCGCACTAATACCAATTTTAATCAATATTTATTTTTATCTTAGTACTGTACGTACCCTTTAAGTTCGATTTTCAAAAAGATCAGCCGTATCTCACCCTTACACATTAACAGCGAGATCAACGTTGCACACCAATACACACCCTAACTCCAAAAAATAAAAATTCCAGCACTGTCCCTACACCCAAAAACAAATTGAGTACCATTAAATAATTTTCGTATACTTATGGTACGTATTTCGACGATATATCTCATCCATACACAGACATTAATACAAAATAATTACAGTAAATTCCATAATAATTACAGTATTTCCAAATCTCAAGATTCCAGCTGTATCCGTTCGTCCAATTCCAAATTGTACCAAACTTAGTATCAAGTCAAACTCTTCGTATCCATAAGTAAGATTTTCCAAAACTACCTCAATCCTTCACTTTAGTAGTAATCTTACTTCCAAATTTCAGGATTCAAACTCTATCCGTTAAACCAAATTAATATTGTACAAAATTTAGAACAATTTAGAATTGTCGTACCAATTTTCAAAACTTCCTCAATGCAACAGGGCTACAATAATCATACTTTCAAATTGCAGGATTCCACCGCTATCCGTTCACCTACATACAAATTGTATTAAATTTAGTACCATAAGTTTGCTTTTTCAAAACAACCTGAATCCTACTCTTCGACTGTAATCGTAATTCCAAATTTCAGGATTCCAGCTCTATTAATTCACCAGAATCCAAAGTGTATCAAATTTAGTACCATTTCATTCCCAAACAAAATTTTCAGGATTCCAGGTCTACACGTTCACCCAAATCTATATTGTCCCATATTTAGTACTTCTCGTACCCATACGTACGACTTTTCAAAATTTCCTCAATACTACACTCCTACAGTAATCTTAATTCCAACACTATCCGTTTACTAAAATTCAAATTGTACCAAATTTAGTGGTTTTCGTACCCATAAGTACGAATTTCCAAACTACCTCAATTCTACTGTCCGGCAGTAATCTTAGTTCCGTTCATCCAAATCCAAATTGTACCAAATTTAGTACCATTTAGTACTTTTCGTACCCAAAGGTACGAATTTCCAAAACTATCTCAATCCTACACCCCTACAGTAATCTTAATTCAAAACTTTAGGATTCCATCTCTATCCGTTCACCCAAATCCAAATTTATTACTGCTCGTAATCATAAAAACGAACTTCCAAAACCATATCCTTATTTCAACGCCATTTCCCAACCTTGATTCCCATACCAAATTTGAAGCTTCTAGCTTTATCCATTAAAAATATGCAATTGGTACCAAATTTAGAAACTTTTAGTACTTTTCGTACACTTATAGGTCGAGTTTCTAAATACCCTTTGGTACATCTGCCTAACTCTCCACCAATGACCACTCGTTCAAAATTTCAGAATTCTAGCTCTTCGCGTTTGCCTAATACAATGGATTCCATATTTAGTACACTTTAGCACTTTTCGTACCCATAAGTACGAATTTTCAAAACTTCCTCAATTCTACACCCACCAGTAATCTCAATTCCAAATTTCGAGATTCCAACTATATCCGTTCACCCAAATCCCCATTGTCCCAAATTTAGTACTTCTCATTAACATAAGTAAGAATTTCCAAAACTTCCCCAGTCCTACACTCCAACAGTAATATCAATTCCAAATTTCAGGAATCCAGCTCTATCCGTTCACCCAAATCCAAATTGTACTAAATTTAGTACCATTTAGTACTTTTCGTACACTCAAGTTTCCAAAAACCCTTTGGTGCATATTTCTTACTCTTCATCAGTGATCCTCAGTCCAAATTTGAGGAATCAAACTCTATCCGTTCACCCAAATCGAAACTTTACCAAATTTAGTGCTATTTAGTATTTTTCGTACCCTATGTACGAATTTCCAAAACTTCCACAATACTAAACTCCACCAGTAATCTCAGTTCTAAATTTCGAGATTCCAGAGCTATCCGTTCACCCAAATACCCATTATACAAAATTTAGTTCCATTTAGTACTTTCAGTACACATAAGTACTAATTTCCAAAACCACCCTCATATCTCAATCCTACACTTCAACAGTAATATTAATTCCAAATTTCAGGTTTCCAGCTCTTTCCTTTCACCCAAATCTAAATTGTACTAAATTTAGTACCTTTTAGTACTATTCGTACACATAAATACGAATTTCCAAAATTTCCCCAATCCTATGCTCCAACAATAATCTCAATTTCAAATTTCAGGATTCGAGCTCTGTCCGTTCACTCGAATCCCTATTGTACCAAATTTAGTACTTTTCGAACACATAAGTGCGAATTTCCAAAACCACCCTCATATCTCAGTCCTACACTTCACAGTAATCTTAATTCCAAATTTCAGGTTTCCAGCTACATACATACGTTCACCCAAATCCAAATTGCACTAAATTTAGTACCATTTAGTACTTTTCGTACCCATAAGTACGAATTTTCAAAACTACCTCAATCCTACACCCCACCAGTAATCTCAATTCCAAATTTCGAGATTCCAGCTTTTATCCGTTCACCCAAATCCATATTGTATCAAATTTAGTACTTTTCATACACATAAGTACGAATTTCCAAAAGTTCTTCAATCCTACACTCCAACAGTAATCTCAATTCCAAATATCAGGATTCCAGCTCTATCCGTTCACCCAAATCCCTATTGTACCAAATTTAGTACTATTTATTACTTTTCGTACACATAAGTACTAATTTCCAAAACTATCCTCATATCTCAATCCTACACTTCAACAGTAATATTAATTCCAAATTTCAGGTTTACAGCTCTATCCGTTCATTCAAATCCAAATTGTACTAAATTTAGTACCATTTAGTACTTTTCGTACCCATAAGTACGAATTTTCAAAACTACCTCAATCCTACACCCCACCTGTAATCTCAATTCCAAATATCGAGATTCCAGATATTATCCGTTCACCCAAATCCCCATTGTATCAAATTTAGTACCATTTAGTACTTTTCATACACATAAGCACGAATTTCCAAAACTATCCTCATATCTCAATCCTACACTACAACAGTAACCTTAATTCCAAATTTCAGGTTTCCAGCTTTTTACGTTCACCCAAATCTAAATTGTACTAAATTTAGTACCATTTAATACTTTTCGTACACATGATTGGTAATTTTCCAAACCATTTCCTTTTAGAAGCACCACTTCCCAACCTTGATTTCCATACCAAATTCCTATATTCCTGGGGCCTATTATTGATTTCATTAATTAGTTATCGATTTCTTTAAATTACAGATTTTGAAATTGAATAGTTATGACTGTACATCTCCATATACGATAAAATTCTTAACTGCAAATAAATAGTGGTAGTATGCACAATTTTATTGCACTTTCATTGATTTGCAAACATTTAGTTATTCACGACATCTGTTGCAATGGAAGATAACAAATGTCTTGTCTTTCTATTATTTAGTGGTTTACGGTAAAATAAGTGCGCCTAGAAGTAAACTACAAAATTTTAAATTATGTGTGATCGTTTACGGTATCATGAAGTTATAGCATTGTTAATTTGACACATGTCTTGCAGAGGGCCAACTAAGTGCATAAGTACGTAATAATAATGAAAAATAAGGATTTTTGTTGTTGTTATTTTTTGTGGTTCCAGGACGAATTTTCTAAAACCCGGCCTTATCTCGCACATTTGCATCAAGAGTGACCCACTGGTAAAATTTCAAGCTCCTAGCTTTAGCCGTTTTGGCTGGGCGTTGATGATGAGTCAGTCAGTCAGTCAATCACTTATCACCAAGCTCATTTATATATATAGATATCACAGCGCAAGTTATTTTTAAATATAACGATTTTTCCAAAAAAGATTTTGCAAATTTGTGCTTACATTAAATACGTAAAAATTAATGTCATTAAATACTTAAAATTAATGTCAAGTCGAACAAATTCCAAATATTTGAAATAAAATCACGGAGAGCGCACAGAAAATCACAAGAATAATCTACAAGCCGATATAAATTGCACAAAAAATATATAGTACAGATAAGTATCCACCTAAGTTATACAAATAACTACCGAATGTAGCGTATTTGTTTCTAGAAAATGCAACTGGAAATTCAAACTATATCAAAATTCCAATAAAAATTTTTTAAATTTTGCAAATTAAATGCAGCTAAAAATACAATTGACAATTGTCCAAATTGCCTTATAGCCTAGACAGACGGCAGTCTTAATTTGCATTAACAGCTTTAATTCAAATTAATTTGAACATTATCCCCTTTCTTAATGCACAAAATCAAAGGAAATTTAAACTGAATTAAGCAATTTCAATATGGCAATGCTGTTGAAAATCAATTGTCTTTTGTCAAATTTCCATGTTTAAGAAAATAAAAAGGGAAAGCATATCAGCAATTTTCGCGTTTCTTCAAAATAAGTATTGGTCTTTCGCGAGTAGAATAGCAGCTAATCGTTTTTCACGCCTTTTAACAAATCTCTTTTTCAAATTTTTATTTTCACAAAAAATGCCATTACCCACCATACCAATTCTATCGAAAATTATATCTTCCTCAAATATTTTTTAAAGTTTTGCAATATTTTTATAATATTAAAAAGACTCAAAAATATCGCGAATAAATTAAATTTATTTTTGCTTCATCGTGGTGAAAAGATCAAAGGTAGAAAGTGTATTTGTTTCACATATTTTGGCGAACTTTTGTAAAGCTTTATGAAATGGTCTGCTGGGTACAAAGAAACAACACAAACAGCTGTTTCATAAATGCAGATACTATCGTCTGTCAGGGTAAAAAATTAATTCAAATTAGGAAATTTTTAATGCAAATTAACTCTGCCGTCTGCCTAGGGTATTAGAATTTAAAACCAATATCTTAATTCCAAAATTTGTGTAAAATTTGCAAACTACCATATAATTTACAAACTCATTACAAAGAACAGCATTAAACGATGTTAATATGCAGTGAAAGCTAATAATAAATATCTACTATCGACCAAAAACACGAAATAACTACCGATTGCAGTGTATTGGTGACAACAAATTCAACAGGAAATTCGAACAATATAAAAAATTCCGAAAAAAATCACGAAATTTGAGTAAAAAACTCCCTACACAAGAACAAATCCAATTGAGAGACTGTAGGGTGCGAATTTGTACAAATAGCCACGGAATGTAGCGTAATTGTGTCCAAAAATGCAAGAAGAATTTCAAACTATATTGAAATTCGAAAAATATACAAGTCGAAATAAATATGTTTAAATAACTCCCTACACAAGGAAAGGTCCAAGGTCCGATTGTAGGGTGCACGCATATCTAAAATGTCCAAAAATATTATTGAAATGTTCCCTGACACCGATTTATTATATTTACCACAAAATATAATAATATGTGTCACAGTACTAATTTACTGACCGGGTACTGTGTAATAATACCCCGGCGGGAGACTGTTCAATAAAGCGGACACGACAGAAAGAAGAATGACCAAAAATTCAATATTTTTGCGTACATGCGTGTGTGTATATATTTGCATGCAAGCCACTTACTGACCGACTAGACGGTACGACAGAGCGACGATGATAGGGTATGTAGCCTTTCAAGCGTGTGTGTATCAATGCAGAAAGGTCCACGAATAGGCCGTGTATTGTAAATATGCAATCGATGTATTTATGAATATATGCTAGAAAATGAAACAAATCGAATGTAGTTGGGAATATTTTGCCAATATTGCAACAACAATTAGCAATAGAAATGTAGAAATTTGGGGCCACAAATAAGGAGAAAATAAAACAACAATGATACAAAAGTTTTTAAAACAAAAAATTATTATTTTTGTTTTGATCTTTCTATTACCACGTCTGTCAACGATTTGGACTTTGACCGATTGACAAAAAGAGAATCGATGACGTTGTAAAACGGCCAAACAAACACTTGTTTTTATGTATTTTAATGCTCACTTTGCACTATACGCACCTTGTAATGGTAAGCAGCAATAGGATTGTGGACTGTAATAGCTTTCTAGAATTACGTCAACTGGATTATCCGGCTCGATTGGATCAAATGTTTAGTCCGCACTATAGGGACTCCCCAATGGAGCCAGTACGCCCAATGCGTACGTTTGGCAGTCGGTAACAGTGAAAAGAAAGATGTAAATAAAATACGATAGTTTTATGAGTAAAAAGTTTGACTCAATTGCCGTATTTATTTAATGGTAAACGATATTACCTTTTGTACAATGATATGCAAGACCTTACGATAAAGCGCGGGCAAAAGTTGCTTGCAAGTCAAGCGGTCGATCTTATCTTCTTGTTGTTTTATTTATTAGTTATGTTTTGTGTTGACATCTGCATAGATGCTTCAAGAGGGCGGTTGTCAAGTGAATATTCGTTGAAATCTCTCATACTATTACAGGGGTGTAATAAATGGGAATGAGGAGATTTTAACGATTATGCATATGCAAATAATCAATTCTAACTTTAACATATATAGATTTGCTGCAAAATATGTTTGGGGCATCTGTTAGAGAGACTTTTTTTTTCCTCCGTGTACAATTTACAATCCTTTGTACAAGGAATTACACTGGAAGAGGTCCTATAAATTTCGTTTTTTTATACTATTAATTGAAATTTTCCAGAAACCTGCTCTGTTTCTGTACATTGTTTCATAAACAGTTTTTGTATCATGCATATTGTCTGGTCTTTCTAGCTTTATGTCTGTTGCGAAGGCAACACAATCAATTGTTTTCCTTATCTCTTAGCTCATGCTATTGTCGTCTAAGTTTAAACATGTAGAAGACAACATTATCGACGTGTTAACAGATGTTCATCACAATCGTATAAACCCATTGCTACTGACCCCACATCAGCTGTTGAGCGAGCTCCAAACCATCAAGGCACATATTCCATCATCTCGTGCTCTACCTATTCAAGAAGAGAACTTGACAGAGTTCTTCAAATTAATGACGAGTAAGGGAAGTGTTATGAGAAATAGCATCATATTTGAGATTCGCCTTCCATTAGTGGATCTCCAACAGTATGATCTATTCAACGTGGTTCCCATCCCGATGATACGGTCCGGTCAGTTCATCACAATCTCAATCAAGTCTGCCGTATTGGCAGTCAACGCTCATCGGGACGAGTTCATATCTCTGACAGCAGATGAAATGCACAGTTGCATCCATACTACAAACGACGTTTTTATCTGCAACAAACAAGCAAAATTTAACGAAGGCGATCGGTCACATTTATGCGAAGTAAACTTCTTCTTGAATAAATAATCAGAAGCTTGCGACTTGCAGTCAACCGTTTCTCATCAACCTTGGACCCAGATGGCTCGGAATCGATCTATGGATGCTTACTCTAGCCAACATGACAGAATTGACGTTTGTTTGTCGTACAAAAATGACGCATTTGGAGGCACAAGGGGCTGGAACATTAGAGGTTGGGACCGATTGCACCCTAAAAGACAACACCGTTACGATATACGGTCATTATGAAAACAAAACAATTGTACATCTATATATATAAATGAGCTTGGTGATAAGTGATTGACTGACTGACTGACTCATCATCAACGCCCAGCCAAAACGGCTAAAGCTAGGAGCTTGAAATTTTACCAGTGGGTCACTGTTGATGCAAATGTGCGAGATAAGGCCGGGTTTTAGAAAATTCGTCCTGGAACCACAAAAAATAACAACAACAAAAATCCTTATTTTTCATTACTATTACGTACTTATTCACTTAGTTGGCCCTCTGCAAGACATGTGTAAAATTAACAATGCCATAACTTCTTGATATCGTAAGAGATCACACATAATTTCAAATTTTGTAGTTTACTTCTAGGCGCACTTATTTTATCGTAAACCACTAAATAATAGAAAGACAAGACATTTGTTATCTTCCATTGCAACAGATGTCGCAGTTGGTGATAATGGTGTATAAACATCAATTACGCAAATGAACAAATGCGTTGCTGTTGAAGACAACATTAGGGGAATAAATTCAGAAATCGGCCAGAAATAACAACAACTAAAAACTGTATGGACCTGACTTTTTGGTAATAACTAAATGTTTGCAAATCAATGAAAGTGCAATAGAATTGTGCATATTACCACGATTTATTTGCAATTAAGAATTTTATCGTATATGGAGATGTACAGTCATAACTATTCAATTTTCAATTTCAAAATCTGTAATTTGAATGAAATCAATAATAGGCCCCAGGAATATAGGAATTTGGTATGGAAATCAAGGTTGGGAAGTGGTGCTTCTAAAAGGAAATGGTTTAGAAAATTACCAATCATGTGTACGAAAAGTACTAAATTTAGTACAATTTAGATTTGGGTGAACGTAAAGAGCTGGAAACCTGAAATTTGGAATTAAGGTTACTGTTGTAGTGTAGGATTGAGATATGAGGGTAGTTTTGGAAATTCGTGCTTATGTGTACGAAAAGTACTAAATAGTACTAAATTTGGTACAATAGGGATTTGGGTGAACGGATAGAGCTGGAATCCTGATATTTGGAATTGAGATTACTGTTGGAGTGTAGGATTGAAGAACTTTTGGAAATTCGTACCTATGTGTATAAAAAGTACTAAATGGTACTAAATTTGATACAATGGGGATTTGGGTGAACGGATAATAGCTGGAATCTCGAAATTTGGAATTGAGATTACTGGTGGGGTGTAGGATTGAGGTAGTTTTGAAAATTCGTACTTATGGGTACGAAAAGTACTAAATGGTGTTAAATTTAGTACAATTTGGATTTGAATGAACGGATAGAGCTGGAAACCTGAAATTTGGAATTAATATTACTGTTGAAGTGTAGGATTGAGATATGAAGGTGGTTTTGGAAATTAGTACTTATGTGTACGGAAAGTACTAAATGGAACTAAATTTTGTATAATGGGGATTTGGGTGAACGGATAGCGCTGGAATCTCTAAATTTGGAACAGAGATTACTGGTGGAGTTTAATATTGTGGAAGTTTTGGAAATTCGTACATAGGGTACGAAAAATACTAAATAGCACTAAATTTGGTAGAGTTTCGATTTGGGTGAACGGATAGGGCTTGATTCCTCAAATTTGGACTGAGGATCACTGATGAAGAGTAAGAAAGATGCACCAAAGGGTTTTTGGAAACTTTAGTGTACGAAAAGTAATAATTGGTACTAAATTTAGCACAATTTGGATTTGAGTGAACGGATAGAGCTGGATTCCTGAAATTTGGAATTGATATTACTGTTGGAGTGTAGGACTGGGGAAGTTTTGGAAATTCTTACTTATGTGAATGAAAAGTACTAAATGGTACTAAATTTGGGACAATGGGGATTTGGGTGAACGGATATAGTTGGAATCTCGAAATTTGGAATTGAGATTACTGGTGGGGTGTAGAATTGAGGTAGTTTTGAAAATTCGTACTTATGGGTACGAAAAGTACTAAATGGTACTAAATTTAGTACAATTTGGATTTGGGTGAACGTATGTATGTAGCTGGAAACCTGAAATTTGGAATTAAGATTACTGTGAAGTGTAGGACTGAGATATGAGGGTGGTTTTGGAAATTCGTACTTATGTGTTCGAAAAGTACTAAATTTGGTACAATAGGGATTCGAGTGAACGGACAGAGCTGGAATCCTGAAATTTGAAATTGAGATTACTGTTGGATCATAGGATTGGGGAAATTTTGGAAATTCGTATTTATGTGTACGAAAAGTACTAAATGGTACTAAATTTATTACAATTTGGATTTGGGTGAACGGATAGAACTGGAATCCTGAATTTTAAGTATCAAGGTTGGGAAATGGCGTTGAAATAAGGAAATGGTTTTGGAAGTTCGTATTTATGACTACGAGCAGTACTAAATTTGGATTTGGGTGAACGGATAGAGCTGGAATCCTAAAGTTTTGAATTAAGATTACTGTAGGGGTGTAGGATTGAGATAGTTTTAGAAATTCGTACCTTTGAGTACGAAAAGTACTAAATGGTACTAAATTTGGTACAATTTGGATTTGGATGAACGGATAAAGCTGGAATTCTGAAATTTGGAACTAAGATTACTGTCGGACAGTAGAATTGAGGTAGTTTTGGAAATTCGTACTTATGGGTACAGAAAGCACTAAATTCGGTACAATTTGAATTTTAGTAAACGGATAGCGTTGGAATTAGGAATTAAGATTACTGTAGGAGTGTAGTATTGAGGAAATTTTTAAAAGTCGTACGTGTGCGTACGAGAAGTACTAAATGGTACTAAATATGGTACAATGTGGATTTGGGTGAACGGGTAGAGCTGGAATCCTGAAATTTTTGTTTGGGAAAGAAATGGTACTAAATTTGATACAATTTGGATTCGGGTGAATTAATAGAGCTGGAATCCTGAAATTTGGAATTACGATTACAGTCGAAGAGTAGGATTCAGGTTGTTTTGAAAAAGCAAACTTATGGTTACGAAAAGCACTAAATGGTACTAAATTTAGTACAATTTGTATGTAGGTGAACGGATAGCGGTGGAATCCTGCAATTTGAAAGTATGATTATTGTAGCCCTGTTGCGTTGAGGAAGTTTTGAAAATTGGTACGAAAATTCTAAATTGTTCTAAATTGAGTACAATTTTAATTTGGTTTAACGGATAGAGTTTGAATCCTGAAATTTGGAAGTCAGATTACTACTAAAGTGAAGGATTGAGGTAGTTTCGGAAAATCTTTCTTATGGGTACGAAGAGTTCGACTTGATACTAAGTTTGGTACAATTTGGAATTGGACGAACGGATACAGCTGGAATCTTGAGATTTGGAATTACTGTAATTATTATGGAATTTACTGTAATTATTTTGTATTAATGTCCGTGTATGGCTGAGATATGTCGTCGAAATACGTACCATAAGTATACGAAAATTACTTAATGGTACTCAATTTGTTTTTGGGTGTAGGGACAGTGCTGGAATTTTTATTTTTTGGAGTTAGGGTGTGTATTGGTGTGCAACGTTGATCTCGCTGTTAATGTGTAAGGGTGAGATACGGCTGATCTTTTTTAAAAACGAACTTAAGGGGTACGTACAGTACTAAGATAAAAATAAATATTGATTAAAATTGGTATTAGTGCGACCAAATTTTCAGTGTTTGTCATTTCCATATTATATATTGTTTATTTGTTTTTTTTATATCCTTTCCGCATACGAAGTAGCGGGCATTTTGCTAGTACATCATATTTGAGACTCAAGGCATTGGACACAATAGCTTCGCCCATTCCAGTCGTCTGGAATTCGAACAAACGGGATAGTTGAACCAAAGGTAGCCGATTCATCGGAAACACGAAGTACCCAGCAGTTAACCATTCCAAGAAGACGTGATACAACGAACATTCATTTCATTTTCATTTATACCTTTATTAATAATCAATAAGCCTTTAAAGGCCAAACAAGATTACAGAGATTTATATATGACACGATAATATATTCATATAAATTAAAAAAAAATCAACTTAAACTAAATAAAAATAAACTAATAGCATTAACAATCGCACAATCAACCCTACAATAACCATGACAACCTGCCTAGTCCTGTATTAGTGAGAGTTTTGACGCAATCCAAACTGATTAGTGATTACAGCTTTAAAAGTATTAGGAGAATAAGAAAACCGTCTTTCATTATAAGGAATTAAATTGTTCCATAACCGACAAACTCGAACTATAAATGAAGTTTGCATAACCATGCCGGAAAACTGAGGACATACTAAAGATTGAGATCGGGATGAGTTAAAAAACGTAAAATGTGCTGTAATGCTTGGTTTACATTGGGCTTCGTTTCGTGATTTCGTAGGCGTTTCGTGATTTCGCGCGAAATCAAGCAAAATTTATCATGATTTTGCGTACAAAAATGAAATCATCTCATTTCGTGATTTCAGCGAAATCAACATCGAAATCACAGTACACATGATATACAACCTTGCTTTTGCCTAAAGAAGTACCAAAAGTTGCAACACTTTTCACGTATGACAATAAACAAGGTAGATGTGCGAATTGCTGCAACAAAAAATGTTAGTATCAAAATTTGTAAACAATGTGAAAAAATATTAAATTACTTTGTTACAATGCTATTTTTCATGTGTTCCCGTACTTTTTTAATGGTAATTTTAGAAAATGGAGCGAATTGTCAAAAATTACTTCCCATACAAATTTCCTAAAAAATACGGGAACGGAAAAATGACGGAAATTGCAAAAACTCCAGCAGAAATCAGGGTATCAGTTATAATATTAGATACCAATGAACATATGAATATGCTTGCTGCTAGTTTCTACTAGGCCAAAATTTTATGGCAGACAACAGGAGAAGACGGTGTTATTCGGCGCTATTTTTGTTTAAAGAGAAGTGCAAGTCTTGCTAGATTTCGGTGTACGGGAACGCATTTTTAGCACTAAACGGGAAAACTACTGCAAGTACTAATATTTTGCAGGTTCTGAGCACAACTTTTATCCATCAAAATTTATTATTATGATGTCTCAACGATAAAATCACGATTTATTTATTTTTTTTATTTTTTTGTACTATACACAATTAATACGATATATATATTTAATTTTACGATAATTTTCGAAATAAAGTTGTAAAGTTCTATATTGTCGTATATTTTTGATGTCTAATTCAATTTACAATAACTTCTTTTGAAAATTATGTTCGATCAGCTGCGCATATGCATCTACCTTGATCATTGTGATATGTTTGAAATCAACAAAAAATAAGTGTAAACACCAGGGTGTATTTCGGGATTTCGTGAAATCCAGTGGATTTTGGAGCGCAAGTGTAAACTTGGCCTAAGATAATGAGGAATTCCAGACCTTATAGTTCTATAGAAAAGTAACAACACCCTTATTTTTAGAAATTCTTCAAAAGAAAATCCCAAAAAATCCAAAATAGGAGACGAGACGTGATCGTGTATACGTAAATTGTATACAAATCGAATAATGCGGTTAAAAACCATTTCTACCTTCTTGAAATGAGTGTCAGTCGTACCGGAGAATATTTCTATTCCATAAGTAAGAAGAGGCATTAATACTGAATGTGCTATAATCTTACGCACCTCCAAGGGAAAACTACATCTTGTACAATATATTCTCCTCAACATGAACGATATTCGTGATATTATGTAATTAATGTGATTTTCAAAACTAAGTTTGCTGTCAATGTAAAAACCAAGCGTTTTTATGTAGGAAGAAAACTGAATATTTTCTCCGTTGACAGTTAGGGAAGATGCTCTGGGTGCACCTGTATCAAAAACCACGATTTTTGTTTTAGAAGAATTTAAACATATATAGTTTTCTTCGCACCATATTTTTATCGTCGTGCTACAATACACATCCTTTAACAATAATCTATTTACTAAAGAAGAACAATTTATATAATTTTGTTGCGAAACCTCGTACTTACTATAAACAAGATCAAGATCTTCGACTTTGGAATCTTCAGAATTTTCTAGGTGGGCTAAATATGCTTTGAAAGTTTCCAGAACTGTTTTCCACAATTTGTCAACTTCTTCACTCCTAACTTCGAGATCATACAAGCCCATTTGGTCTTCTTTCATTGCACCGAATTGTGCAGTAAACCTCTCCATAGAGTTAGAAGCTCTGAGGAATGTCTTTTTAAGAGTGAAAGCCATTTTTTAGTGAACCAAAACAAACCAACAAAATGGTAAACAAAGTTAAACTGTTTCATAACTAAACAAGTAAAAAAGCATTAAGTTCGGCCGGGCCGAACTTTTCATACCCTCCACCATAAAATATTCTGAACTAAAATGGAATAATTACTTTTCATTCCTGTCCCCAACTTTATGTGGGTACGTTAAAATGTCAGATAATGTTTATGTACATTTATGCTTCATTCGGGAGGCCCTTTTTTATGGTGCCTATATCTAACTATGTATGTTGACAATTTTTGGTGGGCTAGAAATTGGGAGGTACTGTTATATAGGGGTTATAATAAAACATGGGCCTATGTTGACAGTTTTTGATGGGAGCCTTTAATGTCAAATAACTCCTAATTCGGTTAAAAAATTTAGCTAGAATCTTCAAAATATCGAAAATCGGTACATAACGTGGGAACTTCAAATGTCATTAACAGCTAGTTCGGAGGTATCTGGGCTATACGAAAATATGAACTTAAATGAACCGTTATATGGGGGCTATACCAAAACGTGGACCTATGTCCACAAGTTTTGTCATATAAGTTTATTGACATTTAAGAACTTTAAATGTCAAATTATAGCTACATCGGTCTGAAAATGTAGCTACAAACGTCAAAACACCGCAAATCGGGGGTACCGTTATATGGGGGCTATACCAAAACGTGGACCTATGTCCACAAGTTTTGTTATATAAGTTTATTGACACTTAAGAACCCTAAGTGTCAAAATATAGCTAAATCGGTCTGAAAATGTAGCTAAAACTGTCAAAATACCGTAAATCGGGGGGTACCGTTATATGGGGGCTATACCGAAACGTGGACCTATGTCCACAACTTTTGTTATATAAGTTTATTGACATTTAGGAACCCTAAATGTCAAATTATAGCTACATCGGTCTGAAAATGTAGTTAAAAACGTCAAAATACCGCAAATCGGAGGGTACCGTTATATGGGGGCTATACCAAAACGTGGACCTATGTCCACAACTTTTGTTATATAAGTTTATTGACACTTAAGAACCCTAAGTGTCAAAATATAGCTAAATCGGTCTGAAAATGTAGCTAAAACTGTCAAAATACCGTAAATCGGGGGGTACCGTTATATGGGGGCTATACCAAAACGTGGACCTATGTCCACAACTTTTGTTATATAAGTTTATTGACACTTAAGAACCCTAAATGTCAAATTATAGCTAAATCGGTCTGAAAATGTAGCTAAAAACGTCAAAATACCGCAAATCGGGGGGTACCGTTATATGGGGGCTATACCAAAACGTGGACCTATGTCCACAAGTTTTGTTATATATGTTTATTGACACTTAAGAACCCTAAATGTCACATTATACCCAAATCGGTCTGAAAATGTAGCTAAAAACATCAAAACACCGTAAATTGGGGGGTACCGTTATATGGGGGCTATACCAAAACGTGGACCGATATATCCCATCTTCGAACTTGATCTTCCGACGGCTAAAAAAATGGTATTCCCCAATTTTCAGCGAAATCGGTCAACAAATGCGGCCTGTATGTTGCGAACGGACGGACGGACGGACGGACGGACGGACGGACATGCATAAATCGACTCAGAAAGTGATTCTATGTATATCCCTAGAAGAAACTATGGGTCTATCTCGCTTCCTTTTGTATGTTACATACAAATGCACTAACACATAATACCCCTTACCACATAGTGGTGTAGGGTATAAATAGTCAACAAAATGACGGATATGTGGTTGGATCTAACAAATAAGCTACCAATTGTAGCGGAATTTAATTCGCAAAAATGCACAAGAAATAGATATTATTTTCCACAAAAGGAGACAATTTTAAAGCTACCAATTGTAGCGCACTGATAAAAAATTGGAAATCGAAACAATATTCAAACTCCCAAAAATTAACGAAATTTTACAAACGAAAAGCAAGCAAAAACCTTGTCGACAACTAAAAGAATCTACGCGCAACCTATTTGCTGAGAATTTGCAATGAGAAATGAAAAACAGTAAAATCCCAAAATTATGTAAATTACCATTTAATTTACCCACAATTTGAAACTATATTAAAATTTCAAAAGCAAATCGCAATAGAAATTTTAAAATAATATTCCAAATTCCTGAAATGTGCTATTTAAACTACAAAATTATGTTAATTACTATTTAATTTACAAAATTATTACCAAAAATGGCACTATACGATATTAATTTTGCAGTAGAAATCAATAAAAATATCTAATGTCAACTAAGAATTCACAAACAACTACCGAATGTAGCGTATATTTGTGCAATAGTGCAACAGGAATTTCGAACAATAGCAAAATTTCAGACAAAAATTACAAAATTCGCTAAAAATATGGCTAAAATACGCCGTGCACAAGAAAAAGTCCAATTGAAGGTTGCACGCAATATCAAGTATTTACAAATAACCACCGAATGTAGTGTTTTTGGGTCCAAGAAACCAATATGAAATTCAAACAATATTAAAATTAAAAAAATTACCAAATTTAGCTAAAAAACTCCCTACACAATAACAAATTCAAATGAGCGACTGTAGTGAGCATGCAATATCGAATTTACACAAATAGGCACCGAATGTAGGGTATTTCTGTGCCGAAAATACAAGGAAATTTTCAAACTATATTGAAACTACAAAACTATAGAAATCCCAATAAATATGTTTAAATAACGCCCTACACAAGAAAAGATCAAATTGACCGATTGTAGGGTGCATGCAATTCCAAAATGTCCAAAAATATTAATGACATCGATTTATTATATTTACTATAAAATATAATATGATAAGATTTTTTTTGAGCAATATTTCGCAATTGTTAAAATTGCATCTTCAGGGGTATCTACAAATATATAAAAATATCACAGCGCAAGTTATTTTTAAATATAACGATTTTTCCAAAAAAGATTTTGCAAATTTGTGCTTACATTAAATACGTAAAAATTAATGTCATTAAATACTAAAAATTAATGTCAAGTCGAACAAATTCCAAATATTTGAAATAAAATCACGGAGAGCACACAGAAAATCACAAGAATAATCTACAAGAAAACCACAATGAAGAACAACAACATGCAGCAAAAGTTAAATCGCCGCCAAAATCTTAATGTAAAAATCATAAAATTAAAAACATCCTTAACCTTCTTGATACGTTGCCGATCTCTCGGAATCATTCCAACTTTCATCAAGAATATAATGGAAAATATTTATATCATTTTTAAAATACCACATTTCCATCACATTCACAGCAAGTTAAAAGGTAAATTGACATATTTCAAAACAAGATACTTAATCTAATAATACAGCAAAAACATGAACAAGTGAAAAAAAATAACAATGAAATAAAAGCAATAAGTGAAATGCTTAACAAACACATATCGCATAACACAAATAAGCGTTATTTTATATACGACTAAAAAATATACAAACAAAAAAGAGGGTTGCCAATGGGTTCGCCAGCTTCTCGCATAATAGCAGATAGTTATGGAGAAATTGCTTGATATCACTATGCAACAATTGAAGACGAAACCTGTTATTATGACCAAATATGTGAATAATTTGTTTGTTATTACTAAGGATGATGCAATATTAGAAACTCTAAAAATAATAAACAGTTTCAATAACAACATAAAGTTCACGATGGAAGAAAAAGAGAATAACACATTACCTTATCTTGATACTCTTATAATAAAAAGCGGTAATAAATTATATATAGATTGGTATCAAAAACCAACTGGATCAGGTCGGATAATAAATTTCCATTCCAACCACCCAACACGGCAAAGAACTTAATAAATAGAGTTTTGAATATAAGTGATGAAAAGTTCCAAAAAAAACAACAAGAATAAAATCTGAGAAATACTAAAAAAGAATGATTTTCCACAACAACTAATTAACAGTCTTATTAATAATTACAACATCAAAAGTACAAAAGAAAAAACGGATAAGATATTCAAAACTGATTTACTTGCCAAATATATCAGAACGTTTTAAACACTCAGACCTTTATGACAACAACAAATACACCATAGCCCAAAAATGCAACAATACTCTTAAACTTTTATTCAGTCAAACAAAACATAAAATTCCAAAGCACAATTAGATATACAGAATTTAATGTGATGGGAATAATGTCGAAAAATGTGGTAAAATGTACGTGGGAACTACTAAAAATAAATTAAAAACAAGATCCGACATTAAATTACGAGATCAAAACCCAATTCAAAAAACGGCACTTGCGGAACACTTTAAGTACAACAACCATCAACCATACTTTGACAGTGAGAGAACAATTACAACAAGAGGTTAACGCTAGAAATGCTGCATATAAACAAACTACCAACAACTAAGAAAATTAACTACAAAAGCGACACCGATAATGCAGCCTATTGCTACAACATTTAACACAAAAAAGAGTATGCAAGTCGTAAAGAACTTCAGTGCCATATCAACAACGGACAAGGGTAGTAAAGCTACGCTAGTTTATAAGAATAACTTGACATTAATTTGTACGTATTTAATGTAAGCACAAATTTGCAAAATCTTTTTTGAAAAAATGTTTATATTTAAAAATAACTTGCGCTGTGATATATTTATATATTTGTAAATACCCCTGAAGATGCAATTTCAACAATTGCGAAATATTGGGAAAAATAAAAACAACTATGCAGACCTCAAGCTCAAAAAATCTTATCATTTTAAAACTAATAGAAGAAAAGGTCGAACAAATTCCAAATATTTGGAAATATAAAATATAATAATATGTGTCACAGTACTAATCTACTGACCGGGTACTGTGTATAATACACCGGCGGAGACTGTGCAATAAAAACGGACACGAAAGAAAGAGGAATTTCCAAAATTCAAGTATGTGTATGCATTCGCATGCAACTGACTGGCTGACCGACTAGACAGAACAACAGAGCGACGATGTTAGAGTATGTAGCTATACAAGCGCATCCCTGCAAACAATTGCTATCTGTTTCTTGTCCAATAAGTCATTTGAATTAGGCAAAAACGAATGCGATAGTCGCATTCATATCCAAAAAGATCAAGCTCTCGGGAAGAACTTTTCCACTCATTACTAGGCGTTTACACCAGACAGTTTGTCTTCAAATACAACTCTGATTTACTAACACATACACACATTTGTCGTTTGTCTCCCAGCTGTCCATCCTTTTTTCACAGGCAGGAAGGAAGACAAAATTTTGACATTTTTGTAAAAATAAGTGAGATAAAAATTGAAATGTGTTGAAAACAAAAGAACATGAACAAAAACAAAATATGTGAACGGAAAACAAAAAGATGTCGATGATTTTCATTCAAAATTTTACAACTGTTTTTGCAGTTGTCGGGACGCCTACGTCACACAGGCAAGTTGTTGGATTTTGACAATCAATACATGAATTCAACTGTCCTGTCATTTGTAAACGCAGGGTTAGACACTTTTTTGAGTGTCTCATTGGACACTGCAGAAAGTTATTAATACGATAATATGGATGGTGCAATGGTAAGCATGCTCGCTTTGCAATCTGAATGCCCGGGTTCGATTCCCAGGCCAGTTGACATCTTTTCTAAATAACAAAATTTTTATAAGTAATAAAACATTAAAATGAAACAGAACAAAAATTTATTTATATTTTTCTTTAATTTATTTTTTTGTATTTTATTTTTATTTATTGTTATTGTTGACCCGTTGTGTCGTTAATTCTTTGTTTATGTTATATTGGCTTTTTGGTTTTTTTTATTATTTAATTCATTATTTTATGCGTGTACATTCGTGGACGTTGGCCTAGAGTGGAGTGGACTGTATAGTTTCTTCTGATAGCGGTGGCAAATCCCACGGATGTAATTATAACCAAAAAAAACAGATTTAGCAGGTTAAGGTTAAATTTGTGCGGTTGAGCAAAATAAGGCTTTATTTTTGTGTTCTTAATGCAACGACTGTTTTAATCCAAGTGAAAAAGATATCATACATTATGTTTTGTGGTTGAAGACATTTTGTTTAAATGGTATTACATGAAACAAATGGAATTAGATACAAATGCATTTAAAAGAATGAGTGAAAGCTCTTTTAGTTCATAAGTGAAATGTTACCAGATTGATAAAGTTTTGATCGTAATTCTAAGGGAAATTCAAGTGCTTATAATTCAGATAAAAATTCATATTGTTAAACTAATTTGTTAAACAGGGTTTAACATGCCTGGGCCTCTTGCTGTAACGCAACTCAGTATTGACATCTTCCGGAAATTATCCAGCCGAATACCGAGCTTTGTGCTATTGGCATGTTGGTGGCGGTTTGTATATGTCCAGCTTTAATTATTTTTGGGATTTGGTCATTAGCAAGAATTATCTCGATGTTGATCGGATTAAAGAAATGTGGATCGGCAAGATCTGTCAGGTGATTGTAGATTGACTGGAGGTGTTTATCCTTGGTCGGCTCAGCATGACATTCATTAAGCTGACGTCTTATTTCACCAGTGATTTGGACCTTTATCGTATGGTCATGAAAAGATTGCAGGTTTATTGTAGTGAACTGTTTTCCTGCTCGTTGTGTCAGAGGCAGTTTTAATCTTTCTACCAACTTGACAGATATAGTGGTTTGTGCTGCGCCAGAATTCAATATTAGCCGAACTTTGTCGCAGCCATCTGCGGTCAAAACCTTTGCGAGTGCGGTTGGCATAAAAACATGAGACTTTGCTCGGCAGCTCAGTCGGTCACTTACACTGCTTTTATGTCGTGATGTTGAAGGCGTGGTGGATTTCGTTGTTGTCTGAGGGGATCTCTTTTTTCGCTGCTGAATGCTACTGCGACGGGTGTTGGATGTAGTAGTTGCAGGGCTACAACTTCGCGAGGGTGATCTGCGTTTTGTCTTAGACTTGGATGAGGCATTGTTGTCGACGTGAAGCATCGTGTGATGTCCTTTTTGACAGACCATACAAGATCTCCTGCTTGGACACCATTCGCGGATATGAGCGGTGCAAAGGCAATTGAAACAGAACCCCTTTTCTCTTGCTAATTCTCGACGCTTCATGACGTTCATTTTATGAAAGGTGGGACATGACTGGATGAAATGTCTATCTTGTTAGATACGACATTTGTGCAAGCTAGAATGACTACTGAAATGTAAGGTATTATTAAATATGTGAGCAGGGTACAAAGCTAACAATTGGGAAGAATACAAAGTTTAACAAGTGGACGTACAACTAGTCCATTTTGTGTGCGAATTTCAGCTACGCGAACTTTGTAATCCTTACCCGTAAACACTTTAACCACACGTCCAAGTCGCCATTCGGTTGGTGGAAGGTTGTCATCTTTGATGACAACAAAATCGTCTGGTTGCAAATCTCGTTGAGTTCTCTTCCATTTGTACCGACGTTGGAGCTCAGTTATGTACTCATTTTTCCAACGCCTAGCAAAGTGGAGTTGCAAAGTTTTTAATCTTTGCCACCTGTTCATCAACGACAAGTTGTCTGAAAATTGTTCTGGTATGGCAACAAGTGGAGCTCCCCGTAACAAATGACCCGGTGTTAGTGGTATTAACTCAGTTGGGTCTTCACTCAGAGGAGATAATGGTCTGGAGTTCAAGATACTTTCAATTTTGATCAATAAGGTTGAAAATTCTTCGTAAGTATACTTTAGATGTCCTGCAACTTTTCTAAGATGAGTTTTCATAGATTTTACCGCCGCTTCCCACATGCCACCCATATGTGGTGCCTGGGGCGGGATAAAATGCCACATGAATCCATGTAAATTGTATTTTTCCACTAGATGCTGTTGAGCGGATAGTAAAAATTGTTTATACTCTTGTAATAGTATGCGGTTAGATCCAACGAAGTTGGTTCCATTATCAGAATACAATTGATTCGGAAGACCTCTTCGTCCAACGAATCGGCTAAATGTTGCAAGAAATGCTTCTGAAGACAAGTCGGAGCATACTTCAAGGTGTATAGCACGAGTGGAGAGACATACGAAAATTGCGGCGTAACCTTTTTGTAATTTTGCGTTACGAAGACGAGAAGTTTTGATTTCAAAAGGACCTGCGAAATCAAGTCCAGTATTCGTAAACGGTAGTGAAAATGTACAGCGTTCTGGAGGTAAGGCGGCCATAATCTGATGTTGAAATCGGTGTTTATAAATTGTACATTTGTTGCAGTTGCGTATGCAATGACGTACAGCGCTTTTCAATCGTATAACAAAAAACTCTTGGCGGATTGCTCGTAACATTGATTGATGTTCTGCATGCAACAAAAGTTCATGGGTGTATTCAATGAATAGTTTGCAAAAACGGGATTTTTCTGGCAAAATTATTGGACTTCTTTCATTGTAGTTTGTGTCGGCATTGGCTAAACGACCATTGGCTCTCAGAAGCTTATTTCCGTCGAGATATGGATTTAAAGTCAGTAGTCTGCTTTTGTTGGGTATAGGACGATTGGACTCAAGAGCATGGTATTCCCACGCCAGTCGGATTAAATGATATTTTACATGTGATATCTCTTGAGCGGTTATTACATTTTTTTGTACTGCAGGAGGCAGAATTTTTCTGCATCCATTAATAAATCTAAATACATATGAACAAACTCTGAGGGCTCGTTGTAAAGATGAAAATCTTTCCAGAATATCCTCAGTTGTTACTTGAGTATGGAGGGCTATCACCTTTCTTTCAAGTATTGGCTCTTTGAAGTTGACCTGATTTGGCCAATTGATTGGCTCTTTAACTAACCAATTTGGTCCATTCCACCAGAGTGTATTTGACAGTAGTTCCTCAGCAGTGCATCCACGAGTTCCGAGATCTGCTGGATTGTCTGCTGATGAAACATGTCTCCAATTTACATTACCAATATTGTCAAGAATCTCAGAGACTTTGTTCGCAACAAAAGTTTTCCAGTGGAAAGGTGGTTTACTGATCCAGGCAAGGGTAATTGTGGAATCAGTCCATAAATAGATTTCTGGTGTTGAGAATTCCAAGTTTTGACAAACAGTTTTCACAAGTTTAGAAAGCATTGCTGCACCACATAAATCTAATCTGGGCAGGCTAACAGTTTTCAAAGGAGCCACTTTACTTTTCGAAACAAGTAAGTTTGTATAGGTAACATTTTGAGGTGACGTGGACCGGATATATAAGCACGCACAGTAAGCTTTCTCCGAAGCATCACAGAATCCGTGAATTTGTATTTTACTGTCCGGAGCGAAATGTATCCAACGCGGGATCTTGATTTTTTGAATGTCAGCGAAATTCTGAATGAAAAATTTCCATTTCTCAAATGAATGCGGTTTGACTTCTTCGTCCCAATTCGTGCCGTCAATCCACAACTGCTGCATCAAAAGTTTCGCAACAACAATAATGGGGGTCAACCAACCAGCAGGATCAAATAATTTAGCAACAATAGACAAAATTTTCCGTTTTGTAACAGAACAAGTTGGTAACTCTATGTGTGTTACCTTGTAGAAGAAGTAGTCCGAAATTGCATTCCATTGAATGCCCAAAGTTTTGGTTTCGCTTATATCTTCGATTTTTAAGAAATCTTCGCTAAGAATATCTGCTGGTGGAATATTTTGTAGAATTTGGGGGTGATTTGAAGTAATTTTCTTTAAAGGAAACCATGCGGAACTTAATAAATCAATTACCTCATTCAGGTATGACCTCGCCTCTGTTAGGGAATGTGCTCCCGATAGAATATCATCAACGTATATTTGATTTTTCAGGATGGATGATGCGGTTGGGTGGGAATGTTTACTGTCTTCGCTTAATTGAAGCAATGTTCTAATTGCCAGGTATGGTGCGCAATTCACCCCAAATGTGACAGTCTTTAAACAAAAGTCTTGAACTTTCTCTACTGAAGAGGTTCGGAACAAAATTCTTTGATACTGTTGGTCATTCTCATGGATGAATATCTGGCGGTACATTTTCTGTATGTCCCCATTGAAAACATATTTAAATAATCTCCACCGTAGGATTACATTCATCAGCTCGTTTTGTAGTGTAGGACCAGTATGGAGAATGTCATTTAAGGAGAATCCACTAGTAGTTCTTTTAGAGGCATTAAAAACGACTCTCACTTTAGTAGAAGTTCTTTCAGGTTTCACAACAGCATGATGTGGTAAGTAAAAGGACAGAAATTTTGAGTTCTGGACGATTTCTAAGTTTGTAGTCGGTCTCATATGTCCCAAGGTAATATATTCGGAAAGGACCTGATTGTATTCCAATGCCAGGCTTGGATTCTTTTCTAAAGTCCTTTCCATTCTCAGGAACTGACCCATGGCGGCATGTCTGGACGCACCAAGGTATGTATGCGATGGCAAATTTTGTTTAAAAGGCAGTCTGACAACATATCTACCATCTGACCTGCGATAAACAGTTTCTTTGTAAAACGTTTCGCACCAAATATCAGTTGCAGATTCAGATGGTTCATTTGAAATGTTCTCAATTTCCCAGAACTTTCGTAATTCTTCATTTATAGGATGCCCAGTTGCCGTCAAGGAAGCAAATGAATCAACATTGCGTGAGGTGGGTTTTCCACTAATTATCCACCCAAATTCGGTGTCTTGAGCTAATAAGTTTCCGAAAACATTCTTTTCAAGCCCTGGTTTTATAATATTTGGCAAAATGTCACTGCCAATCAGCATATCAATTGGAGCCGGCTTGAAAATACTTGGATCGGCTAATTCTAGGGTTGTTAATTTCGAAAAACCGTCTATGGCAGTAGGAGATGATGGCATTAACTGATTCAAACTGGAAACAACAATGGCAGATGCGGTTATTTTAAATTCTGAACATCTTGACTTCAGGGTAAGGTCACAAACTTTAGAAGAATTTTCTAGGAGTGTACCACCAAGACCGGAAATCATCGTAAATGATTTCTTGGTTGGTATTTTAAAACGTGTCACAACGCGACTTGACACAAAAGATTCCTGTGATCCTTGATCAATGAATGCACGAATCGGGAATAGTAGACCTTGGTGTTGGAGATCGATCATTGCCGTAGGCAGAACAGTTTTTTCTCCAGATTGAGAAAAATTAGATTGAACATTTCTCGTATCATAAGCGACAGCTGACGTTGTCGGCTGTTCATCGTAGTACGTCTCAACATGATATGATGCGGATGCAGACTTAGGTGCCTGCCAGTTTGGTTTGGGTCGTGAACCCGCGGTGTTTGAAGCGGAGGAACCCTCGTTAGGGTGTAACAAAGTATGATGTGATTGTCTACATGTTTGACAAACATGTTGACTTTTACACTTGTTGGAGATGTGACCATAAGATAAGCAATTTTCACAAATTTTGATGTTGGAAACAAATTTTCTTTTTTCGGAATGTGGCCAAGATTTAAAAGCGGAACATGACCTTAAATGATGAGCTTGTCGGCATACCTTACATGCCTTGTGTGGAGACTCAGAGAAAGCATTGTAATTATTAGTCTTCTGGGACGTGTTTGTATGTGAGGTTGGTTTCCTCATATCAATTATTGATTCGATCATGTGTAACCGTTTTGTGATGAACTCATCCAACTGATCCCAAGATGGCATGTCTTTATGATTGGACAATGAATTTTCCCAGGCAGTTAACGTTTCTTCTGGCAACTTTGAGGAAACCCAATAAACCAGAATCGGATCCCAAGAAATCACTGATACATTGTTTGCAGGACTGAGAGACAGTTATTAATGGTATATTGAAGATTTCGCAATGTTTTCCCACGTTCATTTGATACGTGATCTATTTCGAAAATTTTTCTTTGTTGATGGTTAATGAGAATACGTTTGTTCTCATATCGTTGACGCAATGCTTCCCATGCTAACTGGAAGTTATCGTCTGTTAAGGGAAATCTTTTTACAATACAACAATTTTTTTTGCTTCGCCCCTCGTCTTGGCTCGCAAATGAAACAGCTTTTGTGCCGGTGACAATTGTTCATGCTTCGAATAAATGGCTATAAACATATCTCGGAAGCTTGGCCATTGATCATAACCCCCGTGAAACACTTCCGTGCCACATGGCGGTAGCTCTAGCGAATAACTTGGTTCATTTTTTGCAACCTTTTCCACCTTAGTATTTGATACTGAGTTTATAAGTTTTTGTTGTTCGATCTGAACTAAATCAAGAATTGAAGATTTACATTCTTTATATGATCGGCAACATTCAGTGAATTTAGCATGTATTTCTCCTCTAGCGTCTTTGGAGACCTCGGGATCGGCAGAGGTCATCTCATTCTCATTAACCTGCACAAGTTGACGCCAACGTCTCTCCAAATCATCAAGCTCAACTTGTAGGCTAGTGGCAGTATGATCTTGGATAGGTATTTGGGCAAAATCAGCACAAAACGTTACCACCTGGTCTGAGAAGAAGATAAACTTCTGAGGAGCGAGGGATTCTTTAGTGGACATAATGATGTTCGAAACAATTGAGGTCTGATACAAAAGTTTCTCAAAATTATTTTTGTTCAATCAATTGCAGAATTTTTATCAATAATATGGAAATATTCACTAAGGAATATTTATATTTGAGTACTCTACAATTTTAAAAAGACTTGAACCAGGAAATTTGTAACTAAAACCTCGTAATCGTCAACTAATATTTGCCCTGATGACGGTCAAAACAAATACTGTGAAAATTTGGCGAAGTTGAAACTCAATGAGAAACAGAATCGAAAGATTGAAACGAAGAAAATGAACTCTTATTAACGAATGCGGTTTTTTTTTCCAATTAGTAAAGATGACCACAAAAAAAACTAATTTTCGTGACGTTGATTCGCTGATAATAATGAATATTATTTTTCAACTTCAAAAGATCTCATCCGTCAGTCTCTTCCAAAACGCTCAGCTTAGTAGACGAAATAATGCTTATGTATTGAAAAAGGTAGTGACTCTTGTGAGCTTTGTGTTTAACTACGACACAATTCCAGGAAAAACTGCCCCTTATTGCACTCTTTTGCAATCAGCTGAATGTAGAAGAACAGAACTTTAATTATTGGATGTATAAATGTCAACGCTCCCTCATATGTGCTGAATGTATGTAACAACGAAAGGCACCTTATCACTTGCTGAGTGCTTTAACTCACGTAGAAAAGAAATATGTATCTTTTTTATGCCTTGTGTAAACTCCAGTTTAACCTTCGTTTGAACTGATGACTGAAACGTTTGCTAAGAAAACAGTATTTTGAGAGGACTGTGCTAAGCAATATATAGTCAAATGAAACTTCGATTACGAACTGAGAGCATTTGCGGCAGTGTAATTCCTATTCAGCTTGTTCTATCCTCAGAGAGATTTCGTAAACAAAGAGCCAAGAAATGTTCTTGACGACACCTTCCTCTTAAACTTCTTCCATCTACTCGTTCAATATTGTTTACTACAACCTTTTTTAATACTTGTACTTTGTATCCCTTGTGTGTACCCAAATATTAGGTCTGTCTGCTTACTCTCTCAGCAAGAGTTGTCCCACAAGAACTTTCTTTGAGAGTAGACAGTTTTTTTTGTTATCTTTTGCATGAAAACTGTAAAAAATTCGCAGACAACTTCCCAGCCAAAACCGGTAAGCACTCAGCTGGCTTGGCAAAAAAAAAAACGAACAATGTCCGTCACTAAAGGAACCAAAATGTTAGATTTTATCAAACGTAAGAAAGAAAATTACCCAAAAAGGAATTTTACCACTTTGCAACTTTGTTCTCTCAAAAAGATACAATCAGACTTGCTATTTCCACAATGAAATTGTTTTTAATTCTCGCAGATGATTGATTTTTTTCCCAGTGAGAAGAAGGAGTATTATATGCTTGCTAGAAGAAATTTATCCAGCAAGAATTTGCAAAATCTCAGTAAAGGAACTGTCAAAATGTCTCTCTCGAATCTTTGTGCTAATGGACGACTTCCAGCAACAATTGTTACGAATTTTAGGCTAAACAGACAAACCTATTATTACCGTTCATTAACAAGCAGACTTCCCAGCTAGCAAATGTAAAAATATAAACAAGCTGGTTGTGACATTTTTCGTTCGAGCGTTTGTTTGTTAACTCAGCTGATGATGATAAAGGTGTTGTTATCTCTGACACTATTCACTGAGAAGCTGTTAGTGAAAAGGCAAATAGACACAATTGATGTTTAAATTCAGTCTATGTAATTATTTCCATACACAAGAATAGTAGGTATTTGCCTGCTGTGTAACATATCAAAAATTTCCTACCAGTGTAGATTCGTATATTAAATCTTCTGTACGTTCGAATTACTTTTGTTATTGACGATCTTGTAAAATAGACTTACTTGTTTTCGTCACTGTTGTTGCTTTTCAACTTTACTCGGTTCTACTCTCTTCCTGTCAAACTATTTCTTCCCTTTGTTTTTATACCTCTGTTCTTGTTCCTTTAAATCGATGTTTTGTTTGGCTTTCAATTTATGGGCATGTCTTTTTCAATGCGGTAGCACGTTAGCCACAAACCAATGGAATAACTGCAGTTAAAAAATATTCATGCCCTTTTGAATCGTATTAGTTGTGATATGTTTGGTTTCTGATCACGTTTTGTTTTAGCATTCCCCGTTGTAGGCAGACGTCTTTCAAAAGCTATAATTCTGTTTTAGGAACTCCACACTTGTTGCCTCGAGACTTCTTTGGTTTACAAATCAGTATCATAGAAATGGCTTTTGCTTGTTTATTTTCGGTTCTTCGTATTGCTTATTTCAAATTTCCTTCTACTCTGACACCACCTTATGTCACACGTGTCACAAACTCTGAATGTAACAAAGAAAAGAACAGACAATTTATTTCACGTATTATTCTACGAACACTAATGATGAAACCCACTTTTTTTGGAATGTTTCCAATTCACGTTTTTATGATCTGGCTATTAGAAAATAGTAGTTATTTTCTTAAGTTTATTCTTTGTAAAAGAATCGTTTTGTTTTTCCGAAATTTTAGTTTCAGTAGTTAGTAATTATTTTTTGTTGTTGTTGACACTTTGGTGGTTTTAAATAAATGCTGATTGCATTCCACTTCAATACTCATTTGTCTGTGGTAAACTGAGAACACTCTCGCCCTGTTGTTTGACGTTTAGTGGTGACTATTTTTCTTTGGTGGTGGGTATGCTGTGGTTAGGTAGGAGTAAAGAATTACTGATCCGTGTGCATCTGACATACACATATTCATAATTTTGCAAGAGCGGGTGCCACTTCAAGAGTAGTTTGATGGAAGAGTTAATGCTCTATGATTTGTTTGATTTTGAATGAGGGTAATATAATTCTCTTGACTCTGTTATACGCACACATGCATGTACATATTTGCAAAGAGTGCGCTCTTCCCGTATTAGGTAAGATCGAAGTTGTTGTTTTTAAAGAGTTGACACTGTATTATTTTTTTGATTGCATGAAACTTAATAACACTACATGTTATTAGTTCCCTTTACTGCGTTACACCGACCAACACTCTTGTTCTCTTACTGTTTGCCAAGAGCTCGGTTTGAAGAGTATTATTATCGTCTATTATTTGTTAATGTCGGTATTTTTGGAGCGTACAACTTTGTAAAAGAATGGATGCTTCTTGAAACAATGTTTTTTTTTTCACTTTGCTAGCGGGTAAACGAAAAGCGTCTGATATGGAGAAATGTGTGGTAAAGAAATGTATGTACAAGAAGCAGAGTATAAAAACCAACGTTGTTGTTAGTATATTGACAAGAGTCAGAGTATCAAACAGCAAAAAAACACTTTTGTAGCTTGATGACCGGTACAAGTTAACAACACAAGGCAGGTACATCGACGTTTTTGTAATTGCAAATAGACTTCAAGTACGTATGAACAACGGAGTATGAAAACCTGTACTATGTCCCTTCAATAAATTGCAAATTGATTTATGACATGGAATGAGACCGTCCTGCCCCAATATCTCGTAGGTGAAAAGTTTGATAATAAGATAAATATGTAAGAATGCGTCTCATATAATGGATGATGACTATCTCTGTTGCGTAATTTTTGTTAGGAACCAGTGGACAACGCAATGTATTGTGTTCACTCTATTTCTCTTCTATTTTTTTTTTGTATTTTTTGTGTATTTTTTTTGCGGATGCTTTTCAGCTTTGTTTGGCGGGTAGACTACGTCTACTGACGTCACCTTCGAATAAAGAGGACGTTGTACGGACTTGGACGTAAGTTTTCGTGGTATTTATTGGTAACAAGCGGTTGAATTCAGTTTCTGAATTCGAAACACAATTGCAAACAGAAAAGACCCTATGTGCTCACAATTTATTAATACCTTACATACCTTTTTTCCATTATATTTTTTAAGTTAGGTATCCCAGGAATTCTTCTTCTAAAGCGTTGGACGTAATCAAAAAAAAAACTTCCTTCGGTCGCTTAACGGCTCGTATGGACCATGTACATTCGTGGACGTTGGTCTAGAGTGGAGTGGAGTGGACTGTATAGTTTCTTCTGATAGCGGTGGCAACTCCCACGGATGTAATTATAACCAATAAAAACAGACTTATATGCTGTTTATATTAGAGCTTTTTGCAGGGTTAACCTTCTTTATGAAGATTTATTTGAAATATAAGTAATGGAATTGACATTTAAAACCCAGTCGGTTTGTTAAATCCGGTTATATATAAACGGGGTATTAGCAGGTTAAGGTTAAATTTGTGCGGTTGAGCAAAATAAGGCTTTAGTTTTGTGTTCTTAATGCAACGACTGTTTTAATCCAAGTGAACAAGATATCATACATTATGTTTTGTGGTTGAAGATATTTTGTTTAAATGGTATTATATGAAACAAATGGAATTAGATACAAATGCATTTAAAAGAATGAGTGTCAGATAAAAATTCATATTGTTAAACTAATTTGTTAAACAGGGTTTAACAATGCGAGTGTGTTTTGAGAATTTTTCAGGAATTGTCGCTTATATTATTTTTGTCATATGAAAAATGTGATGTCGCCTGACATGGTAATCGAACCACGGACATTCAGATTGCAAAGCGAACATGCTTTCCATTGCACCACCGTCGCATATAACTATCTGTATACAAATGTCTTATTTGTTCAAATTACTACAATTCTAAAAATAAATGTAAGCTATCTCATTTGTATCCAAATGAACGACGGAAATTAGATAGACATCATAATGATACAGAATTGTTAGTCTTATTTGCCTATCGTATTTTTTCCAAATGGTGACTGGATACGATGCAAATGGGATAACAATGTAATTGTTATTGTATATTAGACAAATGTCGCATTTTTACAGAAAATTGGACTCCAAAAAGTTCCTCATTTATAAAATAAGATAAAACTAACTTCATATTGCCTGTAGGGTATGTGTATCAACGCAGAAGGGACCACTAATAGGCCGTGCAGTGTATATTTACACTGCTAATGCCAGCGAAAAAGAAATCAATGCAAATTAAGAATATTTGCAACAACAATATGAAGCAGGTTAACGACAATTTGGAAGAAAATAAACGAAAAATAATGTGAAATATTCAGAAGAACATATTTATTATTTTTGTTTTGATACTTCTATTCCCGTATGTATGCACGACTGTCCACGATTTGGACTTTGACCAATCACAAAAAAGGGAATCTATGACGTTCTAAAACGAGACGTCCACAAACGAACGAACACTTGTTTTTCTTGTTATTTATTGCTCACTGTGCACTATACGTACCGATTAAATTGAAAGCTGCAATTAAGTTGTGGACTGTATAATAGGATGATTGCCTCCAAATCCAATCTGGCTCGAATTGACCAAATGTTTAGTTCGCACAATAGGGACTTGGGGGAAACACGTGTATCAAAGATTGCAGAAAGACAACTAGTGCCGATGTTTTAAACATCCGGCTCGAAGGACCAAATGTTTAGTCCGCACTATAGGGACTTGGGGGAACAAGTGTATCAAAGACTCCCCAATGGAGCCAGCACCGACGTAGCCAGGGGGGCCCGGCCCCCCCCCCCCCTTAATGATTTTCGATCCCGTAGGATATTAGCTTACGCTACACATTTTTTTAATTTTTGAATAAAATTTTAAAATGTTTTAAATTGTTCAAGAAATATGTAAAGTAGTTGGAAGTATTACCGAGAATTATTCAACTACATTGGTATACTTATTGTCCATCATATTTAAAAGTATACAAATAATGAGCAAGTTTTAATGTGTTGTTTAAACGTTTAATCGGAATTTTAGGCTGACTGTAAGTGTTACTGAGTTCAGAACGAAACGTTTATTTGTATTTATTGAAGGTTTGTAACATATTACGTCCAATACTTTGGCTTATAAACAACATGCAGAAAAAACATTTTTGTGATATTTTGTTTTTGAAATTTTTTATAAGAGCAATTCAACAATAATAGATAAAAGCGTTGCTTAATCTTTGTGGATTTAAGTGTTTGTATATTTCCTCTAACACGTTTTTATAATGAACTGTTTTGAAATTCATAACATGTACAAATTCTTTATTATGTTTGAAATTTGCAATAAAAAAACTACATCAACCATTTTTTGTGATATACATCATTTCTGTTCCACCGCAGTGTCGAAAATGCCTATTGGACAAAAGGATTTTTCTGTCGAATTTTTATGTTTTGTTCGACCATTCGAATGTTAATAAAATCAAGATTATTGAGCTTGAGGTCAATGTTTATATTTTACTAGCTGAACCCGAAGCGCGCTACCCCTAATGAGGTAAAATATAGTTTGACAAATTTTTTTGTAAGCCAATTTTCGTCACTCATTCCAACTTTCATTAAAATCGGGTATCGGACGAAAATATATATGGGAGTCATATCCAAATCTGAACCGATTTCAATATAATTTAGGAAATTTATTTCTAGACCCAATTCCGCCACACACTCCTAATTTCATTGAAATTGGACATACATAGCGTGTTTAATGCATAAAATACATGAAATCGGCCGAAAATATAAATAGGCGCTATATCCAAATCTGAACCGATTTCAATATAATTTGGCAAATGTATTTCTAGACCAAATTCCTGCACACATCCAAAATTTCGAGACATTATCTGTTACCATTCTATAGATGTTTGCATAAAAAATCTAAATTTTTTGGAGGTACCTCCGATTCTGATGATATACCTCCGGATTTACGCGGAATTTCAGAAATTTGTATAGCCTATGTTACTTTCAGGCCATGTAGTGATATACTCTAAAAATTTCAGGAAGATCAGAGTAAAGGACTTTGTGACGAAAAACGAAATCTACAAACTGATCGGACACAGGTTCTTCTTCGTCAAAATCTCAACAAGTACCACTCGACTTTGCGGACAAGAATATACCCTGTGCCTGTGTGAATTGAAACTTTCATCTATAGACAGATCGAATAGCGGCTACACAGCCAAAATCCTTAAACCCAAAAACTATGTATTAGGAGATTTTCAGAAATTTGTAGCCATTTTCGGACGTATAAACTTGTAAACAAAATATGGATTTGTATCATTGATCACAAGTGTTGCGGAGGAGGTATGGAGAAATGGACCGCACCGATATAGTTCATTTTGGGAGTAGATCTTATTTTGGCAGTCATTCATATTAAAAGATATTGCGCCCACCAGTCATTTCAGTTCGCAACAGTATAATTTTCACCTTTTGACCCTAATAAGGTAAAATATAGTTTGACAAATTTTTTTGTTTGCCAATTTTCGTCACTCATTCCAACTTTCATTAAAATCGGGTATATAAAGCGTGTTTGGTCCATCAAATACATGAAATCGGACGAAAATATATATGGGAGTCATATCCAAATCTGAACCGATTTCAATATAATTTAGGAAATTTATTTCTAGACCCAATTCCGCCACACACTCCAAATTTCATTGAAATTGGACATACATAGCGTGTTTAATGCATAAAATACATGAAATCGGCCGAAAATATATATGGGCGCTATATCCAAATCTGAACCGATTTCAATATAATTTGGCAAATGTATTTCTAAACCAAATTCCTGCACACATCCAAAATTTGGAGACATTATCTGTTACCATTCTATAGATGTTTGCATAAAAAATCTAAATTTTTTGGAGGTACCTCCGATTCTGATGATATATCTCCGGATTAACGCGGAATTTCAGAAATTTGTATAGCCTATGTTACTTTCTTCTTCGTCAAAATCTCAACAAGTACCACTCGACTTTGCGGACAAGAATATACCCTGTGCCTGTGTGAATTGAAACTTTCATCTATAGACAGATCGAATAGCGGCTACACAGCCAAAATCCTTAAACCCAAAAACTATGTATTAGGAGATTTTCAGAAATTTGTAGCCATTTTCGGACGTATAAACTTGTAAACAAAATATGGATTTGTATCATTGATCACAAGTGTTGCGGAGGAGGTATGGAGAAATGGACCGGACCGATATAGTTCATTTTGGGAGTAGATCTTATTTTGGCAGTCATTCATATTAAAAGATATTGCGCCCACCAGTTATTTCAGTTCGCAACAGCATAATTTTCACCTTTTGACCCTAATGTCAGGAAATATGGACTTGCCCACGAAAAACATAATACCGCTCTAAACACAAGGAATACCTTCAGTAAAAATTTCTAAAGATCCTCAAATACACCTTACACTGCACTTAAACAACTATTTTGAAGGTTTGTGAGGGAGGTACCCCATTTTCGAGCAAAAACTAAGTTTGGAAAAAATATTACTAAATCCAAAGTATGGACCAAATCTGTTGCTCCGTTCAAGAAAACTCGCGCATACCACTTTATCTAAAATTCTTGAAATTTTTAGGAAAATACCAGAAGAAGTAGACCGAAAAGCACCATCTTCTAAATTTGTATATATAAGGCTCGTTGAAATATTGCGATAAACAAAGTTTAGACCAACGCAGTATCCGGTTCGAAAGTTGTCGTGCGCATTAGCCACAACACATGATTGCCTTAGGTGTTCTTTACAGCTTTCGGGCCATTTTCTCTGGAAGTATAGACTTGCCTCTAAAAAACTTGTACTGTAGTAATAGGGGCGGCGCGAGAACACTTGTTGCAAAAAAGCAAAGCGTTTCCAGAGAGTTCTTTTTATTTATTAATTTATTTATTTCATATTTTTACTTATAACTAAATTATTAGCATAAAGGAAGTGAAGCCATGGTCATTGATGTCTTAAGCTTACACAGCTTATCCAGGGAGGTCTTAAACTGCACTTCGCTGAAAATTTTTGAAATGCTCTGCGGAAGTTTGCCGAAAGAGTAGATCGATTTGGTCCATCTTCGAAGTTGATCAAAATATCACGAAGGCCAAATTTTGGACAGAATCGGTTGATGTGTTTGAGAATTATCGTGCTCTCCAGGCAGCTACCCAGACGAACGGATATAGCTAAGTCGACTCCAAGTTTTCTGAAACAGATTTCTTCCAAACACACTTTGGCCCTTAAGCCATTATTTCAATGAGGCACATTTTGGCTAAAGGCTGAGAGTATAAAAAATTTAGATTGGGAAAAATTGTGTTTATGCATTTTTGCTAAAAGAATGTATACAGCTATAGAACTTGGATTGGGCGACATAATTCCATTTTAAAAGAATTGAAGACTGGATTCCAGAGTTTCCCTTGTTCCTGATCAATTTATGAGAAGATCCAGGATAGGAAACCAGAATTTCTACCAGTGAAGCCCGACGATTGGACGCCAAAATTAGTCTATTGACAGATTCACGATTTGGCGACAGAATTTGTCATTTACATAACCGCGATTAGGTGCTAGAATTTCTTGATGGATAAACTAACTATTGCTCAGCATAGGTTCTCGGCATTCAGAAATTCTTTGTGATAAGTAGACATCGGATTTTTACATATCTTTGAAAATTATAATGTAAGATATTTGAAAATTAAATATTATGATATTTCTAAGGTTTTCCGATTATATTCGCTTTCTTTTGGTCTTACCGAAGGGATATCACTGAATTTCATAACATTCACTGTAGTTGTGAATTATTTGATAAATGATACGCCCAAAAATATATGGGATAATTAATATATTCATTGTTTTGACCATATATTAACTGTGACATATTGTCAAAAAATTCTAAAAACAAGATAAAATTGGCCAAGAAGCTTTACGCCATTTGAATTAAAAAATAGTAATGTAAATTATTTCATCAGTAAAATAAGTCTAAAATAAGGTTTACATCTTTGCTAAATAAGACATTTTCGCTAACATGAACTTTCAAAATTTTGGTGGTGGGCCCCCCGAAATGAATTCCTGGCTACGTCCCTGGGAGCCAGTACGCCCAATGCATACGAGTAGCCGTCAATAACAATGAAAATAGAATAAAAAATAAAACACCATAGTTTTTTTTTGGAAAAAGGTTGGCTCAATTGCCGGTGTTTATTGAATGGTAAACAATATTACCTTTCTTCAACGATATGTAGCAATGCTTACAATAAAGCGCGGGTGTTGTTTGCAAGTCAAGCGGTCGATCGATTTTTTTGTTTATTATTATGTTGTTTATCATGTTGACATCTGCATAGATGCTTCAAGAGGGCGGTTGTCAAGTGAATATTCGTTGAAATCTCTCATACTATTACAGGGGTGTAATAAATGGGAATGAGGAGATTTCAACGAATATGTCTATGCAATTCATAGGACCAATTTAAATGAAATAATCAATTCTAACTTAAACACATATGTTCTAGGAAGTGTGACAAGTCTCACGAGCCTGGCCAATGCGAATATGTCCAGAAAGATGATACTAAACCATATTGTGTAAACTGCAAGGAATTCGGTCATCCTTCAAGTTTCCGAAAATGTCCCGCTTATATCAAGTATATGCAACTAAAAGAAAAAGTACAAGTTAATGAAAATCTAAGGAAGATACAAGCCTCCCTTGGGGTTTTAAGGCCTTAAATAGCGCTATCTTATTGCAGTCAGGAAAATCATTTGCCAATTGTTTTAACGAATCACCTTCTAGTTCGAAAAACGTTGTTTCCCCAATAGTTCAAGAGTTTTTAAACATTGCTAAGATTTTATGTGAGCTGTCATTGGAGCGAAAAATTGAAAATTTTATGAAGAATTATAAACGGATGCAATTAGGTGAAGCTAAGGAACATCGTTTGGCTTTATTAAATGAAGTAAAACTATCTTATGATGGGTAAACAACTGAATTTAATAACACTTAATGTTAGGTCACTATTTTTTAACGTCCAACAATATAGATTTCGCTTGTATACAAGTAACCCATTTGAGAGAAAATAACCGTTTTCGGTTAGGAGATTATCGATTTTTGAAGGAGAGAAGTAGTGCCGGAGTTAAATTTGCTGTTAAAAACAATGTAGATTTTTCAAGGGTTGTGATTTCAGATATTGATTTTCCGAATATTTTAATGTCCATTAGTATGTCGGTAAATGGTTAGATGAAGAGGATTTTGACTGGTTCAAGTTATTTTCCCCTTAATACTGGAGAGCCATCGATTTACAGCGGCCTCACAAAGATTAAAGCGTTTGGGCGTAATTACGATGGCATAATTATAGGCGGGGACCTTAATTCATGAAATGTAGTTTGGGGCGATTCCTTCACAAATATTAACGGAAAAGGTCTGGCGAAATGGGTAGATGATTCCTCTATGATTAGATTATGTGACTCTGTCCCCCTGTTCCCGAATGGAGGGTCTTTTCTTTACCATTTTTTGATCAGTCCCAGTTTAGTTAGTGCTCTAAATCAAAATTGCCATGTTAGTAGTTTACCTTCATTCTCTACCATTTTGCATTAAAATTAGAAAT
The DNA here is from genome assembly GCF_047663935.1 of Musca autumnalis. Classification (NCBI taxonomy): domain Eukaryota; kingdom Metazoa; phylum Arthropoda; class Insecta; order Diptera; family Muscidae; genus Musca; species Musca autumnalis. The sequence goes on from NW_027411644.1 coordinate 131,550,567, forward strand.
TTTTTAGTAACATTGAGTTAAGCATGAGACCTCTATTGGAATCAATACAAAGTGGATTTATGTAATGATTTAGCAATCCATTTTCCTCCGATTGCGGAGTTTACTACCACTGTTAATAATGTAACAACGATGCATTCGGAGAGGGTCAGCTTAAAAAATCGAAAGTACATTGTTTTAGAAGACATAAAAAAGTTGTATAAATTGAAACATGGAATGAAAAGAGATTTAGAAAGATTGTTTCATAGGAATACGAATAGACACAATCCGGATTATATGCTATTGTCTAAACAAATCCAGCTTTTAAAGAGCATAATTAAGGAAATATTGGAAATTGAACAATCACAACTAGTTGATGACGGATTACGTAATATCAGACCTGGACCGAACGCGTGTATTAGGGAAAACTCAGAAATCAAGCGAAGTGGAAATATCGGTAAATGGAGTGCCTATGGCTGATGAACATGGAAAAGTAGAGTGTATAAAAAATCATTTTGAACAAATCTACAACGGCCCGCCTCCAAATAGGAATGTATCTTCTATAGAGAGTTCTATAAATGAAGTATTACAACAAGTTCCCCAATATTTAATCATTTTTTCTGTAAATTCTTCGGATATAAAGTACTTAGTTATAATATATAATCACTGCATAAACAACTCTTATTTCCCTAAAAATTGGAAAGATATTGCCAATCAAAAAGAAACCGAATTGTTCTGATATTAATAACATTAGACCAATTTCTTTGTTGTCTAACTTAGGAAAATTATTTGAAAAAGTACTTCGTAAAAAATGGATTTGGGAATTCCTTCGGAGTATATTCCTCCATTCCAATTTGGTTTCAGAAAGGGTCATTCTACACTAGATGCTTCAACAAAATTTAATAGAGATGTTATTTCGAATTTAAGAAAGAAATCCTGCACCGTTACTGTTTCATTGGATGTTGAAAAGGCCTTTGATCGCACATACCTTGATGGCGTTATTTATAAAATGATTCAGTTAAGTTTTTCGGCTGACATTGTAAAAATATTTAAAAGTTTATTTTCGGATAGACAGTTTTTTTATCCAAATTGGCGAGTTCAAGTCTGATGTGAGTACAATCTCTTTTGGGGTACCGCAGGGTTCGATTTTGTCCCGCCATTTGTTCCGTATTTCAATGCATGACTTTCTGCATCAGGTTAATAACTCCTTAGGTGTGCTGTATGCAGATGATTGTCTTGTATATGCCCACGCGGAATCGCCGAAGGAAGCACTATCCAAAGTATCGAATCATTTGAAATCTATAGATAAATTTTACACAGAGTGGGGAATAAAAATTAACACGTCAAAGAGTGAAGCAATTTGTTTGAGAAACGTCTCAGGAAAATGCAAGAGGTGGGTAGTGCCCGAAAGTAAGTCTTTGAGGCTGTTTCTAAACGGTACTGAAATACCGTTTGAAAGTAGTATCAAATACTTGGGTGTGCGTTTTAACAAACTTGCTAAGTTCAACGAAAATGCGAAAAGCCTAATGGGAAAAGCATATAATATTAAGACGTCGCTTAATGGACTTTTTAGTAGTAAAGCGTTGCCTGCAAGGACGAAATTACTAATATTTCTTCTCTCGGAATAGATCTAACAATGAATTTGGCTTCGGTTCAATGACCAGAATTTTACATTCGTGCATCCTTTGGAATTCACAGGGGATAAACTAATCATATACACCACTTCGTTCGGCAGGATTTTTATTACTTAAATATTCAGTCGTTAGGGATGGTATAGTTGATTAGTTTTTTTTAAACAATAGATTAAGTGTAGGTTAGGTTTAGAAATAAGTTTACTGTTGACTGTTTTTCGTTCGGTTGTACATAAATGGAGCCTACAGCTAATACTCTTTGTACAAAGTGCTACAAGCCTGCAAACGCTAAGTTTATAGCCTGCCACATTTGTAGGGCTAGATACCATCCTTTGCGATTTTTGTTTGTCTATTACTTCGGATTTAATTACTGGCATCTCGTCTTTAAAGAGTGAATTAAGAGAGTTAAAAATGTTTGTCAACTCTTTATTGAGTACTGAAGTAAACGAGATCAAGAAAATATTGCAAAATAATGAGAATAACAAGCATGACAAACAAAGTGAAATGAATAATCCGCAACAACAAAGTTCTAATCACAACAATGCGACTACGAATGCAGGTGCTGTTGGTGTAGTACAAAGTTCAGTTTTGCCTATTGCTTCTACCACTGAAAACTATCAAAACAATAACAGTAGCCAACGTGTTGTACAGTATGCGTCGTCTGTTTCGTCGTTAAATACACTAGGTACTGATGGTGTTGTTAATGACGCTACTTTGTTTGAATCAAAACCCCAAACCACTTCGAATTGGTTGCGTAGAAAAAGGCAGGAGAAAGTAATATATGGGGAAAATAATATCTCAACTGACTTGGAAGTTGTTGCTTCCAAGAAATAGGTGCATATTTCATCATTTAAACCAAGCGTCACGAGTGAACAAACTATTAATTTTTAATTAATTCTCTTTCGAGTTGAGCTTATTAGACCTATTATATACATTGAAAAATTAGGAGTCTACCGAAGTCCCACACATTCAACCATTACGCTACGTTTCACGGTTGGTTAAGCCGATCTTCAGGCGTATTGAATGTTGTTTTTGTGGCAGACGAAGGCAAAGCTTGGGAAATAGTATATATATCGCACTTTATTAGATAAATGCATATGCGAAATTATGTCAGTTAATTGAAACTCCAAACTTTTCCTATAGTCCCGATTGGTAATCCCATTTTTCAATGTTCACAAATACTATGGTAAGTTTTATTCCTACGTCATTAGTAATTGTTCTCATATATCAGAAGATTTTTTATCATCAATTATTGTCTACTAAATTTTTGACAAGTTGATGGTGGCTCAGAACGCTAAGACGCCGGCAACCTTGACACTCAGTTGTAGGAGACCCAGGTTCGAATTCCAGCCTGGCTCATGCTGAAATTATTTTTTATACCCTACACCACTATGTGGGGAGGGTATTATAAGTTGGTTTTGGCCAAAAAGTTTGTAACGCATCGAAATAATAATATACCAAAATGAATGTCTCGACGAGCTGAGTCGATCTGGCTGTGTGTCTGTCCGTCAGTCCGTCCCTCTGTCCGTCTGTCCATCTAAACCTTGTAATCTGGAGATTCAAGATGAAATGGCTAAACTAACGAATCGAATAGATGACTTCGGGAAATTATTTGAAAATTATAAGTTGCTGGATAACCTAAAATCGCCGCAATCATCTCCGAAACGACGTAAGTCAGCTAGAAATGTAAACAAAGAGAAACGTGATGAAAATGAGAACAATGAGATCAATGCTTCGTCGTCTTCAAATCGCTCCTCTACCTCAACATCTAACATGTCATCACCAATTTCAAAGAACTCATATATTTCAAATAATGTCATGCCTTTAAACTGTCAGTCTACAAATGATTTATCAAACATGATGTCTGAAAATCTACCAATAACTTACGCAGGAACAGTCAACAATCCTCCTGCTCCCCTTCTGAATGATGAACTACCTGGTATTATTACTCTTAGAGCCATTCCACCGAAAAAAAGTGTTTTTGTTACGAGACTCGCAGCTGAAACTACAGTTGAATCTATTGACCTTTTCATTAAATCTAAACTTGGTCAAACTACTGATATTTTAATTCACAAATTTAACTCCATTCAACAACGTTCTATTTCATCATTTAAAGTTACTGTCTCTGATAACATTTATAATCGGCTTATTGATCCTGATTTTTGGCCAGAATATACAGTTGTTCGTGAGTATATATACAGGGAAAGACAAAGACCCGTTAATATTGGCTTCATACCTCAAAATAACGAAAATGTTTCAAAAAACTAAGTACTGTTAATAACGATGCTATTTCCATTGCCTATCAGAATGTGCGTGGTATTCGAACCAAAATATCAAAATTGTATCTGGAAAGCTTTACCTTTGATTATCATATCGTAGTAATGACAGAGACATGGTTAAATGAGACAATTATAAACTCAGAAATTCTATCAAATAAATACAGTATCTTTAGACGTGACCGAGGTAGCAATGGTGGTGGTGTACTAATAGCTGTATCTAATATTTTTACATGTGAATTGTTGGATACTGATTCTACACTTAACATTGAGTTTGTTGCCGTTCAAGTTAAACATAATTCTAAGAAAATGCTAATATTATGTTCCTATATTCCACCTTCGTCTCCCCAAATAACATATGAAAAGCACAGCCAAGCTTTTAAAGCTGTTCTGCAAAAAGCTAAACCAGAGGATTTAATTCTTGTTTTAGGTGATTTTAATGTACCAAGTATTTCGTGGAATTTCCTACCCGAAGATAAATACTTAATGCCTGCAAATATACACAAATCCAATGAAGAATTCTTCGATACACTATTCGATTTTGGTCTTTTTCAAATAAATTCTATCCGTAACTCCAGCCATAAGTTACTAGACCTTATCTTTGTAAATCAAGTCGATGAATGTCACATTAAACGAACTGATCCAATAACATGTCCAGAAGATCAATACCACCCGACAATAGAAATTAAGGTCGCCTTTCCAGCTATCAACAATGTTGAACATAACATTCGTATCGAAAAATCCTTATGTTTTCCGAAAACAAATTATCTACAGTTATGTGAGTTGTTACAGAACACCGACTGGTGTGATCTCTTATCCTGCACTTATGATCTGAATTGTGCCATAAACATATTTTACAAAAAGATATATGAGTACATTGATGTCTGCGTGCCGAAAGATTTTTATAAAAAGCTGTCAGGACCACCATGGAACACTAAAGCATTAGCCAGATCTAAGAATAACAAAAATAAACATTTCAAAAAATACAAGCGTACTGGTTCTGCTATCGACTACGGAAGATATTCAGTTGCACGCTCAGAATATACCAACTTGAATAATATTTGCTATTCAAACTATATTTCAAAACTCAAACACAACTTTAAACAAAACCCGAAATCTTTTTACAAATTTGTCAATTCGAAACGTAAAGCCAGCGGCTTTCCTGCAACTTTAAGGTACGGAAACACAGAATCATCCGACAACACTGTTATAAGCAACTTATTCGCAGATTTTTTCACAACAACATATTCAACTAAAACCTATTCTAACAACATATACCCTTTTCAACTCAACTCTAACCAATCAATATCAATTACACTATTGGACAGTACAATGGTTTTAAAAGAATTGAAACATTTAAAATATGGCTATGATTTTGGACCTGATAAGATCCCAAGTTGCATTTTGATAAAATGTGCAGAAGCTTTTGCGTTACCTTTAACTATGCTGTTTAACGCTTCGATTAATCTAGCCGTTTTTCCTGACGTCTGGAAAACGTCGTATATCATACCACTCTTTAAAAGTGGAAATAAATCCGATATTGCTAATTATCGTGGAATTGCAAAATTAAGTGTGATTCCAAAGCTCTTTGAAAAAATCATCACGGATAACATTTACCACCATGTTAGTTCTCTCATGTCTCCCTATCAGCACGGTTTTCAGAAAAAGTGCTCTACAGCAACTAACCTACTTCACTTTTCCACAACAATCAATCGGGGTTTTCTTCAAGGAAAGCAAACTGATGCTGTTTACACGGACTTCAGCAAAGCATTCGATAAAGTAAATCACAAGCTTTTACGAATAAAACTTGAGTGTTTAGGATTTACTAACAGGAGTGTCAACTGGATTTATTCATACCTAAAACATAGGACACAAAATGTATATTTTAACAATACCATATCGAGAAGTATTGTAGTTTCCTCTGGAGTACCACAAGGTAGCCATCTAGGACCACTCCTGTTTTCCTTATTTATAAACGACTTACCTCAAACAATAAAGTTTTCAAATATCTTGATGTACGCCGACGATGTGAAAATATTTCTCAGTTTTACAGATATATCATTTAATCATCAGCTGCAAGATGATCTGAATTCTTTTGCTAATTGGTGTAATATTAACCTTATGGAAATAAATTACTCAAAATGCAAACTCATGAGATTTACGAGAAAGAGGTTAATGGATACTGGTTATATTCTAAACGACTACTCTCTAGAGAAAGTTAACACGTTTGTGGATCTCGGAGTTCTTTTGGATCGTAAACTGAATTTTAAGTCACACATTTCGGTAACAATAAACAAAGCCAAGTCAGTGCTCGGATTTGTTAAACGGTGGAGTAAGGAGTTCATGGATCCTTATGTCACAAAAAATTTATACACAACGCTTGTTCGCCCTATACTAGAATATTCATCGATCATATGGGATCCTATATATAATACCCACAGCGTTAGCATCGAGTCCGTTCAAAAGCAATTCTTACTTTTCTGTTTACGGAGCTTAAACTTTTCGTTCCATAATCTTCCATCATACGAGGATAGACTTTCCCTCATCAAGCTGCCAACTTTAAAAAGCCGAAGAAAAATGTTAAATGTATCATTCCTTTTTAATGTGATAATGGGTGACGTTAATGCTGGATTTCTAATCAACAATATTCGCTTTAATATTCCCCAAAGAGCTACTCGCAATTATGTACCACTAGCTATTCAATTTTCTAGAATGAATTATACAAATGCTGATCCCTTAACAAGAATGTCTAAAGATTTTAATGAATTATATAATCTTATTGATTTTTCTATGAATCCTAATACTCTGAAAAGTAAAATTGTAATATATTTAAATTCAGAAAATTAAGTACAACATTTTTAATTTTTATAGTCTGTAAGGAAAATATCCATAGACTAATAAAGAAATAAATAAATAAAATCACGCTACAGGTCGCAATTTTGATCGGATCGTCACCAAATTTTGGGTGTTGATGAGGGTCCCGGAGGGGAAGAAGCCTATTGATTTTGGTGATGATCGGATAATATTCAGGGGTCGGAATGGGCAAAAAACTTATTTGGGGAAAAAGTCAACGTTTTATTTCAAAGCGAATATCTCCGCATCTATAATGGGTATATCAAAAGCAAAACCTGCTAATGAAAGTAGAAAATATCACCTTTACAACGATGTGTAGTAGGTTGTCGTAGGTGGTCAAACAACGAAGAAATAGCAATAGTCGCTTATACAATCCATCTTTTTATTTTTGCGATTTGAGTTATAATGACGAATATCACAGCTTTGGTTGTGGATCTTCCTAAAGCAAACCCTGACTATGAAATAAGAATATCCCACCTTTACAATGATTCAAAGCAGGTTGGCGTAGGTGGCCAAATAACGGAGATATAGCAATAGTCGGTAATACATCCCATTTTTCATTTTTTTTCAAAATCGCGCTACAGGTCGCAATTTCGATCGGATCGTCACGAAATTTTGGAAGTAAATGGGGGTCCCACAAAGGAAGCAGCCTATGGATTTTGATGATGGTCGGATAATATTCAGGGGTCGGAATGGACAAAGGCTTATTTGGAGAAAAGGTCAACGTTTTATTTCAAAGCCAATAGCTCTGTTTCTTTAAGAGGTATATCAAAAGCAAAACCTGGCAAGGAAAGTAGAAAATATCACCTTTACAACGATGTACAGTGGGCTGTCGTAGGTGGTCAAACAACAGAGATATCGCAATAGTCGGTAATGCATCCCATTTTCCGATTTTTTTGTAATCACGCTACAGGTCGCAATTTTGATCGGATCGTCACGAATTTTTTGGGAGTTGATGCGAGTCCCACAGAGAAAGAAGCCTATTAAGATTGGTGATGGTCGGATAATATTCAGGCGTCGGAATGGCAAAAACTCATTTGGAGAAAAAAATCAAGGTTTCTTTCTTATGCTGATATCTCCGCTATTGGTAGGAGTATTCCAAAAAGAAAGCCCGCCAATGGTAGAAGAAAAGATCTCCTTTATATTGATGCAAAGTATGTTAGCGTAAGTGGACAAACAACCGAGACATCGCAAAAGTCAGTAATATCTCATTTTTTTTTTTGTTATCACGCTACCGGTTGGAATTTTGATCGGATAGTCATTGTGGTAGATGCGGGCCCCAAAGAGGAAGAAGCCTATTGATTGTGGTGATAGTCGGATAATATTTAGGGGTCGGAATGGGGAAACTCATGTGGAGACAAATTCAAAGTTTTATTCTTTGTGAATATATCGGCTTCTAGTAGGATATTCCAACGGCAAAGCCTGTCAATAGAAGAAGAAAATATTACCTTTAAATTGGAGTAAAGTAAGTTGGCGAAGGTGGCCAAACAAGGGAGATACCACAATGCATCCAATTCTTCCATTTTTTGCAATCACGCTACAGGTCGCAATTTTGATCGGATGGTCACGAAATTTTGGTTGCTTATGGGGGTCCCAAGAGAAAGAGACATATTATGTTTGATGGTATTCGGTTTATATTCCCTAAAGGAAATGTTTACCAGTGAAAAGCTTATGCACAGGGGTAGTGGTGTAGGGTAACACATGGTCGGCCCCGTCCCGACTATAGCCTTTGTTCACTTGTTATTTTTGCCTTATTAAGGCGAAGGTCATTTATAGTGATATTTAATTAATTCTCTTTCGAGTTGAGCTTATTAGACCTATTATATACATTGAAAAATTAGGAGTCTACCGAAGTCCCACACATTCAACATTACGCTTCGTTTCACGGGTGGTTAAGCCGATCTTCAGGCGTATTGAATGTTGTTTTTGTGGCCGACGAAGGCAAATCTTGGGAACTAGTATATATATCGCACTTCATTAGATAAATGCATATGTGAAATTATGTCAGTTAATTGAAACTCCAAACTTTTCCTATAGTCCCGCTTGGTAATCCCATTTTTCAATGTTCACAAATACTATGGTATGTTTTATTCCTACGTCATTAGTAATTGCTCTCCTATATCAGAAGATTTTTGATCATCAATTATTGTCTACTAAAGTTTTGACAAGTTGATGGTGGCTCAGAACGCTAAGACGCCGGCAACCTTGACACTCAGTTGTAGGAGACGCAGGTTCGAATCCCAGCCTGGCTCATGCTGAAATTTTTTTATTTTTGCCTTATTAAGGCGAAGGTCATTTATAGTGATATTTAATTAATTCTCTTTCGAGTTGAGCTTATTAGACCTATTATATACATTGAAAAATTAGAAGTCTACCGAAGTCCCACACATTCGACCATTACGCTACGTTTCACGGGTGGTTAAGCCGATCTTCAGGCGTATTGAATGTTGTTTTTGTGGCAGACGAAGGCAAAGCTTGGGAACTAGTATATATATCGCACTTCATTAGATAAATGCATATGCGAAATTGTGTCAGTTAATTGAAACTCCAAACTTTTCCTATAGTCCCGCTTGGTAATCCCATTTTTCAATGTTCACAAATACTATGGTAAGTTTTATTCCTACGTCATTAGTAATTGCTCTCCTATATCAGAAGATTTTTGATCATCAATTATTGTCTTCTAAAGTTTTGACAAGTTGATGGTGGCTCAGAACGCTAAGACGCCGGCAACCTTGACACTCAGTTGTAGGAGACCCAGGTTCGAATTCCAGCCTGGCTCATGCTGAAATTATTTTTTATTTTTGCCTTATTAAGGCGAAGGTCATTTATAGTGATATTTAATTAATTCTCTTTCGAGTTGAGCTTATTAGACCTATTATATACATTGAAAAATTAGGAGTCTACCGAAGTCCCACACATTCAACCATTACGTTACGTTTCACGGGTGGTTAAGCCGATCTTCAGGCGTATTGAATGTTGTTTTTGTGGCAGACGAAGGCAAAGCTTGGGAACTAGTATATATATCGCACTTCATTAGATAAATTCATATGCGAAATTATGTCAGTTAATTGAAACTCCAAACTTTTCCTATAGTCCTGCTTGGTAATCCCATTTTTCAATGTTCACAAATACTATGGTAAGTTTTTTTATTCCTACGTCATTAGTAATTGTTCTCCTATATCAGAAGATTGTTGATTATCAATTATTGTCTACTAAAGTTTTGACAAGTTGATGGTGGCTCAGAACGCTAAGACGCCGGCAACCTTGACACTCAGTTGTCGGAGACCCAGGTTCGAATCCCAGCCTGGCTCATGCCGAAATTATTTTTTATTTTTGCCTTTTTAAGGCGAAGGTCATTTATAGCTGAATGCGTGGGACTTCGGTAGACTCCTAATTTTTCAATGTATATAATAGGTCTAATAAGCTTAACTCGAAAGAGAATTAATTAAATATCACTATAAATGACCTTCGCCTTAATAAGGCAAAAATAAAAAAAAAACTATTAATTTTGTTGAACGCAATGCTAATGTTAAAAAAAGCCATTTGGAGTGTTAAAAGTTGGTAAAAAAAGATGTTGTTATCAATGATCTTAAGAAGGTGAATTTCAAAGTTGGTGTTTCTTCGTGCTATTTTGATAACATAGCAAATCCTAAATTGTGGCCTACAGATATCAAAATTCATCCCTTTGTAAATTTTCAAAGGAAATTAGCACAACCAGTGCAACATTGATTAATGAAGAGCACGGCTTAAAAATCTACTATCAAAATTTGTCTGGTATTCGTACGAAAGCTAAAAATGTCTTGGATTTTTCCAACCAATCGGATTATGACGTCATGGCTATTGTTGAAACATGGTTTAATGCTGACTTTTTTGATGCGGAGTTTTTTAATCTAAATATGTATGCTGTCTACAGAAAAGATAGAAATATTTCACGAACTGGGTGCTCTAGAGGTGGTGGCTTGCTTATCGCCGTTAAAACCATGTATAAATCGTATTTGCGTTCAATTGATGATGATGGATTATTGGATCAACTGGTTGTTTGCATTGATGGTTCAAATCTAAATATTCTGCTTTGTTTATCATACATTCCGCCAAATATTTATGATTCTATTTATACTAAACATGTAGATAATATATTATCTTTGGAACGAGCTATTGGATCAAATGTTTGTCTTTAGGTTATGGAAGATTTCAACCTTTCTACCATCTCTTTGATGATAATGACTTCTTAACCCCTACGAATGTCAATAGGAGCTATGAAATTTACTGTATTGATACTCTGTTGAGTCTAAGTCTTGTTCAAATTAATCACTTGTCTAATAAATTGCGTCGGTTTCTAGATCTTATTTTTATTCCTGATGAATATAAATTTGAAGTTTATGAATGTTTAATTCCAATATCTCCTTCCAATATCTCCTTCCAATGTACATAATTTATCCTTGAAATTAATAATAATACTATCCTTGAAATTAATAGTTTTCAATATTTAAATGCCTCATTGCCGAATTGTGTTGCTTTGGATTTTAATGTCTGTATTTTTAATGTGCTAAACTCAATTATAGGCTCTTTGGATTGGGCGTCAATATTTAGAGATAAAAGTACTATGGTCTGCTATGATGTTTTCGTAGATAGAATTTCAGACGTTCTTAAAGCCAATGTTCCTCTGAAGAGAATCAAACAATATAAACATCCATGGTATACTAGAGGCCTAAAGAAATTGAAAAATTTGAGAAATAAATTTCATAGAAGGTTCATAGCAAATGGTATTCTGGAAGATGAAGTCAAATATAAGCACTATTAAAGAGAATTTAATTTTTTGAATAAATTCCTTTATAAGCAATTCATTCTAGCCAAGGAAAGTGATATTAAAGAAAATCCTAAAAGCTTTTGGTCCTTTGTCAACTCTAAAAAATCTTCGCATATTCCTTCCAGGATGATTTATAATAACAGAGTGTCGCAGTCTGGTTTTGATGTTGATGTCAATATGTTCGCTAACTTTTTTCAATCTAACTTAGAACAGCCATCAACTCTCCATCCGCTATAAATCTGGGAAGTATGCTAATTTCATACAAAGATGTAAATGAAGCCATTCTTAAAATTAAAAACAGTTCCAAAGTTGACGCTGACGGCCTTTTATCTTTGCTCTTTATCTCTGGCTCCTATTCTAACTTTTATTTTTAACCTTTCATTAAAAGAAGGCGTGTTTATCGAAAGGTAAAAAGTTGCATATATTACGCCTGTCTTCAAAGGAGGTAAAAAAGATGATGTTACGTGTTATAGGCCTATTGCTAAATTGTCAGTTGTCTCTAAAGTATTTGAGCACATTATCCACAATAAACTATTTTTCATTTACAAGCATTTTATTTCTCCCCATCAGCATGGTTTTTATTCAGGTAGATCAACTCAACCAATCTAATTCTATTTACTGAATATTGCTTGTCTGTATTTGAATCTGGTTTTCAGGTTGAAGCCATTTATACAGATTTGAAAAAAGCTTTTGACAAAGTATCCCACTCCATTTTATTAGCTAAATGGTTGAAATTGGGGTTCAACTCTAATTTCCTTAGTTGGATTGGTTCTTACCTACATAACCGTCTGTGTTCTGTCAAGGTTGAGAGTTTTGAATCCTCACCGTATATACAAACATCTGGTGTTCCTCAGGGCAGCATACTGGGACCACTATTATTCAATTTATTCATAAATGATATATCATCCTGTTTTTCCAAATACAAATATCTTCTATATGCTGATGATTTAAAAATATTTCATAATGTTGAGTCTTTTTATGATGTGGTAGACATTCAGAAAGACTTAGACAATGTTGTAAAGTGGTGTTGTGAGAATAAACTTACTATAAACTTCTCAAAATGTGCCCATGTATCTTTTTTCAGATTGCGTAATCCTATTTTATCCACTTTCAAAATTGGACATGTTGAGCTTAATAAATTAACATCTGTTCGTGATCTTGGTGTCTTATTTGATTATTCCCTGACTTTCATTCCACATATTAACCACATCATTCCAGAGGCGTATAAAGCCTTAGCTTTTATTAAAGGTAAATATAAATAAATATAAATTTCCAAAAAGAATTAAAGCCATGTATTGAGTTTAGCACGTCGAAAGACAACTTTAAAGCAAGTATTGTTTATGCTTTTCCATTTTCATAATATTTATAATATTTTTAAGAAACTGTGAATTGTAATCTTTGTCTGTAAGGAACTGAATTCCATTGACTATAATAATAAATAAATAAAGATAAAAACAAGATGAGACAAGCTCTCAAAATATGAAAGGGCCGGGAGCAAGCTTGATTAAAACATATTTACATATTATATTATGCACTATCCATATTAGTATATAAGTTTGAAACTGAACATTTGAAACGAAATCGCTTTTAAAACAACACATAATTGTCCATACATATTATATTGTACTCTTTCCAACTTGTAATATTTTTAAAATTAAGACTCAATAAACTTGAATTGAATTCTTTATTGAGATCTTAGGTCCATTTTTGTAGTTGATTGTACTCTTAATTTTTGGGCGGTTCGCTATCTGTGGACCAAAATCGGAGAAAAAAGTATAAAAATCTAATATTTTCAAGAGTTTTCGCTAAAAAATATTGAATGAATAAAAAGTAACATGATGATATTTAAATGAAATAATATGTTCTATTTGAACACATATAAAAGGTTTCCCATTGATGAAGAAAATCGGGTTGATGAGATAAATCCTTAGACATTTCAAATGGAAATAGAATTCAAATAAACCGTTTTAATTTATGTGCATTTTTAGAATATGAGTAAATCGCGAAATTATAAAAATCTCTTTGTCCGCATGTGATTTTCAGTTACACCAAAAGCACACCGTCCAATATTTATATATTTTTCGGAATTTAATTTAGAAGCTAAGATCCACCTACATCTTAGTATCCAATAACCTATAAAGTGTCACTAATTTGCGCAGGGTGCATACAATTTTCGTCCGCATCCGATTTCAGTGTCCACTATGGAAATCTACATAGATATATCCCTGAATGTTGCATCGCCCACTATATTTCATTTCATTTATTTTTCAGTCAATGGAATTACAATTCCTTACAGACTAAGACAACAATTAAAAAAATAAATTTTACATATTAAAGTTTAACTTATAGCATAATAAATTCAAAATTTAAACGATTCTGTAGAAGCAATAAAGTCAATGCATGGCTTCCTGTTGGAAGTTGAGATTTATTATGTTAAGATTTTTGAGTGTACGTGTCAAAGGCCAATTGCATACCTAATTATTCCGATGTAGAGATATATTAAACAAATCATTAAATCGTAGTCTCCTTGAGGGAGCAGAATTAAAGACAGCAAATCCGGTGAACCAACATTGCTATTAATCAAATCATAAATTAATACAGAAGGCTGGAATTGTCTGCGACATTTCAAGCTCTGTAATCCCAGTAGCGAACATTTTGATCGATACGGTGGAAGTTCAACAAAAGAAATTGGTTTCAGAGCAAATGTTGTAAAATGTCTTTGAATTCGCTCAACAGGGTTAATTTGGGATAAACTATAAGGGTCCCAAATAATGGATTCATATTCTAGCTTTGATCTTACAAAGGCAGTATAAATCAATTTAATGGTATTGGTCAGTAACAATTTGAACAATTTCTCTACTGAATGCGAGGATATTGTAGGCTTCTGGAATAATAAAATCGATGTGTGGAACAAATGTAAAGGAGTAATCAGAAATTACGCCGAGATCATGAATGATGATTATTACACTGGTCAACAGGACTTTTGTTTCAACCGAAGTTGCAGTTGTTTCTAGATGAAATCGGCGAGTTATTTTCAAATCCGGCCCCAGTTTTTCTCCATCAGCTCTTGTTTTTAAGATATAGCTAAAAATCGGTTTTTACGAGTTTAACCCAGACTTTCGTTATTTTCGGATACAAACAAATATTTTTTTGTGAGTTTTTCCACATTATTATATTAAGGAGATGTTGTACGCTCGATACAAATCGTTTTTGACATAGTTATGGTGAGTATATATCAAAAAAATTTGGAAAATATACGACGGACCTTGTAAAAATTGCATATTTTGAGTACTTTAAGCTGTAATTACGTCATCGGTGGAAGTCATAGGATCTTCATATGGTACCCCGGATATGCTTAGGGTGTCTACTATATAATCCAGTATTCAAATGTATAATATAAAGTTCATAGCCCCCATGATTGGGCCCTAACCTAAAAATCGCCATGAAGACTGCTAAAGGAAAATCATTTACCAGTGAATCATTACCACATAAGCCATTTACTTTTCAATGGCAGTCTTCATGATGATTTTTAGGTTGTGGCCGAATCATGGGCGCTATGAACTTTATATTATATATTTGAATACTGGACTATATAGTAGACACCCTAAGCATATCCGCATTGCCATATGAAGATCCTATTACTTCCCCCGATGACGTAATTACAGCTTAAAGTACTCAAAATAAACAATTTTTACAAGGTCCGTCGTATATTTTCTATATTTTTTTGATATATACTCACCATAACTATTTCAAAACCGATTTGTATCGAGCGTACAACATCTCCTTAATATATTAATGTCGAAAAACCCACAAAAAAATATTTGTTTGTATCCGAAAATAACGAAAGTCTGGGTTAAACTCGTAAAAACCGATTTTGAGCTATATCTCAAAAACAAGAGCTGATGGAGAAAAACCGGGACCGGATTTGAAAATAACTCGCCGATTTCATCTAGAAACAACTGCAACTTCGTCTGAAACATTCAACTTTTTCAATTTTGTTGAGCAGTGTTATCAATACTCCATGGTAGAACATTATCTAGATCTTTCTGCAAGTCGACCATATCACACAGAGACTCGACTTTATAAAAAATCTTCAAATCATCGGCATAAAGGAGGAACTTTGCCTTGGAAAACCACAAAGATATGTCATTAATAAATAAATTAAAAAGTAGTGGAACCAGTATACATCCCTGTGGTACCCCAGAAGTTTGAATGTAAGACACAGACACAAATTCCTCAACTCTTACTTTGCTTATTCTATTATGCAAATATGAAGCAATTCATTGTAAAAAATTAGAATGGAAACCTATTTGTTCCATTTTAGATAATAAATCACATGTGAGACTTTATTTTTGGTGATGTCAGTGTAAATTGCATCAACTTGAATTCCACGCTCAAAAGCAGATATACAATACTCAGTAAATAGTATTAAATTAGCAGTAGTAGACCTACCAGAAAAATATATCCGTGTTGATGAGGAGTAATAATTGATTTGCATGTGAAAAACAGTTTTTTGTGAATAACGTGTTCAAATACTTTAGAAACGCACGATAATTTGGCAATAGGCCTGTAACAGGTTATATCATCCTTACACTCTTAAAGATCGGTGTGATGTATGCAACTTTCCATCTGCTAACGAATACACCTTCTAGAAACGATTAAAAATGAGTTTTAGGATTGGAGATATGAAAACTGAACAATTCTTCAAAAGGTGAGCACAAAAACCATCAACGTCACGTTTGAAACTATTATTGATTTTATTAAAAGCATCCAAGACAACTTCTTCTGAAATTAAAATGTTTCCCAAATTTATGGCAGATACAGAGTTCCGGATGACCTGAGAGTGGCCATCATTGACAAGGCTGACCCCAATGGAAGGATCAGCACAAGTCATTGGTTGCAAATCGAGGGTCATCTTAGAGACGTCCTCATCTCAGACGAGGTGGATCGCAGTAAAGTGAGACTCGGTCAGTCTGCCCCTATAAGGGGTCATGGTTGTTAACTGCGAGAATAAGGAATCTGCAGATTTCCTTAAATCTACGGTTAACAACCTTGATCCTCTTTGAGAGGGGAGTGATTTGGCTGCTGCCAGCATTGCTGAGATTCCGTGTGGGATGGTGACTTCAGTATGGGTCCCCCCTCCATCTATGGACCTGGACAAAATACTGAAGTTAGTCGAGAGGCAGAACGTCGGTCTTCAGATGGAAAACTGGAGAATTCTCAGCTCCTATCCGAAGAACGGCGGTCTTGTCATTCGCTTTGCAACGGATGTTAGCGGGGAAGCCTACTTACGTAGTCGAGAGGGGTTGCTTAATTTTGGATTGGAAAGGTTATGCTTCACGATCCCAACAAAGCAACAGTAGGAGGTAGGCGACAGCAGCTCAGTGTGGTGCAGATTAATCTGCATCATTGTAAGGCTGCTGCTACCGAACTCCTACTTACTCTCTCGACTTCCAAAATTGATATTGCTCTAGTCCAGGAGCCTTATTTATACAATAATAAGGTTGCTGGACTGAGAAATAACAACTACACTGTCCTCGCTGCCTCGAACGGAGACAAGGTGAGAACATGTGTAGTCGCAAAAAGAACCTAAAACTAATGCTTCTCTCTAATTTCAGCAGAGGAGACATCACCACCATAAGGATGGACAGAGGGCATGGAAAACCCTTTATAATGGCCTCTGTCTACATGCCCTATGAAGACCCCGACCCACCCGGCGGTATCGTAAATAATCTAATGGACGAAATGGGGAGCACAGGCCACATCATTCTTGTATGCGATGCAAATGCTCATCACTTCCATTGGGGAAGCAGCGATACCAACACTAGGGGTGAGTCAATTTTCAAATTCATTTTGCAAAACAATTTAAGAATTTGTAATAGGGGTACCACACCCACTTTCCAAAATAGAGTTAGAGGCGAACTAATTGACATCACCCTAACCAATTTGGAAGACTCCGAAGCTATGGACTGGAAGGTATTCGAAAAGTGCTCTTTTTCAGATCACAAGATGATACTCTTCAAAGTCCCCATAAGTTCGGAGAAACAAAAACCATACAGGAATCCCAGGAGGACAGACTGGAACAATTACAGCTTACAAACGACTTCGGTGTTAAGCAATCCTCAAAGGCTGTCTACATCAAAGGAAGTCGAGGTTGCTGTAAACGATTTAAGTAAGTCCGTCCTGAGGTGTTACGAGGATTCCTGTCCAATAACCTACCCTGGGAAGAAATCTCAGCCGGTATGGTGGAATAAAGACCTGGCCAGTCTTCACAAGGCGGCCAGGAAATCATACAACAAAGCCAACAAATCTTCTCTCAGTACAGATTGGGATACCTACAGGGTTAATTTCAATAAGTACAAGAGTGAAATTAAAAAGGCTAAACAGAGATCATGGGCTTGCTTAGCTGAGTCTGTAGAAGGAGTAAACGAAGCTGCCAGGTTTCGTAAGATTCTATCCAAGGATCCCTAACCCATGGGTAGCATCAAACGAGAAAACGGCACGTGGACTAACTCTGGTCTAGAGACTCTAAATCTGCTGTCTGAAGTGCATTTTCTAGGCTGTACAGACCTAGAGAGTGACTCGCAACGAACGAGTCACAATCAGGGCTGTACGGCACAGGACGAGCAACTGATTGACAGCTTAACTAGCATCCCAAGAATAAAATGGCTTCCAACCCTATAAGTCTCCTGGACCGGATGGCATTATCCCGGCCATGCTGCAGAATGCAGCTGACTCGGTACTGGCAACCATAAAGGAAATTTACAGGGCCTGCATGCGTCTGTCGTACATACCTAACTCATGGAAGGAGGTAACGGTAACTTACATTCCCAAAGCTGGGAAGCCTAGTCACACACTACCTAAAGACTATAGACCTATTAGTCTTTCTTCCTTCCTCCTCAAAACTCTAGAGAGACTACTCGACCACGACATACGGTCTCATCTAGATTCCAATATTATAAGCAACTCGCAGCACGCCTATATTAAAGGCAAGTCGGTGGACACCGCCTTACATGAGGTGGTTGGATATATTGAGAGGAATATGGAGGGTTCGTGCTTCACACTTGCAGCCTTCCTCGATATAGAGGGAGCATTCAACAATGTGAAGCTGGAATCCATTCATAATTCGCTCACTAACGCAGGAGTTTCCTCTATCCTTGTTAGGTGGGTTGATGAAATGCTGAAGAGCAGAATCATCAACTCCCATCTAGGAGAGAGTTCCGTAAGGAAAAAGGTTTGCAGGGGTACGCCTCAAGGAGGAGTTTTATCACCCCTCCTCTGGCTCCTTGTAATAAACGAAATTCTTGTGAATTTCAACCAACTAAGGACAAAGGTGGTAGCCTATGCTGACGATGTTGTTATCCTCATAAGCGGCAAATTCTTGTCGACTATATCAGACCTTATGCGACGTGCTTTAGTGCAGCTGTCTCGCTGGGCTCGCACCAATGGACTTGGTGTGAATCCAACGAAGACCGAGCTCGTACTGTACACGAAGAAGCGCAAAATTCCCGATTTCCCGTTACCAGAGCTGGATGGTGTTGCCCTAAAACTCTCATCGGAAGCCAAATACCTCGGTGTTATCCTGGACCAACGTTTAAATTGGAAAAGGAATACTGAGGAGAGGGTTAAGAGAGGTTTTATGGCACTCTATTCCTGTAAGAACTCCATTGGTAAAAGTTGGGGTCTCAAACCAAAGATCATACACTGGTTGTATGATACCGTGGTTCTCCCAATTCACGGTATCATGTGGCAGTGCTCACGATTTGGACATGCAAAGGTCCTCTTCCCCTTCACCGATTTACTTGAGTCCAGTGGACCCAATCACATCAGTGATTATATACCCACTGCACTCAATTTCAACCAAATTAACGTCATAATCCCAAGCAGAGATGCCTGGTCTAGTGGTAGCCCTCCTCTTGGCGGTCTGGCCATCTACACAGACGGTTCAAAGATGGAGGATGGCACAGGTGCCGGGGTCTTCTGCGAAAACCCACAAATTAAGCAATCCTTCAGACTCAACGATAACTGCAGCGTCTTTCAGGCAGAGATTTTTGCAATTATGAAAGCAGCGGAGATGATCAAAGAACTTGGGAGTGTCCTGAAAGGACCGGTGACTATTTTTGTCGATAGTCAAGCGGCCCTTAAAGCTCTCAAGTCATGGACCATAAACTCAAAAGCTATCCTCGATTGCAAAAACGCTCTGCTTGAAGTACGCGACTTCGTTGATCTTTGCTGGGTTCCAGGACACAGTGATATAAAGGGAAACGAAGAGGCGGATGAACTAGCACGGGGTGGCTCTCAGTCGACTGACTTACCAGTCGAGTCATCTATCAGACCACCAAAGTGCTATTACATCCGGAAACTTCGAGGTTACTTCCTTGAGAAGGCGGGGCAAAGATGGCAAATGGAAACTGGCTGTAAGGTATCCAAGGCAATCTGGCCCAGCTATTCTCAGCATAGAACCAACTCTCTTTTCTCACTACATAAGTTAGGGATAAAGATCACTGTAGGTCTCATTACCGGTCACAGCATGGTCAGGTCCCTAACTTCTAGATGGGACAATAGTAGTGTAGGCTACTGTAGGTTATGTCAAGATCCAGAAGAAACAGCGACGGTCGAACATTTACTATGTAGGTGCCCCTCGTTACTCACGAGGAGACATCGATTCTTCGGTAGATATGAGATAAATACTCTGACTTTCTTCTCCGACATAGACCCCATCTACTTGTACCAATTTGCCAAAAACCTCACATGGCTGGCAAACAAAACTAATTAATCATTGTTTTTTCTTTCTCCTTCACACAGGGGGATAGAAATCGGCTCAACACTGAACAACACCCTCAGCGGCAACACACCCACATCACATCCACTACATAATCATCTTTGTCACAATCACAGCAGCCGCGCATCCATATACATTACTCATCGCACCCATCACATCAAACCACTTTACATCAACAAACCGAAATAGACCAACCACCTCATATTACTTCAGAATAAACCAGTCACCACTTTCAACGCCCATCTTATAAATCAGCATCCATCATCATCATATCCAACCCATCAAAACCACTCTACAATCATAAACTTACATCCATCATCACAACCTCAGCAACAACCTATAAACTCACATCCATCATCACAGCATCACCTACATACTCAACTTCACAACAAATCCGCAATAGTCCAGCATCTATCATCATCACACATAGCCCAACCACAACACACAGTTTCTTTAAGGATGATCACAATGGACCTCAAGGTCTCCGAGTGAAGTAGCTGCCAACAACGGTAGCTGCGCGTCCTAAAACCAAACCAAACTTGCTGTGCTAGTGCTGTGTTGTGTTTTCCTTTTTTGATGTCTGTTCCATGTTCACTTATTCTAACACCTAGTCGTTGTTGTCCCCACATACACTCTGTTGCAATTCTCATTTTCGTTCCCCTTCCATGATATTTCGTATACGACATTATTTTCCTTCATCTTGTGTCTCTTTACCGTTCTCCTTGCAAATATTGTGTTTAATGTTTCGTTGGACTTGTATGTGATGGCTGTGTTGTTCGTTTCTATCACGTTTCTTAAATATTTGTTTTCAGTGAGACGTGGTATAAACGGTACACTGAAAAATTTTTGGATTTCCTTTTCGGGCTTAGGTGTTATTTGTTGCATACTTTTTTTAATTATATCATTTATAGTTTTCGTTGCAGTTTCTTCTTGTTTTCCGTATAGAACCTTCTGTCGCTCAACTCAAATATTTTCTTTGCAAGATTTATTGCTGTATTTTGTTTCATTTGGTAGGGCTGTGTTGAGGTATAGTTTATCAACCTCCCTGAAGACGTTGGTTTTGCATACCAATTGGTGATTACTTTCCATTTTCTCTGATTATTTTTATGTCCAGGTATGGGATCGAGCACTCATTTTCTTTTTCCATCGTAAATTGTAATTTGTTATGATATGTATTGAGTTGTTGAAGTATAGTTTCTATGTGATTCTTGTTTATTATGGCAAAAATGTCGTCCACGTATTTTGAAATGTGTTTTATGTGTATATTTTTGTCCTAAGTTCCTCAATCACGTCGTCAAGTAATTTATCGAGTACAATATTGGCAATAGTGGGTGATAGGGGGTTTCCCATAGGCATACCATAGCTTTGATGGTAAAAGTTATTGTCATATTGAAAGTAATTGTTTTCATTCAGACAAAACAGTAGTATTTTCAGGAAAATTTTCTTGGGGATTGGGGTATGGGTTTTAAGCTTGTCCCATTTTTTCATTATAATTGTTATTGCCAAATATATCGGTATGTTCGTAAAGAGCGATACCACGTCAAATGAAAGTTAAATTTCATCCTTATCCAAAACTTTTTCTCCAGTTGTTTTTTTTCAGATTGGTAGAATTCTTTAGGGTGCCACCGTGGTGCAATGGTATGCACACCCGCCTTGCACGCTAAAGGTCGTGGGTTCGATTCCCCGGCCAGTCAACATCAAACACTTTTCAACGGTGGCAAAATACCCCTCAGTAATGTTGGCGACATTTTCTGAGTATTTCAGCCTTGTATAACTTCTCTACAAGTGGTGTCTCAGACACGCCGTTCGGACTCGGCGATAAACAGTAGGTCCCATATCATTGAGCTAATATCAATCGGGGTGCACTCATTGATATGAGAGAAGTCTCCCCTGTCCCGGCTGGGATGTTTGTGGAACAATAAAAAGAATTCTTTATATTGTAGTCTGTTGAAATTAGATTCTGTAATATTTATCCAGTGAACTTAGACATGTTGTAGCATGGAACCTTTATGTAGGGAGTAATTGGTCTCAGTGGGATACCCAATTTGTAAGTTTTTGGAAGACCATATAATTCTGGTGTCTCTGCCGTTATACTCATTAATCTCAGTATTTTAGACTTGGATATATAATTATTTTTAAAAAGATCTGTAACTAAATTGTTGTTGGAAGAATTTAATTTCGTAGTGGGATCCGTTCTAATCCGTTTATATGTAGTTTTGTCTTCCAATAGTTTGTTCATTTTACTCTTATAATCATCCCTGTACATCACGACCGTCTTATTTCCTTTATCGGCAGACGTTATAATAATATTTTCTCTATGTTTGTATATGTATTCCTTCGTTTATTCATAAATACCTGTTATAAATTTCTCCAGTTCGTTATTTGATAAATTTCTACGGTGATTTGCAACTCTTCCCGCTAGTTTTGTTCTCGTTTTCTCTTTCACATTTTCATCATTTATTGTTTGGATCCACTGCTCTATATCTGCAATCAAAGGTATTGGCCTGAAGTTCTTCCGGTGTATTGGTAGAACGAATTTCTTCCACATCAATAAAATCCATTTCGTTTCCTTTTCAAATTCAATATTAGTATAGTTTATAAACCATAAAACCTCATAAAGTTTCAAGTTCAGTTGCCAAACATTTTCTATTTCATAGTTTTTGAATTCTGGATAAGTGAGTCATTTTTGTATGTTTTCTAATATTAAATACTCGATTGCGTTGATCCTTTTTAAATTGTGACAGTTCTGTTTCGTTCAGTGTATTACCCATATGTTTTTCAATTCTCTCAATTTCCTTCTTTATTTCTCTAAGGTGTTGGTGTGTTTCATTAATTTCAACGTGGAGTAGTTTTAGATGAAAGTTGCACTCTATTTGTTTTGCTTTTTTTATTGTTCTCTGCGATTTGAGAAGTTTTGTTGTTTGTTGTTTGGGGTTCGTCAGGCGTGTTGGTATTATCCCTAACTTTCTGCAATGTTGTGAAAATGCAGATATTTCTTCTTGCTTTCTCAGTCTTTCAATTCTTCTACAATACGTTTTTAGTGCTGTTGTTGTTTGCATGTTGTATTTGTATGATATTGAAAAAGTTCTTCATCTTGCTTACTTTGTTTTTATGTGAATTACTGTATGTTGTTGTTGTTTTTTCGGCGGGCCCTCCGATTGCAGTTTGTTTTGACCAAATGGTTGTGACGATTTATTATACCCTACACCACTATGTGGGGAGGGTATTATAAGTTGGTTTTGGCCAAAAAGTTTGTAACGCATCGAAATAATGGTCGTAGACCCATACTTATATATACCAAAATGAATGTCTCGACGAGCTGAGTCGATCTGGCTATGTGTGTCCGTCCGTCAGTCCGTCCGTCCGTCCGTCTGTCCGTCTGTCCATCTAAACCTTGTAATCACGCTACAGGTCGCAATTTTGATCGGATCGTCACGAAATTTTGTATGTTGATGGGGGTCCCGGAGGGGAAGAAGCCTATTGATTTTGGTGATGGTCGGATAATATTTAGGGGTCGGAATGGCAAAAAAACTTATGTGGATAAAAAGACAACGTTTTTTTCCAAAGCGAATATCTCAGCTTCTACACGGGGTATACCAAAAGCAAAACCTGACAGTAAAAGTAGAAAATATCACCTTTCTAATGATGTAAATTAGGTTTTCGTAGGTGATCAAACAACGAATATATCGCAATAGCCGCTAATAGAACCCAACTTTTTATTTTTGCGATTTTAATTATAATGACGAATATCACAGCTCTGATTGGGAACTTTCCAAAAGCAAAGCCTGGCTATGAAAGTAGAAGATCCCACCTTTACAATGATGTAAACTAGGTCGGTGTACGTGACCAAATAACGGAGATATCGCAATAGTCGGTAATACATCCCATTTTTCCACTTTTTTGGAAATCACGCTACAGGTCGCAATTTTAATCGGATCGTCACGAAATTTTGAGGGTTAATAGGGGTCACACAGATGAAGAAGCCTATTGATTTTGGTGATGGTCGGATAATATTTAGGGGTCGTAATGGGCAAAAAACTTATTTGGAGAAAAAGACAACGTTTTTTTCCTAAGCGAATATCTCAGCTTCAATATAGGCTATACCAAAAGCAGAACCTGGGCATGAAAGTAGAAAATATCGCCTTTCTAATGATGTAAAGTAGGTTCTCGTAGGTGATCAAACAACGAATATATCGCAATACCCGCTAATAGAACCCAACTTTTTATTTTTGCGGTTTTAATAAAAATGACGAATATCACAGCTTCGGCTGGGGATCTTCCAAAACACAAAGTCCGAATATGAAAGTAGAAAATCCCACCTTTACAGTGATGCAAAGTAGGTTGGCGTTGGTGGCCACATAAAGGAGATATCACAATAGTCGGCAATACATCCCATTTTTTCATTTTTTTGTAATCACGCTACAGGTCGCAATTTTGATCGGATCGTCACGAAATTCTGGGGGCTAATGGGGATCCTACAGAGAAAGAAGCCTATTGATTTTGGTGATGGTCGGATAATATTCAGGGGTCGGAATGGGCAAAAAACTTATTTGGAGAAAAATTCAACGTTTTATTTCAAAGCGAATATCTCCGCTTCTAAAAGGTTATATCAAAAGCAAAACGTGCTAATGAAAGTAGAAAATATCACCTTCGCAACGATGTTACGTAGGTTGTCGTAGGTGGTCAAACAACGAAGATATCGCAATAGCCGCTAATAGAACACAACTTTTCATTTTTGCGATTTTAATAATAATGACGAATATCACAGCTTTGGTTCGGGACAATGAAAGTAAAAATCTCATCATTACAATGATGTAAAAGCAGGTTGGCGTAGGTATTCCAATAACGGAGATATCGCAATAGTCGGTAATACATCCCATTTTTCCACTTTTTTGGAAATCACGCTACAGGTCGCAATTTTAATTGGATCGTCACGAAATTTTGGGTGTTATTGGGGGTCCCACAGAGGAAAAAACCTTTTGATTTTTGATAATGGTCGGATATTATTCAGGGGTCGGAATGTGAAAAAAATATTTGGAAAAAAGACCAACGTTTTATTTCAAAGTTAATATCTCCCTTATGTAGGAGGTAAATGGAAAGCAAAACCTGGCAAGGAAAGTAGAA
Organism: Musca autumnalis; assembly: GCF_047663935.1. Lineage (NCBI taxonomy): Eukaryota > Metazoa > Arthropoda > Insecta > Diptera > Muscidae > Musca > Musca autumnalis. Next base: position 131,576,016 of record NW_027411644.1, read on the forward strand.
AATATCACATTTACAACGATGTGAAGTAGGTTGTCATAGGTGGTCAAACAACATAGATATAGCAATAGTCGGTAATGCATTCCTTTTTCCATTTTTGTGCAATAACACTACGAAATTTTGATTGATCCTCACGAAATTTTGGGGGTTAATGGGGGTCTAACAGAGGAAGAATCCTATTGATGGTTGGCGTTTCAAAAAAATTTACCTGTGTTAATGAAGACATTCAAAGCAAAGGCGCTAAGCTATCCCAATTTTAATATTTTGAATTTTATTAGTCAAAAGCTTATGAACAGGGGTAGTGGTGTAGGGTATCACATAGTCGGCCCCGACCCGACTATAGCCTTGGCTCACTTGTTTATTTTTAATGGGCTTATTGGTCATTATTATTGGTATTAATGAATAAAACTAATGTATATTAATTGTTTTTCCGAACGTTTTGTCAGTTTATTTCCGACTTCTTCAGGGGATTTTATTGGAATTTTCTGTTAAAACAAAGTAGCATATTTTGAATATACATTTTCATGTGGACGTTTGATTAAACTTTTTACTTACAATCAGTACATCTTATTTATATATATATTTATAAAAACCGGGACTTCACAAGTGGCCACAATTTCATCATAACAACATGGAGAAATTCCAATCTTCAAATTAACTCTTTTTAAAGTTCTATGATCGGCATCTTTCTTTACTAACATATAGCAAACATTATTGGTTCTATTTATTTTAGAATTTTTTCAATATAGTTGATGATTTGTTCACACGTTACTGACGACTTAAATGATGAGACATGTAACCACTTTCACCAATGTTTACATTGATTTCAGCACAAAAGAAGTGATATTTAGACCTGAAGGAGGATCCATTGCAACACGTCTAAACGATTTAACAGCAGTCAGTGCCCTGACAAAAAGAATGTAGCTCCTTTATCAGTGGAGATTTTAAATCTATGTTTTCGCAAAAACGAGAATGCTGTAAAAATTATCCGCCTAGACCGCGATTAAATTTAAATACAATTTGTTTTCAAAAACAATTTTAGGTGATTTTCCTATGCTAATTTTTCAAAAAAATTTTCACATACATACATATACATATGTAATGATATGATGATAAATTTAATGAAATGCAAAGGGTTATACCATTTTAGTAATATCGTGTGGCTCCATAGCTTATTTTCAGTTGTATATCTGCTTATTGTCAAAAAAGATCATATAGAACATTTTACAAATCACTTTCTGCGTGAGTTTTTAACGAATCATCTTATAATTAAGATTTGGTCTAATCGGAGGGAAATACTCATCAAAATATGATACAGGGATACCAGGTTGTAAAGAAGTCTTAACCCTAGTGTATAAACGTAAGACCTTGACTGCATATGTACATTAGAGCGACCAACAAAAAAAAATTAAATCCTACCCTCTATATTTTATTTTTTCATTTAATGAAAGTGCAAATTTTAAGGATAGGAACCTGCCTATTAGTTTGCCGGCGCTTCTAAACGCCACGGGCAGGAATACTTAAATCGTATTAAATTGTTGACACTCAAAAGCGCGAAATCCATTAAAGTTTTATTTGCATTTACTAATGCAAAAGGAAACAATAGTTTTCGTAGCCAACAACTCGGCTGTAAGAACTAGAATGGTTTTATTTTAGAAAATCATCATCATTATATCAAAAACATAACGGGATATTTAATCCCACATTCTTTCTTATTATCTATCCTTAGAAATAAACATTTCATTTTATGTCATTATCATATGTTATGTACTAAACAGCTTGTTTGATCCTGGGATTTATGGGTTGATGTTATCGAATATTATAGATAGATATCAAAGAATTAACCCCATGTCTTTCAATAATTTTGTATGGGCCTTTATATGGTGCTTGATTTTTCTTCCGATTTAGAACTCTTAGTAATACTAGATCCCCAATTTTAAGGTTTTAGGGGTTTATTTTGTTATGGTCTGAAGATCTTTGATTGTTCTAAAAAATATTTCGCTTTCTGTAGAGAGAACTTTAATCTTTGCCTGAATTCGGAAACATAATCTTCCATATTGTAAACAGGTTTGTTTGGCTCTATATTATCACTGGGCAAGTAAGGAAGCTTACCGAATACTAACTCAAAAGGGGAATAACCTGTATCTATATGCAAAAGCAAAATAAGGTATCCAAACGTGTCATTCATTATTTTTAGAATAGTTTAGCAATTTGCATATTTCGGATAATAAATTGTTAGTGAATTCGGTACTTTTGTCCGATTTTAGGTTTTTAAAAATTCCATATACCAATATAAAGTTCTCGACCAGAGTTTTGATACTGTTTTTGAATCTTTCATTTCCATGGGAATTGTTACTATGTATTTTGTCAAACCACATTGTATGGTAAGGATATATCTATAAATACTAGAAATTCTAAGTGGCCCTACTGTGTCTATAGATACAGTTTCAAAACTTGTTTCTGGTGTATCTGTTATGTTATACTTCTCTTTTGTGTGTTTTGTTTGTTTATTCAACATACATTGTGAACAATGATATATATCACCAATATTTTTGAAAATTTAACATAGCTGAAGCCAAGGTTTACCCTTTTAGAATACGCGACTTGTGGTTCTATACTATACAAATTAAATATTTTTGGATACAATGAAATGTTGTTGGACGTGGCAAAAAATATTGGCCTTAAAAGATAATTTGTGTAGAAGCTGTGGCTATATTTATGTTAAAAAATGGGTAAAAATGGGTTGAAGCCACCATGTTTTATTTTGTTTTCTCTCGATTTGTGAGTAAACCACACTTCCTTCGATTTTCCTGTCAAAGTAAATGTAGAAGCAAACTAAATAAGGATCATCTCACTAATGTATTACTTTTCAAAATTTGAACTGCTTCTACCATTAAATGATGCTGACATTTTGAAGCCAGTTTTACAGTGTTTTTTGACATTTTCTTCTAATTTCATTCCGCAAACAGGTTTTACAAAAAATCGTATATAGGATTGTAGAACTCGCGATTCTGAGTTATTTGATATATGTGTCGTGAATGTAGTCTACACAGCTTCATAGAAATCTGCATCCAAATACGGAAATTTTGTGTGCACATTTTTCTAAGAATCATATTTTTCGGGCCTAATATTTACAATTGTCATTCGATTTCCTCGTACTTGATTGCACATTTTAGTTTTTTACGTTTCGGATCTAATAAATCATTCCCCGTGAAAATCCATCCACTAAAACGCGAGTTACAAGAAAGTCCAAAGTAGAAAAATCACCTAAAATTGTTTTTGGAAATAACGCGTATTTTATCGCGTTTTCTGCGGTTCGTTTCCACTGCAATGAAACAACTAATACAGCATCGTCGTTTTAGCGGAAACAGAGTTTTGAAAACTTCAGTGATAAAGGAGCTACATTCATTTTATCCCAAAAAATAGCGTGTGATGCTACATCCACGGTTCTTAATTGATCGCCTTGAAATAGATATATATCTATGTAGATTTTCATGGTGGACATTGAAATCGGATGCGGACAAAAATTGTATGCACTTTGCGCAAATTAGCGATATTTTATAGGTATTTTAATGCTATGATGCAGCTGATGCTACATCTTAGCCTCCAAATTAAATTTCGAAAAATATATACAAATTAAAAGATATGGTCTTGCTGTACATGAAAATCACATGCGGACAAAATGATTTTGATAATTACGCGATTTACACGTATTTTCAAATGCATATAAATAAAAATGGGTTATTTGACCTCTATTTCCATTTCAGAAGCTTTGACATATATCCTCATTAACCCAATTAGCTTCCCTAATGGGAAAGCTTTAATATGAATGTCAATAAAGCAAAATCCGTCTATTTTATTGGGAGATTTAAGCAAAATGAAGGAAGTATTCCTGTAAATTTTTACAATATTTTCTACTACATAATGCATGTGAAAAAAATATTTTTTCAAACAAAAAATTATTTTTTGACCAAAATATGTGCTTATTTTGGCTGTAACATCCAAACTATAACACCAATCTGTATGATGGCAGTCTCATTTGATACGCCGTGAAGTTTGGATCCACAACAATTTTTTATGTAATTATATGACCACTAAATGGGCTTTAATTTTGAAAAAAGTAGACTTATATTCAATAATTTGGCAATTTTATGTACATTCCACGAATTCTGTGTAACATTTTGCAGGTATTATAAAATCTACTCGCTGAAGTCACTTCGAGAGAACTTTTTTGTAACAATTGTGCTCATTAAAATAATTAGCGTTTTTATAATATTTTCTTTCTTAAAAAGCGAAATAAAAGCGCCATAACATTTGTCCGCAACAACCAAAAATTTGCTCGCGACCAGATTCGTACTGGGAATCTTTTTCTTAACCTACATATCAAAAATCGTTGATGTAGCGCGAAAAAAATTTATCCTTTTTTTCTGAAATGGAATATGAAATAATTGACAATATTCCTGATATACTCTTTTACCATCTTGCTCATGTTTTTTCATATGTATCGTTGTCTTAGTTTCAGAATAGTTTTTCGTACTCCTAAATGTCCACCGTGTGCTGAGTCGTGATATTCATGTATGAGTTTTATTTGCGTGCCTTTACAGTCTACTCTTTTTGGCGCATTGAACAATATAAGTCGTAAGTTATTCTTTGTTTTTGATTGAACGTCATTAAAAATCTTCTTAAATTCACTTATATTTATTGAGTTAAAAAATTTATCATTTTTATGTAATGCTAACTCGCTCGTTCTCGAATTACACATCTTTAATGTCAGCTTCTCCAATGTTTCATGGATGTCCAATGGATTATCACTACAGTTTATTCTTATATTGTTATCTAGACATTGTATATTTAGTTTTGTGATATTTTTGTTAGGACAAAGTGTTAGTTTCTTCAATTTGTTGATATCTGTAATCGAAGTACAGACCCATATAAAAGAATCATTCACTTTTTTGCCCGTTTCAATATTCTCTGTAACAGCAGGCTCATTACGTATACTTTTCTTCATACTTCGTGTTATGGCCAATATTCGGTTTTCTTCATCTCTTGTTGGAATCATTGATTTTAAATTATCAATATCCAATCTTATTCTTGACAAGGCATCGGCATTGGTATTCATTTTGCCTCTTTTGTATATCTCAAAGTCATAGTCACATAGGTCCATTCGGATTCGTGTCATCTTTGACGACGGATTGCTATGGGAGAACAGTGAATCTCCTGCCGTACAGATAGGGTCTAAAAAAGTTAATTCCCCAATGTATAGCAAGTAGTTCTTTTTCAATTGTAGGTTTATTTAAATCATGCTTAGTTAGTGTTACACTGGCGTACGATATTGGTAAATCATTCCCAATATCTCTTAGCGATAATACCGCTCCAATCGCATAACTTGAAGCATCAGTCGTCAACAAAAAAGGTTTTGAGAAAGTAGGGTACTGTAGGATGTAGGATTATCCTTTTTTTCTGAAATGGAATATGAAATAATTGACAATATTCCTGATATACTCTTTTACCATCTTGCTCATGTTTTTTCATATGTATCGTTGTCTTAGTTTCAGAATAGTTTTTCGTACTCCTAAATGTCCACCGTGTGCTGAGTCGTGATATTCATGTATGAGTTTTATTTGCGTGCCTTTACAGTCTACTCTTTTTGGCGCATTGAACAATATAAGTCGTAAGTTATTCTTTGTTTTTGATTGAACGTCATTAAAAATCTTCTTAAATTCACTTATATTTATTGAGTTAAAAAATTTATCATTTTTATGTAATGCTAACTCGCTCGTTCTCGAATTACACATCTTTAATGTCAGCTTCTCCAATGTTTCATGGATGTCCAATGGATTATCACTACAGTTTATTCTTATATTGTTATCTAGACATTGTATATTTAGTTTTGTGATATTTTTGTTAGGACAAAGTGTTAGTTTCTTCAATTTGTTGATATCTGTAATCGAAGTACAGACCCATATAAAAGAATCATTCACTTTTTTGCCCGTTTCAATATTCTCTGTAACAGCAGGCTCATTACGTATACTTTTCTTCATACTTCGTGTTATGGCCAATATTCGGTTTTCTTCATCTCTTGTTGGAATCATTGATTTTAAATTATCAATATCCAATCTTATTCTTGACAAGGCATCGGCATTGGTATTCATTTTGCCTCTTTTGTATATCTCAAAGTCATAGTCACATAGGTCCATTCGGATTCGTGTCATCTTTGACGACGGATTGCTATGGGAGAACAGTGAATCTCCTGCCGTACAGATAGGGTCTAAAAAAGTTAATTCCCCAATGTATAGCAAGTAGTTCTTTTTCAATTGTAGGTTTATTTAAATCATGCTTAGTTAGTGTTACACTGGCGTACGATATTGGTAAATCATTCCCAATATCTCTTAGCGATAATACCGCTCCAATCGCATAACTTGAAGCATCAGTCGTCAACAAAAAAGGTTTTGAGAAAGTAGGGTACTGTAGGATGTAGGATTATCCTTTTTTTCTGAAATGGAATATGAAATAATTGACAATATTCCTGATATACTCTTTTACCATCTTGCTCATGTTTTTTCATATGTATCGTTGTCTTAGTTTCAGAATAGTTTTTCGTACTCCTAAATGTCCACCGTGTGCTGAGTCGTGATATTCATGTATGAGTTTTATTTGCGTGCCTTTACAGTCTACTCTTTTTGGCGCATTGAACAATATAAGTCGTAAGTTATTCTTTGTTTTTGATTGAACGTCATTAAAAATCTTCTTAAATTCACTTATATTTATTGAGTTAAAAAATTTATCATTTTTATGTAATGCTAACTCGCTCGTTCTCGAATTACACATCTTTAATGTCAGCTTCTCCAATGTTTCATGGATGTCCAATGGATTATCACTACAGTTTATTCTTATATCGTTATCTAGACATTGTATATTTAGTTTTGTGATATTTTTGTTAGGACAAAGTGTTAGTTTCTTCAATTTGTTGATATCTGTAATCGAAGTACAGACCCATATAAAAGAATCATTCACTTTTTTGCCCGTTTCAATATTCTCTGTAACAGCAGGCTCATTACGTATACTTTTCTTCATACTTCGTGTTGTGGCCAATATTCGGTTTTCTTCATCTCTTGTTGGAATCATTGATTTTAAATTATCAATATCCAATCTTATTCTTGACAAGGCATCGGCATTGGTATTCATTTTGCCTCTTTTGTATATCTCAAAGTCATAGTCACATAGGTCCATTCGGATTCGTGTCATCTTTGACGACGGATTGCTATGGGAGAACAGTGAATCTCCTGCCGTACAGATAGGGTCTAAAAAAGTTAATTCCCCAATGTATAGCAAGTAGTTCTTTTTCAATTGTAGGTTTATTTAAATCATGCTTAGTTAGTGTTACACTGGCGTACGATATTGGTAAATCATTCCCAATATCTCTTAGCGATAATACCGCTCCAATCGCATAACTTGAAGCATCAGTCGTCAACAAAAAAGGTTTTGAGAAATTAGGGTACTGTAGGATGGGAGGTTTTAAAAGTTTTTTTTTAATGTGTCAAAGGCCAGTTGGCATTCTGAATTCCATTCAAATTTCGTATTTTTCCTAGAAAGAGCATTGAAACTTCTTGCAATATCTGCAAATCTGGGTATAAAACGTCTGTAGTAGTTACAGAACGCTGCAAATCTTTTAGCTTCATCATCATTTGTTGGAACAGGGTATTACTTTATTATGTCATCTTTTGCTGGATTAGCTTTTATACCTTTATCAGTAATGAGGTGTCCCAGGAATACGACCTCAGGTTTCAAAAAGCAGCACTTTTTAGCATTTAACTTCAGATTGAACTTCCTTAATCTCTGAAATACATCTATTAGATTTTCATTGTGGTGACTCAGACTACAACCAAATACTATAATGTCATCCACGTAGAGGAATGCAGCAGCATCCAGTCCTGCCAATGCTATGGTTAGCATCCGTAAGAGGGCGTGATTCCTTTTCCAGGCCGATCTGGTGAAATGAGCTCGTCATATCTAATGTCGAAAAATACTTTGCTCTTCCCAGCCTATCGAGCTCAAAATTTAAAAAATTTTAAAATTTAATTGTTGAGTTTGCTAAAGTCTACAACTAGGCGCAATTTTTTATCACCGCCAGTGGATTTCTTTGGAACCACCAATAACGGTGAGTTGTAAGGACTAATTGAATCTTCTATTATGTCGTTTTCTATCAGTTGATATACTTGTTCATTTATTTAATTCATCTGTGTCACAGGTAACCTATAATTTTTTGTGTATACTGGCGAATTATCGCTAGTCTGAATTCGCTGTTCATAAAAATTGTTCACACTCAATCTTTCATCAGTTAAATGGAAAATTGCGTTCGGCTCACTTGTTCCTATGTCCAAGTTTTTTAACAACGTTTCTAATCTATCGTTTTTTTCTGTGCTTATATCGCTCGACGAATATATTTCATAATGATTTAGACTGTGAATATCCAAATTCAAATTCTCCAATGTAGCATTTATGTCTGATGTATTCAACAATTTTACGTGTTTTGTACCATGCTTCGGTATTATGCAATTTGCAACGAAAATTCCATCTATAATTTCCTTATTGAGTATCATGCTATCTTCAAGTACATCAATTTTAACAGGAACAATAATTTCAGTTCTAGCTGGTACCATAATACTGTTTTGTTTGTTAAATGCCTTGTATTTAGTGGAAGTACCACCTCCTTTTCATTGATGTTGAAGGTAACTGTAAAGGTCTCAAAATCTATCTTACTCATATACTTTGTAAGAATATATCTTCCAATTATTCCATCTGTAGGGATTGGAAAGTCTTTTGCGACGACAAAGAAGTCGTGATTTAATATTTCAAATTCAATGGATAGATTTAGCTTAGAAGTACCTAGACACTGAACGACATTCTCTGTGATCCCTGTTAACCTCGCGGTTTTATTTATATTTATATTATTAAAGTTGTTATCTTTGCACACAGATAAATCAGCACCAGTATTGATTAAAAATGTAAGGCACTTGTTTACTGTGTTGCATTTTAGAATCAAAAATGCGCTTGATTTTAAAATGATATTGTACATTCTTATGATTGGCCGTCTTGGACAACATCGTCTGTCATCCGGCCATCGCAGTTTCCCTAATCCTCGTATGAATATGTCCTGAATTCATTATTGCGAATTATTTTATTTCGTGGAGGCTGATTTCGGTGACTATCTTCGTATTGATGGTTACTATTATTTCCTCCTTTTATATCTATTATTGGCAATATAACCATTTCCAATATTACTACAAGTGCTGTTGTTATTGTGTCTATTATCGTTATAATTCAAATCATACCCAGTGTTATTGTATTGACTCTTATTCCTATACCCATTATAACTCCAATTATTATTACGAACAAAACTATTATTGCGCCCATAATTGCTCGTATTTGAACGTTGATTATTATTGTCTCTCTTATTTACAGTAAAGATATTTCTGTCTTGTGTATCCAATGTTTTCTAAGCCACTGTACATCTTTGTACGGCCTCAATTAAAGTCTGTGGAGGATTCGCCAATAGAATTGTTTTATAGGTTTCGTCAACGTCTTTCATAAATACGTTCAAACCCATGTTGTCACTTGCCTTGAAGATAGCGTCTTTGGTTTCTGCTGTTGGGTTAGGCAGCTGATCTGACAACTCAGATATCTTTTCTCTATATGCTGTTATTGACAAATTTCCTTGACCCGTTGTTCCTAGTTCAGACAAAACCTGTTCCAAACTCCTTGAATTTGGAAATGCTTCAATCAGTTGCGTTTTAAAGTCTACGAATGTACATGGTTTATTAGCCCTTCCTAAAGTACAACGTACCTCGCTCGACAGTTTAAAATTATATACATATTTTATGAAGACTTCTCTATCTTCATCTTTTAACATATCGTGCAGTAATTCCGTTTGCGTAATAAGCTCATCTAAATATTTAAACGTACCTTTGAATACCTGCAGGTTTTGCCCAACTATAGAAATATCAAAATTTGCCATATTTGGTACACTTTTTACCTGTGATAATTCTTCTTTAGTTTTAAAGCTCTTCAAAATTTTCTCCACTTCTTCAATAAGATCTTCGAAATTGAATTTTAGTTTAGTTAATTCTTCGGTATCTATAGACTCATCACCTGCTATCTTATTAAATTCTTCTTTTTATACGCTTAATCTTTCCAATTTATCAGTCACGTACTTTCTTGTGAAATTTTTATTTATACTTTTCTTTAAGTTACTTTTTAAACTTTCTAACTCTTCAATATATTTCTTTATACCATCCATTTGTTGACTTTAGTATTTTTTTTAGCGTGAACTAACCTATTATTATGTTCTTATATATACTCTAATTGTAATTTCATTCATTTGCATACAGATTTAAGATGTTGTATGATTCAGCGACACGTGTGAACCACTTTTATGTCTTATTTAGAGTGAGTATACCACTTTGGCAACTCTATAATTTAACATGTGTAAACTGTCAAAATGTTCATATGTTTGGTGATTCTTTTTCTTGTTTAGTTCTTATAATAAATATCTTGCAAAAAGATAGTTTTAAAATTGTGATCTTTTTAAATTTGGATTAATTTTTGATTTAATTATTATAATATTCGATTTAATTATCCATAATATTCGATTTAGTTATTCATAACAATAATATTTTATTGAATTATTAAATAAATACAATTTCATTATTCATATATGCTTTGGTACTTATTTTTCTTGCTTAGTTCTCATAATTAATATCTTGCAAAAAAAGAGTTTTAAAATTGTGATCTTTTTAAATTTGGATTAATTTTTGATTTAATTATTATAATATTCGATTTAATTATCCATAATATTCGATTTAGTTATTCATAACAATATTTTTATTGAATTATTAAATAAATACAATTTCATTATTCATGTGATTTTGATTTTTATTGTTGAGGAATCTTCGTCTTCTGCGGCATTTTTTTTCTCCAAATCATCGATTTGCAGCCATAACTCAGAGGCGACGTTCCAAGGTGGAGGTGGATTCGCAAACACCCTGTTTTTCAAATCAGCAAGTTGTTTTCTCAACTTCACCAGTCTGCCTCCTCGTCTATGTTTAGGTTTCTGCGTTACCGGTATCCGTGTAAGCCGGTCTTCGTTTGTTGTCTGGCAAAATACTCTTGCATGGATAAACGCTTCGTTCCAACGTTGATGGTAGCTGCAGTGTTGTTTTCCTCCAGGTTTATTCTAGTTTTACCAGGCAGGATCGCCATGTAATGAAAGTGGATAGGAACCTGCCTATTAGTTTGCCGGCGCTTCTAAACGCCACGGGCAGGAATACTTATTTTAAATTGTTGGCACTCAAAAGCGCGAAATCAATTAAAGTTTTATTTGCATTTACTAATGCAAAAGGAAACAATTAGTGTTTGTAGCCAACAACTCGGCGGTAAGAATGGTTTTATTTTAGAAAATCATCATCATTATATCAAAAACATAACGGGATATTTAATCCCACATTCTTTCTTATTATCTATCTTTAGAAATAAACATTTCATTTTATGTCATTATCATATGTTATGTACTTAAAAGCTGGTTTGAACGTGGGATATCTAGGTTGATGTTATCGAATATTATCGATAACACCACATTTGACATTTTATGGCGTTCTGATAACGTTAACCCGTGGCACCCGAGCGATCTTTGTTTCCATAGTAATTTGTATGAGGGCAAAGGTGCATTTAAACGAAAATTCTCTGAAGACCGCAATTTTGGTCCAATCGACGATTTCTAGAAATATTTATGAGGATCGGTTAACGATAACCAATTCTACAGAAAATCGGGCCAGATTTTGATATTAGCTATATTATATATATATATATATATATATATATATATATATATAATTGTTCCACAAACATCCCAGATGGGACAAGGGAGACTTCTATATTATAGAAACCAAATTAACCTGTAATTGGCCAAATATACATATTGGAGCAATGTAAAATTTGGTTTTTAGGCACAACAATGAAATCTTTTTTTAGCCGCACTAATTAACTGGTAAAGTTTATTCATCAATTGGGCCATAACTGCGACCTTTTAAGAATTTTCGTAAAATACACCTTTGGCCACATACAAATTACTATGCACACAAAAATCGCTCGGGTGGCACGGGTTTACGTTATCCGACCGTCATAAAATTTCATATATAAAGTTTTTGAATGAAATGAAAAAATTAGGGAATAGGAGCTCCACAATGTTTTTTTTTGATCACTCTAATCTACACACAAGTTGAAATACACGTTCCAACTCGAAGAATGCAGGACAATAATGTTTTTAGTAATTATGGATGTGTATGTTAGAACTTACTTCATCTGCAACAGTATTTGTTTTTATTTGTAACTCTTCCAGTTCGGTTTTTGGAACTGGTGGACCAGCAACTTCCTCGGGATTTTCAACTGACGGCATCCTGAAATGGAATTATTAAAATTTACTAGTTAATCACATTTGAAATTTAAACTATTGTTAAATTGTGTTTTTACGTGTTCTTATCTATTTGCTTGTTAGAAACGGAAAAATTTATAAGATGTATCTAAAAATACATGTATGTATGTATATGTATATGTGTTAACGTCAAAGTTAACTGTGCTGGTCACCCTATTTTCCTTTTCATATTTTTAGTTCTTTACTGCTGCATTTGTATCTCTCTCTTGGTACTAAATACAAAAGTTCTCATTTCCTAAGGGTTTTTCTTTTCTCTCCATTGTAAATAAAATCACTTGTCTTTTAACCTGCAAACGTAATCGTTGTTCCTGGTAAGATTAGTTTCCAAAACCACCAAATTTCTTGAAATAAACTTCCACTATTGTTCAATTCCTTCGCCTAAAAATCTTGTGTTTTTTCTTTCATTTCTTTTCGATATCATCCCGAGGGGAAATTCTTTCTAATTCGAAGAAAGTTATTTCCATTTCACCGCAACAATTAACCATCCCAGCATTTCTAAGAAAATCGAAAATTTGGCATTTTCATTTTGGTCCATTCGTACCGGATATTTGGATAGCTGTTGCGAAAATTCCCTAAATCACCGGTTATTTAATTCATAAAGCATCAGAAGCAAGGTAAGTTTGTGCTTTATATTCAAAAAGTGAACAATAGTGCATTAGTCAGTGTTGTGTTCAAGTGCGTTTTGCCGACGGCAATTGGTTTTTTTCATTTTTTCTAACGCACAGTGTTCTAGATTCAAAGTGTTAATTTTTGCGATTTGATTTTTCAAAGAACACTTCACTGCTCCATTCAATTTCATAAATATATTTGGTGGAATATTCTATTATTTGATTTCAAATTGTTATTTTCATTCTTTCCATTCATTCGTAAATTTTTTTCCCAATTATATTTCGATAAACGAGTGCTTAAAATATCATAATTTATTTTTTTTCCCATACGCGACAGTGTGTTTACTTCTTTTATTCATTTCGGTTTTTCATTTTTGCCGCGAGAATATTAGTACTAACTCCCTTTGTACGTGTTTGTTGGTGTGTTATTTTCTTATTTTTCGATCTTCGATCATAATTCCATTAGTGTTGTTGCTGTTAGAGTTCTAATTTCTCCTAACAGCATAGCCATTCGTTCTTACATAACACACATTCGTACATACATACATTCCCCACTGTTTGCTTGTTGGTCTCTGTTCGTTCGTTTGGTCAACCAACCAACCAGTGTCTCTTGGTTTTCTCTTTACTTGTGCGTACACCCTACAGCAAGCCTGTTTATATGGTCGCACAGTAACTAGTTTGTGACATTCAAATTGTTATATATTATTCATACCTACATAAGTGGAGTTAGTGCTGGGTTGTATTCTTGGATATTTATAGTTCATACTACTGCCGCTAGGGGCGCTCTGTACATACAAGAATACATAGAAAACCTTTATTCTTTCATAACTTTTTTAAATATTTCTCAATTTCCGTGGTTCGTTTGGACATTCATGCACTGTATATCAATTTTCCTTTGTGCTTATCGATAGTCCGTGTTACTGCCGATAGGGGGCGCTCTGCAAATACGAAAACCCTTAGTTTTTTCAATATATCTGTAGATTTTCGGGGGTTTTGTTGTCTTTTTGGCTATTTGTCAACTGACTTTGCTGACTTTAGTGGTTCTCATCCGTAGTTCAGCTTTTCGCCACTAGGTGTCCACCTCAAAACTTTTTCTGCATTTTTTCAAATTTCTTCCAGGTTTTTCGTAACATATTCAGCAATTTCATTTGAATTCTGATAGCTTCTGCTATTTTTATAGTAGAAAGCGGGGAAAATATCCTTTTTTCAACTGTTTTCCATAAAATCTTCATAAATTCGTTACGAAAATCATATTTCTTCCTAGTCTCACTGCTCTTCATTTTCCGAAAGGTATTTCCGTATTTTTGATTATCTTTCCTCCTTCTTTTACTGACACATCATGTCCTTGGAGGCCTTTATTCGTCATGCTGACCGTCTGGTCACCTTTAATGCCGACGTGGTTGGTGGTAATGTCCCTTTGACGTCTTCTCAATTCGTACACATCCACATTACCGAAGTTAAGGCCATGTGGGCTGAGATCAAGTCGGCGTTTGAGAAATTCATGGTCGATCGAGACAATGAAGAACAGAGTGTAGAAGATGAAGAACAGGAAGAGGGTGCAGACGCTGCTTCAGAGCTTGAGACGTTCAAAGCGAAATACAATAGCGCCTATGTCACTTATTGTGAGTGCTTGGGCCGCCTGATTCAGTTGTCTGAAGATTTCCAGAGTCAGACAGTTTCCAAAGATCCCTCTGTTTCTCCTCCGAATCCACCCCAGAGTCCCAGGTCGAGTGTGAGTCACAACCACAGTTCTAATTATTCGTTCAACCTTCCTCCATGTGATATCGAAGTCTTCAACGGCGATTATATGTCATGGCCGACATTCCGGGACATGTTCACGGCCGTGTATATCAAGAATTCTGCGCTCAGTCCGGTTGAGCGGTTGTTTCATTTGAACCAGAAGACTTCAGGTGAAGCTAGGGATATAGTTCGACGTTCACCTTTGACCAATGAAGGTTTCCAGCTCGCTTGGAAGAACTTGTCCGATCGTTTCGAAAATAAACGTATTCTGATTAATGGCCAATTAAAGGTCTTATTCAATCTTACATCTATTGAATCCGAGTCTCCGAGTGCAATTAAGTGATTGCAACGAGACATAAATTCTTGTATTTCTGCGCTATCTCTGTATGATGTGGACGTCAAAAGTTGGGAACCAATATTCGTTTTCCTTTGTTCAAATCGCCTTCCTGACTCAACTTTGACGCTGTGGGAACAAGGTTTGGCTGATAAGACCGTCATTCCCAAGTGGACCGACCTTGATTCTTTCCTTACGAATCGGTATCGTACCCTTGAATCCGTTTCCAAAATTCGCAATCATTCGAGGTCAGATGATCATAAACCTAAATCCAGTTTCTGTTCTAAAAGTTCGAGGCTCAGCTCTTTTCAAACCAATGTTACAGCTCCGAAATGTCCTTTATGTACAAATTCCATTCACGTTATTCGAAAATGTCCTAGATTCATTGCAATGGACGTGCAACAGCGTGTGGCTGAAATAAAGAAATAAGGCCTTTGTCTAAATTGTTTCTCGAAAACTCACCATATTAAAAACTGTTCCAGCACGAATAATTGTTTCGAATGTCAGAGGAGGCACAACACTATGCTTCATGATCCTTCTTCCGGTAGTTATTCACCCAGTATGCCCGCAAGCTCTACAAATTTGAGTCCAAACTCCATTCCAATTTCTCCTAATCTTGTACAGTCCACTAGTTCAGTGGGTGGAGTAATTCAAACATGTTTCACTTCCAATTCTGGGGGAGTTCTGCTGGGGACTGCGTTGGTGAATGTGTTCCACTTAGGAGTAGAATATCAGGCTCGCATACTCCTAGATTCAGGTTCTCAAGGAACATTCATATCTGAACGGTTCTTCAACAAATTGAAACTTCCTTACGAGCGTACAAACGTTCAGATTTCTGGCCTCAATAATTCGACAGCAGCTTCTGTGCGAAAGATATGTTCTTTGGTGTTGTGCTCCCGATTTGATTATTCAGTTCAAATTTCCGTTCAAGCGTTCGTGGTTCCGCATTTGTCTGGAAACCTTCCTGCCCACACATTACCATCATCATTATTCTCTCGGATTCCTCAAATTACCCTGGCTGATCCGCACTTCTTTCAAAGTTCTAACATCGACATTCTGATAGGCAGTGACTTCCTTCCTGGTATAATGCGCGCTGGGGTAATGCGGAATATTTGCGATACATTGATGTGTCAAGAGACCATATTTGGATGGATTCTGACTGGGCCTATTCCTAATTCTTCTCCTCCCTCTACTCTAATTTCGAATTTTTGTGAAGTCACCTTCGATAGAGAGATTTGTAGTTTCACGGAGGTACAGAATTTCCCTAGGGGAAAGTTTCCTTCAGACTACGAGAAGTGTTGGGAGGTGCGCTATATTTCTACTACAAAGAGGAATGAAGATGATCGGCACGTTGTGCGTCTTCCTTTAATGCAAGGGTTTCCAGCAAAGATGAGCCTTGGTCAATCTCGTTCAAGAGCTGTAACGCTGTTTCTTCGCAATGAGATTCGTCTATTCCACAACTCCGATTTCAAAAAAGAGTATTATCAGGTACTCAAAGAGCACGTTCAATTTAAATATATGGTTCCAGTTTCAGCGGACATCGTAAAAATGTACCGCCAGATTCTTGTTCATCCAGATCATACTCCATTTCAAAGAATTATATTCCGCAACCACCCAGGTGAGGCCATTCATGATTTCGAGCTACAACCTGCCACCCTCGGTGTCACTTGTTCTCCGTACTTGGCTATTCGCACTTTTCTCCAACTAGCTGATGATGTCCAACATCAGTATCCGAATGCTAGCGAGATTTTTCATAACTTCATGTACGTAGATAATGTGCGGTTTGACGCGCACTCAGTTTCAGCTGCAATCCAGTCTAGAATTGCGCTCAAATCGGCGCTGGAATCAGTCGTCCTTTCCTTTCGGAAATGTACAACCATCTGGAGAGATATTCCTACAGATCTTCCCAATAATCATTTGCTTCATTACAACTTTCTGAACCTCGACGACCATAGCACGGCCAAACCATTCGGAATTCGGTGGGACTTTAGTTCTGATTCTTTCATCTTTATCCCAACACCGTTTCCGTCTCCACGCTCATATACAAAAAGGGAGACGCTCTCTCAGATCTCCACTTTATTCTATCCTTCTGGCTGGCTTTCGCCATGTATCGTTGTGGCAAAAAATTTAACGCAAATAATATTGTCTGATTGTTCTGGCTTGGATGATGTCCTTAATCCCAACACATTGTCCGAGTGGAAGATGTTCCAATCAATTTATTCAATCCTTCATAAAGTTCAAGTTCCGAGGCTCCATTTTATTCAGTTTCATGGCTTTTGCAATGCATTCAAAAAGGCATATGCAGCCATTTTACACGTGCTAATAGCTAGAGGTACGTCCGTATTCCCTCACCTGGTGTATTCCGAGATAAGAGTTGCTTCAGTGAAACCACTGTCCGTTCCAAGCCTATCCATCCTTTCCATTATTTCCAATGAATTTCACCAATAAAATTAACTATCATTCGAATGCACTATTGTTTCCTATTCTCCCCGAAAGCACCAACTTCCTTTTCATCTAGATCAGTATGCAGTGACTATGGATACGGAACGTTTATACACCTCTGGAGTACTCACCCTGAAGAAAGATGGCATCCTGGTACCAGTAATATTACAGCTATATTTTACATATACTTAAATTTCTTACTTTTTTGTAAACCAGAGAGAGTGCAAGTCTAACAATTTTTGGTTCTTTTTCATTAGTTGCAGTTACTGCAAGGGGCCCGGTAATGTTAACGTCAAAGTTAACTGTGCTGGTCACCCTATTTTCCTTTTCATATTTTCAGTTCTTTACTGCTGCATTTGTATCTCTCTCTTGGTACTAAATACAAAAGTTCTCATTTCCTAAGGGTTTTTCTTTTCTCTCCATTGTAAATAAAATCACTTGTATTTTAACCTGCAAACGTAATCGTTGTTCCTGGTAAGATTAGTTTCCAAAACCACCAAATTTCTTGAAATAAACTTCCACTATTGTTCAATTCCTTCGCCTAAAAATCTTGTGTTTTTTCTTTCATTTCTTTTCCATATCATCCCGAGGGGAAATTCTTTCTAATTCGAAGAAAGTTATTTCCATTTCACCACAACAATTAACCATCCCAGCATTTCTAAGAAAATCCAAAATTTGGCATTTTCAATATGGAAATCCATACAAAACAATAAAATGCAATTAGAACTCATGTTCGGTCATTTGGTAGCTTCTTGCTTCTTGGCGACCCTCAACCCACCCAAAAGCAGCATCAGTCAAAACATAATATTGTGTTGAACTAGCAAGTATACGCTCCTTCGTTAACGAAAACCGATCCTAATTGTGAAAGGGAATTTCAAACGACATCAATTTACACTAATGAAAATGGTCTACATCGGTGCACATTCTATATAGCCCACAGACATTTGTCACCACAGGTTTCATGTACTTCCGGATTTTCGATATTTTTAGGGTTTTTGCCTCATTATCTCACCAAAATGGCTGGCATATGGAAATAACTCTTGTTTGTAGTAAGCGCGTCCCCAGCGAATTGTCAGTACAGGTCCACGTTTTAATATAGCCCCATAGAACAATAAATCCCTATTTTCGGTATTTTTAAGGTTTAATCCATTATCTCACCCAAATGTCTGAAAATGGGTAATAATTCATCGGGATTTTGGGATCGCACAGAGGGGTGAAATTTCAAAAAACGGCGATTAAGTCAAAAAATTTAATTCTGTTTTTAAAATTAAATTAAATTTTCTTGTATTTAAAGTGTATTTTTTTCTAGACATCAAAAGTGACCATTATAGAACGGAATCGTAAACTTCAGATAGCTATCAGAATTTTAGAAAAATATAATTATATTAAAAGTAGTTTAGAAACATATTCATATTTAATGTAAAATGTATCCGTATTCTTGAAAAGGATATAGATTATTCAAAAAGTGGCGGCAGGTAGCGCGATAACGATAATTTTGTATTTTAGTCCTGAGTGTCGTCTTTCGAAATCAACTAAAAACTCGTGCCGTTTTTTGCCGTTATTTTTTATTGAAGAAATTGTGAAAATAGTCATTCAATAAAAATCTGGGAATTTTGAACATAATATATTTTGTACTCGTTATAGGAACTATGGCTGTTATTTTTATAATGTATTTGTTGTTTAGCGATGTGTTATTTGTGTTTACTCTACGGACGACAAACTATTATAGATCGTCGAGGTGATATTGTTCTTGGAAATTTAGGATAATTTCTGTTCAGAAAGTATTCCCGTTTGTGCACATAGAACAGCTGTATATACTTTTCACACACTTAGAAATATATTTTGCTGTACACTTATTAGGCACCACTATAATAAACTGTTTAAACCTAATTTTAACGATATCTATTCCAACATTTTTAAAAATTCTCCCAAAGGAATAGGTAAGATCTTCAAAATATTTTAAAAATTCCCCCAAATGAATGGGTAAGATCTTCAAAAAATGTCAAATTTGACTTCTGCTGTATATGGAGTTTATTCCAAAACGAGAATATATGGGGAAGATGTTTCGTAAAAATACTTTTAATCCCTTCAAGATGCACGATTTACAATTGAAGCAACTTTAGTTGCACTATATACCTAAAATGTTCAAAAAACTCCAAATTTGACTGTACCTTTATATGGGGGCGACACGAAAACATTAACCTATATTGAAACATTTTCCCACGATGAATTCTTAGGCACTCAGAACTATAAATTCTAATTTGCAGAAAAATATACTAAAAAATGTGGTCAAGACCCATGAAATACATGAAATCGGAGATACCCTTATATGAGATCTACATTAAAATATTGATATAACTTTATAATTCATTGCCAAGTATTAGCTTAACCAATAATTGAACATATTAGAAGATTTTAGCCTAATCAAATAAGAAATGTAGACAAAACCATAGAAACACTTCATATTTTTTATGGTACCCATTTATGATGGCTTTGAAGACACCTCTCCAATCCCTTAATATGTACCAAAACTGTGTTCCGTTATACTGTTTGAGGCGTAAACATTCCAAAACAAGTAAAAAAGCATTAAGTTCGGCCGGGCCGAACTTTTCATACCCTCCACCATAAAATATTCTGAACTAAAATGGAATAATTACTTTTCATTCCTGTCCCCAACTTTATGTGGGTACGTTAAAATGTCAGATAATGTTTATGTACATTTATGCTTCATTCGGGAGGCCCTTTTTTATGGTGCCTATATCTAACTATGTATGTTGACAATTTTTGTGGGCTAGAAATTGGGAGGTACTGTTATATAGGGGTTATAATAAAACATGGGCCTATGTTGACAGTTTTTGATGGGAGCCTTTAATGTCAAATAACTCCTAATTCGGTTAAAAAATTTAGCTAGAATCTTCAAAATATCGAAAATCGGTACATAACGTGGGAACTTCAAATGTCATTAACAGCTAGTTCGGAGGTATCTGGGCTATACGAAAATATGAACTTAAATGAACCGTTATATGGGGGCTATACCAAAACGTGGACCTATGTCCACAAGTTTTGTCATATAAGTTTATTGACATTTAAGAACTTTAAATGTCAAATTATAGCTACATCGGTCTGAAAATGTAGCTACAAACGTCAAAACACCGCAAATCGGGGGTACCGTTATATGGGGGCTATACCAAAACGTGGACCTATGTCCACAAGTTTTGTTATATAAGTTTATTGACACTTAAGAACCCTAAGTGTCAAAATATAGCTAAATCGGTCTGAAAATGTAGCTAAAACTGTCAAAATACCGTAAATCGGGGGGTACCGTTATATGGGGGCTATACCGAAACGTGGACCTATGTCCACAACTTTTGTTATATAAGTTTATTGACATTTAGGAACCCTAAATGTCAAATTATAGCTACATCGGTCTGAAAATGTAGTTAAAAACGTCAAAATACCGCAAATCGGAGGGTACCGTTATATGGGGGCTATACCAAAACGTGGACCTATGTCCACAACTTTTGTTATATAAGTTTATTGACACTTAAGAACCCTAAGTGTCAAAATATAGCTAAATCGGTCTGAAAATGTAGCTAAAACTGTCAAATCGGGGGGTACCGTTATATAGGGGCTATACCAAAACGTGGACCTATGTCCACAACTTTTGTTATATAAGTTTATTGACACTTAAGAACCCTAAATGTCAAATTATAGCTAAATCGGTCTGAAAATGTAGCTAAAAACGTCAAAATACCGCAAATCGGGGGGTACCGTTATATGGGGGCTATACCAAAACGTGGACCTATGTCCACAAGTTTTGTTATATATGTTTATTGACACTTAAGAACCCTAAATGTCACATTATACCCAAATCGGTCTGAAAATGTAGCTAAAAACATCAAAACACCGTAAATTGGGGGGTACCGTTATATGGGGGCTATACCAAAACGTGGACCGATATATCCCATCTTCGAACTTGATCTTCCGACGGCTAAAAAAATGGTATTCCCCAATTTTCAGCGAAATCGGTCAACAAATGCGGCCTGTATGTTGCGAACGGACGGACGGACGGACGGACGGACGGACATGCATAAATCGACTCAGAAAGTGATTCTATGTATATCCCTAGAAGAAACTATGGGTCTATCTCGCTTCCTTTTGTATGTTACATACAAATGCACTAACACATAATACCCCTTACCACATAGTGGTGTAGGGTATAAATATTAAAATTAGA
Source organism: Musca autumnalis (assembly GCF_047663935.1). Classification (NCBI taxonomy): domain Eukaryota; kingdom Metazoa; phylum Arthropoda; class Insecta; order Diptera; family Muscidae; genus Musca; species Musca autumnalis. Next base: position 131,597,861 of record NW_027411644.1, read on the forward strand.
CCACCCAAATGCTTCCCTGAATTAATCTCCGTTTTTTGAGATCTCACCCTACTGTGCATCGTTGGGATGGATTTTGATATAGCCCACATATAACGGTACCTCCCGATTTTAGATATTTTTTATTATTCCACAACCACCGATATTATCCCACAGACATGGCTGAAATTTTTGTGATTTTTGTACCAAAATTCAAGGTATCTACTTCAATTAACTGCTAGAATCTGTTTCTTTCTGTGAATCAGAATTCATTCTGATTATTCAATAGAAAACTTTTTCATTTTTCGTATAATGTTGATATTTGAGGAAGATTTATTAAATTACAGTTTTAAAGTCCGTTGGTGAATTTCCCATATCGATGGCGAAGCTGTGAGGTAGGTGGGAAGCTTAGCCACTTTTTAGACATTTTGTAAATTCTCGAAAACTATATCTTTAAAAAAAATTAAGCATTTATATACCAAAACTTATAGTCAAGATATGCTAATATTTTTAACAAAAATAATATTTGAAAAATCTTTAACGGTGGCCGATATGAGAAAATTTTGAACAAAAACATGGCAAAGGCGCCCCATGTACATACATACATACATTTTAATTTGAAAAATATTTTGTGTAAAATTTAGAGTTGTGTCAATCTAGTTCAATTAAACGATCTACTTCACTATGCACTTCTAATGACCCACATCGTTTGTATGAAGAAACTGCGTAAACATAATATCAATCTTTAGTTTGTGTAACGTTATTAGATTGCCCAACTTTACTACAATGGTCCTGAAATTACCACTGTAGGTACAATTTAGACGAATATTTCCTCCAACATCGTCATTATTCAACAGACCGCCTAATTTTCACTATCCTTAGTCGAATGTCAGGTTATAAAGGGCAGAGATAACAAAGTGTATATTTGATTCAGGCATTTTACTATAATTTGAGGTTGGCAAAACAAGTTGAAGAATCCAGACTTAATAAAATGTAAAATGTATACTTTTTTATTCAGGACTTTTATTATTCTTTGAGTACAATTGCTGCCATAATTTTGTTGTCTCCACTTCAAGGATGAATGTCATATAACAAGGATATTATGAGATAATTATATAATAACGAAGGCTTATATTCAATTTTTCCCTTGTGGTACATTTTGAATGAAATATTTATCAATTGTAAGTAATTTTGTACTTATTTAAAAACGGGTTTTAAACCGGTAAACCGGTTTTGAAAATTTTTGAAAACCGGTTAAATAGGAGTTCAATCCTTTACAAATGTCATCAGGGAAGATACGCCAGGATCGTACAATCATCCGCTTACGTTACGATCTCGATGCCAAGTGGAGGGGGTGGAATCCATTTCCGGAGATATCACCCCACCTTGGGGAACTCCCTGTTTCACTCTACGGCGCTTGGACTTTTTGTGCCTGAATTCCGCGTACAACTGTCAACCACACACATAATTGATTATCCAACGTTTCAGACTTGGCCGGAGGGTTGTCTGCTCAATGTCCTCAAACAGCGTGGAGTACCTGACAGTATCAAAGTCAAGCGCCAACCTGCCCATTTGCCAGACCTCGGGAACTCCCAGTTCATACAGCTGTTTTTGCATTACCATGCAGATTCTATCAGGGACCAACGCTTTAGATGATTTAGCGTTCCTGGTGGCATTCAAAACATCATCCATTGTAAACTGTAGTGGTTTATCCTCGACAGGAGTAGTACTCTTCTTTCCGCACTGTCACTGTGATGTGCATTAACGTCCCCCAGGACCAGACGATTGTGACCTTCCAAAAGCGGGCTAATGTCAGGCTCGTAATCTGAGATACACCTATTTCTCGGCGGGATGTATACGTTCCGCAACTCTACCTCGGCAGTTCCACACGTGACTGCTACACCCATACACTCCATGTACCGATCATTAGACACAGGCTCAAACGAGATAGGTCTGTATTGAACAGACTGGTGCAAATGGAAAGCTAACCATCGCAACGTTGTAAGCTGCAGTTGTGAGCTTGGTTTCTTGCACCGCCGCGACCTTGGTATTCTTCCGACTCATGACGTCCAATATTTTCTCGATCTTACCTCTGAGTCCATAGCAAATAATTTGCAAAAAGGATGCATTTTCAGGGATTGGGAAATCAACGGCTGGTGTTAAATGGTGCGTTGTTGTTGTGACAGTGTTTATTGTTGTATTTAAGCGACTGCAATATCCTAAGCGTAGTTGAGCCAAAACTTGGGTGCCACCGTGGTGCAATGGTATGCACACCCGCATTGCACGCTGAAGGTCGTGGTTTCGATTCCCCGGCCAGTCAACATCAAAATTTTCAACGGTGGCAAAATACCCCTCAGTAATGTTGGCGACATTTCCTAAGTATTTCAGCCATGTAAAACTTCTCTACAAGTGGCGTCTCAGACGCCGTTCGGACTCGGCGATAAACTGTAGGTCCCATATCATTGAGCTAATATGAATCGGGGTGCACTCATTGATATGAGAGAAGTCTCCTTTGTCCCGTATGGGATGTTTGTGAACCAATTATATTATATACTAGCAAAATGCCCGCTACTTCGTATGCGGAAAGGATATAAAAACAACAAATAAACAATATATAATATGGAAATGACAAACACTGAAAATTTGGTCGCACTAATACCAATTTTAATCAATATTTATTTTTATCTTAGTACTGTACGTACCCCTTAAGTTCGTTTTTAAAAAAGATCAGCCGTATCTCACCCTTACACATTAACAGCGAGATCAACGTTGCACACCAATACACACCCTAACTCCAAAAAATAAAAATTCCAGCACTGTTCCTACACCCAAAAACAAATTGAGTACCATTAAGTAATTTTCGTATACTTATGGTACGTATTTCGACGACATATCTCAGCCATACACGGACATTAATACAAAATAATTACAGTAAATTCCATAATAATTACAGTAATTCCAAATCTCAAGATTCCAGCTGTATCCGTTCGTCCAATTCCAAATTGTACCAAACTTAGTATCAAGTCGAACTCTTCGTACCCATAAGAAAGATTTTCCAAAACTACCTCAATCCTTCACTTTAGTAGTAATCTTACTTCCAAATTTCAGGATTCAAACTCTATCCGTTAAACCAAATTAAAATTGTACTAAACTTAGAACAATTTAGAATTTTCGTACCAATTTTCAAAACTTCCTCAGCGCAACAGGGCTACAATAATCATACTTTCAAATTGCAGGATTCCACCGCTATCCGTTCACCTACATACAAATTGTACTAAATTTAGTACCATTTAGTGCTTTTCGTAACCATAAGTTTGCTTTTTCAAAACAACCTGAATCCTACTCTTCGACTGTAATCGTAATTCCAAATTTCAGGATTCCAGCTCTATTAATTCACCCGAATCCAAATTGTATCAAATTTAGTACCATTTCTTTCCCAAACAAAAATTTCAGGATTCCAGCTCTACCCGTTCACCCAAATCCACATTGTACCATATTTAGTACCATTTAGTACTTCTCGTACGCACACGTACGACTTTTCAAAATTTCCTCAATACTACACTCCTACAGTAATCTTAATTCCTAATTCCAACACTATCCGTTTACTAAAATTCAAATTGTACCGAATTTAGTGCTTTCTGTACCCATAAGTACGAATTTCCAAAACTACCTCAATTCTACTGTCCGACAGTAATCTTAGTTCCAAATTTCAGAATTCCAGCTTTATCCGTTCATCCAAATCCAAATTGTACCAAATTTAGTACCATTTAGTACTTTTCGTACTCAAAGGTACGAATTTCTAAAACTATCTCAATCCTACACCCCTACAGTAATCTTAATTCAAAACTTTAGGATTCCAGCTCTATCCGTTCACCCAAATCCAAATTTAGTACTGCTCGTAATCATAAATACGAACTTCCAAAACCATTTCCTTATTTCAACGCCATTTCCCAACCTTGATACTTAAAATTCAGGATTCCAGTTCTATCCGTTCACCCAAATCCAAATTGTAATAAATTTAGTACCATTTAGTACTTTTCGTACACATAAATACGAATTTCCAAAATTTCCCCAATCCTATGATCCAACAGTAATCTCAATTTCAAATTTAAGGATTCCAGCTCTGTCCGTTCACTCGAATCCCTATTGTACCAAATTTAGTACTTTTCGAACACATAAGTACGAATTTCCAAAACCACCCTCATATCTCAGTCCTACACTTCACAGTAATCTTAATTCCAAATTTCAGGTTTCCAGCTACATACATACGTTCACCCAAATCCAAATTGTACTAAATTTAGTACCATTTAGTACTTTTCGTACCCATAAGTACGAATTTTCAAAACTACCTCAATTCTACACCCCACCAGTAATCTCAATTCCAAATTTCGAGATTCCAACTATATCCGTTCACCCAAATCCCCATTGTCCCAAATTTAGTACCATTTAGTACTTTTCATTCACATAAGTAAGAATTTCCAAAACTTCCCCAGTCCTACACTCCAACAGTAGTATCAATTCCAAATTTCAGGAATCCAGCTCTATCCGTTCACTCAAATCCAAATTGTACTAAATTTAGTACCAATTATTACTTTTCGTACACTCAAGTTTCCAAAAACCCTTTGGTGCATCTTTCTTACTCTTCATCAGTGATCCTCAGTCCAAATTTGAGGAATCAAGCCCTATCCGTTCACCCAAATCGAAACTGTACCAAATTTAGTGCTATTTAGTATTTTTCGTACCCTATGTACGAATTTCCAAAACTTCCACAATATTTAACTCCACCAGTAATCTCAGTTCCAAATTTAGAGATTCCAGCGCTATCCGTTCACCCAAATCCCCATTATACAAAATTTAGTTCCATTTAGTACTTTCCGTACACATAAGTACTAATTTCCAAAACCACCTTCATATCTCAATCCTACACTTCAACAGTAATATTAATTCCAAATTTCAGGTTTCCAGCTCTATCCGTTCATTCAAATCCAAATTGTACTAAATTTAGCACCATTTAGTACTTTTTGTACCCATAAGTACGAATTTTCAAAACTACCTCAATCCTACACCCCACCAGTAATCTCAATTCCAAATTTCGAGATTCCAGCTATTATCCGTTCACCCAAAACCCCATTGTATCAAATTTAGTACCATTTAGTACTTTTCATACACATAAGTACGAATTTCCAAAAGTTCTTCAATCCTACACTCCAACAGTAATCTCAATTCCAAATATCAGGATTCCAGCTCTATCCGTTCACCCAAATCCCTATTGTACCAAATTTAGTACTATTTAGTACTTTTCGTACACATAAGCACGAATTTCCAAAACTACCCTCATATCTCAATCCTACACTACAACAGTAACCTTAATTCCAAATTTCAGGTTTCCAGCTCTTTACGTTCACCCAAATCTAAATTGTACTAAATTTAGTACTTTTCGTACACATGATTGGTAATTTTCCAAACCATTTCCTTTTAGAAGCACCACTTCCCGACCTTGATTTCCATACCAAATTCCTATATTCCTATATTCCTGGGGCCTATTATTGATTTCATTAATTATTTAGCGATTTCATCAAATTACAGATTTTGAAATTGAAAATTGAATAGTTATGACTGTACATCTCCATATACGATAAAATTCTTAATTGCAAATAAATCGTGGTAATATGCACAATTCTATTGCACTTTCATTGATTTGCAAACATTTAGTTATTACCAAAAAGTCAGGTCCATACAGTTTTTAGTTGTTGTTATTTCTGGCCGATTTCTGAATTTATTCCCCTAATGTTGTCTTCAACAGCAACTCATTTGTTCATTTGCGTAATTGATGTTTATACACCATTATCACCAACTGCGACATCTGTTGCAATGGAAGATAACAAATGTCTTGTCTTTCTATTATTTAGTGGTTTACGATAAAATAAGTGCGCCTAGAAGTAAACTACAAAATTTGAAATTATGTGTGATCTCTTACGATATCAAGAAGTTATGGCGTTGTTAATTTTACACATGTCTTGCAGAGGGCCAACTAAGTGAATAAGTATGTAATAGTAATGAATAATAAGGATTTTTGTTGTTGTTATTTTTTGTGGTTCCAGGACGAATTTTCTAAAACCCGGCCTTATCTCGCACATTTGCATCAACAGTGACCCACTGGTAAAATTTCAAGCTCCTAGCTTTAGCCGTTTTGGCTGGGCGTTGATGATGAGTCAGTCAGTCAGTCAATCACTTATCACCAAGCTCATTTATATATATAGACTAGCAAAATGCCCGCTACTTCGTATGCGGAAAGCATATAAAAAAACAAATAAACAATATATAATATGGAAATGACAAACACTGAAAATTTGGTCGCACTAATACCAATTTTAATCAATATTTATTTTTATCTTAGTACTGTACGTACCCTTTAAGTTCGATTTTCAAAAAGATCAGCCGTATCTCACCCTTACACATTAACAGCGAGATCAACGTTGCACACCAATACACACCCTAACTCCAAAAAATAAAAATTCCAGCACTGTCCCTACACCCAAAAACAAATTGAGTACCATTAAATAATTTTCGTATACTTATGGTACGTATTTCGACGATATATCTCATCCATACACAGACATTAATACAAAATAATTACAGTAATTCCATAATAATTACAGTATTTCCAAATCTCAAGATTCCAGCTGTATCCGTTCGTCCAATTCCAAATTGTACCAAACTTAGTATCAAGTCAAACTCTTCGTATCCATAAGTAAGATTTTCCAAAACTACCTCAATCCTTCACTTTAGTAGTAATCTTACTTCCAAATTTCAGGATTCAAACTCTATCCGTTAAACCAAATTAATATTGTACAAAATTTAGAACAATTTAGAATTGTCGTACCAATTTTCAAACTTCCTCAATGCAACAGGGCTACAATAATCATACTTTCAAATTGCAGGATTCCACCGCTATCCGTTCACCTACATACAAATTGTATTAAATTTAGTACCATAAGTTTGCTTTTTCAAAACAACCTGAATCCTACTCTTCGACTGTAATCGTAATTCCAAATTTCAGGATTCCAGCTCTATTAATTCACCAGAATCCAAAGTGTATCAAATTTAGTACCATTTCATTCCCAAACAAAATTTTCAGGATTCCAGGTCTACACGTTCACCCAAATCTATATTGTCCCATATTTAGTACTTCTCGTACCCATACGTACGACTTTTCAAAATTTCCTCAATACTACACTCCTACAGTAATCTTAATTCCAACACTATCCGTTTACCTAAAATTCAAATTGTACCAAATTTAGTGGTTTTCGTACCCATAAGTACGAATTTCCAAACTACCTCAATTCTACTGTCCGGCAGTAATCTTAGTTCCGTTCATCCAAATCCAAATTGTACCAAATTTAGTACCATTTAGTACTTTTCGTACCCAAAGGTACGAATTTCCAAAACTATCTCAATCCTACACCCCTACAGTAATCTTAATTCAAAACTTTAGGATTCCATCTCTATCCGTTCACCCAAATCCAAATTTATTACTGCTCGTAATCATAAAAACGAACTTCCAAAACCATATCCTTATTTCAACGCCATTTCCCAACCTTGATTCCCATACCAAATTTGAAGCTTCTAGCTTTATCCATTAAAAATATGCAATTGGTACCAAATTTAGAAACTTTTAGTACTTTTCGTACACTTATAGGTCGAGTTTCTAAATACCCTTTGGTACATCTGCCTAACTCTCCACCAATGACCACTCGTTCAAAATTTCAGAATTCTAGCTCTTCGCGTTTGCCTAATACAATGGATTCCATATTTAGTACACTTTAGCACTTTTCGTACCCATAAGTACGAATTTTCAAAACTTCCTCAATTCTACACCCACCAGTAATCTCAATTCCAAATTTCGAGATTCCAACTATATCCGTTCACCCAAATCCCCATTGTCCCAAATTTAGTACTTCTCATTAACATAAGTAAGAATTTCCAAAACTTCCCCAGTCCTACACTCCAACAGTAATATCAATTCCAAATTTCAGGAATCCAGCTCTATCCGTTCACCCAAATCCAAATTGTACTAAATTTAGTACCATTTAGTACTTTTCGTACACTCAAGTTTCCAAAAACCCTTTGGTGCATATTTCTTACTCTTCATCAGTGATCCTCAGTCCAAATTTGAGGAATCAAACTCTATCCGTTCACCCAAATCGAAACTTTACCAAATTTAGTGCTATTTAGTATTTTTCGTACCCTATGTACGAATTTCCAAAACTTCCACAATACTAAACTCCACCAGTAATCTCAGTTCTAAATTCGAGATTCCAGAGCTATCCGTTCACCCAAATACCCATTATACAAAATTTAGTTCCATTTAGTACTTTCAGTACACATAAGTACTAATTTCCAAAACCACCCTCATATCTCAATCCTACACTTCAACAGTAATATTAATTCCAAATTTCAGGTTTCCAGCTCTTTCCTTTCACCCAAATCTAAATTGTACTAAATTTAGTACCTTTTAGTACTATTCGTACACATAAATACGAATTTCCAAAATTTCCCCAATCCTATGCTCCAACAATAATCTCAATTTCAAATTTCAGGATTAGAGCTCTGTCCGTTCACTCGAATCCCTATTGTACCAAATTTAGTACTTTTCGAACACATAAGTGCGAATTTCCAAAACCACCCTCATATCTCAGTCCTACACTTCACAGTAATCTTAATTCCAAATTTCAGGTTTCCAGCTACATACATACGTTCACCCAAATCCAAATTGCACTAAATTTAGTACCATTTAGTACTTTTCGTACCCATAAGTACGAATTTTCAAACTACCTCAATCCTACACCCCACCAGTAATCTCAATTCCAAATTTCGAGATTCCAGCTTTTATCCGTTCACCCAAATCCATATTGTATCAAATTTAGTACTTTTCATACACATAAGTACGAATTTCCAAAAGTTCTTCAATCCTACACTCCAATAGTAATCTCAATTCCAAATATCAGGATTCCAGCTCTATCCGTTCACCCAAATCCCTATTGTACCAAATTTAGTACTATTTATTACTTTTCGTACACATAAGTACTAATTTCCAAAACTACCCTCATATCTCAATCCTACACTTCAACAGTAATATTAATTCCAAATTTCAGGTTTCCAGCTCTATCCGTTCATTCAAATCCAAATTGTACTAAATTTAGTACCATTTAGTACTTTTCGTACCCATAAGTACGAATTTTCAAAACTACCTCAATCCTACACCCCACCTGTAATCTCAATTCCAAATATCGAGATTCCAGATATTATCCGTTCACCCAAATCCCCATTGTATCAAATTTAGTACCATTTAGTACTTTTCATACACATAAGCACGAATTTCCAAAACTATCCTCATATCTCAATCCTACACTACAACAGTAACCTTAATTCCAAATTTCAGGTTTCCAGCTTTTTACGTTCACCCAAATCTAAATTGTACTAAATTTAGTACCATTTAATACTTTTCGTACACATGATTGGTAATTTTCCAAACCATTTCCTTTTAGAAGCACCACTTCCCAACCTTGATTTCCATACCAAATTCCTATATTCCTGGGGCCTATTATTGATTTCATTAATTAGTTATCGATTTCTTTAAATTACAGATTTTGAAATTGAATAGTTATGACTGTACATCTCCATATACGATAAAATTCTTAACTGCAAATAAATAGTGGTAGTATGCACAATTTTATTGCACTTTCATTGATTTGCAAACATTTAGTTATTCACGACATCTGTTGCAATGGAAGATAACAAATGTCTTGTCTTTCTATTATTTAGTGGTTTACGGTAAAATAAGTGCGCCTAGAAGTAAACTACAAATTTTAAATTATGTGTGATCGTTTACGGTATCATGAAGTTATAGCATTGTTAATTTGACACATGTCTTGCAGAGGGCCAACTAAGTGCATAAGTACGTAATAATAATGAAAAATAAGGATTTTTGTTGTTGTTATTTTTTGTGGTTCCAGGACGAATTTTCTAAAACCCGGCCTTATCTCGCACATTTGCATCAAGAGTGACCCACTGGTAAAATTTCAAGCTCCTAGCTTTAGCCGTTTTGGCTGGGCGTTGATGATGAGTCAGTCAGTCAGTCAATCACTTATCACCAAGCTCATTTATATATATAGATAGATAGTTGAGCCAAAACTACTCTGGTTTGTCTTGGCAGCTGGCGCTGCTCAGCTGCGATAGATGGGGGATGTAATCCGAGGACTATATTCACACTATATTTGCTTATGGCCTTAGCAACTGCTAGATATGCCTGTTGATCTAGGGGTTCTCTCCTGTATCGTTGGACCTCTCCCTCTAGATATTCTCCTTGATTTGCCTGAATGTGTCGGGCCTACCTACCAGATGGTGATTGGGATGGCTCTCACTGTAACATCCGAGCAAGTACTGCAACGACAGCATCTCATTGTGTTGCTTTACTGGAAGAAACTTTTGTCTGCTCATGTAGATGGTCCACTGAAGACTTGTTGTTCTCAGGGCGGCACTCTGACAATGCGTATCACATAAATTCGGGGACCAAACTGGCGCCGCATAGCTTACCACAGACCGACTTATAGCGTTATATGTGGTCAAGAAGGCTTCTTCATCTGACCGTAAGTGCTGCCGGCTAGGGACTTGAGGACCTTGTTTTTAAATGTCAGTTTGTCGCAGATAGCTGCGGCATGCGCGTTCGTCGTGAACGAAGTGTCGAATGTGACCTCTAGAATTTTCTGGCAGTTTGTGGTCGGAATTATGCTACCATCGACCACGACATTCAACTCTCTTCTATACTGCGCCGTCCATGTGGTGAACATAGTGGCCGCAGATTAAGTGGCGGATATCTGCATATTCCTAGCGTGGAAAAAATGTGGTAAGATCGGTTAAATAGGAGTTCAGTCTCTCACAGATGTCATGAGGGTAGGTACCTGACGCCAGGATCGTACAATAATCCGCATACGTTACGATCTCAATGCCGTCTGGACGGGCGGAATACAGGGGACATCACCTTGGGCAACTTCCTGTTTAACTCTACGGGGTTTGGACTTCTTGTTCCTGAATTCCACATACGACTGGCGTCCACAAACATAATTGATTATCCAACGTTCTAGTTTGGCCGGAGGGTTGTCTACTCTTTGTCGGCAAACAGCGTGTAGTGCCTGACAGTATCAAAGGCTTTTGATAAGTCAAGCGCCACCATTACTGTTCTGTCACACGGCGGTCTCTGGTTGAGTCTTCGACAAATATGAGTGGAGATGGTGTGCAGCGCTGTTGTCGTGCTGTGCTACCTGCAGAATCCATGCTGATGATCGGCAAATAGATAGCTATTTCTGACACTGGGGAGGACTAAGTCCTCAAGGATCTTGCTACAGGCGGCAAAAGCGAAATCGTTCTATACGACTCACTTTTGCTGGCATCCTTGCCTGACGTCAGTAGCTGGATCACCCTGCCCGTTTTGCAAACTTTGGGAACAATTAGAGTGGCTTGAGAACTTTAGTGAGATACTCAACTCCCGGCTCATTCAACTGTTTCAGAATTACCATGGAGATACCATCAGGGCCCAACGCTTTGGATGATTTAGCGTTCCTGATGACATTCGCAACATCATCCATTGCAAACTGTGGTGGTTCATCCTCGGCGGGAAGAGATCTGATGCGACGTAATACTCTACTTTTCGACCTGCCACTCCCGGGGTGCTCGACAACTGCCGCCAAACGTGACTGAGGACCTATCTTCGCTCATTCCGGGGTTCGAGAGTGACTTGCCCACAATTCACTTATACCGGCTCCAAGGTTGCCACTCTTCAGATGATTTAACCGCTTGTTCCGCTTATGCTCGCCGACCAACCTGTTAACTTCAAGTTCAAGCTGTGATGTTGTCTCGGAAAGTCCTTTCCGCTACCCGAACATCCAAAGGATTGGGCAGTTCTCTGAAGCGGTGAAAACCGGCCAATCAGAGGTGATGCGGCGTTCAGAGGTGATGAAATCGGGTGGTCTGCTAATGGAAACAATTATTGGGAGATGGTCTGTCCAAGGAAAATGCCGGGTTGCCAGGTAACGTCATCTGTCAAACCAGGTGACACGATGGTTATGTTTGGCGAAGTGTGACACTATCCTCTAATTCTGTTAGGGGCGCCCTCATTGACCGAGCAAAACGTAGAGGGGACTGTTTCGTTATCTGACGACGATGAAGTTTCGTAATCTGATGACGATTCACTGCCCAGCAAAAGATCCTTACTAAATAATGGGTTTTTATAGTTCTTTTGGTAGTAGTAACTACTTACAAAACCCCCTACTAACACATTATTTTAACAATGGACATGTCGCACTGAATTACTAGTTATTCTATGATCACTATAATAACTAGTTATTTTGTGCAGGTCGAGCCGGAATAATTTTTTGTCTTGCGTGATTTTTCGTACGACACGATGTGTCACTATCGTGCTATGTTTTTGGGTTAGAAAAATCGCCTTTAAAAGTCGTGTGAAGATAAAGTGCTAAACACGAACAGCCTGTTACGCAATGCCAACAAGAATATAGAAATAATAAATAAAAAATACACCAACTGTATTTTCCGTATAATTGGTAGTGTAATGGTTTTTGCCACTGTGTGTGCATGTTTTGAATGTGTGTCGTTTTTTGTTTGGTATGCCCTGCCCTGCCAACATTTTTTGAAATTTTGGAAGATTGTTTGATCAGATGAATCTTTTGTTATTCCTAACGGCGATCATTTGATGATTGTTTACATTTTTTGACGCAATTCGCCACCCGGGCACAAGTACTTTATTTTAGGGATTCTCAGAAGAGATTCAGGCGAGTTCTTCCGCAATCAAATTGATCTTCCTGGAGAATCGCGAATTATATTTAGGCAATTGAAAATATTAGCAGGGTGGTATATAATATAAATAAAGAAGTATATCAAGTACTTCGTTAGCGGAAAACAACATGAAAATAAAGAGGATAGTAAATTTATAGATTGTTTGCATCGCAATGCGAGTATGGAACATATTAACATTTAAATAAAATTTCAAAATATGTGTATTAGGTACTTAAGCTTGACAGATTTGCATTCAAAAATACAAGTAATGTCGATATAAATCGCACATGCAAAGATAAATAACAAAATTAAAAATAAACAAATTCATAATTTTTTAAAGTATAATACATTTTTTAGTTCATATAATGCCAGTCGTACAAAGTCAATTAATATGTCGTAATTTTCGTACGTCGAAAATACGTCATTTTTAAAAACCCTTCGATAATATATTAATAACTAGCAAAATGCCCGCTACTTCGTATGCGGAAAGGATATAAAAAAAAAACAAATAAACAATATATAATATGGAAATGACAAACACTGAAAATTTGGTCGCACTAATACCAATTTTAATCAATATTTATTTTTATCTTAGTACTGTACGTACCCCTTAAGTTCGTTTTTAAAAAAGATCAGCCGTATCTCACCCTTACACATTAACAGCGAGATCAACGTTGCACACCAATACACACCCTAACTCCAAAAAATAAAAATTCCAGCACTGTTCCTACACCCAAAAACAAATTGAGTACCATTAAGTAATTTTCGTATACTTATGGTACGTATTTCGACGACATATCTCAGCCATACACGGACATTAATACAAAATAATTACAGTAAATTCCATAATAATTACAGTAATTCCAAATCTCAAGATTCCAGCTGTATCCGTTCGTCCAATTCCAAATTGTACCAAACTTAGTATCAAGTCGAACTCTTCGTACCCATAAGAAAGATTTTCCAAAACTACCTCAATCCTTCACTTTAGTAGTAATCTTACTTCCAAATTTCAGGATTCAAACTCTATCCGTTAAACCAAATTAAAATTGTACTAAATTTAGAACAATTTAGAATTTTCGTACCAATTTTCAAAACTTCCTCAACGCAACAGGGCTACAATAATCATACTTTCAAATTGCAGGATTCCACCGCTATCCGTTCACCTACATACAAATTGTACTAAATTAAGTACCATTTAGTGCTTTTCGTAACCATAAGTTTGCTTTTTCAAAACAACCTGAATCCTACTCTTCGACTGTAATCGTAATTCCAAATTTCAGGATTCCAGCTCTATTAATTCACCCGAATCCAAATTGTATCAAATTTAGTACCATTTCTTTCCCAAACAAAAATTTCAGGATTCCAGCTCTACCCGTTCACCCAAATCCACATTGTACCATATTTAGTACCATTTAGTACTTCTCGTACGCACACGTACGACTTTTGAAAATTTCCTCAATACTACACTCCTACAGTAATCTTAATTCCTAATTCCAACACTATCCGTTTACTAAAATTCAAATTGTACCGAATTTAGTGCTTTCTGTACCCATAAGTACGCATTTCCAAAACTACCTCAATTCTACTGCCCGACAGTAATCTTAGTTCCAAATTTCAGAATTCCAGCTTTATCCGTTCATCCAAATCCAAATTGTACCAAATTTAGTACCATTTAGTACTTTTCGTACTCAAAGGTACGAATTTCTAACACTATCTCAATCCTACACCCCTACAGTAATCTTAATTCAAAACTTTAGGATTCCAGCTCTATCCGTTCACCCAAATCCAAATTTAGTACTGCTCGTAATCATAAATACGAACTTCCAAAACCATTTCCTTATTTCAACGCCATTTCCCAACGTTGATACTTAAAATTCAGGATTCCAGTTCTATCCGTTCACCCAAATCCAAATTGTAATAAATTTAGTACCATTTAGTACTTTTCGTACACATAAATACGAATTTCCAAAATTTCCCCAATCCTATGATCCAACAGTAATCTCAATTTCAAATTTCAGGATTCCAGCTCTGTCCGTTCACTCGAATCCCTATTGTACCAAATTTAGTACTTTTCGAACACATAAGTACGAATTTCCAAAACCACCCTCATATCTCAGTCCTACACTTCACAGTAATCTTAATTCCAAATTTCAGGTTTCCAGCTACATACATACGTTCACCCAAATCCAAATTGTACTAAATTTAGTACCATTTAGTACTTTTCGTACCCATAAGTACGAATTTTCAAAACTACCTCAATTCTACACCCCACCAGTAATCTCCATTCCAAATTTCGAGATTCCAACTATATCCGTTCACCCAAATCCCCATTGTCCCAAATTTAGTACCATTTAGTACTTTTCATTCACATAAGTAAGAATTTCCAAAACTTCCCCAGTCCTACACTCCAACAGTAATATCAATTCCAAATTTCAGGAATCCAGCTCTATCCGTTCACTCAAATCCAAATTGTACTAAATTTAGTACCAATTATTACTTTTCGTACACTCAAGTTTCCAAAAACCCTTTGGTGCATCTTTCTTACTCTTCATCAGTGATCCTCAGTCCAAATTTGAGGAATCAAGCCCTATCCGTTCACCGAAATCGAAACTGTACCAAATTTAGTGCTATTTAGTATTTTTCGTACCCTATGTACGAATTTCCAAAACTTCCACAATATTAAACTCCACCAGTAATCTCAGTTCCAAATTTAGAGATTCCAGCGCTATCCGTTCACCCAAATCCCCATTATACAAAATTTAGTTCCATTTAGTACTTTCCGTACACATAAGTACTAATTTCCAAAACCACCTTCATATCTCAATCCTACACTTCAACAGTAATATTTGGCCTGTTCCCGTACTTTATAAAGTGGTAAAAGTCGTAAAAGTTGTAAAAGTCGTAAACGATTTTCATATAAATTTTGTGTAAGGGAACGCAAAATGTGTAAAAGTGGTAAAAATTGTAAAAACTTTTTAGTTCTGGAACAGAGCTATTAATTCCAAATTTCAGGTTTCCAGCTCTATCCGTTCATTCAAATCCAAATTGTACTAAATTTAGCACCATTTAGTACTTTTCGTACCCATAAGTACGAATTTTCAAAACTACCTCAATCCTACACCCCACCAGTAATCTCAATTCCAAATTTCGAGATTCCAGCTATTATCCGTTCACCCAAATCCCCATTGTATCAAATTTAGTACCATTTAGTACTTTTCATACACATAAGTACGAATTTCCAAAAGTTCTTCAATCCTACACTCCAACAGTAATCTCAATTCCAAATATCAGGATTCCAGCTCTATCCGTTCACCCAAATCCCTATTGTACCAAATTTAGTACTATCTAGTACTTTTCGTACACATAAGCACGAATTTCCAAAACTACCCTCATATCTCAATCCTACACTACAACAGTAACCTTAATTCCAAATTTCAGGTTTCCAGCTCTTTACGTTCACCCAAATCTAAATTGTACTAAATTTAGTACTTTTCGTACACATGATTGGTAATTTTCCAAACCATTTCCTTTTAGAAGCACCACTTCCCAACCTTGATTTCCATACCAAATTCCTATATTCATGGGGCCTATTATTGATTTCATTAAAATTACAGATTTTGAAATTGAAAATTGAATAGTTATGACTGTACATCTCCATATACGATAAAATTCTTAATTGCAAATAAATCGTGGTAATATGCACAATTCTATTGCACTTTCATTGATTTGCAAACATTTAGTTATTACCAAAAAGTCAGGTCCATACAGTTTTTAGTTGTTGTTATTTCTGGCCGATTTCTGAATTTATTCCCCTAATGTTGTCTTAAACAGCAACTCATTTGTTCATTTGCGTAATTGATGTTTATACACCATTATCACCAACTGCGACATCTGTTGCAATGGAAGATAACAAATGTCTTGTCTTTCTATTATTTAGTGGTTTACGATAAAATAAGTGCGCCTAGAAGTAAACTACAAAATTTGAAATTATGTGTGATCTCTTACGATTTCAAGAAGTTATGGCATTGTTAATTTTACACATGTCTTGCAGAGGGCCAACTAAGTGAATAAGTACGTAATAGTAATGAAAAATAAGGATTTTTGTTGTTGTTATTTTTTGTGGTTCCAGGACGAATTTTCTAAAACCCGGCCTTATCTCGCACATTTGCATCAACAGTGACCCACTGGTAAAATTTCAAGCTCCTAGCTTTAGCCGTTTTGGCTGGGCGTTGATGATGAGTCAGTCAGTCAGTCAGTCAATCACTTATCACCAAGCTCATTTATATATATAGACTAGCAAAATGCCCGCTACTTCGTATGCGGAAAGCATATAAAAAAACAAATAAACAATATATAATATGGAAATGACAAACACTGAAAATTTGGTCGCACTAATACCAATTTTAATCAATATTTATTTTTATCTTAGTACTGTACGTACCCTTTAAGTTCGATTTTCAAAAAGATCAGCCGTATCTCACCCTTACACATTAACAGCGAGATCAACGTTGCACACCAATACACACCCTAACTCCAAAAAATAAAAATTCCAGCACTGTCCCTACACCCAAAAACAAATTGAGTACCATTAAATAATTTTCGTATACTTATGGTACGTATTTCGACGATATATCTCATCCATACACAGACATTAATACAAAATAATTACAGTAAATTCCATAATAATTACAGTATTTCCAAATCTCAAGATTCCAGCTGTATCCGTTCGTCCAATTCCAAATTGTACCAAACTTAGTATCAAGTCAAACTCTTCGAATCCATAAGTAAGATTTTCCAAAACTACCTCAATCCTTCACTTTAGTAGTAATCTTACTTCCAAATTTCAGGATTCAAACTCTATCCGTTAAACCAAATTAATATTGTACAAAATTTAGAACAATTTAGAATTGTCGTACCAATTTTCAAAACTTCCTCAATGCAACAGGGCTACAATAATCATACTTTCAAATTGCAGGATTCCACCGCTATCCGTTCACCTACATACAAATTGTATTAAATTTAGTACCATAAGTTTGCTTTTTCAAAACAACCTGAATCCTACTCTTCGACTGTAATCGTAATTCCAAATTTCAGGATTCCAGCTCTATTAATTCACCAGAATCCAAAGTGTATCAAATTTAGTACCATTTCATTCCCAAACAAAATTTTCAGGATTCCAGGTCTACACGTTCACCCAAATCTATATTGTCCCATATTTAGTACTTCTCGTACCCATACGTACGACTTTTCAAAATTTCCTCAATACTACACTCCTACAGTAATCTTAATTCCAACACTATCCGTTTACTAAAATTCAAATTGTACCAAATTTAGTGGTTTTCGTACCCATAAGTACGAATTTCCAAACTACCTCAATTCTACTGTCCGGCAGTAATCTTAGTTCCGTTCATCCAAATCCAAATTGTACCAAATTTAGTACCATTTAGTACTTTTCGTACCCAAAGGTACGAATTTCCAAAACTATCTCAATCCTACACCCCTACAGTAATCTTAATTCAAAACTTTAGGATTCCATCTCTATCCGTTCACCCAAATCCAAATTTATTACTGCTCGTAATCATAAAAACGAACTTCCAAAACCATATCCTTATTTCAACGCCATTTCCCAACCTTGATTCCCATACCAAATTTGAAGCTTCTAGCTTTATCCATTAAAAATATGCAATTGGTACCAAATTTAGAAACTTTTAGTACTTTTCGTACACTTATAGGTCGAGTTTCTAAATACCCTTTGGTACATCTGCCTAACTCTCCACCAATGACCACTCGTTCAAAATTTCAGAATTCTAGCTCTTCGCGTTTGCCTAATACAATGGATTCCATATTTAGTACACTTTAGCACTTTTCGTACCCATAAGTACGAATTTTCAAAACTTCCTCAATTCTACACCCACCAGTAATCTCAATTCCAAATTTCGAGATTCCAACTATATCCGTTCACCCAAATCCCCATTGTCCCAAATTTAGTACTTCTCATTAACATAAGTAAGAATTTCCAAAACTTCCCCAGTCCTACACTCCAACAGTAATATCAATTCCAAATTTCAGGAATCCAGCTCTATCCGTTCACCCAAATCCAAATTGTACTAAATTTAGTACCATTTAGTACTTTTCGTACACTCAAGTTTCCAAAAACCCTTTGGTGCATATTTCTTACTCTTCATCAGTGATCCTCAGTCCAAATTTGAGGAATCAAACTCTATCCGTTCACCCAAATCGAAACTTTACCAAATTTAGTGCTATTTAGTATTTTTCGTACCCTATGTACGAATTTCCAAAACTTCCACAATACTAAACTCCACCAGTAATCTCAGTTCTAAATTTCGAGATTCCAGAGCTATCCGTTCACCCAAATACCCATTATACAAAATTTAGTTCCATTTAGTACTTTCAGTACACATAAGTACTAATTTCCAAAACCACCCTCATATCTCAATCCTACACTTCAACAGTAATATTAATTCCAAATTTCAGGTTTCCAGCTCTTTCCTTTCACCCAAATCTAAATTGTACTAAATTTAGTACCTTTTAGTACTATTCGTACACATAAATACGAATTTCCAAAATTTCCCCAATCCTATGCTCCAACAATAATCTCAATTTCAAATTTCAGGATTCGAGCTCTGTCCGTTCACTCGAATCCCTATTGTACCAAATTTAGTACTTTTCGAACACATAAGTGCGAATTTCCAAAACCACCCTCATATCTCAGTCCTACACTTCACAGTAATCTTAATTCCAAATTTCAGGTTTCCAGCTACATACATACGTTCACCCAAATCCAAATTGCACTAAATTTAGTACCATTTAGTACTTTTCGTACCCATAAGTACGAATTTTCAAAACTACCTCAATCCTACACCCCACCAGTAATCTCAATTCCAAATTTCGAGATTCCAGCTTTTATCCGTTCACCCAAATCCATATTGTATCAAATTTAGTACTTTTCATACACATAAGTACGAATTTCCAAAAGTTCTTCAATCCTACACTCCAACAGTAATCTCAATTCCAAATATCAGGATTCCAGCTCTATCCGTTCACCCAAATCCCTGTTGTACCAAATTTAGTACTATTTATTACTTTTCGTACACATAAGTACTAATTTCCAAAACTACCCTCATATCTCAATCCTACACTTCAACAGTAATATTAATTCCAAATTTCAGGTTTACAGCTCTATCCGTTCATTCAAATCCAAATTGTACTAAATTTAGTACCATTTAGTACTTTTCGTACCCATAAGTACGAATTTTCAAAACTACCTCAATCCTACACCCCACCTGTAATCTCAATTCCAAATATCGAGATTCCAGATATTATCCGTTCACCCAAATCCCCATTGTATCAAATTTAGTACCATTTAGTACTTTTCATACACATAAGCACGAATTTCCAAAACTATCCTCATATCTCAATCCTACACTACAACAGTAACCTTAATTCCAAATTTCAGGTTTCCAGCTTTTTACGTTCACCCAAATCTAAATTGTACTAAATTTAGTACCATTTAATACTTTTCGTACACATGATTGGTAATTTTCCAAACCATTTCCTTTTAGAAGCACCACTTCCCAACCTTGATTTCCATACCAAATTCCTATATTCCTGGGGCCTATTATTGATTTCATTAATTAGTTATCGATTTCTTTAAATTACAGATTTTGAAATTGAATAGTTATGACTGTACATCTCCATATACGATAAAATTCTTAACTGCAAATAAATAGTGGTAGTATGCACAATTTTATTGCACTTTCATTGATTTGCAAACATTTAGTTATTCACGACATCTGTTGCAATGGAAGATAACAAATGTCTTGTCTTTCTATTATTTAGTGGTTTACGGTAAAATAAGTGCGCCTAGAAGTAAACTACAAAATTTTAAATTATGTGTGATCGTTTACGGTATCATGAAGTTATAGCATTGTTAATTTGACACATGTCTTGCAGAGGGCCAACTAAGTGCATAAGTACGTAATAATAATGAAAAATAAGGATTTTTGTTGTTGTTATTTTTTGTGGTTCCAGGACGAATTTTCTAAAACCCGGCCTTATCTCGCACATTTGCATCAAGAGTGACCCACTGGTAAAATTTCAAGCTCCTAGCTTTAGCCGTTTTGGCTGGGCGTTGATGATGAGTCAGTCAGTCAGTCAATCACTTATCACCAAGCTCATTTATATATATAGATAATAATTGGTTTCTTTGGTCACTTTGTTTTTATACCCTCCACCATAGGATGGGGGGTATATTAAGTTTGTCATTCCGTTTGTAACTACTCGAAATAATCATTGTAGACCCCACAAACTATATATATTCTTGATCAGCGTGGAATTCTACATCGATATAGGTATGTCCGTCCGTCTGTCCGTATGTGGAAATCACTCTAGCTTCCGAACAGATTGAATTAGGTGGATTGGTATTGAAAGCGGGCTAAGTAGGTCCACGTTTTCGTATAGCCCCTATATAAGGCCCCATATATAGTACGCGTCATTTTAAGATATTTTGAATGTCAGGATCGTACGTAGGGGGGGGGGGGGGGCACGGGGGGCCCGGCCCCCCCCGAAATGGTTTGGTCGAACAAAATTTTTTAAGCTGCTGTAACTAGTTATTGTATTTTTTCCTCATAAAAATGTTTGTATATTTGAAGATTTCATATTAAAACTTAAATTTTCTTAAGTTTCTGAACAGAAAAT
This sequence comes from Musca autumnalis, assembly GCF_047663935.1. Classification (NCBI taxonomy): domain Eukaryota; kingdom Metazoa; phylum Arthropoda; class Insecta; order Diptera; family Muscidae; genus Musca; species Musca autumnalis. The sequence continues at coordinate 131,619,404 of NW_027411644.1, forward strand.
GTACATCATTAACAAGTTTTGTAAGAAAATATTTTGAAAAATTTTGTTTGTAAGCTGTTTTTGAGAGAAACTTCCAATAAAATCTGAATTACTTCTTCATGTCATATCATACCACTATCAAAAGCTAATTCCTTAATGAATATACCCCATGTCTATTATTTATTCGAACTGTATAGAGCTCTCGAGGCTTAAAACGCATCCGGTTATAACAAAAATAACGCATTCAGTATTATGGGAATGGAAATATGTATATAAAAAAACCTATTGAATAAAATGTATGAAAAAACCTATTGAATAAAATGTATGAAGGTCCTTCGTGGACTACATACTGAAAGCCAATTAGAAATTTGTTTTACTGCCATCGCCAAAATTTTGTTATTCTGTTTTAGGCAAATTTGCTGCTAAACAGTATGAGAAAATAATGAAGACAAATGAATTTTTGTGGGTCACATATGTTTGGACGATATTCGTTTCAGCCAAGATGGAAGTACTTACCACCGTCCGTTCGTCTGTATCTCTGTTTGTCTGGCAGGTTGGAACTCATGATAACTCTCGGTCCAAGTTATGGATCTCGTAATGTTTTGTCTAAATTATATTTAAGTCATATCGGTACCTCCGCCATAAAAGTTCAAAAATGTTCACTAAAATGGTCGAAGGGACTAACCGATTCGGTCTAAAATCGAACCTAATATGGTTCGCAAAATTACTTCCAAAAGTACATCAAGGTCCAAGAGAATATGTTTGGACAACATCTTCAGGTCTCTTATACAAGTCTAACATAACTGCAGTTTAAAGACTGTTCGATGATTCTTTGGACATTTTAGTTTACAGCGACATCTTACTTTTCGTGGACAAGTTTATGCTTCCTGACAAAGCTCTAAACACTACGGTGGCCAACTAAAAAGCTTATGGGTGCGGTAACTATCGAGAGGAGTGTCTCCAAATAATTATTAGTGAATAATTATGTGGGGTTCAATAAGGATCGATTGTTGTTTGTAAAAACTATATAGAACTAAGTCCATCAAAGTGTTTGTCATCGAGTCCAAAAACTTCTAACCGTACAATTAAGAAAACAAATTATAACGCTTCTTTTGTAACATAATATTAAAAGTAAAAATAATCCTGGTATTAGAATCTATCTCTTTCGGTAAATAACACTGTGCAACATTTTTAAGGTAATCTTGTGCAAATAATTTGAAGTGAGGATTTTTTTGAAAGTACAGACCCAAAGTACAGAAGACCTAGTTCCGTTTTGTTGAGTCAGATACAGCTTGGATTTTATAGCCCCATCTAAACATTATTAAATATCGACTTTTTAAACAACTCGGGGCTATATCTCTGAAACCAATGCAAATCTTCTTCTGACTTTTGCAGCAAATTTGTAGATAAGGGCCAAAATAAAATATTAGGAGAAATGAAAAAAAAAATTATAATATATCTAAAAATTCCATAATTTGTATACATTTCGCACCATATCTCCAAAACTGTTAAATTTTTCATAATGTTTTCATTTGGAAACATATCAACGACAGCCGATATTCTTAAAACTTAGGCTAAGATCATCGAAATAGTGAAAATCTTGCTATAGCAAAGACAACGGCAATTCTCTGTTGTTGTAAAATTCTGCGATAAACCATAACGTGGACCTGTATGATTAAAAACTTCAATATACTTCAATAAATTTTACATGGCGACATTACCGAACGTGGCCCGATATTGTCTAATTTCAATTCTAAATATCCTACTCTGTAAATATTTAAAACCGTATCCTTAGTCCCAATTTACATTAAACGATTTTTCTTGCGGCAATTTTTCTCGTTCTCTTTTAAACTTGCCTCTTGCGTTTGTACAGGCAATTCTGTTTCTGCAAGTTTTGTTTTCAAAACAATGAAAATAATGTCAAAAACGAAAAATATAAAAGGAATTGCCTGAAAATTGCCGGTACGAGCAAATTTTTTCCACTTCCATACCCCTTACGTGTCTCTCCTACAAACTGAGACTTGCCGCAAGTAAACTCGCCTAATGTAAATTGGGACTAAATATTAGGAATTCTTTCTATTGAATTTATATACTTTGTACCATTATTTCATATAAAATATAGAATAGAATATGTGCCAAAATTTCCAGTCTATCGGACAAAAATTTACCGAGATATGAGCTTTCGAAGGGAAACATTTATTGTGTTTTGTATGTAGCATAGAAACTACAAACGTCTTTTCCTCGAAGTGGCACTTTATATGTTTTTGTGGGACTATTGTACACATAAATCATGTGCTTAACCGAGAGAGTCTAAAAAAAACTGCTGACGGAGTCAGAAAAAATATCAATTTTGTACGGTGTTTTGTTTTTGTTAAAATCGAAATTTTAATTTTAACTGTTCAAAATTTTTAAAAATTGATTTTTTTAATTCCTTTTCGATAATGGACAAGATTATTAGGTTCGTAATGTCCCACAAAAATATATCCTGATCGGTTTATTCTTTTTCAAACTACAGTGGGTACCGCAAACTGCTTTAGTAAAAACAGTGGGAGTGTCTCCAAATAATTATTAGTGAATAATTATGTGGGGTTCAATAAGGATCGATTGTTGTTTGTAAAAACTATATAGAACTAAGTCCATCAAAGTGTTTGTCATCGAGTCCAAAAACTTCTAACCGTACAATTAAGAAAACAAATTATAACGCTTCTTTTGTAACATAATATTAAAAGTAAAAATAATCCTGGTATTAGAATCTATCTCTTTCGGTAAATAACACTGTGCAACATTTTTAAGGTAATCTTGTGCAAATAATTTGAAGTGAGGATTTTTTTGAAAGTACAGACCCAAAGTACAAAAGACCTAGTTCCGTTTTGTTGAGTCAGATACAGCTTGGATTTTATGGCCCCATCTAAACATTATTAAATATCGACTTTTTAAACAACTCGGGGCTATATCTCTGAAACCAATGCAAATCTTCTTCTGACTTTTGCAGCAAATTTGTAGATAAGGGCCAAAATAAAATATTTGGAGAAATGAAAAAAAAAATTATAATATATCTAAAAATTCCATAATTTGTATACATTTCGCACCATATCTCCAAAACTGTTAAATTTTTCATAATGTTTTCATTTGGAAACATATCAACGACAGCCGATATTCTTAAAACTTAGGCTAAGATCATCGAAATAGTGAAAATCTTGCTATAGCAAAGACAACGGCAATTCTCTGTTGTTGTAAAATTCTGCGATAAACCATAACGTGGACCTGTATGATTAAAAACTTCAATATACTTCAATAAATTTTACATGGCGACATTACCGAACGTGGCCCGATATTGTCTAATTTCAATTCTAAATATCCTACTCTGTAAATATTTAAAACCGTATCCTTAGTCCCAATTTACATTAAACGATTTTTCTTGCGGCAATTTTTCTCGTTCTCTTTTAAACTTGCCTCTTGCGTTTGTACAGGCAATTCTGTTTCTGCAAGTTTTGTTTTCAAAACAATGAAAATAATGTCAAAAACGAAAAATATAAAAGGAATTGCCTGAAAATTGCCGGTACGAGCAAATTTTTTCCACTTCCATACCCCTTACGTGTCTCTCCTACAAACTGAGACTTGCCGCAAGTAAACTCGCCTAATGTAAATTGGGACTAAATATTAGGAATTCTTTCTATTGAATTTATATACTTTGTACCATTATTTCATATAAAATATAGAATAGAATATGTGCCAAAATTTCCAGTCTATCGGACAAAAATTTACCGAGATATGAGCTTTCGAAGGGAAACATTTATTGTGTTTTGTATGTAGCATAGAAACTAAAAACGTCTTTTCCTCGAAGTGGCACTTTATATGTTTTTGTGGGACTATTGTACACATAAATCATGTGCTTAACCGAGAGAGTCTAAAAAAAACTGCTGACGGAGTCAGAAAAAATATCAATTTTGTACGGTGTTTTGTTTTTGTTAAAATCGAAATTTTAATTTTAACTGTTCAAAATTTTTAAAAATTGATTTTTTTAATTCCTTTTCGATAATGGACAAGATTATTAGGTTCGTAATGTCCCACAAAAATATATGCTGATCGGTTTATTCTTTTTCAAACTACAGTGGGTACCGCAAACTGCTTTAGTAAAAACAGTGCTTTATAAGCGGGCATTTTAATGTAAGATATTAAAAAAAAAAAAATAGAAGGTAAGTTAAGGTTTAATAGATTTTTTATAACAAATGCATGAAAATGGCTTTTCTCATGCTTAAAAGTGGCCATAACCCCTTAAAATAGCTTTACGTAACGCTACACAACATTTGAATTTTTCTAATTTTTGGTGAAGTTGTGCCCCCCCCGAAATGAAATCCTGCGTACGTCCCTGTTGAATGTATTAGTCCCATTTGACCACAGAGTCGGTTGTACCTTTGCATTTTGCGTTTCAAGAGGCTAAGAAACATTTCTACCATAAAATGTTTACATAGGTCCACGTTTTGGTATAGCCCCCCTATAACGCCCCATTTATAGTACGCGTCATTTTAAGATATTTTGAAGGTATTAGCCCCATTTGTGCACCGAATTGGTGGTAATTTGGTATTTTGTGTCTCCAGAGGCTAAAAACATTTCTACCAAAGTTTGTTTATATAGGTCTACGTTTTGGTAGAGCCCCCATATAACGCCCCATATATAGTACGCGTCACTTTAAGATATTTTGAATGTATTAGTCCCATTTGACCACAGAATGGGTTGTAAGTTTGTATTTTGTGTTTCCACAGGCTAAGAAATATTTCTGCCATAAAATGTCTATATAGGTCAAGGTTTTGATATAGACCCCGATTTTCGGTATTTTGTAGGTTTTAGCCTCATTATTGCAGCGAAATGGCTGAAATTTGGTATTTAGTCTTCGTTGGGTGTATAAAACTTTTCCCCGGAAAAGGTATAGGTCCACGCCTTCATATAGCCCCCATAGGACGGCACCTCCCGATTTTCTGTATTTTGAAGGCTGTCGGCTCAATATTCCATCGAAATGGCTGAAATTTGGTGGTTAGTCTTCATTTGGGGTACAAAAAATTCCCTATGAAATTTGTCGGTATAATATTTAATACTTAATGTCCGTTGGTAGAAAAAACTTCACACCTGAAAATTTCCGGTATTGTTCCATGTTGTTATATATCCCCCATAGAAAGATTCCTCCCAATTTTCGGTATTTTGAAAGTTTTAGCCACAATATTCAATGTTTTGTGGTTGCTGGATGGTTGGACAGTTATCGATACTTGAGAAATATCGACATTCAACACTGACAATGTGTACTTCTCTTAAAGTAGAAAATTACAATCACAATCATATGCACTAAGGTACCAATCGTTTATAAAGGAAAATATACCAAAAAAACCAAAAAGTTAAAACACAAAACATGGCAAACATGATCTGAATGTGTGACACCTGTTAAGTAAAAAGAAAATAAAAATAATATAATTACTCCTATGCGAGGGAGAAGTCTCCCTCGTCCCTACTTGGATGTTTGTGGAAAAATTATAAATTATATCTTTTTCACTAAAACTTGGTTTAGACTATACACTTAAACTATCCCTCGCCAGGGGTAACAATCTTGAAGCGATGCGAGGGCTTAAGGTCACAATTTCCTCTACTCAACTACTCTGGAACGTTGAGTGGGGGAAATTGTGACCGACCAAAGGTTACCCACGTAGTGATCTCCTACCAACTAGAGATCCCCTAACGCCGGGGTGTCAGGCGAACTCGTGCCTATCGGTGTTCAAGGTTTGCAGTTAGGGTTCCAACTGTATTAGAACGGTGCCTCATTGATACCTGGGCGAATCAATGCAGTATAGGCTTAGTTGTCAAGTCCTTGCCATGGTACTGGAGGGCTATGCCATGGTGAACCTCCTATCCCCCATATTTTCAATGACGTATGGAACTCGAAAAATTTAATAAAACCCAAACAAACCCAAATCCCAATGTTGACAACAACTTAGCTATGCCCATGGACTATGATTCCCACAGAACCGGAACTGATGAATCTCGGTCGGACAGGACTAGAAATCCGGAAGGGTACGGACAAGACGGAAAGGTTTCACCGATCCAAAATTTAGTCGATGATAGTCTCACCGAACAAAGTAGACAACTACTCGCCCTTTTGGAACGGACGCTGACCCTAGATCGAACTCAGAGTGAGATCTCTACTATGGACGAGGACAGTTCATCGGACGACGACCTCGACAGAACGGTCGTTCCAGCGACTGTAGCCGCTGATAAACTGGCCTCGGTTCAAGTGGAGACCTCAATACCTGTTGATCCTGGATCATCGTCAGTCCAAAAGAGCCCTTCGTCGGCCGTGGCCGATAGACCTACTCTGCAGAAGCAGAAAGCTACTGAGGAAGGACCCTCGACCAGCCACGAGGCCGAAGCGGCTTCCACTGACTCAGATAAAAATGTACGTCGACTAACCAAGGCTAGGAAGGCGTACCGTAGGTCGATGCACTACTTAAGTGCGTCGGCAGAGATCCCTCGTCCATCTCGCTGAGGGAGCTTAAATTGTTAAAGATCAATCTGAAGGTGGTGAATAAGTTTGAAAAGAACCACCCTCACCTACCCAAGAGAAGTCCACAAGTCAATAAGCTCTCTCTTATCAAGATGAACGAGGAAGAGAAAACGACGCCATCATCGACTCCCACAACCCACAAAAGGATCGATGGTGGATCGGCTCGGCGCTCTAAGGATTTACCTCCATTGAAGCCAGTTATCTCGACAAAGCGCTGCTCCACACAATCTGAGCAGCACTCAAAGTCGTCGGCAATGGATGATAAGGAGGTAAATCCCAATTCAGGAAAGCAGGGGGCTATGAAACCTGGCTCGGCACTGGTCACTGCACCTGGCAGTGTGGCTCCTACCAACATCAACCCAACTCCATCGAACAAATCGGTGAAGCGGGTTAGATCCGGGTAGCAGTCATCGACAGATCTGATCCAGATGGCAGGATCAGTGACAGTCGGTGGCTGCTAATAGAAGATCGTCTGAGGGACATTGTGTTCGCAGGCGAAGGGGAACCACCGAAACATACCCAGTTCGGCAGTGCAGCTTCCTACAGGGGCATCAAGGTCATCTGCTGTGAAAACAAGGAATCCTTGGATTTCCTTGTCAACACAATTGGCGGCCTTGGCGAACTCTGGGAGGGCTGCCAATTGTCGGCTGTCAGTATGAAGGAGATTCCCACCAGACGAGTTTTTTCAGCTTGGGTACCACCACCTGCGGTGGACCCTGCACGAATACTGACGATACTTGGAAGGCAAAACCCCAATCTCCAGACTAGCTCCTGGAAGCTGGTCAGCCACAGTCCGGATAATGGGGGCCTTGTCATTAGGGTGTCGTGAGGGGAAGCTGCACTTTGGACTAGGATGGATCAGGTTCCGCCTAGCCCGAGGACAGTAAAGGAACGTAAGCAGCAGCCGCTTCGCATAATGCAGATCAACCTGCATCACTGCAAAGCGGCTGCTGCTGAACTTCTACTTTCTCTCACGAAGTCCGAGGTTGACATCGCCTTGGTACAGGAACCCTATTTATTTAAGAATAGTGTTGCTGGGCTAAGCGATGGCAACTATACCACCTTCGCCACGTCCAATGGAGACAAGGTAAGAACATGTATAGTTGCCAAAAATAAATTGAAATTAATGTACCTCTCAAATTTTAGCGGAGGAGATGTCACGGCAGTCAAACTGGAAGACCGCTCACACAGAGCCACCATCTTCGCCTCCATATATATGCCGTATGAAAGCCCTGACCCTCCCGGCCAACACGTAGAGAAGCTTGTCAAAGAAATGGGGAGCACTTGCTTCGTCATCTTAGGATGTGATGCCAATGCTCACCACTTCCACTGGGGCAGCAGCGATACGAATGCCAGAGGTGAGTCTGTATTCGATTTTATTTTAAAGTATAATCTCAGAATATGTAATAGGGGAAAGGAGTTTACCTTTCAAAATAGAACCAGAGAGGAGGTTATTGACATAACCTTAATTAATAAAGACGAATCCCTCATTAGTGACTGGAGGGTATCTGAAGAGTGCTCCATTTCGGATCACCGGAAGATCCTCTTTAAAGTCTCTATTGACGGAATTCGACAACCACCACATAGAAATCCACGGAAAACCGACTGGAACAAATTCAATGAGCTAGTAAGCTCCGAGCTGGGAGTATCGCAATACCCCAAAACAGCCAAGGAGCTTGATAGTGCAGTGAATCACGTAACAAAGGTTCTCGTGGATAGCTATGAGACCGCCTGCCCACTAACCCATCCAGGCAGAAGAAGTCAACCGGTCTGGTGGTCAAAAGAACTAGCTAACCTCAGAAGGACTAGCAGAAGGCTCTATAATAAAGCCAACAAAACGAAGTTGTCCACAGATTGGGAGAACTATAAGTTATCTTTCAATAAGTACAACAGCGAAATAAAGAAAGCTAAACGCAGATCATGGGTCTGCTTTAGCGAGTCTATAGAAGGAGTTAAGGACGTTGCAAGATTCCGTAGAGTACCTCGAAGGACCCCAAATCCATAGGGAGTATTAAACGGGATGATGGCACATGGACTAACTCCGGTCTAGAAACCCTTGATCTCCTGGCCAAAACCCACTTTCCTAACTGCATGGATGTAGTGGAGAGCACTAGTGCTCCAATCACTTGCAACCAAGCCACTGGGGATGTGAGCATCATCGAGGAGATCATAAGTCGTCCAAAGATAGCCTGGGCAATTAACACTTTCAAACCCTTTAAATCACCTGGTCCAGACGGTGTTTTCCCTGCCATGCTGCATGCATCGGAGGTATTACTCCCACATCTGGACAATATTTTCAGAGCCTGTCTGTGTTTATCGCTCACTCCGGCTCTATGGAAGGAGGTCACTGTGGCATACATCCCCAAGGCGGGGAAGTCAAGCCATACACTTCCCAAAGACTATAGACCGATCAGCCTGTCTTCCTTTCTTTTGAAAACTTTGGAAAGACTGCTGGACCTTGGAATACGGGCCAGGCTTGGAAATAGTGCTATAAGTTCTGCCCAACATGCCTACACCGAAGGTAAATCGGTGGAAACTGCACTGAATGAGGTCGTGGGCTTCATCGGGAGGAATATGGATGGATCAAACTATACATTAGCAGTCTTTCTCGATATAGAAGGTGCCTTCAATAATGTAAAGCTTGAATCTATCCATAACACACTCTCTAACCTTGGTATTTCCTTTACACTGATCAATTGGATTGACGGAATGCTAAGCTGCAGGATAATCAATTCAAATATCGGTGAGACTTCCATTCGGAAGTCTGTCACCAGGGGCACACCACAAGGTGGCGTTCTATCGCCACTGCTGTGGCTTCTGGTGATTAACGAAATACTCAAAGAATATGATAAACTACGAATAAAAACTATTGCTTATGCCGACGACGTGGTCATTATGACCAGCGGTAAGTTCCCACAAGCATTATCGGAACTCATGCAAGGAGCTCTAGTCAAATTATTAAGATGGGCGCACAACAATGGACTTGGGGTGAATCCGTCTAAGACTGAGCTGGTCCTGTTTACCAAAAAGAGGAAAGTAAAACCATTCACACTACCAATGCTTGATGGGGTTGTTCTGGAGCTGTCTCTTGAAGCCAAGTACCTCGGCATCATCCTGGACCATCAATTAACATGGAAAAGGAATGTCGAAGAACGTGCCAAGAGAGGTCTAATAGCACTCTATTCTTGCAAGAACTCCATAGGTAAGAGCTGGGGACTGAAACCACAGGTCATCCATTGGATTTTTACGATCATAGTTCGCCCAATCCTCACCTATGGTTCTCTGGTATGGTGGAATGCTTTGAGCAAGACGACGCTTCTTCACAAGTTAAACACAGTCCAAAGAGCGGCATCACTGTTAATTACCGGTGCTATGAAAAGCACTCCACAGGCAGCACTCAACGTCCTACTAGATCTTCATCCGTTGAATCTTGTAGTACAAGAGCTGGCAGCCAAGAGTGCTCTCCGTCTCAAAGAGACAAACTCATGGCACAACACAGATTACGGTTATGCCTCTATCTTACGACGATCCGGATTCCAACTGGGATCGGAGGTAATCAGTGATTACATATCACCACAGTTACACTTCGATGAGATTGATGTACGAATACCCCACAGGGAGGCCTGGACTCACAATTCCCCACCTCTACTCGCTATAGAGGTTTATACCGACAAAGAACTATATCCCCTCTCTCCATGAAGAAATCCGATCTAAAATTAATGGTTGGAACAATCACAGGACACTGCAGGATAAGATCCCTAACCTGCAGATGGGATAGAGACACTACCGACTACTGCAGACTATGCGAAGATGAGGAAGAGACGGAGACGATTGAGCACTTATTATGTCGTTGTCCAGTGCTCATGACCAGGAGACTTCGAACGGTGGGTGAACACACCACAACATCTCTGACAACGTTCTGTCAAGTCGAGCCGACGAAACTGCTTCTTTTGGCCAAAGGCCTAAAATGGCTTCAACGAGAACCAACCAATGCGCCTTAGCATGGCAAACTCTCCTCTCTCGCCCCTATATCTAAAACATCCTTTTCAATGACTTCTCTACCAAATTACTCTTTTTTACTTCATTATCTTGCTTAATTCTTTCCTTGACATCTTTCTTCTTTTCCATACATTTCTTCTCTTTCAAACCCCCCCTACAGGATGAACACAATGGACCATAAGGTCTCCGAGTGAAGTGGCTGTCCAATATGACAGCTACGCGTCCTTTAACCTAACCTAACCTATACACTTAAACGAAGATTAAGTGCATTATCCAGATTTATTTGACATACATTGTATGAAAATGACTACTTACATTCGAAAGTATTTGGTTTTGAATCATCTAAGAGAAACTGGCTATTAGTAACTCTGTTCCTTTCGTGCCAGAGACTTCCAGTTTTTAGCACTTTTTAGTCGAAAAGTGTTCTCTCGCTTTTGTAGGGATATATTAGTTCGTTTATATTCCTAATAATTTAAACATCGATATCTCAACCTATAGATTGTGTACAAGTTCCGATACTGTCGAAAGGACTTGTAGGGGCTCAAATTCTACAGAGTAGAAGACGGACAACAATATGACTATGCGCAACTACAACAAACACAACAAGTATTCTGACGATACTTACGTTTTGTTGATTGCAAACTAAAGAAAAAACACAAACTGATTTCAAATTCAATTTATTTGACGCTGTCGGTCAATTTATTAATATTTATTTAAATCCAGAAAGGTTTTAAAGAATTAGTTTTCATAAGTTATTAATTAGACGATCCGCACGTGTAAACTTCAAGAAGAAGAGTGAATCTTTTTGTTGGCGGTGATGAGCTTATCGATTACAACGATTCATCGATGTTTATGAGATCCATATCGATGTCGTCATCGATTGGGTTGGGCCGATTCCCAACATGCCGGGCCCCTTGCACTGGTGCAAATATTAAAATATTGGCAATCTTCTCTAAGGTATTGCAAAGCCGGTCCATAATTTCTGGCTGCATTAGTGGTTGGGTTTAGAGCTTTTCCTTTTCTGCCTCTTGATTATTTGGATTTAGCTGGCCTTTATCTTTTCTTTTTTTCCGACTTCTCAGGTTGTTGCTGAGCTGTTTATGACTCTTCATTTGAAGGTGAATTAGATTGTTGTTGTGGCACAACTAGTTCTTGTTTGTTTCCTTGTTGCTTCTTCTTTTGGCTCTTTTGTTGTTTTGTCGTAGGGTTAGTATTGTTGTTGGCTTTGCCGTTGCTTTTTTTTGCCTTAACTCCACTTAGAATTTGTTGTTGCTGTTGTTTTTGTAGTGTCCTTTGACTCTCATAGGGGTGAAACCTACGCACACCCATGTTACCGCCAGTAACTCCACCGACCATGCCACCCCAAACGTTGCCACCAATCACCGTTGTTACTGTGCAATGCAGCATCGTATGATGGCGTGAACCACACATACGACACCTCCCTGCCCAAGGACAAGGTCTCGCAAAGTGATTACGTCCCAGGCAGTTTATGCAGTATTTATGCATTAGCACAACACTCTCTCTCTGCTCACAACTCATCGCTTTAAATGCTGGACAATACTTCAAATAGTGGTAATCAAAGCATATCATGCATTGTTCGCCTTGCCTCTTACTCATAGTGACAGAACTGCAAGAAATGTATAAAGAGGGACAAAATTGGAGCCATTTAAGGCATGGCCTATTAGTCATAGCCATATTATCTTCAACACATACACATATAACTGTTCTACTGACAATCACTGACTGGAAGTACACATAGTTTCACAATCGGATGAGAAATTATACCTGTTGTAGTTTTAACATCAACTACTCTTAGGTGTTCATCATACCCTTCATGCACTTTTACCACACGTCCCATCTTCCAGTCGTTTGGGAGCAGTAGTTCATCTTTTACCAATACTAGGTAATTTTCTTCCAGATTTCGTTTAGGATATTGCCACTTGTACCTTTTATGCAGCTCGTGGATATACTCGGTTTTCCACCTCTTGCTGAACGTGTGATGGAGAGCTTTAACCTTTTCCCACCGATTTATCAGCGATAAATCCTCCAATGGTATTTCCGGAGCAAATATCAATGTTCCTCCTTTTAGAAAATGGGCAGGTGTTAAAGCCTCCAAATCCTCTGGATCTTCCGACAATGGTGTTAGGGGTCTTGAGTTCAAAACACTCTCTATTCTCACTAAAATTGTAGAGAATTCTTCAAAATTGAACTTCCTATCTTTTATCACCTTTTTGAAATGTGACTTAAAACTTTTTACTCCTGCTTCCCATAATCCCCCCATATGGGGAGCACTAGGAGGAATAAATTTCCATTCAAAGCCATTCACGGTATATTATTCCGAAATTTCTTTAGAAGTCTTTTTGAGAAATTCTTCATACTCTCTTATGAGCACTCGATTGGCACCTACAAAATTTGTTCCATTATCTGACATAAGACATCTTGGCAACCTTCTTCTGCCTATAAATCTTGTAAAAGTAGCAAGAAACGCTTCGGTAGATAGTTCTGAACACGCCTCAAGTTGGATTGCTTTGGTCGCAAAACACACAAATATACATACATAAGCTTTCTGATATGGTGAATTTCTCAAAGTGCCAGCCTTTATTTGGAGCGGCCCTGCAAAATCTGCTCCAACATATGTAAGTGGAAGCGAAAGGGAAGTTATCTCTAAGGGCAAAGCTGCCATTATCTGTGACTTTACTTTTTGCTTGTACCTCGTACAAATCACACAATTATGTATAAACTTCTTAACTGTTCTTCTCACTCTCGGAATATAAAATTGTCTTTGTACTGTGGACATCATAAGTGCTACATCTGCATGAACCAATGTTTCATGGATGAAATCCAAAAATATCTGACATAAATGAGAAGTATTGGGTATTATCATGGGAAATCGCTCATCATATGCAATATTGGCATTAGCTAAACGTCCATTTACTCTAATTACCCCACTCTTATCCAAAAATGGATTCAATGTACGCAAAGGACTCTGTCGTGCTATTGGTCTTGAATTTTCTAAATCACTATATTCCTGTGGGTAATGAAACCTTTGTGCCAATCGAACTAGAACTACCTGCGTGGTTCAATTCATCTTGCGATAGAAGTTTTGCATTGCATTCTCATCTTTTCTCCGCTTATTTGTCATTCTATATATATCTTCTATATATATAAATGAGCTTGGTGATAAGTGATTGACTGACTGACTGACTCATCATCAACGCCCAGCCAAAACGGCTAAAGCTAGGAGCTTGAAATTTTACCAGTGGGTCACTCTTGATGCAAATGTGCGAGATAAGGCCGGGTTTTAGAAAATTCGTCCTGGAACCACAAAAAATAACAACAACAAAAATCCTTATTTTTCATTATTATTACGTACTTATGCACTTAGTTGGCCCTCTGCAAGACATGTGTCAAATTAACAATGCTATAACTTCATGATACCGTAAACGATCACACATAATTTAAAATTTTGTAGTTTACTTCTAGGCGCACTTATTTTACCGTAAACCACTAAATAATAGAAAGACAAGACATTTGTTATCTTCCATTGCAACAGATGTCGTGAATAACTAAATGTTTGCAAATCAATGAAAGTGCAATAAAATTGTGCATACTACCACTATTTATTTGCAGTTAAGAATTTTATCGTATATGGAGATGTACAGTCATAACTATTCAATTTCAAAATCTGTAATTTAAAGAAATCGATAACTAATTAATGAAATCAATAATAGGCCCCAGGAATATAGGAATTTGGTATGGAAATCAAGGTTGGGAAGTGGTGCTTCTAAAAGGAAATGGTTTGGAAAATTACCAATCATGTGTACGAAAAGTATTAAATGGTACTAAATTTAGTACAATTTAGATTTGGGTGAACGTAAAAAGCTGGAAACCTGAAATTTGGAATTAAGGTTACTGTTGTAGTGTAGGATTGAGATATGAGGATAGTTTTGGAAATTCGTGCTTATGTGTATGAAAAGTACTAAATGGTACTAAATTTGATACAATGGGGATTTGGGTGAACGGATAATATCTGGAATCTCGATATTTGGAATTGAGATTACAGGTGGGGTGTAGGATTGAGGTAGTTTTGAAAATTCGTACTTATGGGTACGAAAAGTACTAAATGGTACTAAATTTAGTACAATTTGGATTTGAATGAACGGATAGAGCTGTAAACCTGAAATTTGGAATTAATATTACTGTTGAAGTGTAGGATTGAGATATGAGGGTAGTTTTGGAAATTAGTACTTATGTGTACGAAAAGTAATAAATAGTACTAAATTTGGTACAATAGGGATTTGGGTGAACGGATAGAGCTGGAATCCTGATATTTGGAATTGAGATTACTGTTGGAGTGTAGGATTGAAGAACTTTTGGAAATTCGTACTTATGTGTATGAAAAGTACTAAATTTGATACAATATGGATTTGGGTGAACGGATAAAAGCTGGAATCTCGAAATTTGGAATTGAGATTACTGGTGGGGTGTAGGATTGAGGTAGTTTTGAAAATTCGTACTTATGGGTACGAAAAGTACTAAATGGTACTAAATTTAGTGCAATTTGGATTTGGGTGAACGTATGTATGTAGCTGGAAACCTGAAATTTGGAATTAAGATTACTGTGAAGTGTAGGACTGAGATATGAGGGTGGTTTTGGAAATTCGCACTTATGTGTTCGAAAAGTACTAAATTTGGTACAATAGGGATTCGAGTGAACGGACAGAGCTCGAATCCTGAAATTTGAAATTGAGATTATTGTTGGAGCATAGGATTGGGGAAATTTTGGAAATTCGTATTTATGTGTACGAATAGTACTAAAAGGTACTAAATTTAGTACAATTTAGATTTGGGTGAAAGGAAAGAGCTGGAAACCTGAAATTTGGAATTAATATTACTGTTGAAGTGTAGGATTGAGATATGAGGGTGGTTTTGGAAATTAGTACTTATGTGTACTGAAAGTACTAAATGGAACTAAATTTTGTATAATGGGTATTTGGGTGAACGGATAGCTCTGGAATCTCGAAATTTAGAACTGAGATTACTGGTGGAGTTTAGTATTGTGGAAGTTTTGGAAATTCGTACATAGGGTACGAAAAATACTAAATAGCACTAAATTTGGTAAAGTTTCGATTTGGGTGAACGGATAGAGTTTGATTCCTCAAATTTGGACTGAGGATCACTGATGAAGAGTAAGAAATATGCACCAAAGGGTTTTTGGAAACTTGAGTGTACGAAAAGTACTAAATGGTACTAAATTTAGTACAATTTGGATTTGGGTGAACGGATAGAGCTGGATTCCTGAAATTTGGAATTGATATTACTGTTGGAGTGTAGGACTGGGGAAGTTTTGGAAATTCTTACTTATGTTAATGAGAAGTACTAAATTTGGGACAATGGGGATTTGGGTGAACGGATATAGTTGGAATCTCGAAATTTGGAATTGAGATTACTGGTGGGTGTAGAATTGAGGAAGTTTTGAAAATTCGTACTTATGGGTACGAAAAGTGCTAAAGTGTACTAAATATGGAATCCATTGTATTAGGCAAACGCGAAGAGCTAGAATTCTGAAATTTTGAACGAGTGGTCATTGGTGGAGAGTTAGGCAGATGTACCAAAGGGTATTTAGAAACTCGACCTATAAGTGTACGAAAAGTACTAAAAGTTTCTAAATTTGGTACCAATTGCATATTTTTAATGGATAAAGCTAGAAGCTTCAAATTTGGTATGGGAATCAAGGTTGGGAAATGGCGTTGAAATAAGGATATGGTTTTGGAAGTTCGTTTTTATGATTACGAGCAGTAATAAATTTGGATTTGGGTGAACGGATAGAGATGGAATCCTAAAGTTTTGAATTAAGATTACTGTAGGGGTGTAGGATTGAGATAGTTTTGGAAATTCGTACCTTTGGGTACGAAAAGTACTAAATGGTACTAAATTTGGTACAATTTGGATTTGGATGAACGGAACTAAGATTACTGCCGGACAGTAGAATTGAGGTAGTTTGGAAATTCGTACTTATGGGTACGAAAACCACTAAATTTGGTACAATTTGAATTTTAGTAAACGGATAGTGTTGGAATTAAGATTACTGTAGGAGTGTAGTATTGAGGAAATTTTGAAAAGTCGTACGTATGGGTACGAGAAGTACTAAATATGGGACAATATAGATTTGGGTGAACGTGTAGACCTGGAATCCTGAAAATTTTGTTTGGGATGAAATGGTACTAAATTTGATACACTTTGGATTCTGGTGAATTAATAGAGCTGGAATCCTGAAATTTGGAATTACGATTACAGTCGAAGAGTAGGATTCAGGTTGTTTTGAAAAAGCAAACTTATGGTACTAAATTTAATACAATTTGTATGTAGGTGAACGGATAGCGGTGGAATCCTGCAATTTGAAAGTATGATTATTGTAGCCCTGTTGCATTGAGGAAGTTTTGAAAATTGGTACGACAATTCTAAATTGTTCTAAATTTTGTACAATATTAATTTGGTTTAACGGATAGAGTTTGAATCCTGAAATTTGGAAGTAAGATTACTACTAAAGTGAAGGATTGAGGTAGTTTTGGAAAATCTTACTTATGGATACGAAGAGTTTGACTTGATACTAAGTTTGGTACAATTTGGAATTGGACGAACGGATACAGCTGGAATCTTGAGATTTGGAAATACTGTAATTATTATGGAATTTACTCTAATTATTTTGTATTAATGTCTGTGTATGGATGAGATATATCGTCGAAATACGTACCATAAGTATACGAAAATTATTTAATGGTACTCAATTTGTTTTTGGGTGTAGGGACAGTGCTGGAATTTTTATTTTTTGGAGTTAGGGTGTGTATTGGTGTGCAACGTTGATCTCGCTGTTAATGTGTAAGGGTGAGATACGGCTGATCTTTTTGAAAATCGAACTTAAAGGGTACGTACAGTACTAAGATAAAAATAAATATTGATTAAAATTGGTATTAGTGCGACCAAATTTTCAGTGTTTGTCATTTCCATATTATATATTGTTTATTTGTTTTTTTATATGCTTTCCGCATACGAAGTAGCGGGCATTTTGCTAGTATCTATATATATAAATGAGCTTGGTGATAAGTGACTGACTCATCATCAACGCCCAGCCAAAACGGCTAAAGCTAGGAGCTTGAAATTTTACCAGTGGGTCACTGTTGATGCAAATGTGCGAGATAAGGCCGGGTTTTAGAAAATTCGTCCTGGAACCACAAAAAATAACAACAACAAAAATCCTTATTTTTCATTATTATTACGTACTTATTCACTTAGTTGGCCCTCTGTAAGACATGTGTAAAATTAACAATGCTATAACTTCATAATACCGTAAAAATCACACATAATTTCAAATTTTGTAGTTTACTCCTAGGCGCACTTATTTCATCGTAAACCACTAGATAATAGAAAGACAAGACATTTGTTATCTTCCATTGCAACAGATGTCGCAGTTGATGATCAATTACGCAAAAAATACAAACCGATCCTGATTTTGTTTTCACATAACAGGTGTCGCACAAAAGATTTTCATTCGTAAAAATCCAGTTAGAATAAAAGATTACAAACGATGTATTTGTAAAAATTTTGATTTTCAATTTAAAATTAAAACAAAATTTCGTTCAATAAATAATGTTGGGTTTGGTTTGTTGAACAAATGAGTTGCTGTTCAAGACAACATTAGGGGAATAAATTCAGAAATCGGCCAGAAATAACAACAACTAAAAACTGTATGGACCTGACTTTTTGGTAATAACTAAATGTTTGCGATTTATTTGCAATTAAGAATTTTATCGTATATGGAGATGTACAGTCATAACTATTCAATTTTCAATTTCAAAATCTGTAATTTGAAGAAATCGCTAAATAATTAATGAAATCAATAATAGGCCCCAAACCAGAGACAAAAGATTGGTTCTGTAATTGAAAACGATTTTGGAGTATGTGTGTTACGTGAAAAAGGCAGAAAAGTATTACATAACAAGTATTCATCACGAAGGGTTAGGAAAAAGTTATCTCCCCGCAACATATAAAGCAACGAATCAGATTTGAAGAGAAGATTTCAAGCCCGTTAAAGTACTTTGATGACGTTATATTTTCTGATGAGATGAAAATTATGTTGCGCTATTACGACGGAACCCAAAAAATATGGCGCAACCCTCTCACAGCCCTGGAAAATAAAAATGCAATACATACTGTAAAGTTCGGAGAACTGTAAGTTATGGTATGGGCATAGACAAATGAAGTGTATAGACAAAGGATTACTCATGTTGAGTGCTGTCAACAGACTCAAACCAAAATACTCAACATTTTTCGAAGTCGATTTTTGAGAAAAATTTCAAGATTTTCTTTTACATCTGAGTATGTAGATTTCGTCAAAAACTAACCCCATACAGTTTTTGTTAGAACAAAATGTTTTTAAAATTGTGTTTTAATTGAGTTGTTCTGAAATCGAAATCGATGTTAAAAAAAGAACCGTATAGACAAAGGATTACTCATTCGATTTGTTCCCAGGTTTTATCATTTTTGAGATATAGAAGTTCAGGTCACAGTTTTAGGTTTTTTGTTAGGTTTTCGCGAGTTTGCTTGAAAACGGCATGTATTGTCAAAATGGGGCTAAAAAAATCTTATAACTGTAAAAATTTCGTAATTTTTTCCTGGGTTGTACCATTTTTGCGATATATAAGTTAAAGTAGGGAAATTGCAGTCATGACATTGTTTCATATGGAGACGATACAGCCAGTGAATTGTCCTAATCTGAACATCTATATCTTAAAAATGGTAAAACCTACAAAAATATCATAAAGGACAACTTTGTAGAGAATTTTCGATGCTACAACGATTTCTTTATTCCATTTTGATAGGGCATGAAAACCTAAAAACCCCCAAAAAATGTGAACTTTGACCGTGATTTATTTAAAAGGCGCTCAGGCGATTTTTTTATTCCCAGGTGTAAGTTTCTTTCATTTAATGTTGTTTCAAGAGCACCGCATCATGTTATATGCTGTTAACCGACCCAAACAAAAATACTCAACGTTTTTCGAAGGCGATTTAAAAAAATTCAATATTTTCATTTATACATTTATCTGATGATGTAGATTTCTTGAGGAGCTTGAAATTTTACCAGTGGGTCACTGTTGATGCAAGTGTGCGAGATAAGGCCGAGTTTTAGAAAATTCGTCCTGGAACCACAAAAATAACAACAACAAAAATCCTTATCTTTCACTATTATTACGTACTTATTCACTTAGTTGGCCCTCTGCAAGACATGTGTCAAATTAACAATGCTATAACTTCTTGATGCCGTAAAAAAACACATAATTTCAAATTTTGTAGTTTACTTCTAGGCGCACTTATTTTATCGTAAACCTCTAAATAATAGAAAGACAAAGACAAACCGATTTTGTTTTCACATAACAGGTGCCGCACAAAAGATTTTCATTCGTTAAAGTCTAGTTAGAAAAAATGATTACAAACGATGCAATTGTAAAAATTTTGATTTTCAATTTAAAATTAAAACAAAAATTCTTTCAATAAATAATGTTGGGTTTGGTTTGTTGAACAAATGAGTTGCTGTTGAAGACAACATTAGGGGAATAAATTCAGAAATCGGCCAGAAATAACAACAGCTAAAAACTGTATGGACTTGACTTTTTGGTAATAACTAAATGTTTGCAAATCAACGGAAGTGCAATAAAATGGTGCATATTACCACGATTTATTTGCAATTAAGAATTTTATCGTATATGGAGATGTACAGTCATAACTATTCAATTTTCAAAATCTGTAATTTGAAGAAATGGCTAAATAATTAATGAAATCAATAATAGGTCCCAAACCAGAGACAAAAGATTAATTCTGTAATTGAAAACGATTTTGGAGTATGTGTGTTACATGAAAAAGGCAGAAAAGTATTACATAACAAGTATTCATCACGAAGGGTTAGGAAAAAAGTTCTCTCCCCGCAAAATATAAAGCAACGAATCAGATTTGAAGAGAAGATTTCAAGCCCGTTAAAGTACTTTGATGACGTTATATTTTCTGATAAGGGCATAGACAAATGAAGTGTATAGACAAAGGATTACTCATGTTGAGTGCTGTCAACAGACTCAAACCAAAATACTCAACATTTTCGCAGTCGATTTTTGAGAAAAATTGCAAGATTTTCTTTAAATGTGAGGATGTCGATTCCGTAAAAACTAACACCATACAATTTTTGTTAGAACAAGATGTTTTTAAAATTGTGTTTTTAATTGAGTTGTTCTGTAAACGAACTCGATGTTAAAAAATGAATCGTATAGACAAAGGATTACTCATACGATTTGTTCCTAGGTTTTACCATTTTTGAGAGAAGTTCAGGTCACAGTTTTAGGTTTTTTGTTAGGTTTTCGCGAGTTTGCTTGAAAACGGCATGTATTGTCAAAATGGGACTAAAAAAAACTTATAGCTGTGAAAATTTCGTAATTTTTTCCTAGGTTGTACCATTTTTGCGATATATAAGTTAAAGTAGGGAAATTGCAGTCATGACATTGTTTCATATGGAGACGATACAGTCAGTGAATTGTCCTAATCTGAACATCTATATGTTAAAAATGGTAAAACCTACAGAAATATCATAAAGGACAATTTTGTAGAGAATTTTCGATGCTACAACAATTTCTTTATTCCATTTGGATAGGGCGTGAAAACCTAAAAACCCCCAAAAAATGTGAACTTTGACCGTGATTTATTTAAAAAGCGCTCAGGCGATTTTTTATTCCCAGGTGTAAGCTCCTTTCGTTTAATGTAGGTTCAAGAGCACCGCATCATATTATATGCTGTTAACCGACCCAAACAAAAATACTCAACGTTTTTCGAAGGCGATTTAAAAAAATGCAATATTTTCATTTATACATTTATCTGAGGATGTAGATTTCATTAAAAACTAACCACATACAGTTTTTGTTTGAACAAAATCTGATTACAATTGCATTTTTAATTCAGTTGTTCTGTCAACAAACTCAATGTTAATAAAATTGGTGAGAGCAGTCCTTTGTCTATACAATCCGTTTTTCTGTGGCATGGGATTGTATATAAAGCAAGGGCTTTGGTAAAATACGGAAACATTGAAAAATTATTTAATCGACAATGTCAAAATTGGGTTTTTGGACACTGAAAATTATAAATTATAATATAAACTCTACCAATACAAGACAGTCTAGACAGACGTAAATCTTATTTACGTAGGACTTGGTTGTTATACAACAACAACGAAGACATCGACACTAAAGTCCAAAGTCCAAATATTAACCCCATTGAAAATTTATGGGTTCATCTGAAGACAGAAGTCGGGAATAAGACAGCCCACTAATATGAGAGACTTAATAAAGATCAATGGCACAAATACCAATAAAATATGACATTTCGAATTGTATTTTTTAAATCCCAGGAGTTTACATGCTGTAATTAATGCCCAATGATGATATGTTTAAGACATTGTCATTGTTTGCACTTATTTTTAATGCCAATAATACAGTAAGCAAGCAGATAATCGAACCGTTTTTAATGAAATACTGAATAGTGTAGTACAATTCAACTGTTTTGCCCCTCCGAGGAACATTGAAGTGACGGTTGAGCTAAGTACTTTCATTACTAAAGGGATTTAGTTATGCCATATTCGATGTAGCGTAGGGTACCAAATGTTTTAACAATAGTTGTTGAGAATATAGTTTTAAAAATACTACGGCCCACATTTTTTGAAAACAGATTTTTGCCGTTGATAGCTTCTAGCTACATCAATAAAGCAAAATGAACACAAATCGATTAATCGGTTTATGTAGTTCTATTTGAAAACCACAGGTATGATTTTTAGAAAGAATATGTGGTAATACCTTAAACTGTCGTACTTTACTGGTTAAAGAATTTGTAAATAGGAACGGGTGAAACTATACACTGCATTTTAATTTCTTTATTTATTATCCTCCTTTATATTCGTGTGAATTCTCCGCTAACGAAGTAGCGGGCACTTGCTAATATATTTATATATATATATATATATATATATATATATATATATATATATATATATATATATATATATATATATATATATATATCCAATTATCCACAACGTCTTATTGTAAGAAGAACATTTTGTCATAATTTCTTTATAACTATCTTCCTCTACAATTGGTGCGCAATGAACATTTATGTTTCGCTTTTCTGGTGGATTTTATAATACAACATTACTTTCTGGCCAATTATCGCCAGGACTTAGTAGCCACACTGGACCATTCCACCATAAAGAACAATTTGATAAATCCGCAGTATTAGAACCTCTAGTTCCAAGATCTGCTGGATTGCATTTTGTAGAAACATGTCTCCATGTAGCAATTTCAACATTTTGAAAAATCATAGCCGTTCTATTCGCAACATAAGTATTCCAAGTGGACGGATGTTTTTGCAGCCATGCCAATACAATTGTAGAATCCGTCCACTAATGAAGAGAATAATTATCAACATTTAATTTGGAGACAACATATTTTATATATATCCAATTATCCACAACGTCTTATTGTAAGAAGAACATTTAGTCATAATTTCTTTATAACTATCTTCCTCTACAATTGGTGCGCAATGAACATTTATGTTTCGCTTTTCTGGTGGATTTTATAATACAACATTACTTTCTGGCCAATTATCGCCAGGACTTAGTAGCCACACTGGACCATTCCACCATAAAGAACAATTTGATAAATCCGCAGTATTAGAACCTCTTGTTCCAAGATCTGCTGGATTGCATTTTGTAGAAACATGTCTCCATGTAGCAATTTCAACATTTTGAAAAATCATAGCCGTTCTATTCGCAACATAAGTATTCCAAGTGGACGGATATTTTTGCAGCCATGCCAATACAATTGTAGAATCCGTCCTCAAATGAAGAGAATAATTATCAACATTTAATTTGGAAACAACATATTTTACCAAAGATGAGAGCAATACGGCACCACAAAGCTCTAATCTTGGTAAACTTACTTTCTTCAATGGAGCAACTTTACTTTTCGCTATTAATAATCATACTGTAGAATTTGTTTCTGTGTTTGTTCGAATATATAATGCGACACAATATGCTTTCTCAGAAGCATCACAAAATCCGTGTAATTGTACAGAGCCCTCTAGGCAATAATTAATCCATCTTGGGATTTGAATCGAATCAATACTTGAAAATTGATCCACGAAATTTTTCCATTTCACATAAGTGGATGATGAAACTTTTTCATCCCAATTAATGATTTCTAACCAAAGGTCTTGCAACAAAATTTTTGCCTGTATAATTATAGGCGTTAACCACCCTGCTGGGTCAAATAGTTTTGAAACTGTTGACAAGATTTTTCTTTTAGTTATTGGGCTAGTCACCTCCAGTGACTGCATACTGTAAGAAAATGAGTCCGTAATGGCATTCCAACGAATACCTAAAGTTTTTGTTGAACTTATTTCTTCGATTCTTAAAAATTCTTCATTTAATAAATCTTCTGATCGGACATTTGAAAGCAGACCCGGATGATTTGCCATAATCTTTTTCAACGGATATACAGCCGAAGTCAACGTATTCATTAATTGTTTTTGTGCCTCCAAAGCCGAGGCAATTGTATGACCTCCAGTCAATACATCATCAATATGTATCTCTTTATTTATTATTTTTGTTTTGACTCTTCTGCTAAGTGCAACAATGTGCGAATCGCCAAATTAGGTACACAGTTAATACAAAATGTTACTATACTCAATTCATAATCTTTAATTCCACTTTGACAGTCTTTTCTGAACAATATTCTCTGGTATTGCCGATCAGAAGGATGAACAAATATTTGTCGGTACATTTTCTCAATGTCACCGTTAAACACATACTTATACAAGCACCAATTAAGTACTACAGCAACTAAATCATTTTGTAATATTGGCCCTGTATGCAAAACATCATTGAATGAATTCGAGCTTTTTGTCTTACTCGATCCATTAAACACCTCTCTCTCTTTTGTGCTAGCACTTTCTGGCCGAAAGACAGCACGATGCGGTAAATAATACGAAAAATATTTTCCATCATTACAAATTTCTTTAGAGCTTGTGGGTTTCATGTGTCCCAATGATAAATACTCATTCAAAACATCGTTGTATGATTTCTCAAGGTTAACATTTTTTCGCAACTTAACTTCCATATGTTCATATTGCTTCTTTGCTTTGAATCTAAATGTATTTTATATGGATATTCATTTTTAAATGGTAATTTTACAACGAATCTTCCGTCTGCTCGACGGTAAGTCGTATTGGCGTAAAATTCTTCACAATAATTGTCTGATTCTGTGGAAATAGGAACTTGACTTATTTCTTCTTTTTCCCAGAACTTTTTAATAATGAACTTATGTCATCCTCAGAATTATTTTCTATTTCTACGTTGTGATCTCTGCTTACTGCAAACAACACTACTTATGCTTGTCTTCTTTGCGATGCAAAGACAGCATAAAAACAGTAGTGGGTATATGATTTTGATTATTCTGACTCAATTGTGCGGTAAACAGATTTAGGAGGATACAGAAAATTTCTCGTTCTGTTTAATTTTCTGGTCACTCTTATTGACCTGTTTATTGATACAGAGTCAGCGGTTAAGAGAACTGATGAGGAAGTTTGGCTGCTTCCGAAACTATAGTATTCTCTGCCTCCGCTCGTAGTAATCAATTTCAATACCCACTGTTAAACATTTTGTTTCTTCAAATTTTGAAGCAACAAAGTATGGACTTTAGCTGAAATAAATACACAACAAGTATTATTTTGCAGTCCAACAATACAAAGCCAACAACAATAACAGGCAATCAGCACGGCCTTACTTGTTGACTACGCATAAAGCAAAAACAACATTTTGTTGTGATCTCTGCTTACTGCAAACAACACTACTTATGCTTGTCTTCTTTGCGATGCAAAGACAGCATAAAAACAGTAGTGGGTATATGATTTTGATTATTCTGACTCAATTGTGCGGTAAACAGATTTAGGAGGATACAGAAAATTTCTCGTTCTGTTTAATTTTCTGGTCACTCTTATTGACCTGTTTATTGATACAGAGTCAGCGGTTAAGAGAACTGATGAGGAAGTTTGGCTGCTTCCGAAACTATAGTATTCTCTGCCTCCGCTCGTAGTAATCAATTTCAATACCCACTGTTAAACATTTTGTTTCTTCAAATTTTGAAGCAACAAAGTATGGACTTTAGCTGAAATAAATACACAACAAGTATTATTTTGCAGTCCAACAATACAAAGCCAACAACAATAACAGGCAATCAGCACGGCCTTACTTGTTGACTACGCATAAAGCAAAAACAACATTTTGTTGTGATCTCTGCTTACTGCAAACAACACTACTTATGCTTGTCTTCTTTGCGATGCAAAGACAGCATAAAAACAGTAGTGGGTATAAGATTTTGATTATTCTGACTCAATTGTGCGGTAAACAGATTTAGGAGGATACAGAAAATTTCTCGTTCTGTTTAATTTTCTGGTCACTCTTATTGACCTGTTTATTGATACAGAGTCAGCGGTTAAGAGAACTGATGAGGAAGTTTGGCTGCTTCCGAAACTATAGTATTCTCTGTCTCCGCTCGTAGTAATCAATTTCAATACCCACTGTTAAACATTTTGTTTCTTCAAATTTTGAAGCAACAAAGTATGGACTTTAGCTGAAATAAATACACAACAAGTATTATTTTGCAGTCCAACAATACAAAGCCAACAACAATAACAGGCAATCAGCACGGCCTTACTTGTTGACTACGCATAAAGCAAAAACAACATTTTGTTGTGATCTCTGCTTACTGCAAACAACACTACTTATGCTTGTCTTCTTTGCGATGCAAAGACAGCATAAAAACAGTAGTGGGTATATGATTTTGATTATTCTGACTCAATTGTGCGGTAAACAGATTTAGGAGGATACAGAAAATTTCTCGTTCTGTTTAATTTTCTGGTCACTCTTATTGACCTGTTTATTGATACAGAGTCAGCGGTTAAGAGAACTGATGAGGAAGTTTGGCTGCTTCCGAAACTATAGTATTCTCTGCCTCCGCTCGTAGTAATCAATTTCAATACCCACTGTTAAACATTTTGTTTCTTCAAATTTTGAAGCAACAAAGTATGGACTTTAGCTGAAATAAATACACAGCAAGGACGCTAAATAAATTTTATTTGACGTTACTGGCCCGTAGATATCGAATTTTGAGCTATCATGTTACCCAAAATATATTTTTAACTCCCTCTAATATTATATATGGGATAACATCACTTCCAATTAGCATATCTACTTGTGCTGAAATCATGAAACCTGGGTCTGCTAACTTCAAATCTTTAATGCTTCCTGGGTCTTTTATTTTTACTGTCTGAGTCAGAATACACTTTTTATTTGAATTAGCTATGACTGTTCCACTCAGCCCGTTTATCTTGAAACTTGCATTCTCAGTTCTAATACCAATTCTTTTAACTATCTTTTGAGTAATAAAAGTTCTCTTTGAGGCGGAGTCAATGTGAGCTCTAATTGTAAATATTTCCCCAGAATACTTTACTTTAACTAGAGCTGTAGGCAGCATAATGTCATCGTGACTCCCTGACACATGTGTTTCCACATTAGAAGGTTGAGCTGCCGAACTAGACGAACATGGCATTTCATCAACAACGTCATCAGTAGTAACAAGAGTATTTTTTTTTCGTCCATTTATCGAACGGAAAGATGTTTGATTATCTCTTGCTACTGTCCTTGGCTGTGTAAATCTCGCTTGCACATTGTTTCCTAAATGCAGTTTAGTGTGGTGCTTCTTCTTGCAAAACATACACCTATGTACACTAACACATTCTTGAGAGATATGTCCGCTTGTCAGACAATTATTACACAACCTCTTTTCTCTGACAAAATCAATTCTCTGATTTACATTCAAACTATTAAATCTTGGACAATTCTTTAAAATGTGATTTCTACTACACATGACACATCTATTGGATGATGTTGATTGCGCATTTTGATGGGCTGGAAAACCAGGAAGTGGAAGCTGCTTCATTTCTAAGACAATCTATTCGCTCAAGCACTCTATGTCTATTTTTTAGAAAATCTTCCATTTGTGAACATTTGGGTAGCTCGGAATGTGATTCGAGCGATTGTTCCCAAAGGGTCAATGTTTCAACTGGAAGCTTAGTTGAACATAAGTATATCAAAATTGGGTCTCACTGATCTACTTTTATATTGTGGGCTTTCAAAATAGATAAACAGTCGCTAACTGTCGATTGTATTCTTTTAATGTCTCTACTCGATTCAACCTTTGCTGCGGAAAGATGGAATAAAATCTTTAATTGATTGTCTATGAGAACACTCACATTCTTATATCGCACAGACAATGCTTCCCATGCCAAGGAAAAATTCTGATCAGATAATGGATACCGATCAACAATTCTCTCAGCTTCACCCTTTGTTTTGTTCCGCAAATGGTACAGTTTTTGCGCTTGTGTAAGTCTGGGATGATTACCATATATGGCCGTAAACATATCTCTAAATGTTGGCCATTCTTTATAACTTCCGTAGAAGTCTTGAGTGTCACAAGGTGGCACTTTAATACAGATCTCCGACATATCAAATGTTGTATTCGGAGGATAGACAGCTGAGCTGTGAAACAGTGATGGATTTGTAACATCGCCTCTAGCGGTATTACCTTGACTTTCAACTTTTCTTTTTTTCATAATCTCCATTAAATTAGCTTTTGTTATCTCATATTTGTCTTTAACTGCCTCAAATATTCTTCTAGCTTTCCTTTTATACTTTCTTCTTCTTCATCTTCTGCTTTTAACAAATAGACACTTTCAAATGCACTGCGCACATTGTACCAATCTTCATCTAGGGAATCTAACCTGGTTTCTATTTAAGAAACCGAAAAATCATTTTCCGGGGTCTTTCCCAACTTCTCGCACGTTTTCATAAAGCTATCAGTTTCGTATTCGAACCTAGCACAAACTATCGTAACTATCGTTACGCTAACTCAACAAATTATCAATCCACACTTCAACAGCAATAGTCGATATGGCAACAATT
This sequence comes from Musca autumnalis, assembly GCF_047663935.1. Classification (NCBI taxonomy): domain Eukaryota; kingdom Metazoa; phylum Arthropoda; class Insecta; order Diptera; family Muscidae; genus Musca; species Musca autumnalis. The sequence goes on from NW_027411644.1 coordinate 131,648,038, forward strand.
GACTATTGACAGAACGATCAACCACAACAATAAACAGATGGCAATACTCGTTTATGCTGTGATTGACAGATAGAACAACAAATGAAGACAAATGTGAAAAATGCAAATAAATGATGGAATAAATAAAAAAGTAAGAGTGATGCTTTTTTAATGGTGTTAATGTATGTGTTATTTTTTTTTTTAATTGTTAAACACAATAAACGCACATATATTTTCAGTGTTTGAAACCAAACAAATGATTTTTTCTTTTTGGAAATGACTGTGTTTGTTTGTTGTGTGTGTCAGTCACAGCAACAAATAACAAAAGCCGCCAAATACGAACACAGACAAGCAACACAAATTCTACTTTTTCCTCCACAATTTCTAAGCAATTTTAATGTTTTTTTTTTGGAAAAAATTTTGGCAAATCAGCCGATTCTTTATTTTAGGACTCGAAGGACCATTTACAAGTTTCGATACTGTCGAAAGGACTTGTAGGGGCTCAAATTCTACAGAGTATATTGTTGAACAAAGGCGGACAACAATATGACTATGCGCAACTTCAACAAACACAGCAAGTATTCTGACGATACTTACGTTTTGTTGATAGCAAACTAAAGGAAAAACACAAACTGACTTCAAATTCAATTTCTTTGGCGCCGTCGGTCAATTTATTAATATTTATTTAAATTCAGAAAGGTTTTAAAGAATGGGTTTTCACAAATTATTGATCAGACGATCCGCACTTGTAAACTTCAAGAAGAAGCTTATGATGATGAGCTTATCGATTACAACGATTCATCGATGTTTATGAGGTCCATATCGATGTCGTCATCGATTGGGTTGGGCCGATTCCCAACAGATGGTGTAGAGAAATTCACGACATTTACCATTTTTCCGCTTTTACTTTCCACTTTTATGCTAAATTCCCACCCAGCAACCTAAAGTTCTTATTAAAAATAAATTGTAGCTAAGTTAATCTTAAGACTGAATTTGACAAATAAAGACATAAAACTTAAGTTTTATCTTTTTCTTTGTTCCGGATAACAAGATTCTTAAGAATCTAATGTTAACACATATAACTGGCCCAGTCACGGTGGTTTAATTCTAAAGAATTAAACTTTAACGAACATACATACAAAACAACAAGCCATTGTTATTTTTGAGAAAACAAAAAGAAAAATTATGTTTAAACTCGGAATTAAACTTTAGCAAACATACATACAAACCAGCAAGCCGTAGTTATTTTTGAGAAAAAAGAAAAGTGTGCACAAACTCGGAATTAAACTTAACCAAACATACATACAAACCAGCAAGTCGCTGTAATTTATGACTAATAAGCAACACAAATTCGACGCAAATAGAAACCTGGAAGATATGGAGGAACTCAGAGACCAAATCAAGATGTTCCAGGAAGTTATTGTCCAGCAAGAACAAGTGATTCTGCAACAACACCAACAACTCCAGCAACAGCAACCTCAACTACAAACCTAACAACCAATCAACAACCAAACTAACGATTTCTCTCTATCCGCTGGGGACATCATTGAACAGTTTCGCAGACTTAAACCGTTGGAATCGGACAACCTAATCCAATTCATATCATCTGCCGAAACTATAATAAATCTATGCTGCACTGGACTAATAGAGTACGGATAACAAATAATCATCAACGAAAAGATTAATGCCGAACATTCGTACATGATAAGACAACTAGGACCTAAACCAACGTGGGACACCATAAAAACCACTCGGAGGCACCATCTCCAACTCCGAAAGACATATTCAGACGTATTCAACGATTTCGATGTCACAAGGCCAGAGATCTACTCACCCCCATGAGTAGATCGTGACCTTGTGAATATAATGATAGGGAAAATAGATGGACCGTTAAGAACAAATCTAAGTGGGGAAGAAAAGATGATCGATATAATTTTAAAATACACAAAACTAGGGCTTCTTTACGACCAAAGAGCTATACACTATTGTCACAGAATAATAACCAATAAAAATGAGGAACAAAATTCAGGAAAGAACAGTGAGTCAGAGAAAGGAAAACGGACAAACATAGCAATAAATCTTATTCTATTCCCAATAACCACGATCAAAACACAACAAACTAATAGTACGTACAGAACAAACGATTCAGCTCAGACTAGACTTTCACATATGAGTGTAGACACCCAGTAGTAAAAATCCCCATCATACACGGAGTTAGAAACTATCCAAGAAACTCAAGAGGAAGTATATTTTTTAGCGTGGCCTCAAGAACAAAGTTACCAATAGTCTCCATAACAATAGGAAAACAAAAAATTAGATACTTGATTGATACTCGTTCAACAACCAGCATTCTAAAAAATAACATACTAAAAGAACAATTTCCTAAAAGAGCTCTAGAGAAACCACATTACTATAAAACACTCAATGGATTAAATAAGGTAGATTATGTCGTAACCAGTCCTTTTCCTAGGGAATTCTGGTACCCAGGGACTCTTCAATGGAAGCTAATAGACTTTGCAAACGAAAATTTTTCCGGTATAATAGGCCAAACTTTTTTAAAAGCTTTGAAAATTATAATAAACTTTGACCAACAATACATCGATATTTTGGGATCCAAATTATTTTTCGAAGAATACAACTACCAAATGAAATTGAAAGTATATGTACTTTAGAACCAATAAAAACAAATGAAATTTCAAAAACTTCAATCTTGATCACCTTAATTCCGAAGAAAAACAAACAATCCGAAGGTTGCTCTCAAAATTCAAGGACCTTTTCTTTAAAGAAGGAGACATTGTTTCAGCGACGGACGGAGTCCAACATGCAATAACTACTACAGTAGATAAACATCTTTACTCAAAGATATACGCCCAGCAAACACAATGTCGGACGTCCGACGCGTCTGCTCAAAGTCGGAAGTTTTTTCCGACGCGTCTGACCGACTTCGGTCCGAACTCTGTCCGACTAGTCTGACGAACTTTATCCCGTCCTCTCTCTCCCTCTCTGAAGGGAATTTTTCTATTTTCCCTTGTGCTGCTTTGGCAAAATTAAGTGTAAATAAGCAGAGAGTAAAGAATTGTACATGTTTCGCTCGCACATTGTAAATGTGTAATTGTTGATGTGCCGAAAAAAAAAACGAAAAATTGAGTTCTCGGGTTTTAATTTCTGTATCGGAGCACAAATTTGGTTTATTTTTGTTATGCGTGTTGATGCATGATAGTTTTTAAATGTTATTCATAGTGATCGGTTGCATACATATTTCTTTATTTTTATGAAGTTAATGAAAGTAAAGATTTTCTTCGTCAAACTTCAACACTATTCCGTGGAAAGTCATATGTTTTATATTTGTGTGGGAACTGGGTTTAATATACGTACTACACGTAGTGGTATAACATATTAAAAAACAACTCTACATGTAAAATATAAAATGTAAACCCGCCCTCTATATTTCAATAGTAGTTTTAAAGCTTTTGTATTTTTATTTGTCATTTTGAATTAATAGCTTTTAATATTGTGATTGATCTTAAAATTTAAACTTTAACTGACGAAATGCAACACTGTAAAATATATTTAATACTACTAGTTTAAGCAACTGTAAAGTACTAATTAAAACATATAGTTCTAGAGGATTCTCATGAGTTGTACCTAAATAGAGTGAATCTAAAATTTAATCACTTTGCAATCGGCAGTTGAGCCACTTGTAGTCTCGTCCATTCTTGTAAAATACATTTTTGGCAGCTACAATGGTTTCCATTGTTGAACAAGCAAAGCAAGGAACATCAATTCCGAAAACTAATTGTTAGGATTTTATAATAAATAAAGCAATGTTTAAATAATTCACTTAAATTATTACATGTGTTTTAATAAAATCCTACATTTTGGGGGCTCGTACCGGAGCTAAGCCACTGGAGAAAAGTGTTTGTGAGAAAATGTGAACTGTGAATAGAGAATATTCTTGAAAAATACCTGAGTGGTACGAGAAAAAGATCATTGGAGAATGGTCATAAACTAGAAATATACCTGAGTGGTACGAGAAAAAAGATCATTGGAGAATGGTCATGAACTAGAAAATACCTGAGTGGCACGAAAAATAATGATCATTAGAGAATGTTCATGAAAATAACCTGAGTGGTTAAGAGAAAATAAACTGTGTAAGAGATAACCTGAGTGGTTGAAAATAAAACAGTGTCGCAAAAAACCGAGAAAAACTATCAAAAAAGCTAATTTGTGTGTGAGAAAAAAAACTGTGTTACAAAATTTTGTGGAAAAGTCTGAAAGACCAGAACAAAAAACTGAACAGAAAATATAAAAAGTGCAAAATAAATTCTGTGAAAAGCTATATAAAGACGCTGTGTATCAAAGCTTTTCAAAAGAAGAAATAAAGGACAGCATAATAACGCAAACTTCAGCGTACAAACAAAGACAATTATTATTGTGAGTGATAAAAAACCACACGATCTATGTAATGACCATTAAGTCAAACATCAGTTCGTGGTAGAGAAAGTGTAACACACATACAAACAATAAAAAATAAGAATTCGTTGTCAAGTGCCTAAACAACGATAACTACATCCAGTTGCCAAGTGGATAAAACAACAACAAGTTATTGTGTGGAAACAACCCTTATTATATGCCGAGAGAGAACCTGTGTGTGGCAGAACGAGATAGAGAGAAATTGTGTGTACGGGATCAAATTGCGGAGTAAATGCAGATGTGTTGCAGAACTTTAAGCCAAGTAGAAAAGTTTCATTAAATGTAAAAGCTTTTAGGTTTGGGAAAAGATCAAGCTTTTTTAATTCGAAAACTCGCTAAAGTTTGAAAATTTAAAAGTTCAGGTCAATGATGAACAAACTTTAAAAGTTTAGTGCAGACAATAACCAATTTTAATGGTACAGTTTGAGAGTTTCAATTATTTTAAAATTATAGTTTGACAACAAAAAACTTTGTTTAAAAATACAGTTTGAGAATTCGAATTTATTTATGTATTGTCATATTTGAGTGTGTATGAAGTTAATGTACTTCGATTAAAACTGTTTTCTATTTTCTTTAAGTGTTTATACTACGTGAATTAAAAATAATTTAGTTTACATTTGTTAACGAACATAATCAAAATACTACTTTATATTAAATTTAAGTAAATTTGAAAATTAAACAGAATGGATTTACAAAAAGTATTAGAAATGACAGTGGATGATTTGAAAAAGGAGTTAGAGTCAGTTGGTTTAGATACAAATGGCCAAAAACCTGATTTACAAAAAAGAGTATTAGAACATTATAAACTTTTCACTGATAATTCCGATTCGGACTACGATGACGCAGCTTCAGTTAATGTACCTAAGCCAGCACAGCATAGAAGTCTTTTTACATTGAGAGACGTAGAAGATTCGTTTACACCCTTCACGGGCACAGAGGGCACTAATATCTGTCATTGGTTGGAAGACTTTGAAGGTAATGCAGAAACATTAGGTTGGAACGAATTGCAAAAGTTTATATACTGTAAGCAATTGCTTAAGGGTGCAGCTCGAATGTTTATTCGAAGTCAGTCAGGTATAAAAAGTTGGGTCAAAATTAAAGAGGCTTTGTCTAAGGAATTCGGAACCACATTGTCGAGTATTGAGGTTCATAAGTTATTAAGAAACCGGAAAAAGAGAAATGACGAGAGTTTCCGGGAATATTTGTATGCGCTCATGGAAATAGGAAATCCAATTTCGATAGATGATCAGAGTATCATACAATATTTCATCGAGGGTATTCCGGATTCGAAATTGGGGAAGAGTATCTTGTATCAGGCCAAGGACATTAGCGACCTAAAGGAAAAGATGCACACTTATGAACAAATTAGGGGTTCACCTTACCAGGCACCAACCTCGAAGTATACCCCGAAATTTAAAGAAGAAAACGTACCACGGGAAGGTAGAAACCAAAGAAAATGCTTCAAGTGTGGAGAAGTGGGTCATCTAGCTAATAATTGTAAGTCCAGTATCATTAAATGTTTTAAGTGTGGTGGGTCAGACCATAAAGCAAATTCATGTAGGAAACAGAAGCCACTTGAAATAAAATCGAAAAATGAGAATGCGTGTATGATCCAAGGTGTTCAGGATGTTGTTGAGAAAATTAAATCTCCGAGTCATAATCGCAATTTCAAAGAGCTCAAAATAAACGACATAACTTTTTCGGCAATAATCGATACAGGTAGCGATATTTCCATCATTCGCTCAGATATTTTCAAGAAATTGAGAATTGTAGAATTTACAAAAGGAAAACGTAAATTTATAACAGCTGGTGACTATACTCTCGTAACGACGGGATATTTTTATACAAATGTGATGGTCGACAATATTGACCTTAGAGTACAATTTTTTGTTGCTGATAATTTTGTTTACCCTGCAGCGCTAGGCAATGACATCTTACAATATGTTGATATAATAATGACATCAGAGTGTGCAACATTTAGAAAGAAGGGCCAAATACGCAATGTGAGGGAAAAAAGCAAACTATGTGAGAAAGGGTATAATGGGTTTTTGACAGAATTTGGAGATGAACTCGAATCTCTTTGTTTTTCGGTGAAGTCTCAAGAGATAGACATGGACTTGACACATTTGAGTTGGGAAATGAAAAATAAAGTGAAAGAAATAGTGAATTCTTATGAACCAAAGAGATCTCAGCCGTCACCCATTGAAATGAAGATAATTTTATCTGATGAAAAACCAACTTTTCAAAGACCCCGTAAAATTTCCTACGCCGATCAACGTATTGTAGAAGATCAAATAGAGCAGTGGTTGCAAGACGGATAATTCAACAAAGTTTTTCCGAATATGCATCGCCCATTGTTTTAGTACCTAAGAAGGATGGTAGCAAAAGACTATGTTGCGATTTTCGTAAATTGAATGGGAAAATAATTCGAGATAACTTTCCTATGCCTCTCATCGATGATATTTTACATAAGCTACAGTCAGCTAAAATATACAGAACTCTTGATTTGAAAAACGGATTTTTTCACGTACCAGTAGAGGAGAATTCGAGAAAATACACATCGTTTGTTACGCACAACGGTCAATACGAATTTTTATATGTACCATTTGGTATCTCCAATGCACCGGCAAATATTTTCACGATTTGTATTTTCTATATTTAGAGATCTGATTCAAACAGGGATTGCAATTGTGTATATGGATGATATCATCATACCATCTATTACAGAGGAAGAAGGTTTGGAGAAATTGAGCACAGTTCTTAAAGTTGCAGGAAAGCCATAACTTAAAGATAAAGTGGGAAAAATGCCAGATATTGAGTAAACGTGTAAACTTTTTGGGGTACATAATTGAGGATTCCACAATAAAACCTTCAACTGAAAAAACGTCAGCAGTAGCTAATTTTCCTTTACCCAGAGATAGGAAATCACTACAGAGATTTCTAGGCTTAACTTCGTACTTTAGAAGGTTTGTGTGCAATTATGCGCTAATGCTAAGCCATTAACTGATCTATTGAAAAAGGATGTACCTTTTAGGTTAGGGGAGTTAGAACTGCTTGCATTTGAACAGTTGAAATGCAGGTTGATGAATTTTCCTGTTTTAAATTTGTTTAACCCGAAAGCTGTTACGGAGGTACACACAGACGCGAGTATGTATGGATATGGGGGTGTACTCTTACAAAAGAATTTTGATGACCAACAACTACATCCTATAGAATATATGAGCCGCAAAACTTCGGAAACCGCACAAAAATATCATTCATACGAACTAGAAGTGTTAGCTATTGTGGAAGCTTTGAAGAAATGGAGGGTATTTCTCTTAGGAATAAAATTTAAGTTAGTCACGGATTGTAATGCATTTGCTATGACAATTAAAAAACAGGATGTCCCATTGAGAGTTTCTAGATGGGCAATGTTTTGCAGGAGTTTGACTATGTAATCGAACATCGACAGGAAATAAGATGAAACACGTCGATGCCCTTAGTAGAGTTTCATGCTTAATAGTGGAGGATTCAGTCAAATATCGTCTGAAAAATGCACAAATGAACGATGATAGGGTAAAAGCAATTAAGAAAGTCCTGGAAAAAGATGCATATGAAGACTATTTCATAAAACATGATCTTCTATATAAAGATCCGAACAGAGATCTCATAGTTATTCCAGCAGCTATGGAAAACGAAATTATTCAAATTGCACATCGTGAAGGACATTTTGGGGCAAAAAAGACTCGTGATTTGATTGAGCGTGAGTTTTACATTCCTAACATCTCACGAAAAGTAAGTAATGTAATTAACAATTGTGTAGATTGTCTAGTGAATGAAAGAAAATTAGGAAAATCAGAAGGTTTCTTGAATCCTATCGATAAAGCGAATTTACCTTTGAAAACATACCACATTGATCACGTAGGACCTATGGAGCTTACGAAGAAAAATATAACCACATATTAGTTGTAGTGGATGCTTTTTCAAAATTTGTTTGGTTATATCCGACTAAAAGTACCGGAACGGAAGAGGTTCTAGAAAGATTAAAAAGCAAGCATCAGTGTTTGGAAATCCAGAGCGGATCATAACGGATAGAGGTACAGCGTTCACTTCCAACGCATTCAAATCTTATTGTGAGGAAGAACATATACAACATCTGTTGATAGCTACTGGGGTACCGCGAGGAAATGGCCAGGTCGAGAGGATCAATAAGATTGTCGTAACAATATTATCGAAGTTGTGTACCGAAAATCCCCAATACTGGTATAAGCATGTTGATAGAGTCCAACAGTGCATCAACAACACTCCTTCCAGAAGTACAAAGTTTTCTCCATTCAAAATATTAACAGGACTAGAAATGAAGGTAAAGGCTTTGGGATAATATTCAAAAAATCATTGAGGAAGAATCAATATTGGAACTTGATCAAGAGAGAGAGCAAGTTAGAAGTGACTCGCGGGAGAATATTTTTAGAATCCAAGCGGAAAAATAGAAGAGATTTTGATAAAAATAGAACTAGGGCTATAGAATACAAACCAGGTGAACTTGTAGCCATTAAGCGTACACAATTTGGACCAGGTTTAAAAATCAAACCAAAGTTTCTAGGGCCTTATAGAGTTGTAAAAAAGTTAAACCATGACAGATATGAGGTAGAGAAGATCGGAGATTGTGAGGGCCCAGGGAAGTGTAATACTGTGGCTGAGTACATAAAGAGGTGGAGCACGTCATTCGGGTCGAATGAATCATCAGGATGGCCGAATGTGGGAACTGGGTTTAATATACGTACTACACGTAGTGGTATAACATATTAAAAAACAACTCTACATGTAAAATATAAAATGTAAACCCGCCCTCTATATTTCAATAGTAGTTTTAAAGCTTTTGTATTTTTATTTGTCATTTTGAATTAATAGCTTTTAATATTGTGATTGATCTTAAAATTTAAACTTTAACTGACGAAATGCAACACTGTAAAATATATTTAATACTACTAGTTTAAGCAACTGTAAAGTACTAATTAAAACATATAGTTTCTAGAGGATTCTCATGAGTTGTACCTAAATAGAGTGAATCTAAAATTTAATCACTTTGCAATCGGCAGTTGAGCCACTTGTAGTCTCGTCCATTCTTGTAAAATACATTTTTGGCAGCTACAATGGTTTCCATTGTTGAACAAGCAAAGCAAGGAACATCAATTCCGAAAACTAATTGTTAGGATTTTATAATAAATAAAGCAATGTTTAAATAATTCACTTAAATTATTACATGTGTTTTAATAAAATCCTACATTTGTATATGGTCAAAGTTAAATTTCTTAACACTTTTATGTGTATCAAAATTTGTGAAGACATGTATTTTTTCATATATTAATAACAAGTGTTTTACATATTTCACAGATCGTGTTGACGAAGTTCATACGGTAGTTCATCTGACTTCGGACCAATTCGGTCCGAAAATCGGCAAACACTTTTGAATTTCATAAGATTTTACTTCCGAATTCGGACCGATATCTGTGCGAAAGTCGGTAAAGAAATCAGAAATTTATACGATAGTTCATCAGAGTTCGGACCGAATTCGGTCCGAAAGTCGGCTAAAACATCCGATTTTCATCCGAATTTCGGTCAGAGAACACGTCAACCACGCCATATGACTTTCGGTCAGAGTTCGGACCGAATTCGGATCCGAACTCGGACGTTTCATCCGACTTTCGGACCGAATTCGGTCCGAACTCTGATGTTTTTTCCGATTTTGGTTTGCTGGGCGGGTACCCCCAAGTGCATGAAACAGAAATTTATCGCCAAATTCAAGAAATGCTCAAACAAAATATTGTTTAAAAAAGCAACTCCCCTTATAATAGCCCACTATGGATAGTGGAAAAGAAATTAGACAACTCGGGTAAAAAAATACAGACTCGTCGTTGACTACTGGAAATTAAACGAATTTACTGTAGATGATAAATACCCTATTCCAAACCTTAACTCTCTGTGGGACAAACTTGGTGGATCCCAATACTTCACTACTAGGGATACGCAAGTCGATTCTCTTTGATTTAAAGAATCGAAAAATCGGAATCGAGTTTTGACTTCATAGAGAATCGAAAGATCGATTCTCTATTATGATTCTTCGATTCTTGCAGTGGGAACCGATTGATCAATTCTGTTTTGACTTTTTGATGTACCACGAAAATGAAATATACAGATTACATTGGTAAGAGCAAGCAACAATATTATATTATTTGTTGTACCGATGAACAAAGTTAATCTAACGGTACGACAGTGTTAAACGCGAAGCATTGTACACTAAAACGTTCACATTTTCAACTAAGGAGTCATCTCGATCGAACGATTCTTTTATCAAAGTTAGTTCTAAGTAAGAATCAAAGGATCGAAAGATCGATTTTTGATTCCTACGTAAGAATCGTAAAATCGATTTTTGAGTTCTAAGAAAGAATCAAAAGATCGAAGGATCGATTCTTGAGTTCTAAGTAAGAATCAAAAGATCGAAAGATCGATTTTTGTTTGGTAATACGTATCCCTATTCACTACCCTTGACCTAGCCAAGGGCTTCCACCAAATTTCAGTCAGAGAAGAGGACAGGAAGAAACCGGAATTTTCAACGCCAACGGTTCATTACGAGTTTATCCGAATGCCTTTCGGCCTGAAAAACGCACCGTCCACCTTCCAAAGACTGATGAACGAAATCCTAAAGGATCATATAAATAAAACCTGTGTTGTCTACATGGACGATATCCACATATTTAGTACATCCTTGGAAGAATATGTGACCATCCTAGGAAATATCTTTAAGCTATTGAGAAAGGCGAATCTAAAAATTCAAGTCGATAAATGCGACTTCCTAAAAAAAGAAACACAATTTTTAGGCCACGTCCTTATAATACGAAAACTTAAAGTCCCAACTACAGAAAAACAAATCAAATCTTTCTTAGGACAGGGTTCTACAGAAAATTCGTTAAAGATTACGCAAAAATTGTATTTCCCATGTCTAAATGAGAAAATTAATGTCAACGACCCGGCATATCTTGTTGCATTCGAAAAACTAAAAGATCTTGTTACTAACTCGCCAATATTGAGATATCCCGATTTTCGCAAGAAGTTTAAAGTAACAACCGATGCGAGTCACTTCGCAATAGGAGCTGTACTCTCTCAAGAGGGGCACCCAATTGCATATGCATCTAGAACCCTAACTAGGCACGAATGCAACTACGCAACAATTGAGAAAAAATTACTTGCCATAGTATGAGCAGTACAATACTACAGATCCTTCTTTTTTTGCAGGGAATTTGATCTAGAAAGCGACCATCAACCACTCAAGTGGCTAATGACCAAATATACAGGGAAAGATATAAACCCCAGACTCCAGAGATGGCTAACAAACCTTGGAGAATATAATTTCACAATATTTAAAAGGCAAAAATAATTGTATTGCGGATTTCCTAAGTCGGACGAAGAAAACACAGGAGAAGACATAGAAATAGAGCAGCCAGAGTGCGAATGTTCAATACATAATGAACACGAAAACGTCTCAATAGAAGTACAAACCGTCCACTCTCAAGATGAGTACCTGGGATACATTGTATCTATTCTACAAACGGTTGTCAACAGATTTAAAGTTCAAATTATTCTGACAGAAGAAAAAAGAGAAACGGTTAAACAATCTTCAGTAAAAAGATGATTTTCATAGAAAGAAACGATATAACCAACGAATATGTGCTCGATATTCTACGAAGGGAACTAACAAAAGGATAAATAGGGATCAACTCTCACCTCAGTGACCATGAGTATCATCAAGTTTATAACATTTTAGAGAATGATTATTCTGCAAATCCACATATAAAGTTCGTCAAATGCACCAAAATGGTAATGGACATAGAACCCAAAGATGAATTAAAAACACAGATAGCAATTTTTCATAAAAACGAAAGCAGACACTGTGGTATAACGGCAACCTATGAAAAACTGAAAACCCAGACCTCAAAACCCAAATTTGTAAAATCATAAACAACTGCGACATATGCAGTGGAGGTAAATACGATCGAAAACCAATTAAAAATAAGTTCAGTTTAACAGAAACCCCCAAGACCATTAACGAAATAGTTCATAGGGATACATATGTGAATAGCAAACAGTCTTTTATTGTATTCATAGACAAATTTTCGAAACATGCTACATGCCATCACCTACCAGATAAAAATAACAGAACAATCGCAAATAAAATCTTGGAATTCATAGCACTAAAAGGAAAACCTCAAAAGTTTGTGTTCAATAATGAATTCAATACACTTACAATAAAAGAGTTTTTAGACAAAGAGAACATCCAATACCATGCTACCAAACCAAATAGCCATAAAGGTAATAGCGACATAGAAAGACTTAACAACACAATAACAAAAAAATAAGAACACTTAACATGGAACAAAAATACCAATAATAACTCAAATCCATAAAGCTATTACATACTACAATGACAACTACCATAGTACTATTAAGTGTACACCATTAGAAGTCCAAAATTTTAAGGTAGACCACAACACTATATATGAAAGGCTAAAAGCAATAAAACAGAAAAGCATAGAAAAGCAAATCGAAATAGGGAAATTTACACAGAATATAAACAGGTCGGGTTTATAAAAAACTATAAGAATGTAGGACACAAAGGAGAACCGAAATTCAGAAAACATAGACATGCAGGAATACACGATTCTAATATAAAAAAAAGACCCAATAAATTTTCATCGGAACCAATTTCAGACAATGATCCTGCTAATAATACTAATAACCCAAATTACAATCTCGGGAGCGGACCGCAAAATAACTCCAATTGACAACGATAACGGGTATACCATACCAGAACATAATAAGCCAGCAAAAATACTCATTACAAATTGGCCTACTTTCCCATTATTTTAACACGGGCATGTCATAGGGAGTAAGTACTTATTTTTTGGTCACTAAAAAGTAGATAAATAAGTAGTTACTCCCTGGTTACTTCAAATCGTAACTACTTATTTCAGTACTTATTTATTTACTTTTAAGTGCCAAAAAATAAGTAGTTACTCCCTATGACATGCCCGTGTTAAAATAATGAGAAAGTATGCCAATTTGTAATGAGTATTTTTGCTGGGAATGCTCCAAATAAACATACTTAGAACTAAACTAAAGTCTATCATGCCATCAAACAATAGATACATATAAACGTGGCCTTTTGAACGTCGTAGTAACAGCTCATAAATGGCTCTTTGGCCTTATGGACGACGATGACAGACAAAATATAATACAAAAATTAGACGTTGCTAATAGTAAAAATCATAATATTGTACAAACAGTTAACGAACAAGTGATTATTTACAGCCATTTTAATGAGAGCTTACGTTTAATAAAAGATAGTATCTTAGACGATAGAAAAAAAAATTATAATGTGATAAACACCATCCAAAAACAAAATTCAGAGATAAGAAATGAATTGTTATTCAATGAACAACTAATCAAATTAAAATTTTTAGAGAACAAAGTTGACCAGATCATCGAAAACATATACTCTGCCAAACACAATATCTTTCATCCCTCTATATTAACATCTGAAGAAATAGATAAATACAATATAGACATTTATAAGTTTAGCCTGATAAAAATGGGTGTACTACTATACAACAATAACTGTTTAATATTTTCAATAAAAATACCCATAAACTATACAAAACACATTGTAAAAATAATAAGTTAAAATTAAACTCAATACACACTTATACAACTTTCACATAAAAATCCTAAAACTTCTAATACATTGTAAACACAAACAACTACACAACAACAAAAAAGCATTAGCTCATACTATGGGCAGACTCACCAATTTACTAGAAAGAGATGATTTGGAGATGCTCGTGGAGAGTGAGAAAATCATCAGCAACACACAGAACACAAAACAAAAGAAAACTCACATTAAAAAGCTCAATGCATTAAAAGAGCAACAACAGTGTGAGCTCAACATACAACACAATAAAGAGTGGTTCATAAATGAAACAAAAACTGACATACCAACCAATGTGGAATGGTTATTATCGCTTGGACCAAAATTCTCTCTGCCAACAACAAAGACAACATTCCTGTTGTTCAACATTATAGCAGAGGGAGAAGACTGTATCCAGACGTTAGGGAATCGTGAAGGGCAAGAAAATGGTAGGATTAATTTAGTAACTCTCATAAATGAGCAAATGAAAAATATGAAATTGGGAAAAAGAGATCGTTTTGTATTAGACACAGTGGCTCAAACATCACGATTTTTGAGTGAAAATGAACACATTTTAATATTAAATGCAGATAAAGGGGGAAAGACGGTGGCAATGTTAAAATCTGACTACGAATTAAAAATGAATCAAATTGTGATGGATATATGTACATATAAAAGACTGAAAAGAGATCCGACCAATGGTTTACAAGAGAAAAACAACAAGTTGGTAATGAAGATGTTTGATTTGGACTTGATAGATGAAAAAGAAAAGAACAGATTAATAAATAAAACTGCGGTAGCGCCTAGAATATATGGCCTACCAAAGATTCACAAGGAAGGATCCCCTCTACGTCCAATTTGTTCCTGTGTAAATTCTCCTACGTATGAGCTTTCAAAATATATAGCTACAATCTTAAAAACTTTAACGAAAGAATCTATATACAATATCAAAGATGCAGAGGAATTCAAAGGAAAGATTAACAAACAGCGCATCGAAGATGATGAAATATTAATATCTTTCGATGTAGTATCATTATTTCCAAGTGTACCGATAAACTTGGCATAAGGTATAATAAAAAACAAATGGATCCTCATAGAAAAACACACCAACATACCAATAAACATTTTTATTGAAAGTTTAATGTTATGCATTAAAGATTCAAGATACTTCATATATAAAGATAAAGTTTATGAACAACAGAAGGGAATGCCTATGGGGTCGCCAATTTCTCCTATTGTCGCCGATATTGTAATGGAAGAACTACTCCATGAAACAATCAAAACATTAAAGGTGAAACCAAGGATAATAACAAAATACGTTGACGATATTTTTTGTATTATAAAGAAAAACCAAATAGAGAATACATTAATGGCCTTGAATAACTTCAATAAACAAATTAAATTCACTATGGAATGTAAAAGTAACAACCAATTACCATATCTAGACGCGGTGGTGCAGAGATATGGAAACCGACTACTTTTGGATTGGTATCAAAAACCGACTGCCTCGGGTAGGATCATAAATTTTCACTCAAAGCACCCAAGGAGAATAAGGATAAACACGGCGACCAACTTTATAAGGAGGGTATTCAATATCAGTGATCAAACATTTCATTCCAAAAATGAGAAGAAGATTCGCAAAATTCTACAAATGAATGATTTTCCTAAACACACAATAAATCAACTAATTATACAAGCAAAAACAAAAACATCCAACAATGTAAAAAGAGATACAAAAATATACAAACGATCAACATATGTGCATGGTTTCTCAGAGCGATTCTCTAGATCCAATTTATACAACAAGGAACAGTACCAAATAGCTCTAAAAAGTACCAACACAAACAACAAGTTTTTCAGCAACACAAAATCCAAAATACCTAACAATGACAAATCAAATTTAGTATACAGAATAGCATGCAATGGAGACAAGTCCAACATATGCCAAAAGGTATATGTTGGCACAACAAAAACAAAATTAAAAACTAGACTCAGTGGTCATAAGTCTGACCAAAAGTCAAAAAACAAACCATTAGAACAAAAAACTGCTCTGGCAGTACATTGTTCCCAAACAGGTCACATTCCGAACTTTAAGGATGTGAAAATCTTAGCTCAAGAAGATAATTATAAACGTCGATATATGTTGGAAATGCTCCACATAATAAATGTTCCTACGGAAAAAAAAATAAATTATAAGTCAGACACAGAACACTGTGCACAAATATATCGAAATGTCATCCAGAAACATCAAAACCAAAAACAGAAACATCAGTTTAACACCACCAGTGACAAAGGATGAAAGTTGTTTGCTAGTTGAATAATACGAAAAAGTAAATATTGTTTTGTATTTTTGTTATTATTTTATATAATTAATATTCATGTTTATTTTAACTAAAATAAAGATCCCTGATGATGACCGTCGAAGACGGCCGAAATATTGGAAACAAAATAAAACAAATGTAACGCTGTTTTATTAAATAGAGACCTACAGCCGAACAAACTACAACAATATAAAAATAATTGTTCCTATACCTAACCATAAGTTCTATGAAATAGAAGAAAAACAAGAAATGTTCGTAAATATCAATAATATGTCTTATACTTACGATGAAGACAAAAGTCTTAAAGATCTAGTACTATCAAAGAATTGTATATTTAACGATACTGTACCTAGCAACACAAAAAATATTGAAAATATTGAAGAAAATTACACAACATCAACATATCTCATATTCTCTAATCGTGGTCATGTTTGTAGTGAGGGTGACCGGTAGACAGTGATAATTTATATATTCAAAGGAAAATCAATAAATATAAAAGTTAATGAGAAGATTCAGGAGAATCCTTTGACAAGAGGGGGAGGAGTTACGTATTCGTACCCCACCGATCCCAACAACACTGCAAACATCAACCACATAATGATGAAATATATACATGTCAGATATCAATGTAAGCAAACACAGCGAAAATTAGCGACAGCAACTGAATGTGCTTCCGCTGGTTTTCGACTGCGAAATAAAATGCAAAATATGCTGAGTTTACATTCCCACTCAGCAACCTAAAGTTCTTATTAAAAATTAAATTGTAACTAAGTTAATCTTAAGATTGAATTTGACAAATAAAGACATAAAACTTATGTTTTATCTTTTTCTTTTTTCCGGATAACAAGATTCTTAGGACTCTAATGTTAACACATATAACACGCGCAGTCTTCAGAAATATTCAATATTTTTCAAAATTATTTCGGAAATTTCATATAATTGCATTTTTCGAAAGAGGAAGGTAAAGGCGACAATGAACACAATTGTTTACTATGTTTTGAAGAAGTGGACTCCGTAATACTAGGAAATGATGATTTCTGTGATATTGAGAAGAATATACAGTAAAAAATATAATGTAGTACCAACCTGGACTGAATCTGAGACATGAATAGACCAATAAATTTTATAGATACAAATACAATAAAATTGCTGCTACAGTCAAACTAGGTCCACGTTTGATTAACAATGTTTGTGTGAGGATGTTTTTAATTCGCTGAATTCTCAACATTTACATTTACAGCAAAATCGGTTGCAATTTTTGTCTTTAACCTTGAAAATACCAAATATGTACGTTCGTACATGTGTCTAGAGCTTTTAAAATATGTCCTATCAGCCGGAAATGGAGGCTATACCAAAACGCGAACCTATGTATATTGAAAATGTTTTGTACATAATTTTTTTATCCGCTGTAATCTCAATACACCAATTTGCAGCAAAATCGATTGAAAAATAAACAAGTGGGAAAAGCGTTAAGTTCGGTCGGGCCGAACTTTTTATACCCTCCACCACAAATTTCAGCCATTTCGGTGGATTAATGTGGCCACAACCTTCAAAATACCGAAAATCGGAAGTTACCGTTCTATGGGGGCTATATACCTACAAATTTCTGGGGGGGGGGGGGGGAAGTTTTAAACCCCCAACGAAGACTAAATACCAAATTTCAGCAATCTCGGTGTGATAATGAGGCCAAAACCTTCAAAATACCGAAAATCGGGAGATATCGTCCTATGGGGGCTATATCAAAACGTGGACCTATATAAACATTTTATGGTAGAAATATTTCTACGCCTCTGGAAACACAATGTTGCAACCGAATTTGTTGTTAAATGGGACTAATACATTCAAAATATATTAAAATGACGCGTACTTTATATGGGGCGTTATATGTGGGCTATACCAAAATGTGGACCTATATAAACCACCTTTGGTAGGAATGTTTTTTGGTCTCTGGAGACACAAAATACCAAATTACAACCAATTCGGTGGTAAAATGGGACAAATATCTTAAAAATTCCTTAAAACGACACGCGTCACGCGTCATTTTGTATGGGGGCTATACGAAAGCGTGGACCAACATATCCCGCTTTCAATACCAAAAGTCCTACGTACAAATAATAGATTTTCCCAAAATTTCATTCACCTACGTCAATCCGTTCGGACGCTAGAGTGATTTCCACAGACGGACAGACATGGCTACATCGATGTAGAATTGCACGCTGATCAAGAATATATATAGCTTGTGGGGTCTACAATGATTATTTCGAGTAGTTACAAACGTAGTGACAAACTTAATATACCCCCATCCTATGGTGGAGGGTATAAAAACTGCCTCCACCGTTACATGAGCGATATTATTTGAGATATCAACCTGCAAACTCCAAAATCCCCTGCGGCTACTAATTAAAATGACTGCAGGCCCCGATAACTCCAGTTTACGGTTATTTCTCGGCGTAATCATTTGTGTCTTAACCCAGTTTATAGCCTGGGCTGTATTCTTGTTCTATGAAAATTTTAAATTAAAAATATTTTCTTTCTAATTTTTTTCATTTGACATTTATTTCCTTGATAAAATTGTTCTTTTCATATTTTCATAGAAACAGAATTGAGCCCCTAGTCTTGGATCGTCTTGCAATTGTACCACTTGTGATCCCTCAAATTGCTATTGTGACATAAGATAATACGGAAAATGCATTCAAGAGAATTCGTTGTTTGTGTTTTCACAGTCACCGACTGTGTAGACAGATTAAAATATCGCCTTAAAGCCAATATAGCTTCCCATATCAATCGAAATATTCTCGAGTAGGTCCTAGTAACATCTGAACTAAATTTTGTTTTAATGATGTACAGATAATTACTTCAGTCACAAACCGTATCTGAAATTTTTTCTTTAAACGCCGCACATTGGGGTAAAATCCATAAAAATGTAATTTAGGAATCATTTGGGGGTTCAAAGCTTTGTATTTTTCGAATACCGGTGTCACATTAAACTAATAAAAATTCTAAGCACAACCTAAAGTTAATAAATATGTTTTTTATTAATATTTTAGTTTTAAAGGGTTACACATATGCGCTGCGCTTTTCCAGGAATTTTTTTCTAAGAAAACTACAGAAGTTTTTTAGTGTTTTGTTTCTTCAACTGAAATAACACTTTTTTGCTACATTCGAAATTTTTGTTGTTTACAAATATTACATAGTTTTATGGCAAATGACCATCTACGAAAAACTCTTTTTATTAAAGCAGTTCGCGGTGACCACTCTAACTAGAAAACTAATTAACCTATCTTCCTATATTTTTGTAGGCTTATTTAGAATATAAAAATCTTGTCTTTCATAGGCGGATTTTGCAAAATCTTAGTTTATACAAAGATGGTGGGCACTCAAATCAAAATATCAATTATTACATTAAAACGACCACGTTTTGATCATAAAATTTCAAATTAATATTTTTTAAACACATCTAGTCTCTTGATTTTGATGTACTAAATAAGCCCACAAAAATATTGCTATTAGTTTTCGAGCTAGAGTGGTCACCGATTTCAAAAATGCCATCTTGAGAAAAACGCAATGTATTCTTCGCTTTCAATGCTCATAGCTCAATCATTTCCTTAGATCCAATTTAATTTTAGTAATATTTACTGATATTTCGAGGTTTGATCAACTTTTCTTGCTTTTCATGCAAAAAACGGCATGAGGTTTTAGCGGAAAATCATAGAGAACATTCAAGAGAAAAATACAAAAAAAATTGTCACGACCTTCTCGACACTCTTTTTTCTATACTCTAATACATTTCAAAATTGTGGAAAATTTGGACATATTTTGAAGACTTTAAGCATATTTCTACAACAATTTTGTTCTAAAATATTAAGAAATACCTTTAATTGATTGAAACACCTATACTAAAAATTACACTTTTATTATCAAAAACTACGTTATCACCGTTCACAACCACCCAATTTTGTGTTTTTTCAACAGTTCGCAAAACTTAAAATATTTCTCAAATTAAACACAGTACAACAAGAAAAGTAAGCAACATACGGCATTGCTATTTTGGATGGTGAGCTAGAATTATGTGCTCTTTAACCCAGTCAAGCCAGATTATTAAAAATTATCTTTTAATTTTTCAATTCAGCGCCGTTTTTTCGGATTTTAATCCTACGTGCGCCGTTTGCATTACAGCTTTTTGCTGGTTAACCTTCTTTATGAGGATTTATTTTGACTTGACTAAACAATGTAATTGACATTTGAAACCCAGTGGGGTTATTACATACGCTTATATGCAAACGCACTTTGAAACAATTATATTTTCCGGCCTACCACCCATCGGCCTGCCTCCGACCTGAATTCCGTCTAAAAGAATGTTAAGGATTTTGTTGATGTTTTTTGTTGTTATTAATAATGCACTACATTGATAAGGAGTTTGAACTAAAGGTTGCACTTTTAGGAGTAAGAAAATTTTTGGACGAATAGAAAACGGGAGAAAACATCCTTGCTAACAAAAGTAGCATACTAAAAGAATATAGTATCGAAGGCTAGTTGGGAGCATCTATATTTGTAACTGATAATGGTTCCAACGTTGTTTCGGTTTTTAAAGATATAGGGGAAGAGAAAAGAGATAACGTAGTAGATAAGTAAAAAAAAGTTACTTGATATTCAAAGTGATGCGCATGAGCTTACAATGCCACATTTGCACGAATTTTCAGAGTTTTTGGATACAAATTTGGCAAAACGACACAAAATTTAAGTGTCCAATTGACACCAAAATGATACTTATTAAGCGGGTGCTGTATCTATTCTGATGTTTTACCCTTTTGGAAACAGCCTAATCTAAAATCAACTAGTCAGGAAAGTTTTGGCAATGCATGTCAGTGCGAGATTTCTTTCCGCATCTGAAAATATTCTCAACGAAAGACGTACAAGATTTTTGAGTTCTAGCTTGGACAATATACTTGTTTTAACATAAATATGAAAATACGTACTAGTTTATAAGTAACTTTTTGGAAAATGTAACAGCCTGTTCATGTATGTCGACCGAAAGGGTTCTTGCGCTTCGGAAATGAAAAAAAAATCATTTTCTGTTCATGTATCGAAAATCGAAAAATCGAACCGAAAATCTATGCGACCGACAAGCCATACGAAATAACACGTAAACGTACACTTTTCCATTAAATTTGGGTTTATCTATTTCGAAAGGACTGTCTCTTATAGAAAGATAATATCAAAATCACTCACTTGCTTTGTAGCTGCCGAGTAGAACGTAAACTCGCGAATAACACCGAAAATCTCAAAACAAATTTATGCAACACATTCTTGAAACAAAATAAAAATTTTACAGACACGTTTTAATGGCGGTTTCATTAATTATTTTGAAGAAATCAATTAAATAAAATAATTCAAAATACCGACACATTTTATTATTCAAACAAAACAAATCACACATATTCCAATGTTTGTATGTAGATGTGGATTTTGTTTTCATTTCTCATTTGGCTCTCATTTATGGAACATAGGGCCTGTTTATGTATGTCGATAAGAAAACGAATGCGGAAGAAAAACTACCAAATTTGAATGTGTATTTCAAATTTGTTTTTTGGTTTGAAGCAAAAGCAAATGAAATAATATTTCAAAAACTAAAGTTTGGGTGTCTTTCATGCGCACACATTTTCGTTTCGAAATACATAAACTGGGGGATAGTTGTACAAATGTACATTCAAATTAGTAGTATTTCGCATAGGATACGTAACGGCAGTCGCACGATAGTTTGCGAAATACATAAACGCATTTTTAGACGGAAGTGAGTGACTGCTTTCTTTCGTACAGGTTTCCGTGCTACATACATGAACAGGCGGTCAATGTTAGAAGTGTATAACGATGCATTACTTCCTCGACCTCGAATCTCAAAAAATAAAAATGTTCAGGACAGATTAAAATATAATTTTTTGATACAGGGAATTATATGTACTCAAATTTCTAATAATTGCACTTAAACTTTTACTCAACCACCGATGTATGGACAAATTAATCGTTTTTCATCCTGAAACAAATGAGTGAAAGATATAGCCGGGACAGGACATGCTATGTGATACCCTACACCACTACCCCTGCGCCTAAGCTTTTCACTGGTAAATATTTCTTTTAGATACTGGCCCTTGCTGGCCCTTGAAACAGTTGTATGTTACCTTTTTTAAGTCATCAATAATATATTTTTCTAAATGTCCTTCCTTCTAATAAGACAATAATTAAATAAAAATTCATAACATGACCCCTGCTGCCCCGGCTGAGGTTTGAACCTCTCCAACAAACAGACAATGTTGTCGAGGTCTTAGCGTTCTAACCCACTGCCAATCTGTCAAGCTTCTGAACTGGAGGGCATTACAATTCATGAAGAAAAAAGTCTTCGATTGTATATGTGTGTGTATTGAAGAAGGATTCTAGGAAGACCAGAGACTCTAGGCTGACTCGATAGTAAAAAGGCTTCAAAAATGCTTCAAAACTGCAAATTTGCAATAAGTTTAGTATATATACAAGTTTTCAAACTCAGCCTTTCTCTACCACCACATCTAAATATGCCTGACGAGCTGGCTTAAACCACCAGCGAAACGATCTTGGCATATTGGTTGGATGTGTGTGGACTTCGCTAGATATCACTTTTCAATACAAAACTCCTTAGGTCATGTTCGATTAATTCAATTAATTAAAAACTTTCATAAATAATGACCTTCGTCCTAATAAGACAACAATTAAATAAAAATATATTTTTCTTGCATCTCTAATTAGTCAGGATCTTCAAGTGACTATAAAAAAATCTTCAGAATTGTTGGTGTCGATATCCAATTTGTACATACCGCCAAAGAACTGATGAATTGAGGTATGGAAGTGTTTGTCTTAAATCAAGAATCGATCTAAAGCTTCTAGGGAATTTTTATGTGCCATCGTACTTTCGTTCCAGATGATAACTTCTATTTAATATTCCATGTGTGTCCTTCATTCAAATGAATGTCCAGTGACAACTTAAGGGCCGACTGTGTCGTCCTTCCACCTTCTTATAATGTATCTTATATACCTGATGAAGCTATAGCTATCGATATGTTGCCTTCTAATCTAAACATTTGCTTTCCAATAAGACTAAAGCTTTGCATAACATCTGGTATTTCCATTGATTTTTAACATATTTAAGAAAGTGATAGTGGTCGGGTCTTAAGTTTAAAATATGTTCTTTGGGTCGAGGAAACGGACACGTTCATAAGTTTTACATATATAGCGCATTTAAAAAATAGGCCGCAGGGGATAACACGATCCACCAAAATTCAACAAAATATATAGCTTATTTCCCGTAATGAACTCTTTAGCATACGATGTTCCGTTTGCACAGCCTCATAATATTGTTGCGTATTATTCGGATGAAATAGGGTTGAATGGTATTTATGTGTCTTTGGCGCCGAAGGTAAAAGCTGGAACATTCACTACTTGAGTTAAGCACTTTAAGACCAGCTTCCATTGCTTTATTGTTATCATCTGTTGCAGTAGGTGAAGATGTCACCAATGATGATGGCTCGTTGGATTTAGCGTCGTTATCGCTGACGGGTAACTGTAACTTCATGTCTACGTCGTCGTCATCCTTCTCATCATTATTCTTGTTTTGTTCACCATCTTTTTATTCTTAATCTTAATATTTTCATCTTCCTGAGTACTTTCAAAGTCTATGACTGTTTCCAATGTTTCTTCATCCACATCGAATATTTCACTCAAATTCAATTAATCATTTTTCGCGCACTTCATCTAAACATTTTACCAATTGTTCTTTGAGTAATGAACAGAGGCGAACACATACTATTTCGGAGGCAACATCTTCCGGCAATTCTATGCTGCTACATTATACAGGCTTTTGATTATCATTTACTTGGGTTATTGAATTATTGTTATCGATATTTGTTAGATCGCAGTTTTCGTTGCGAGAATAATTACCAGAGTCATCTTGCGACATTGAAGCATTATTCATGTTACTGCTGCCGCCACCGCTGGCACCACTAACACTCTTTAATTGACTTTTCATACGCCTTTTCAATGTTAAGCATGGCCGAATTAAGGAGTTGATGCTTCTCGGCATTGATTTGTTTGTTTTTGTGGGGTGATAGGGTAACATTTACTGTTTCACTTTGAGCTACTACATTCTGATGATCACAGTCGCGCTTGTCTGTTGTTGTCACGTTTTCACGGCTTTTCTGAGAAGTAGACTGGAGAGACCCAGTGGCTGGGGTAACGTCGCCTTATATTATTGGATGGGTTACTTAATTGGCTGCTAGTACAAGACTTGAAAGGCATGGAAGAAATATTGAATAGTACCTTTGGGGCATATTCCTTGGAAAGTAAACCGGGAAAAGATTGTACGTGTTCCGTTGATTGTACTGAAGGCTTTTGCCCATTATTCACTGCCACATGGCACTATAGTATTGAACATGTTGTTGCGGATAATGTTGATTGGGACT
Source organism: Musca autumnalis (assembly GCF_047663935.1). Taxonomy (NCBI): domain Eukaryota; kingdom Metazoa; phylum Arthropoda; class Insecta; order Diptera; family Muscidae; genus Musca; species Musca autumnalis. The sequence continues at coordinate 131,673,015 of NW_027411644.1, forward strand.
GGGACTCAAACTTGCAGCGGTATTTCCTCCACCATCGTTAAATAAGCGATTCTTTTCTTCTTGGACACGATTGCCACCGCGAACACGTTCAATTATACCCAGAAAATTATCTTCATGGAAAAAGTCTGTGTTCAACAAACGATCAAGATAACGGAAACCTTTATAAACTGCCAATAACTTGCGCATAAACTCTGGATTATGCAAATTAGGACTTATATTGAAAATTTCCTCTAAACGTGACACCGCCTGCTGGGCCTTTTCAATATTAGACAAAACGTGAGATTGCGACATTGACAATTTCAAACTACTGCTATTTCCTGCTGCACCAAATTCTCTTTTTTCCGATTCCGTTTCTCACGAATCTTCTCAACCTTGACCCCAAACACCATTATCATATTGACCAACTTCAAAAAGATCTTGGGGCCAACACATGCTAATGTGGCCATCAACCCACCATACCTTAACACGACCATCAATGAAATTATCAATAATTTGTCCGGCAGTATATTTACCAGGACGGTATTGGAAACCAGGATGATCTTTCAAATCGTAAACACTAACCTCCTATTCACCTTTATAAGCGGGTTTTGGTTCATCGGCTGAAGTATATGTAGTAAACCACTAAACATGGACATTTCTACCTTCACGATCCACAGTCTGGATTACAGCATAGTCTCGATAATTAACTTCAGCATCTTCAATCCCTGATATAACAAAATCGCCGGGGAAAAATTCATGAAAAATTCATTCATGATGAATGGGATACAATTCTGTTGAAGGTATATCACATTCTACGGTGCCATCTTACCACACAACCGTTGCTGTGCTATATACCAGCAAAGCTTCCGTTGCAAGCTCACAGCCTACTTTGTGTAAAAATTCTTCTTTCAGTTAACTTAATACAAATTATTTTTCTTGTTTTTCAGTTTTGATAAGATAGGGGAATTCCATGAAGGTCCGTTTTTTTACAGTAATTTTTATTTTTGCAACAGATTTGCACATACCGTTTTCTGAAATATGTATCATAAAACATATGTATTTATCATACTATCTAAAGAATTCATTGATTGAAATACAGTCCAATCCACAATATTCAGGAATGAATTAAATTGATCGTAATTCGTTCGCCAAAAACAGTATTTTTTTCATAAGGTTAAGATTTTTCTGTTGTTTTTGAACTGAGTGGGATCTCTATACTTATAGGAGGGTGATGTTTATCGTCAGGACAGGTTAGAGGATCGCAGTGATAGACTAGGATGTCTTTAGGATTATTTACAAATATCAGATCAAGAAGTTTTCCCGCTGTATTATAAACATTTGTTAAATCCTATTTACAACCTCACTCTTCTAATCAAATATTCTTATAAAGTTTGCTAAATATTCTACTAGGAGAACTAGAAAAGTTTGCGGCATAGACAACACCTACTGTGGCTAGAGCCATTTTACATTTTTTGTGAAAAGTTTTACAGTTTTTGCCCAAACGTACTCAGGACAGTTTGATATACGATCATGTGTTGTATTGTTTACAGTGACTTGATTGAGGCACCTCCAAAATGTGTTTTTGAACGCTTCAACAGCATCTTCTGGCGTGGAAAATCGTTGACCACGCCTTTTTTCTTGATGTTCGGGAATGAAATGAAGTCATTATGTGCCAAGAAAGGGCTGTACGAAGTATGACTCATCAATTCCACGTTTTGTTCTGTCAAAAATGCGCTGCTTTGAATCGATGTTTGAGAGCTCACATTGACGTGGTTCACAATGATTCTTCGTCTTCTCATGTTCGTTTTTTGAATTTCTCCGGTGACTTCGGGCAAACAAATTGGGGCAGGAATTAAACGTCATACTTTGCTAAAGTTGTATAGTCAGCACATGGTCAGTTTTGCCGATGTGATTTGAAGTGCTTCTTTCGTTGGATTTGGCTCGTCTTCGAAGACCCCCACGGTCGATTGTTGTTTTGTTTCGGGCTCATTCTCATAGATCTAAGATTCGTCGTCTCTGACGATCTTATAAACGTCTTTCAAGCACCGTATTTATTTACAATTTCTTTGCACCAATCGACAAGAGCCGTTCTTGAGCAATTTTCAAATTGTGCTGGATCTAACGAGAAAAACACATTTTTGCTGGATCTAACGAGAAAAACACATCATGCAATATAATATGTTACGTTTAGGCTAAAAACTTTCAAACTGGCGTCTGGCAACACTACGTGTTGCCTAGGCCGCAAATATTTCTAGTTCCTAGTTTCTAAAGTACAGTAGATGATGGGGATCATCCGAACACCCAAATAGTTTAAAAAAAAAAACTTTATTTTTGCTAAACCCGTTATGATTTGAGTTAAGGTAAGTAATGCGTTGAAAATGTGCTGAAAAATGGGCTGCCGTTATTCGATCCACTTAAACTAATATCACAGTGATACAAAAGTTGACAAACAATTTTTGCAGGGGTTCTAATGCATAAATTCGGTGAGAGTCCATGGAAGACGAAAATATCTTTGGTTTCTTTGGGTCACTTCGTTTTTTGGCGTCTGGCAACACTACGTGTTGCCTAGGCCGCAAACTTTTCTAGTTCCCCTCGTAGCTGAAGCGTAATTAGTTTGGGGATTTAAAAAAAAAATATAAAGCACAAATAAATTGTACAAATTATCTTTGAGATATACGGATTAAAAATGCAACTTCTCATTAATAATAAAGTACAGTAGATGATGGGGATCATCCGAACACCCAAATAGTTTAAAAAAAAACTTTATTTTTGCTAAACCCGTTATGATTTGAGTAAAGGTAAGTAATGCGTTGAAAATGTGCTGCCGTTATTCGATCCACTTAAACTAATATCACAGTGATACCAAAGTTGACAAACAATTTTTGCAGGGGTTCCAATGCATAAATTCAGTGGGAGTCCATGGAAGACGAAAATACATACTTTCGGTTTCTTTGGGTCACTTCGTTTTTTGATTTTTTAACAGAAAATGTAGTGAAAAACGGGTTTTTTGGATTTTCAATTTTAAACGGGCATATCTTATTTCTGCAGACCTTTTTTTCTTTGAAAGGGGAGAATAATGTCATAAAATCGGTTAACAAATGGCTAAGTTAGCGTGGTTTAAGTGTGACAAAAACACATTAAAAACAGGTAAATACTTTCCTTTGTGCTCTAGGCTGCGGAGATGATACCAAACAGTGTAATTATTTACTTTTAGCAAAAATCAAATTTAGTTAGCTTTCCAATATGGGAAAAACAAATGAAATTGTTTGAAAAATAGATGAGTTATGTAATTTTCTATGTTTTAGCTTTTAGTTTTTGTATACTTTCTTTTATAAAAGATTGGTACATTGCACAGTGGTCCCACTTGTATGGTAAGCTGCGACAAAAATATTTATAATCGTCGGAACAACCTGATTTTTTCAGTATATGCTAAGAATAAGTAAAAAATACTTTAGCCAAAAAATAATCAATATGGGTTCAGTTTTTCCTACAGCCCCCATGTAGTGGTACCACCCGATTTCAGGTATTTTGAAGCTTTTATCTACATTTTCGTCCCTAATTGGCTGTACTTTGGTGTTTGGGGTTCCCAAAGGTCAAAAAAATTCTGCGCCAAAAATTGTGGTCTTAGGTCCAGGTTTCGGTATAGCTCCCATATTACGATACCTCCCGATTTCAGGTATTTTGAAGATTTGATCAACATTTTCGGCCCGAATTGGTTGTAATTTGCCATTTGGAGTTCTCAATGATCAACAACCTTCTGCGCCAAACATTGTGGTCTTAGGTCCAGGTTTCGGTATAACCCTCATATTACGGTACCTTCCTATTTCAGTTATTTTGAGGGTTCTATCTACATTTTCGGTTCGAATTGGTTGTAATTTGCTATTTGGAGTTCGTAGTGATCAAAAAACGTCTCCGACTGGTATCGTGGACAGGAAATGAAACAAAATATTCCATTTGAGGTCAGAATATTTCATGGTATGGGATATAATAAAGTTCGGTACGATCGAACTTTACATTTTTACTTGTTTTTCATATTATATGTAGCATCATACATATATGAAAAATACACAAATGTAAATAATACACTCATAAGTAGATCCCAAAACAAAAATGTCTAAATCTTTAAAGAAAAAACCAAAACAAACAATTGAAACACAAAACAAAGAAGAAACTGATGATAAAGTAATACGGCATATTCACTGAAACGACCGGAGGCATCGGCAGTATTTTTAATGTCACACACGGAAATACAAATATATGCAGCTGGAGCCTATTTTTTGTAAACTTGACACTATTTCGAACATTCTTCAAAAAACTTGCCTTGTAGGAAGCCACAACTTTACTGATGTTTTAAGAGATTTTTAGAGATCATACGTAAATGTCAACTTCTTCTGTTTTGTTTTGTTAAATACACTTATAAATTACAAAAGCAGTTCTGGAATATTACAATATAATATGTTTAGAGACAATTCGCTGAATTGTCGCAGAAATTTGCTGATATCGATTTATCGAATTTTGTCGCAGGTTGCGACCAGTGTGCATTGTGCGTAATTATTAAGTTAAAAAATTCAAGTTAAAATCGTACGTACTACGGTACCAATCTTTTAGAAAGGAAAGTATACAAAAACCCAAAAAGTTAAAACGAAAACAATTTAAAATCCAAGAAAACCCGTTTTCACCACTTTTACCGTTATAAAATCAAAAAACGAAATGATCCAAAAACCAAAGGCATTTTTGTCTTCCATGGACTCCCACAAAGCCGAATTTATGCATCAGAACCCCAGCAAATTTTTCGTGTAGCACAGTGTTTTTATAGAGTTTTCGTTGTCACATTCAGTACATAAAAACAGATTATCTGTAATTCTTCAAACAAAAACAATTATACAACTAGAGCATTGTATACTAATTTTAAAAACAATACACCCAGGCCTACACAAAGTCCGCCATTCCTAATACTTTTGACATCAAACATAATAGATTTTCACAACAAACATAATAATCAGGTGGGCTTATTGCACGACCTTATTTAGGCCTTGAACACATCTATAAATTTCCGAAACTTCGTGTTTTTAAAGGGCGTCGAGGAGCGACGCCCATGAAATTTTCAGCTTACGATCTATTATCACACTTTCAGAATTTGTATTTGTGTTTACGCCACGATAGAAGAATTTACATATCTTATATATGTAGCACCTAATAATCATGCGTTTAAGCTGTAATCAACTTTTAACAGAATTGTCAAAAAGGTTATTGAAAACAATAACAATTGTAACGTTATTTTTATACAATTTATTCCATAGTAACAAGGTATTTATAATATTATCTTACTTGTTTTTTTTTGTCTTGTTCCTTGTTTTTTTTTCCTTTACTTTCCTTTTTCTTATATTTATGCCTCTCTCTGCGAATTTTATAATCCTTATTTGATGAATGAAACTAAATCTTTCGAAATAATATTTTCAACCCCTAAACAACGATTGAAGTAACCGGTTTGATAAGTGATGTAGATACATACTGTGACTAAAAAGCGAATATTTGAAAGCTTTAACTAAATCTATGTCCATACGTGCATAGTAGGACCTTTAATAAGCTCACACAGGAGACGAATTCATGTTCTAACCTTCTCTTGCAGACAAAATATTTGTTACAAAAATAAATAAAAATATGTACATATGTACACAGATATACCTTCTTATCTATATATGGGGATTTCTGAGTGAAATCGGACACTTTTTCAAGATGAGGTTTTTGATTTCCTTTATATTTTGCTGTCTCGATGCTGCTGATTAACAAAACATTTTAGTATATTTTCAAATTTTTTTGACTAACGGTTCCAGAGATATCGCGCCTTGAAAAAGTCAAATTCTGTAAAAACTACATGCAAAGAAATACTCATAACTTCTTTAATATTGGTCCAAATTGGACCATCTTTTTTTTGATTTGTTTGTTTTTTTCTCAGCTATCGAAAGAAATATTTAAAAGAAAAATGCACAGTGGGCTTCAATGCAATTTTCGGGATTTAATATTTAAAATCAATTTTTAAAGATGATTGCACCCTTCGATTTTTTCAAAAAAAAATTATGTTAAACTACAATCAATTACAAAAATTTTAAGCCCTATGTGGTAATGGGATTCGGACGATTACTATTTTTTCTGAATTTTTTAAAATTTGTCAATACAATTTTTCCTTTATACCTTTGTCCAAAATTTATTATTTTATTAAAAAAAATTAAAAATTTCATTTATAAATATTTGTTTTGATTTTATATTTATGAATTTATCTCAAACATCTTAAAAACTGCGTCATTTTTCGATTTTGAAAATGCATCAGCGAAAATTCCATTAAAGTCCACTGTGGATTTTTTTTTCTATTTTTTTAATAAATATATAATATATAATGATAAATATGTACTCTTAGCTTCAAAAATACAGGAAATACAAATTTTGGACAAAGGTATTAAGGAAAAATTGTATTGACAAATTTTAAAAAATTCAGAAAAAATAGTAATTGTCCGAATCCCATTACCAAATAGGGCTTAAAATTTTTGTAATTGAACGTAGTTTAACATAAATTTTTTTTTGAAAAAATCGAAGGGTGCAATCATCTTTAAAAATTGATTTTAAATATTAAATCCCGAAAATTGCATTGAAGCCCACTGTGCACACTTATTTTAAATATTTCTTTCGATAGCTGATAAAAAAACAAACAGATCAAAAAAAAGATGGTCCCATTTGGACCAATATTAAAGAAGTTATGAGTATTTATTTGAACATAGTTCTTTAAAAATTCGATAATTTCAATAGGCGATATCTCTGTACCGTTGGTCAAAAAATAATTTTAAAATATACTAAAATGTTCTGTTGGCTAGGAGCATAAATTGAACCAAAAACAATTGAAATCAAAAATTAATTTTCTCCGAACTGTCCGATTTCACTTGGAATTCCCCATATATAAAATAGAAAAATGTTTGTATGTTTGTTTGTTTGTTTGTTTGAAATTTATAGACTCAAAAACCGCTGAACCGATCTTGCTGAAATTTTCAGGGTATATTACTACATCGCCTGAAAGTAACATAGGCTATAAAAAGTTTCGAAATTCCGCTCTGATCCGGAGATATAGCATCAGAATCGGAGGTACCTCCAAAAAATTTAAATTTTGTGTGCAAATATCTATAGAACGGTTACAGATACAGACTCCAAATTTGAAATTTGTGATGGATTTTAGCCTAAAAATAAATGTGCCAAAATATATCGAAATCGGTCCAGATTTGGATATAGCTTCCATATATATTTTCGTCCGATTTCAAGTATTTGATGTATCAAACACGCTATATATGTATGTCCGATTTCCATGAAATTTGGAATGTGTGACGGAACGTGGCTTATAACAAAATGTGCCAGACTATATCGAAATCGGTTCAGATTTGGATATAGATCCCATATATATTTTCGTCCGATTTCAAGTATTTGATATACCAAACACGCTACATATGTCCGATTTCAATGAAATTTGGAATGTGTGACTAAATTTGTTGCAGAAATGAGTATGCCAAATTATGTTGAAATCGGTTCAGATTTGGATATAGCTCCTATATATATTTTCGGCCGATTTCATGTATTTGATGCACCCAACCCACTATGTATGTCCAATTTCAATGAAATTTGGAATGTGTGACTAAATTTGTTGTAGAAATGAGAATGCCGAATTATATTGAAATCGGTTTAGATTTGGATATAGCTCCTATATATATTTTCGGCCGATTTCATGTATTTGATGCACCCAACCCACTATGTATGTCCAACTTCAATGAAATTAGGATTGTGTGACTAAATTTGCTGTAGAAATGAGTATGCCGAATTATATTGAAATCGGTTCAGATTTGGATATAGCTCCTATATATATTTTCGGCCGATTTCATGTATTTGATGCACCCAACCCACTATATATGTCCAATTTCAATGAAATTTGGAATGTGTGACTAAATTTGTTGTAGAAATGAGCATGCCAAATTATGTTGAAATCGGTTCAGATTTGGATATAGCTCCTATACATATTTTCGGTCGATTTCATGTATTTGATGCACCCAACCCACTATGTATATCCAATTTCAATGAAATTTGGAATGTGTGACTAAATTTGTTGTAGAAATGAGTATGCCGAATTATATTGAAATCGGTTCAGATTTGGATATAGCTTCTATATATATTTTCGGCCGATTTCATGTATTTGATGCACCCAACCCACTATGTATGTCCAATTTCAATGAAATTTGAAATGTGTAACTAAATTTGTTTTAGAAATGAGTATGCAAAATTATATTTAAATCGGTTCAGATTTGGATATAGCTCCTATATATATTTTCGGCCGATTTCATGTATTTGATGCCCCAAACACGCTATGTATGTCCAATGTGTAACTAAATTTGGTGTAGAAATAAGTATTGATATCGGTGTTGATTTGGCTATAGCTCCCATGTTTATTTCAATGAAATTTGTGCGGTATCGACGAGTATATCTATAACGGAGGAAAATGTTTGTACGTTTGTTTGTTTGAAGTTTATGGACTCAAAAACCGTTGAATCGATCTTCCTGAAACTTTCAGAGTATATTACCACACGGCCTGAAAGTGTCACAGGCTATATAAATCTTAAAAATTCCGCCCCGATCTGGAGATATAGCCTCAGGATCGGAAGTACCTCCAAAAACTGTAGACTTTGTATGCTGATATCTAACGAACGATTATCGATACAGTCTTCAAATTTGGTATGTGTGACGGAATTTGGTCTAAAAATAAATTTGCCAAAGTAATTTGAAATCGGCTCAGATTTGGCCGACTGTCGGCCGATTTAATGCATTTGATGCATAAAACACGTTTTATATGCCCAATTCCAATGAAATTTGGAATGTGTGACGGAATTTATTGCAGAAATAAATTTTCCAAACTATTTTGAAATCGGTTCAGATTGGGATATAGCTCCCATATATATTTTCGGCCGATTTCATGTATTTTCTACACCAAACACGCCATGTATGTTCAATTTTGACGAAATTTGGAATCTTTGACGGAATTGATCCTAGAAATTAGTTTGCCAAATTATATTGAAATCGGATCAGATTTGGATATACCTCCAATATATTTTTGGCCGATTTCATGTATTTTATGCAATAAACACCTTATGTTTGTCCAATTTTAATGAAATTTGAAATATGTGGCGGAAATTTATCTATAAAATTGAAATCGGTTCAGATTTACATATAGCTCCCATATATATTTTCGGCCGATTTCATGTATTTGATGCACCAAACACGCTATGTAAGCCCATTTCAATGAAATTTGGAATATGTGGCGGGAATTGTCTACAAAACAAATTGGTAAATTATATTGAAAGAATTTCAGTCAATAGAATTTCAGGAAATGCACGAACGTACAAATCCATTGATACTGTGGCAACTGAAGACGACGCGGTTAACTATCCAGTTGAATTCCTAAGTTCGTTGGATCTTCAGGCTTTCCACCACATAATTTAGTGCTAAAAGTTGGTGTTCCTATTATTTTATTAAGAAACATAGACCCACCTCGCCTTTGCAATGGTACAAGGTTAACAGTAAAAAAACTACATAACTATTTAATTGAGGCAACCATTATTACTGGGAAGTATATAGGTTCAGATGTAATTCTACCTCGAATCCCTCTAATAGCAACAGAAACGCCCTTCAATTTTAAAAGATTGCAGTTTCCTGTACGTTTGACATTTGCATTGACTATAAATAAATCTCAAGGGCAGACTCTTCGTGTATGCGGCCTAAATTTAGCATGTTCTTGCTTTTCTCATGGTCAGCTCTACGTTGCATGTTCACGTGTTGGTAGACCGGCCGATTTGTTTGTTTACGCTCCTGAAGGAAAAACAAAAGACATTGTATATCCTAAAGCATTACAATAAATACATTACTTTAAATTTTTGAATTTATTTCTATCTGATTTTAAAAAATCCGTAAAATTTCAAATGCATATCAATCTAAAGGGGTAGCGAAACGCACCGGGTTCAGCTAGTATGTATGTATATAAAAATCAATATTTGTATGTTCCGTACAAACTTAAAAATGGCTAAACCTATTTTTATGAAATTTTCAGAAAATAGGCTATAGACATTACCCAAAACTTTTCAGAAAACTGAATATAGTAACTTTTGACTACATAAATTTCTTCTTTAGTAAAATATTCCTGCATATTTGTTCATAAAATCAAAGTTTAAATGCAACAAGTATAAATATAACCTCAATTTTGAGGTGAATCTTGATTACTAAACTCGAAATAATAATAATTTAAGAAATTATTTAATTTTTAGAGAATAATATCATATATAGGCCAATCTTTTGTATTATTAATAACAATCATTATAAATAAAATCAAATGTGGTTCATTGGTAATTGCATTTGTTAACAACGACTGGACCGATTTGAATATTTTTTTTTGAAATGTTCGTCATAGCCCAGTGAAAATAGGCTACATATTTTGTTGAATTCCACCACAATATGGTGGATATAATTAAATTTGGCATTTTGTTTGTAACACATCGAAATATTCATCGGAGACCCTATAAGTATATATTCTTGAAGTCGATATAACCATGTCTGTCTGTCCGTTCGCATGTCTGTTGAAATCAAGATACAGGTCGCTTTTTTTTAAAATAGAGCTTTGTAATTTGGTATAGAAGTTTCTATTACTCCTAGGATATTTGGTATTGCAAATGAGCTATATCGGCCCACGTATTGATATAGCCCCATAGAACGTTACCACCTGATTTTCGGTATTTTGCAGGTTTTAGCTTCTTTATCACACCGAAATGGCTGAAATTTGGTACTTAGGTTCGTTGGGGGTATAAAACGTTTCCCCAGAATTTTGTCGGTATAGGCCCATGCTTTAATATAGCCCCCATAGAACCGTACCTCCCGATTTTCGGTATTTTGAGGTTGTGGCATCATTATCGAACGGTACCTCCCGATTTTCGGTATTTTGCAGGTTAGCAACATTGCTTTACCGAAATTGCTGAAATTTGGTATTTAATCTTCTTACTTGTTTAAAAACGCTTTATATTTATAAATAAAACTCAAATTTCGTTCGTTGGTAATTGCATCTGTTGACAACGGCTGGACCGCTTTTGATAACACTATGCAACACTGAAAATGCAAACAACTTCTAGTATGCATTTTTTGAAAGTACATATTTAGACTACAAAAATCCTAGTAGGGTTTTGTCCTGTCAGATCCAGTTCGGATTTTATGGCCTCATCTAAACCGGGCTAAATCTACACTTTTTTGCATTTATCAGGCCTTTATATCAGAAACGAATAGGAATTTGGCCTTGCTGTCTTTAGCAATATGTAGCCCTAAACTAGTAGAAATTATCTTAAAAAACCACATAAGAAAAACTCCATATAGGGCATCAAAATCTATAAAATATAGAAAATTTTACATAATTGCAGAAATTCTGATCAGTATCGGCTAAACTATTGGAAGTTGAACCAAGTAACCTTTTGCAAAAATCTTCCAAATAAAGTTCTAAACAATTCTTTAGAACATTCTGAAACTCTAAAATGCTTAATTCATGTTGTTTCAGCGGTATTTTGATTCATATCTTTTACAACACGTATTTCAAACACAGTTCACACGAACAGTTTATTCTCGTGTTTCGGATTTCACTACATTATTGACATTTTTATTATTAAATCCTCGTTGAAAAATGTAGAGAAAACAACGGCATAGAGGCATTTTACAACGATAACATTTTCTGAAGAGTTGTGTACTACACTCCGGGGAATATTTCTCCAAAAGAAAATATTCAGAAAAAGTTAACGGTTTTGGAGATACGGCGCGAAATGTATAAAAATTGTGGAGTTTTTGCATATATTTTGAAATTTCAGGCAATATATGTAGATTTTCGAGTTCATTATTTCTTCAAATATTTTATTCTTGTCCTTATCCCCGAATTTCTTTAAAAACTCAATATTTAACCATGTTTAGATGGGGCCATAAAATCCGAGCTGGATCTGACACAGCAAAACCCAACTAGGGTTTCTTGTCGTTTGAGTCTGTACTTTCAAAAATCCTCAGTTCGAATTGTTTGCACAAGATCACCTTTAAATTGTTGGACAGTGTAATTTTTCTGTTTAAATGTTCGTCATACCCCAACTTAGGTTTTTATAAAAGAAAATTTGACCACGCCACTTTTTTTTAATTTTCAATTTCAAAGAATCGTTGGCAACCCTGTTGTGTTAAGTTGTGATTTTGTGCGCTCTCCTTTTGACTTACTTGAATTATAATTTTTAATTATTTTAATCAGAGTTAAATTGTTATAAATTGTGTTTAAATCGTAGATAAGTATACCTAATTTAAGTGTACTTGTTCGTGCATTTGTTTATCAAGTGAATATGAAATAAATTATTGCCTTCTTTAAATTTCATCTAATTGGAAAGTTCTCTTCTTCTTATTTTTCCGTAACTGATATCTTGTAATTTCCCTCTCTTTTGTGTTACATTTCTGTGTTATTTATATAAAACAGAGTTGCCATCGCATAATTTTCTCTTTTTTAATAAGACATTGAAAACTGGCACCGGATTTTCTACCAAATTTATTTATGCTTTAAACTTTTAATAATAATAAAAAAGCGCAAAAAAGCGTTTGTCGTGAAGAAAATACATTTCAGCGGCCAAATATCCGCGTAAATGTATAAAACACATTTGCATTTGAAAAACGAAAAGTTCTAGGACAGAGAAGCCACTACATAGTCGATACGTCTAAAGATTTGCTTTACCACCAGTGAAACCAGGTAACGTAATTTGGTGACTATGTGGGTTCGAGTCCTTGGCTTTCCTTTTTCACTTGCAAATAATTTCCGATCATCAAGCATAACTCTAAATGAGAAAATTAATAAAAATAATTAAAAATGATCTTCGCCCTAAGAGGCAAAAATATATAAAAAAAAATAAAAAACAGGCTGAACCCGGCTGGGATTTGAACCCACGTCCTTGAAAACATATCAAAAAAATGTTGTCACGACGTGTTAGCGTTCAAAGCCAAAACTCATAACTTCAAAGGCAGCGCAAAAAAAAGCGTTTGTCGTGACGAAAATACATTTCAGCGGCCAAATATCCGCGTAAATGTATAAAACACATTTGCATTTATAAAACGAAAAGTTCTAGGACAGAGAAGCCACTACATAGTCGATACGTCCGAAGATCTGCTTTACCACCAGTGAAACCAGGTAACGTAATTTGGTGACTATGTGGGTTCGAGTCCTTGGCTTTCCTTTTTTACTTGCAAATAATTTCCGATCATCAAGCTTAACTCTAAACGAGAAAATTAATAAAAAATAATAAATTAAAATGTATTGCTTCTACGATAATTGCATGAATCCATCGGATTCCGACGGAACCATTGAGTGCTGGCTATGCCTCAATCGCTCGCATGCTACATGTGCCGGGATTGATAAAAAAATTGCTAACTCACTCAACCACGATTTCAGCGGACTCAGATGGTGCTGTGTAAAATGTCGAAATATTGATATTGAATTTTATAATTTTGCTATTGATCTATCAATTGAAATATCTGAAATAAATAAGGAAATCTGGAATGCGTATTTACGAATGTCTCGTTTTAGTTCGCTCTGCCAACTACGTCAACTAACAAAGAAATTGTCAGGGGCTCTGTTAACCCTTCGAGCGCAGCGAGAAATTCCACTCCGACTCTGAGGAGTAGGAAAGCCTTAAAAGATTCAACATCGAATACTGGGACCACTTCTGTTCTCACTAATAAAGATGTTGAATCTGGACAACCAGAGTTAGTTCCGCCATCCTCGGCTGCCATCGTTGGGTTCTGCTAATCTTTTTAATGTAGCGAGTATAAGTACTCCAACTTTAAGAAATAAAAAAGCCCAAACTCCGCGAAACATCCATAAGCCGTTGTCAGTAGTTTCTACCATGAAAACGGTTTTTGCTGCCAGGTTTGCGCCAGATACGACGATTGATGACTTAAATTACTTTTTTAGATCTAAGATTGATGGCGACTACTTTCTAAAAAGTTATAAATTAAAATCGCGCTTTTCGGAAAGTAATACGTCATTTAAAATTGTTGTACCTTAAGATATATTTGATAAAATCTTATTAAACGATTTTTGGCCTCCAAAAACATTTGTTAAAGAATTTGTTGAAAAATCATAGAAGTTTTATGCTCAAAGTATCAAATTTTTAGAAAAGATCGAACCACCAAAAAAGGCTGTGGTGTTCTAATTGCTGTCGATTGCAAGTATCATCTATATATCGTCACCATAAATGCCGGAAGACGTAAACCACAAAAATAAAACTTTACAGGAGAAGCAAAAAACGTTATAAAATTAAAAACTGTTTTATGGAATATTAATCTTATGAAGGCGAGTATATGGGACATTATCGATCATATACGAAGGGGAATTAGTAGTGAAACCAAAACCGCTGAAGTGCTTAGTTTTGAGATCCTCCATTACAACAAAATCGGCAATATTATCCCATTTTCCGAAATGCCATTTCAGGAATAGCATCGTTGTTTTTGAACGTAGAAGCTTAAAATTTTGCCAGAGCATGTATTTTAGCTTTATGTATCAGATTCCACCAAAAAACGAATTTCGATTTTCATGTCGGTTACGTCTTCCGGCATTTATGGTGACGATATATAAAAGAGCTTAGTGAGTGAGTGACTAAGTGACTGACATATCATCGCCCAGACGAAACCGCTGAAGCTAGAAAGCTGAAATTTTGACTGTGGGTTGCTGTCGGTGTGTAGGGGTGAGATAAGGCTGGGTTTTTGGAAATTCGACCTAGAAGGGTACGAAAAGTACTAAATATGGTACCCTTTGTTTTAGGCAAACGGGAAGAGCTAGAATTCTGAAATTTGGAATGAGGGTAACTGATGGAGAGTTAGAAAGATGTACCAAAGGGTTTTTGGAAATTCGACCTATAAGTGTACGAAAAGTTACTAAATTTGGTACCAATTGTATATTTTGAGCGGATATAGCTACAATGTTCATATTTGGTATGGAAATCAAGGTTGGGAAGTGGTGTTGATATAAGGAAATGATTTTGGAAGTTCGTACTTATGTGTACGAGTAGTACTAAATGGTACTAAATTTGGTACAATTTGGATTTGGGTCAACGGATAGAGCTGAAAACCTGAAATTTGGAATTTAGATTACCGTTGAAGCGTACGATTGAGATATGGGTGTAGTTTTGGAAATTCATACTTACGTGTACGAAAAGTACTAAATGGTACCAAATTTGGTACAATTTGGATTTAGATAGACATGGAAACCTGAAATTTGGAATTAAGATTACCAATGGAGTGAAGGATTGAGGTAGTTTTGGAAATTCTTACTTATGGGTACGAAAAGTAGTAAACGGTACTAAATTTGGTACAAATTGGATTTGGGTGAACGGATAGAGCTGGAATCCTGAAATTTGGAATTAAGGTTACTGATGGATAGTATGATTGAGGTAGTTTTGGAAATTCATACTTATGGGATCGGAAAGTACCAAATGTACTAAATTTGGTACAATTTATATTTAGGTGAACGGATAGAGTTGGAATCCTGAAATTTGAAATTAGGATTACTGATGGAGTGTAGGATTGAGGTAGTTTTGGAAATTCATACTTATGGGAACGGAAAGTACTAAATGTGCTAAATTTGGTACAATTTATATTTGGGTGAACGGATACAGCTGGAATCCTGAAATTTCGAGTTAAGGTTACTGTTGGAGTGTAGGATTGAGGAAGTTTTGGAAATTCGTACTTATGGGTACGATAAGTACTAAATTTGGTACAATTTGGATTTTAGGGAATGAATATAGCTGGAATCCTGAAATTTGGAATTATGATTACTGTAGGACTGTGGGATTGACTTAGTCTTGGAAATTCGTCATTATGGGTACGATAAGTACTAAATTTGGTACAATTTGGATTTTAGGGAACGAAAAGAGCTGGAATCGTGAAATTTGGAATTAGGATTACTGTTGGACTGTAGGATTGAGTTAGTTTTGGAAATTCGTACATATGGCTACGGAAAGTACTAAATTTGGTAAAATGGTACTAAATTTGGTGCAATTTAAAATTAGGTGAACGGACAGAGCTGGAATCATGAAATTTTTAATTAAGATTTCTATTGGGGTGTAGGATTGAGCATGTTTTGGAAATTCGTACTTAGGGGGTACGAAAATTAATAAATGGTACTCAATTTGGATTTGGGTGCACTGATAGAGCTGTAATCCTGAAATCTGGAATTAAGGTTACTGATGGAGTGAAGGATTGAAACAGTTTTGGAAATTCAAACTTGTGGATACGAAAGTACTAAATGGTACTAAATTTGGTACAATTTATATTTGGGTGAACGGATAGAGCAGGAATCCTGAAATTTCGAGTTAAGGTTATTGTTGGAGTGTAGGGTTAAGGAAGTTTAGGAAATTCGTACTTATGGCTACGAAAAGTACTAAATGGTACTAAATTTGGTTCAATTTGGATTTGGGTGAACGGAGAGAGCTGGAATCCTGAAATTTAGATTACTGTTGGAGTGTAGGGCTGAGATAGTTTTGGAAGTTCATACTTATTGTTACGAAAATTACTAAATGGTACTAAATTTGGTACAATTTAGTTTTGGGTGGACGGATAGGGTGGAATCCTGAAAGTTGGAATTACTGTTGGAGATAGTTATAGTTATTGAAATTCGTACTTTCATACATACTAATGGTATTATGAATAGAGATGTAATTCGGAAGTTTGGTATTATACACCCTCTTGATGTGTAGGGTTGAGATATGGATGTGGTTGTGGATATACGTACAATAAGTGTACGAAAATTACAAAATGGCAAAGAATTTGGTTCGAATTGTTATTGTGTAAATTAGTAGAGCTGAAATTGTGAAATTCGGTATTATGTATACGTACTTATGTATACGAAAAATACTAAATTGCGATTGGGATTTTGTTTTGGATAAAAGGAAGTAGTTTTTTAACTTATACATATTATAAGTACTGAATTTGGTACCAGTTTGGCGTTGCTTGAAGGGATAAATATGGAATTTCGGATTGTTGTATGAAGGATGGTGTTGGTGTTTAGATAAGGATTTTTTGAAATGCATACAAATTCTGAAATTAGGCTGAGGGCTGGCTGACTTATTGAGAAATACGAAATGTACTCAATGGTATTAAATTTGACGTTGGTGTAGCAATGAAGCTGGGATTATATAATTAGTGTGTAAAAAGTACAAAATTGCAATAAATTTGGTATTGGGCAAAGGAATAGGAGTGGAATTCTGGTATATTATTTATTTGTTAAGTTCATTGTTAGAAGTGGTCGTACAATAAATGTACTAGAAGTATTAAGTAATACTAAATATTGAAGCACTGGTATTGAGTGAATCGATAAATGAAATTTGTTGTGAGGATCACTGTTGAGATTGGATCAGAATGTTTATTAAAATCCACCTTTAAATGTATGAAAGGTTTCTACATGTAATACCATTGGCATTGGGTGAACAAGTAGAGCTAAAAATGTAACATATGAGCTAAGGTTTTGGATTCTAAAAATTGTACAGAATAATGTACTATTGTTTCTATGTTAACACGAATTCGGTTTCAAAATAATGTAATAATTGTTCCACAAACATCCCAGACGGGACAAGGGAGACTTCTCTCATATCATTGAGTGCGCCCCGTTTCATATTAGCTCAATGATATGGGACCTACTGTTTATCGCCGAGTCCGAACGGCGTGCCTTACGACACCACTTGTAGAGAAGTTTTCATGGCTGAAATACTCAGGAAATGTCGCCAACATTACTGAGGGGTATTTTGCCACCGTTGAAACTTTGATGTTGCCTGACCGGGGAATCGATCGGTTTTCTACATTTTGATATCACAAATTCCAAAATTCGGTTGGAAAATGTAGATACAATTTTTAAAATACTCATACCGTTCTAATAAAACATGGACTGAAATTTAAAATGTAGGCCGCTGTTGAAGTGTAGAGGGCTTTTTTTTGAGATTCGAAACGTGTACGAACAGTACTTCAAAGAAATAAAATATAAATTCAAATAGGTATTAGTACATAAAAATTTTCAGTGTACACCATATTAAATATTGTTTATTTGAATATTATTCCTTTTCCGCATACGAAGTAGCTGGCATTTTGCTAGTCTATATATAAAAGAGCTTAGTGAGTGAGTGACTGAGTGACTGACATAACATCGTCCAGACGAAACCGCTGAAGCTAGAAAGCTGAAATTTTGACTGTGGGTTGCTGTCGGTGTGTAGGGGTGAGAAAAGGATGGGTTTTTGGAAACTCGACCTAGAAGGGTACGAAAAGTACTAAATATGGTACCCTTTGTATTAGGCAAACGGGAAGAGCTAGAATTCTGAAATTTGGAATGAGGGTAACTGATGGAGAGTTAGAAAGATGTACCAAAGGGTTTTTGGAAATTCGACCTATAAGTGTACGAAAAGTTACTAAATTTGGTACCAATTGTATATTTTGAGCGGATATAGCTACAATGTTCATATTTGGTATGGAAATCAAGGTTGGGAAGTGGTGTTGATATAAGGAAATGATTTTGGAAGTTCGTACTTATGTGTACGAGTAGTACTAAATGGTACTAAATTTGGTACAATTTGGATTTGGGTCAACGGATAGAGCTGAAAACCTGAAATTTGGAATTTAGATTACCGTTGAAGCGTACGATTGAGATATGGGTGTAGTTTTGGAAATTCATACTTATGTGTACGAAAAGTACTAAATGGTACCAAATTTGGCACAATTTGGATTTAGATAGACATGGAAACCTGAAATTTGGAATTAAGATTACCAATGGAGTGAAGGATTGAGGTAGTTTTGGAAATTCTTACTTATGGGTACGAAAAGTAGTAAACGGTACTAAATTTGGAACAAATTGGATTTGGGTGAACGGATAGAGCTGGAATCCTGAAATTTGGAATTTACTTACTTTTGGAGTGTAGGATTGAGATAGTCTTGGAAATTCATACTTATGGGTACGGAAAGTACTAAATGGTACTAAATTTGGTACAAATTAAATTTAGTTGAACGGATAGAGTTGGAATCCTGAAATTTCGAATTAAGGTTACTGATGGAGAGTAGTATTGAGGTAGTTTTGGAAATTCATAGATATGGGAACGGAAAGTACTAAATCTACTAAATTTGGTACAATTTATATATAGGTGAACGGATAGAGTTGGAATCCTGAAATTTGAAATTAGGATTACTGATGGAGTGTAGGATTGAGGTAGTTTTGGAAATTCATACTTATGGGAACGGAAAG
This sequence comes from Musca autumnalis, assembly GCF_047663935.1. Classification (NCBI taxonomy): domain Eukaryota; kingdom Metazoa; phylum Arthropoda; class Insecta; order Diptera; family Muscidae; genus Musca; species Musca autumnalis. The sequence goes on from NW_027411644.1 coordinate 131,692,342, forward strand.
TACTAAATGTACTAAATTTGGTACAATTTATATTTGGGTGAACGGATACAGCTGGAATCCTGAAATTTCGAGTTAAGGTTACTGTTGGAGTGTAGGATTGAGGAAGTTTTGGAAATTCGTACTTATGGGTACGATAAGTACTAAATTTGGTACAATTTGGATTTTAGGGAACGAATAGAGCTGGAATCCTGAAATTTGGAATTAAGATTACGGTAGGACTGTAGGATTGACTAAGTCTTAGAAATTCGTCATTATGGGTACGATAAGTACTAAATTTGGTACAATTTGGATTTTAGGGAACGAAAAGAGCTGGAATCGTGAAATTTGGAATTAAGATTACTGTTGGACTGTAGAATTGAGTTAGTTTTGGAAATTCGTACATATGGCTACGGAAAGTACTAAATTAGCTACAATGGTACTAAATTTGGTGCAATTTAAATTTAGGTGAACGGACAGAGCTGGAATCATGAAATTTTTAATTAAGATTTCTATTGGGGTGTAGCATGTATTGAGCATGTTTTGGAAATTCGTACTTAGGGGGTACGAAAATTAATAAATGGTACTCAATTTGGTACAATTTGGATTTGGGTGAACAGATAGAGCTGGAATCCTGAAATTCATAATTAAGTTTACTTATGGGGTGTAAGATTGAGGTAGTTTTGGAAATTCGTACTTATGGGTATGGAAAGTACTAAATGGTACTAAATTTGGTACAATTTATATTTGGGTGAACGGATAGAGCAGGAATCCTGAAATTTCGAATTAAGGTTATTGTTGGTGTGTAGGGTTAAGGAAGTTTAGGAAATTCGTACTTATGGCTACGAAAAGTACTAAATGGTACTAAATTTGGTTCAATTTGGATTTGGGTAAACGGAGAAAGCTGGAATCCTGAAATTTAGATTACTGTTGGAGTGTAGGGCTGAGATAGTTTTGGAAGTTCATACTTATTGTTACGAAAATTACTAAACTAAATTTGGTACAATTTAGTTTTGGGTGGACGGATAGGGTGGAGTCCTGAAAGTTGGAATTACTGTTGGAGATAGTTATTGAAATTCGTACTTTCATACATACTAATGGTATTATGAATAGAGATGTAATTCGGAAGTTTGGTATTATACACCCTCTTGATGTGTAGGGTTGAGATATGGATGTGGTTGTGGATATACGTACAATAAGTGTACGAAAATTACAAAATGGCAAAGAATTTGGTTCGAATTGTTATTGTGTAAATTAGTAGAGCTGAAATTGTGAAATTCGGTATTATGTATACGTACTTATGTATATGAAAAATACTAAATTGCGATTGGGATTTAGTTTTGGATAAAAGGAAGTAGTTTTTTAACTTATACGTATTATAAGTACTGAATTTGGTACCAGTTTGGCGTTGCTTGAAGGGATAAAGGTGGAATTTCGAATTGTTGTATGAAGGATGGTGTTGGGGTTTAGATAAGGATTTTTTGAAATGCATACAAATTCTGAAATTAGGCTGAGGGCTGGCTGACTTATTGAGAAATACGAAATGTACTAAATGGTCTTAAATTTGACGTTGGTGTAGCAATGAAGCTGGTATTATATAATTAGTGTGTGAAAAGTACAAAATTGCAATAAATTTGGTATTGGGCAAAGGAATAGGAGTGGAATTCTGGTATATTATTTATTTGTTAAGTTCATTGTTAGAAGTGGTCGTACAATAAATGTACTAGAAGTATTAAGTAATACTAAATATTGCAGCACTGGTATTGAGTGAATCGATAAATGAAATTTGTTGTGAGGATCACTGTTGAGATTTAATCAGAATGTTTATTAAAATCCACCTTTAAATGTATGAAAGTTTTCTACATGTAATACCATTGGCATTGGGTGAACAAGTAGAGCTAAAAATGTAACATATGAGCTAAGGTTGTGGATTCTAAAAATTGTACTGAATAATATACTATTGTTTCTATGTTAACACGAATTCGGTTTCAAAATAATGTAATAATTGTTCCACAAACATCCCAGACGGGACAAGGGAGACTTCTCTCATATCATTGAGTGCGCCCCGTTTCATATTAGCTCAATGATATGGGACCTACTGTTTATCGCCGAGTCCGAACGGCGTGCCTTACGACACCACTTGTAGAGAAGTTTTCATGGCTGAAATACTCAGGAAATGTCGCCAACATTACTAAGGGGTATTTTGCCACCGTTGAAACTTTGATGTTGCCTGACCGGGGAATCGATCGGTTTTCTACATTTTGATATCACAAATTCCAAAATTCGGTTGGAAAATGTAGATAAAATTTTTAAAATACTCATACCGTTCTAATAAAACATGGACTGAAATTTAAAATGTAGGCCGCTGTTGAAGTGTAGAGGTCTTTTTCAATATCAATTCAAATAGGTATTAGTACATAAAAATTTTCAGTGTACACCATATTAAATATTGTTTATTTGAATATTATTCCTTTTCCGCATACGAAGTAGCGGGCAATAAATGACATCTATGATATTGAATTTTCAAATGTGTGTACAGTATTTTTTGCTTACCTGCACAATCAAAAATTGCACAACTTGTTGTGCAGCAATCCCCAAAATGCAGGAAGCTTAAATTCGCTTACCTGCCCAACAAGGCAGATATCTTTAATATTACTTACGTGCATATGATGTGCAGCTATAAGCAATAATAAAGTGAGAGACATTTCAAGTTAGCGAGAGAAAGCGGTAAAATTGTTTACAGTTCATTATCTTTTCTTGTGTTGCATTTGTTTTGCACACCTCTTATCAACACAAAACCAGAGAGGTTGAAATGTATCCTTGTCATGAGTTCGCAAAAACATTTAAACGTTTTTCTTGTGCAGATATATACAAATTTTTCAAACAAATTAAAGTAATATCACCAAAATTTTGGTGCAGCTATGCCGAAAATGCAGTTATTGAATGTGCACTAAAACATAATATCTTGAACGGAATCTAGAGAATAGTTGCCTATAAACTGATTTTTGGTCAGGTAACGCCAAAATGCAGCTATGAATGATGCAGGTAACCAGAAATTACTGTATAGAATTAACCTCAACATACTCATATAACAACAGTTCCTTGAATATTCCATATCCATATCAGTTATCTAAAATGGATAATATTTGTATGTCGCTTCTCTCAATGGAAGATATCTCAAAAGGTTTACGTTGCCTCACACCTACAAAAAGCCCTGGTCCCGATGGAATCCCTAGCATAATTCTTAAAAACTGTCACTACTCCTTAGCTATTCCATTATTTCTTCTTTTCAATCGCTCCTTAAATCTTGGTTATTTTCCCACATTTTGGAAAAAGTGTTATTTGGTACCTCTTCATAAATCTGGCAGTTTATCAGACATATCCAATTATAGAGGAATTGCAAAACTCAGTGCAATTCCAAAACTATTTGAGAAACTTATTACTGATGTAATTTCCCATAAAGTCAAAAACATATCAAGCCCTTATCAACATGGTTTTCGTGGAGGTCTATCCACTGTCACGAATTTAGTTCAATATACCTCAGAGGTCATTAAAGGTTTTAGTCAGCAAATGCAAACTGACACGATCTATACCGACTTCAGTAAAGCATTCGATAGAGTTAACCACAAATTACTAATTTACAAATTAAATTGCATCGGATTCAGTAAAAATTTATTATCTTTTGTCTCATCTTACCTGCAAGATAGATCACAAGTGGTTTTATTCGAGGATTGTTATTCTAAATTAAAAAATGTTACATCAGGTGTTCCTCAAGGGAGTCATCTGGGTCCTGTACTGTTTCTATTGTTTGTAAACGATTTAATAACACATTCCGAAGTACTTACGTATGCAGACGATGTTAACATTTTTATAACTCACAAATCTCAAAAACTTCTCCAACGGCTTCATGAGGATTTAAATAGCATCTCCCGTTGGTGTGACATTAATAAAATGGATTTAAATTTGAAGAAATGTAAGCATATGTGTTTTTCTAGAACCTCACCTTTAAAACATGTCTTTTGCATTACTGAATCTACTCTAACATCTGTGGATTCGTTTGTTGATCTAGGGATCCTAATGGAAACTAAATATTAATTATCATGTAATATCGATGGTTAATAAAGCTCATGGAGTTCTAGGATTCATCAAACGGAGGGCAAAGGAATTTCTGATCCTTATGTCACCAAACAATTGTTTGTGTAACTTGTTAGACCCATACGAGAATATGGTTCTGTAGTATGGGATCCTTATTACACGATACACTACGATAAAATTTAATCTGTTCAAAAACAATTCTTGCTTTTTGCTTTAAGAGGCTTTCATTAGAATAATGATTTTGTCTTGCCATCTTATAAGACGTTTATATATAACCGGGTTTAACAAACCCACTGGGTTTCAAATGTCAATTCCTTTGTCTATACGTCAAATAAATCCTCGTTATGAAGGTTAACCGTGCAAATGGATATAATATAAGCATGGCCTTATACCAGCAGACTTAAGGTAATTAGATTACCAACATTAAAAAGCAGACGTGTAATGTTTAATACAATTATGGTACAAAAAATTTTGAATGGCGATAAACCTTCAGATTTTCTTATTTCATCTACTAGCAAAATGCCCGCTACTTCGTATGCGGAAAGGATATAAAAAAACAAATAAACAATCTATATATATAAATGAGCTTGGTGATAAGTGATTGACTGACTGACTGACTGACTGACTCATCATCAACGCCCAGCCAAAACGGCTAAAGCTAGGAGCTTGAAATTTTACCAGTGGGTCACTGTTGATGCAAATGTGCGAGATAAGGCCGGGTTTTAGAAAATTCGTCCTGGAACCACAAAAAATAACAACAACAAAAATCCTTATTATTCATTACTATTACATACTTATTCACTTAGTTGGCCCTCTGCAAGACATGTGTAAAATTAACAACGCCATAACTTCTTGATATCGTAAGAGATCACACATAATTTCAAATTTTGTAGTTTACTTCTAGGCGCACTTATTTTATCGTAAACCACTAAATAATAGAAAGACAAGACATTTGTTATCTTCCATTGCAACAGATGTCGCAGTTGGTGATAATGGTGTATAAACATCAATTACGCAAATGAACAAATGAGTTGCTGTTGAAGACAACATTAGGGGAATAAATTCAGAAATCGGCCAGAAATAACAACAACTAAAAACTGTATGGACCTGACTTTTTGGTAATAACTAAATGTTTGCAAATCAATGAAAGTGCAATAGAATTGTGCATATTACCACGATTTATTTGCAATTAAGAATTTTATCGTATATGGAGATGTACAGTCATAACTATTCAATTTTCAATTTCAAAATCTGTAATTTGATGAAATCGCTAAATAATTAATGAAATCAATAATAGGCCCCAGGAATATAGGAATTTGGTATGGAAATCAAGGTCGGGAAGTGGTGCTTCTAAAAGGAAATGGTTTGGAAAATTACCAATCATGTGTACGAAAAGTACTAAATTTAGTACAATTTAGATTTGGGTGAACGTAAAGAGCTGGAAACCTGAAATTTGGAATTAAGGTTACTGTTGTAGTGTAGGATTGAGATATGAGGGTAGTTTTGGAAATTCGTGCTTATGTGTACGAAAAGTACTAAATAGTACTAAATTTGGTACAATAGGGATTTGGGTGAACGGATAGAGCTGGAATCCTGATATTTGGAATTGAGATTACTGTTGGAGTGTAGGATTGAAGAACTTTTGGAAATTCGTACTTATGTGTATGAAAAGTACTAAATGGTACTAAATTTGATACAATGGGGTTTTGGGTGAACGGATAATAGCTGGAATCTCGAAATTTGGAATTGAGATTACTGGTGGGGTGTAGGATTGAGGTAGTTTTGAAAATTCGTACTTATGGGTACAAAAAGTACTAAATGGTGCTAAATTTAGTACAATTTGGATTTGAATGAACGGATAGAGCTGGAAACCTGAAATTTGGAATTAATATTACTGTTGAAGTGTAGGATTGAGATATGAAGGTGGTTTTGGAAATTAGTACTTATGTGTACGGAAAGTACTAAATGGAACTAAATTTTGTATAATGGGGATTTGGGTGAACGGATAGCGCTGGAATCTCTAAATTTGGAACTGAGATTACTGGTGGAGTTAAATATTGTGGAAGTTTTGGAAATTCGTACATAGGGTACGAAAAATACTAAATAGCACTAAATTTGGTACAGTTTCGATTTGGGTGAACGGATAGGGCTTGATTCCTCAAATTTGGACTGAGGATCACTGATGAAGAGTAAGAAAGATGCACCAAAGGGTTTTTGGAAACTTGAGTGTACGAAAAGTAATAATTGGTACTAAATTTAGTACAATTTGGATTTGAGTGAACGGATAGAGCTGGATTCCTGAAATTTGGAATTGATACTACTGTTGGAGTGTAGGACTGGGGAAGTTTTGGAAATTCTTACTTATGTGAATGAAAAGTACTAAATGGTACTAAATTTGGGACAATGGGGATTTGGGTGAACGGATATAGTTGGAATCTCGAAATTTGGAATTGAGATTACTGGTGGGGTGTAGAATTGAGGTAGTTTTGAAAATTCGTACTTATGGGTACGAAAAGTACTAAATGGTACTAAATTTAGTACAATTTGGATTTGGGTGAACGTATGTATGTAGCTGGAAACCTGAAATTTGGAATTAAGATTACTGTGAAGTGTAGGACTGAGATATGAGGGTGGTTTTGGAAATTCGTACTTATGTGTTCGAAAAGTACTAAATTTGGTACAATAGGGATTCGAGTGAACGGACAGAGCTGGAATCCTTAAATTTGAAATTGAGATTACTGTTGGATCATAGGATTGGGGAAATTTTGGAAATTCGTATTTATGTGTACGAAAAGTACTAAATGGTACTAAATTTATTACAATTTGGATTTGGGTGAACGGATAGAACTGGAATCCTGAATTTTAAGTATCAAGGTTGGGAAATGGCGTTGAAATAAGGAAATGGTTTTGGAAGTTCGTATTTATGATTACGAGCAGTACTAAATTTGGATTTGGGTGAACGGATAGAGCTGGAATCCTAAAGTTTTGAATTAAGATTACTGTAGGGGTGTAGGATTGAGATAGTTTTAGAAATTCGTACCTTTGAGTACGAAAAGTACTAAATGGTACTAAATTTGGTACAATTTGGATTTGGATGAACGGATAAAGCTGGAATTCTGAAATTTGGAACTAAGAATACTGTCGGACAGTAGAATTGAGGTAGTTTTGGAAATTCGTACTTATGGGTACAGAAAGCACTAAATTCGGTACAATTTGAATTTTAGTAAACGGATAGTGTTGGAATTAGGAATTAAGATTACTGTAGGAGTGTAGTATTGAGGAAATTTTGAAAAGTCGTACGTGTGCGTACGAGAAGTACTAAATGGTACTAAATATGGTACAATGTGGATTTGGGTGAACGGGTAGAGCTGGAATCCTGAAATTTTTGTTTGGGAAAGAAATGGTACTAAATTTGATACAATTTGGATTCGGGTGAATTAATAGAGCTGGAATCCTGAAATTTGGAATTACGATTACAGTCGAAGAGTAGGATTCAGGTTGTTTTGAAAAAGCAAACTTATGGTTACGAAAAGCACTAAATGGTACTAAATTTAGTACAATTTGTATGTAGGTGAACGGATAGCGGTGGAATCCTGCAATTTGAAAGTATGATTATTGTAGCCCTGTTGCGCTGAGGAAGTTTTGAAAATTGGTACGAAAATTCTAAATTGTTCTAAGTTTAGTACAATTTTAATTTGGTTTAACGGATAGAGTTTGAATCCTGAAATTTGGAAGTAAGATTACTACTAAAGTGAAGGATTGAGGTAGTTTTGGAAAATCTTTCTTATGGGTACGAAGAGTTCGACTTGATACTAAGTTTGGTACAATTTGGAATTGGACGAACGGATACAGCTGGAATCTTGAGATTTGGAATTACTGTAATTATTATGGAATTTACTGTAATTATTTTGTATTAATGTCCGTGTATGGCTGAGATATGTCGTCGAAATACGTACCATAAGTATACGAAAATTACTTAATGGTACTCAATTTGTTTTTGGGTGTAGGGACAGTGCTGGAATTTTTATTTTTTGGAGTTAGGGTGTGTATTGGTGTGCAACGTTGATCTCGCTGTTAATGTGTAAGGGTGAGATACGGCTGATCTTTTTTAAAAACGAACTTAAGGGGTACGTACAGTACTAAGATAAAAATAAATATTGATTAAAATTGGTATTAGTGCGACCAAATTTTCAGTGTTTGTCATTTCCATATTATATATTGTTTATTTGTTTTTTTTTTATATCCTTTCCGCATACGAAGTAGCGGGCATTTTGCTAGTATATAATATGGAAATGACAAACACTGAAAATTTGGTCGCACTAATACCAATTTTAATAAATATTTATTTTTATCTCAAAAAGATCAGCCGTATCTCACCCTTACACATTAACAGCGAGATCAACGTTGCACACCAATACACACCCTAACTCCAAAAAATAAAAATTCCAGCACTGTCCCTACACCCAAAAACAAATTGAGTACCATTAAGTAATTTTCGTATACTTATGGTACGTATTTCGACGACATATCTCAGCCATACACGGACATTAATACAAAATAATTACAGTAAATTCCATAATAATTACAGATCTCAAGATTCCAGCTGTATCCGTACTTCCAATTCCAAATTGTACCAAACTTAGTATCAAGTCGAACTCTTCGTACCCATAAGTAAGATTTTCCAAAACTACCTCAATCCTTCACTTTAGTAGTAATCTTACTTCAAAATTTCAGGATTCAAACTCTATCCGTTAAACCAAATTAAAATTGTACTAAATTTAGAATAATTTATAATTTTCGTACCAATTTTCAAAACTTCCTAAACGCAACAGGGCTACAATAATCATACTTTCAAATTGCAGGATTCCACCGCTATCCGTTCACCTACATACAAATTGTACTAAATTTAGTACCATTTAGTGCTTTTCGTAACCATAAGTTTGCTTTTTCAAAACAATCTGAATCCTACTCTTCGACTGTAATCGTAATTCCAAATTTCAGGATTCCAGCTCTATTAATTCACCCGAATCCAAATTGTATCAAATTTAGTACCATTTCTTTCCCAAAAAAAAATTTCAGGATTCCAGCTCTACCCGTTCATTCAAATCCATATTGTACCATATTAAGTACCATTTAGTACTTCTCTTACCCATACGTACGACTTTTCAAAATTTCCTCAATACTACACTCCTACAGTAATCTTAATTCCTAATTCCAACACTATCCGTTTACTAAAATTCAAATTGTACCAAATTTAGTGCTTTCTGTACCCATAAGTACGAATTTCCAAAACTACCTCAATTCTACTGTCCGGCAGTAATCTTAGTTCCAAATTTCAGAATTCCAGCTCTATCCGTTCATCCAAATCCAAATTGTACCAAATTTAGTACCATTTAATACTTTTCGTACCCAAAGGTACGAATTTCCAAAACTATCTCAATCCTACACCCCTACAGTAATCTTAATTCAAAACTTTAGGATTCCAGCTCTATCACTTCACCCAAATCCAAATTTAGTACTGCTCGTAATCATAAATACGAATTTCCAAAACCATTTCCTTATTTCAACGCCATTTCCCAACCTTGATTCCCATACCAAATTTGAAGATTCTAGCTTTATCCATTAAAAATATGTAATTGGTCCCAAATTTAGAAACTTTTAGTACTTTTCGTACACTTATAGGTTGAGTTTCTAAATACCCTTTGGTACATCTTCCTAACTCTCCATCAATGACCATTCGTTCAAAATTTCAGATTTCTAGCTCTTCGCGTTTGCCTAATACAATGGATTCCATATTTAGTACACTTTAGCACTTTTCATACCTTTCTACGACGAATTTCCAAAAACCCCTTTACACAAAAACAAATTATACCAAATTCTGTACAATTCGATTTTCCAAAACAACCTTAATCCTTCACTTCAACAGTAACCATAATTCCAAACAACAGGATTCTAGCGCTATCCGTGCACTCAAATCCAAGTTGTACCATTTGGTACATTTCGTACCCATAAGTACGAATTTCAAAAACTACTTCCATCTAAATCCTATACTCCAACAGCAGTCTGACCAAATTCCAGGATTCCAGCTCTATCCGTTCCCCCAAATCCAAATTGTACCACAGGTAGTACCACTTAGTACCAATAGTAATCCTAATTTCAAATTTCAGGACTCAAACACTATCCGTCACCCAAATCCAAATTCTACCTCTATAGCCTACCGCGAACGGGTTGCAAATTCTAACTCTTTCCGTTTACAAAAATTCATACTTTAAATTAAAATAAATAAAATTAAAATACTTAAAATTCAGGATTCCAGTTCTATCCGTTCACCCAAATCCAAATTGTAATAAATTTAGTACCATTTAGTACTTTTCGTACACATAAATACGAATTTCCAAAATTTCCCCAATCCTATGCTCCAACAGTAATCTCAATTTCAAATTTCAGGATTCCAGCTCTGTCCGTTCACTCGAATCCCTATTGTACCAAATTTAGTACTTTTCGAACACATAAGTACGAATTTCCAAAACCACCCTCATATCTCAGTCCTACACTTCACAGTAATCTTAATTCCAAATTTCAGGTTTCCAGCTACATACATAGGTTCACCCAAATCCAAATTGTACTAAATTTAGTACCATTTAGTACTTTTCGTACCCATAAGTACGAATTTTCAAAACTACCTCAATTCTACACCCCACCAGTAATCTCAATTCCAAATTTCGAGATTCCAACTATATCCGTTCACCCAAATCCCCATTGTCCCAAATTTAGTACCATTTAGTACTTTTCATTCACATAAGTAAGAATTTCCAAAACTTCCCCAGTCCAATTCCAAATTTCAGGAATACAGCTCTATCCGTTCACCCAAATCCAAATTGTACCAAATTTAGTACCATTTAGTACTTTTCGTACACTCAAGTTTCCAAAAACCCTTTCTTACTCTTCATCAGTTTTCTTCAAATTACAGATTTTGAAATTGAATAGTTATAACTGTACATCTCCATGTACGATAAAATTCTTAATTGCAAATAAATCGTGGTAATATGCACAATTTTATTGCACTTTCATTGATTTGCAAACATTTAGTTATTACCAAAAAGTGAGGTCCATACAGTTTTTAGTTGTTGTTATTTCTGGCCGATTTCTGAATTTATTCCCCTAATGTTGTCTTCAACAGCAACTCATTTGTTCAACAAACCCACATCATTTATTGAAAGAATTTTTGTTTTAATTTTAAATTGAAAATCAAAATTTTTACAAATGCATCGTTTGTAATCATCTTTTCTAACTGTATTTTAAGGAATGAAAATCTTTTGAGCGACACCTGTTATGTGAAAACTAAATCAGGATCGGTTTGTATTTTTCGCGTAATTGATGTTTGTACCATTATCACCAACTGCGACATCTGTTGCAATGTAAGATAACAAATGTCTTGTCTTTCTATTATTTAGTGGTTTACGATAAAATAAGTGCGCCTAGAAGTAAACTACAAAATTTGAAATTATGTGTGATTGTTTACGGTATCATGAAGTTATAGCATTGTTAATTTGACACATGTCTTGCAGAGGGCCAACTAAGTGAATAAGTACGTAATAATAATGAAAAATAAGGATTTTTGTTGTTGTTATTTTTTGTGGTTCCAGGACGAATTTTCTAAAACCCGGCCTTATCTCGCACATTTGCATCAACAGTGACCCACTGGTAAAATTTCAAGCTCCTAGCTTTAGCCGTTTTGGCTGGGCGTTGATGATGAGTCAGTCAGTCAGTCAATCACTTATCACCAAGCTCATTTATATATATAGACTAGCAAAATGCCCGCTACTTCGTATGCGGAAAGCATATAAAAAAACAAATAAACAATATATAATATGGAAATGACAAACACTGAAAATTTGGTCGCACTAATACCAATTTTAATCAATATTTATTTTTATCTTAGTACTGTACGTACCCTTTAAGTTCGATTTTCAAAAAGATCAGCCGTATCTCACCCTTACACATTAACAGCGAGATCAACGTTGCACACCAATACACACCCTAACTCCAAAAAATAAAAATTCCAGCACTGTCCCTACACCCAAAAACAAATTGAGTACCATTAAATAATTTTCGTATACTTATGGTACGTATTTCGACGATATATCTCATCCATACACAGACATTAATACAAAATAATTACAGTAAATTCCATAATAATTACAGTATTTCCAAATCTCAAGATTCCAGCTGTATCCGTTCGTCCAATTCCAAATTGTACCAAACTTAGTATCAAGTCAAACTCTTCGTATCCATAAGTAAGATTTTCCAAAACTACCTCAATCCTTCACTTTAGTAGTAATCTTACTTCCAAATTTCAGGATTCAAACTCTATCCGTTAAACCAAATTAATATTGTACAAAATTTAGAACAATTTAGAATTGTCGTACCAATTTTCAAAACTTCCTCAATGCAACAGGGCTACAATAATCATACTTTCAAATTGCAGGATTCCACCGCTATCCGTTCACCTACATACAAATTGTATTAAATTTAGTACCATAAGTTTGCTTTTTCAAAACAACCTGAATCCTACTCTTCGACTGTAATCGTAATTCCAAATTTCAGGATTCCAGCTCTATTAATTCACCAGAATCCAAAGTGTATCAAATTTAGTACCATTTCATTCCCAAACAAAATTTTCAGGATTCCAGGTCTACACGTTCACCCAAATCTATATTGTCCCATATTTAGTACTTCTCGTACCCATACGTACGACTTTTCAAAATTTCCTCAATACTACACTCCTACAGTAATCTTAATTCCAACACTATCCGTTTACTAAAACTCAAATTGTACCAAATTTAGTGGTTTTCGTACCCATAAGTACGAATTTCCAAACTACCTCAATTCTACTGTCCGGCAGTAATCTTAGTTCCCTTCATCCAAATCCAAATTGTACCAAATTTAGTACCATTTAGTACTTTTCGTACCCAAAGGTACGAATTTCCAAAACTATCTCAATCCTACACCCCTACAGTAATCTTAATTCAAAACTTTAGGATTCCATCTCTATCCGTTCACCCAAATCCAAATTTATTACTGCTCGTAATCATAAAAACGAACTTCCAAAACCATATCCTTATTTCAACGCCATTTCCCAACCTTGATTCCCATACCAAATTTGAAGCTTCTAGCTTTATCCATTAAAAATATGCAATTGGTACCAAATTTAGAAACTTTTAGTACTTTTCGTACACTTATAGGTCGAGTTTCTAAATACCCTTTGGTACATCTGCCTAACTCTCCACCAATGACCACTCGTTCAAAATTTCAGAATTCTAGCTCTTCGCGTTTGCCTAATACAATGGATTCCATATTTAGTACACTTTAGCACTTTTCGTACCCATAAGTACGAATTTTCAAAACTTCCTCAATTCTACACCCACCAGTAATCTCAATTCCAAATTTCGAGATTCCAACTATATCCGTTCACCCAAATCCCCATTGTCCCAAATTTAGTACTTCTCATTAACATAAGTAAGAATTTCCAAAACTTCCCCAGTCCTACACTCCAACAGTAATATCAATTCCAAATTTCAGGAATCCAGCTCTATCCGTTCACCCAAATCCAAATTGTACTAAATTTAGTACCATTTAGTACTTTTCGTACACTCAAGTTTCCAAAAACCCTTTGGTGCATATTTCTTACTCTTCATCAGTGATCCTCAGTCCAAATTTGAGGAATCAAACTCTATCCGTTCACCCAAATCGAAACTTTACCAAATTTAGTGCTATTTAGTATTTTTCGTACCCTATGTACGAATTTCCAAAACTTCCACAATACTAAACTCCACCAGTAATCTCAGTTCTAAATTTCGAGATTCCAGAGCTATCCGTTCACCCAAATACCCATTATACAAAATTTAGTTCCATTTAGTACTTTCAGTACACATAAGTACTAATTTCCAAAACCACCCTCATATCTCAATCCTACACTTCAACAGTAATATTAATTCCAAATTTCAGGTTTCCAGCTCTTTCCTTTCACCCAAATCTAAATTGTACTAAATTTAGTACCTTTTAGTACTATTCGTACACATAAATACGAATTTCCAAAATTTCCCCAATCCTATGCTCCAACAATAATCTCAATTTCAAATTTCAGGATTCGAGCTCTGTCCGTTCACTCGAATCCCTATTGTACCAAATTTAGTACTTTTCAACACATAAGTGCGAATTTCCAAAACCACCCTCATATCTCAGTCCTACACTTCACAGTAATCTTAATTCCAAATTTCAGGTTTCCAGCTACATACATACGTTCACCCAAATCCAAATTGCACTAAATTTAGTACCATTTAGTACTTTTCGTACCCATAAGTACGAATTTTCAAAACTACCTCAATCCTACACCCCACCAGTAATCTCAATTCCAAATTTCGAGATTCCAGCTTTTATCCGTTCACCCAAATCCATATTGTATCAAATTTAGTACTTTTCATACACATAAGTACGAATTTCCAAAAGTTCTTCAATCCTACACTCCAACAGTAATCTCAATTCCAAATATCAGGATTCCAGCTCTATCCGTTCACCCAAATCCCTATTGTACCAAATTTAGTACTATTTATTACTTTTCGTACACATAAGTACTAATTTCCAAAACTACCCTCATATCTCAATCCTACACTTCAACAGTAATATTAATTCCAAATTTCAGGTTTACAGCTCTATCCGTTCATTCAAATCCAAATTGTACTAAATTTAGTACCATTTAGTACTTTTCGTACCCATAAGTACGAATTTTCAAAACTACCTCAATCCTACACCCCACCTGTAATCTCAATTCCAAATATCGAGATTCCAGATATTATCCGTTCACCCAAATCCCCATTGTATCAAATTTAGTACCATTTAGTACTTTTCATACACATAAGCACGAATTTCCAAAACTATCCTCATATCTCAATCCTACACTACAACAGTAACCTTAATTCCAAATTTCAGGTTTCCAGCTTTTTACGTTCACCCAAATCTAAATTGTACTAAATTTAGTACCATTTAATACTTTTCGTACACATGATTGGTAATTTTCCAAACCATTTCCTTTTAGAAGCACCACTTCCCAACCTTGATTTCCATACCAAATTCCTATATTCCTGGGGCCTATTATTGATTTCATTAATTAGTTATCGATTTCTTTAAATTACAGATTTTGAAATTGAATAGTTATGACTGTACATCTCCATATACGATAAAATTCTTAACTGCAAATAAATAGTGGTAGTATGCACAATTTTATTGCACTTTCATTGATTTGCAAACATTTAGTTATTCACGACATCTGTTGCAATGGAAGATAACAAATGTCTTGTCTTTCTATTATTTAGTGGTTTACGGTAAAATAAGTGCGCCTAGAAGTAAACTACAAAATTTTAAATTATGTGTGATCGTTTACGGTATCATGAAGTTATAGCATTGTTAATTTGACACATGTCTTGCAGAGGGCCAACTAAGTGCATAAGTACGTAATAATAATGAAAAATAAGGATTTTTGTTGTTGTTATTTTTTGTGGTTCCAGGACGAATTTTCTAAAACCCGGCCTTATCTCGCACATTTGCATCAAGAGTGACCCACTGGTAAAATTTCAAGCTCCTAGCTTTAGCCGTTTTGGCTGGGCGTTGATGATGAGTCAGTCAGTCAGTCAATCACTTATCACCAAGCTCATTTATATATATAGACTAGCAAAATGCCCGCTACTTCGTATGCGGAAAGGATATAAAAAAAACAAATAAACAATATATAATATGGAAATGACAAACACTGAAAATTTGGTCGCACTAATACCAATTTTAATCAATATTTATTTTTATCTTAGTACTGTACGTACCCCTTAAGTTCGATTTTCAAAAAGATCAGCCGTATCTCACCCTTACACATTAACAGCGAGATCAACGTTGCACAACAATACACACCCTAACTCCAAAAAATAAAAATTCCAGCACTGTCCCTTCACCCAAAAACAAATTGAGTACCATTAAGTAATTTTCGTATACTTATGGTACGTATTTCGACGACATATCTCGGCCATACACGGACATTAATACCAAATAATTACAGTAAATTCCATAATAATTACACTAATTCCAAATCTCAAGATTCCAGCTGTATCCGTTCGTCCAATTCCAAATTGTACCAAACTTAGTATCAAGTCGAACTCTTCGTACCCATAAGTAAGATTTTCCAAAACTACCTCAATCCTTCACTTTAGTAGTAATCTTACTTCCAAATTTCAGGATTCAAACTCTATCCGTTAAACCAAATTAAAATTGTACTAAATTTAGAACAATTTAGAATTTTCGTACCAATTTTCAAAACTTCCTCAACGCAACAGGGCTACAATAATCATACTTTCAAATTGCAGGATTCCACCGCTATCCGTTCACCTACATACAAATTGTACTAAATTTAGTACCATTTAGTGCTTTTCGAAACCATAAGTTTGCTTTTTCAAAACAACCTGAATCCTACTCTTCGACTGTAATCGTAATTCCAAATTTCAGGATTCCAGCTCTATCCGTTCATCCAAATCCAAATTGTACCAAATTTAGTACTATTTAGTACTTTTCGTACCCAAAGGTACGAATTTCCAAAACTATCTCAATCCTACACACCTACAGTAATCTTAATTCAAAACTTTAGGATTCCAGCTCTATCCGTTCACCCAAATCCAAATTTAGTACTGCTCGTAATCATAAATACGAACTTCCAAAACCATTTCCTTATTTCAACGCCATTTCCCAACCTTGATTCCCATACCAAATTTGAAGATTCTAGCTTTATCCATTAAAAATATGCAATTGGTACCAAATTTAGAAACTTTTAGTACTTTTCGTACACTTATAGTTCGAGTTTCTAAATACCCTTTGGTACATCTTCCTAACTCTCCATCAATGACCACTCGTTCAAAATTTCAGATTTGTAGCTCTTTGCGTTTGCCTAATACAATGGATTCCATATTTAGTACACTTTAGCACTTTACACAAAAACAAATTGTACCAAATTCTGTACAATTCGATTTTCCAAAACAACCTTAATCCTTCACTTCAACAGTAACCATAATTCCAAATAACAGGATTCCAGCGCTATCCGTGCACTCAAATCCAAGTTGTACCATTTGGTACATTTCGTACCTATAAGTACGAATTTCAAAAACTACTTCCATCTCAATCCTATACTCCAACAACAGTCTGATCAAATTCCAGGATTCCAGCTCTATCCGCTCCCCCAAATCCAAATTATACCACAGGTAGTACCACTTAGTACTTTTCGTACCCTTACTACCTCAGTCCTACACTCCAATAGTAATCCTAATTTCAAATTTCAGGACTCAAACACTATCCGTCACCCAAATCCAAATTCTACCTCTATAGCCTACCGCGAACGGGTTGCAAATTCTAACTTTTTCCGTTTACTAAAATTCATACTTTAAATTAAAATAAATAAAATTAAAATACTTAAAATTCAGGATTCCAGTTCTATCCGTTCACCCAAATCCAAATTGTAATAAATTTAGTACCATTTAGTACTTTTCGTACACATAAATACGAATTTCCAAAATTTCCCCAATCCTATGCTCCAACAGTAATCTCAATTTCAAATTTCATTATTCCAGCTCTGTCCGTTCACTCGAATCCCTATTGTACCAAATTTAGTACTTTTCGAACACATAAGTACGAATTTCCAAAACCACCCTCATATCTCAGTCCTACACTTTACAGTAATCTTAATTCCAAATTTCAGGTTTCCAGCTACATACATACGTTCACCCAAATCCAAATTGTACTAAATTTAGTACCATTTAGTACTTTTCGTACCCATAAGTACGAATTTTCAAAACTACCTCAATTCTACACCCCACCAGTAATCTCAATTCCAAATTTCGAGATTCCAACTATATCCGTTCTCCCAAATCCCCATTGTCCCAAATTTAGTACCATTTAGTACTTTTCATTCACATAAGTAAGAATTTCCAAAACTTCACCCAAATCCAAATTGTACTAAATTTAGTACTTTTCGTACATTCAAGTTTCCAAAAACCCTTTGGTGCATCTTTCTTACTCTTCATCAGTGATCCTCAGTCCAAATTTGAGGAATCAAGCTCTATCCGTTCACCCAAATCGAAACTGTACCAAATTTAGTGCTATTTAGTATTTTTCGTACCCTATGTACGAATTTCCAAAACTTCCACAATACTAAACTCCACCAGTAATCTCAGTTCCAAATTTAGAGATTCCAGCGCTATCCGTCCACCCAAATCCCCATTATACAAAATTTAGTTCCATTTAGTACTTTCCGTACACATAAGTACTAATTTCCAAAACCACCCTCATATCTCAATCCTACACTTCAACAGTAATATTAATTCCAAATTTCAGGTTTCCAGCTCTATCCGTTCATTCAAATCCAAATTGTACTAAATTTAGTACGATTTAGTACTTTTCGTACCCATAAGTACGAATTTTCAAAACTACCTCAATCCTACACCCCACCAGTAATCTCAATTCCAAATTTCGAGATTCCAGCTATTATCCGTTCACCCAAATCCCCATTTTATCAAATTTAGTACCATTTAGTACTTTTCATACACATAAGTACGAATTTCCAAAAGTTCTTCAATCCTACACTCCAACAGTAACCTCAGTTCCAAATATCAGGATTCCAGCTCTATCCGTTCACCCAAATCCCTATTGTACCAAATTTAGTACTATTTAGTACTTTTCGTACACATAAGCACGAATTTCCAAAACAACCCTCATATCTCAATCCTACACTACAACAGTAACCTTAATTCCAAATTCCAGGTTTCCAGCTCTTTACGTTCACCCAAATCTAAATTGTACTAAATTTAGTACCATTTAGTTCTTTTCGTACACATGATTGGTAATTTTCCAAACCATTTCCTTTTAGAAGCACCACTTCCCAACCTTGATTTCCATACCAAATTCCTATATTCCTGAGGCCTATTATTGATTTCATTAATTATTTAGCGATTTCTTCAAATTACAGATTTTGAAATTGAATAGTTATGACTGTACATATCCATATACTATAAAATTCTTAATTGCAAATAAATCGTGGTAATATGCACAATTTTATTGCACTTTCATTGATTTGCAAACATTTAGTTATTACCAAAAAGTGAGGTCCATACAGTTTTTAGTTGTTGTTATTTCTGGCCGATTTCTGAATTTATTCCCCTAATGTTGTCTTCAACAGCAACTCATTTGTTCAACAAACCCAACATCATTTATTGAAAGAATTTTTGTTTTAATTTTAAATTGAAAATCAAAATTTTTACAAATGCATCGTTTGTAATCATCTTTTCTAACTGTATTTTAACGAATGAAAATCTTTTGTGCGACACCTGTTATGTGAAAACTAAATCAGGATCGGTTTGTATTTTTCGCGTAATTTATGTTTAAACCATTATTACCAACTGCGACATCTGTTGCAATGGAAGATAACAAATGTCTTGTCTTTCTATTATTTAGTGGTTTACGATAAAATAAGTGCGCCTAGAAGTAAACTACAAAATTTGAAATTATGTGTGATCGTTTACGGTATCATGAAGTTATAGCATTGTTAATTTGACACATGTCTTGCAGAGGGCCAACTAAGTGAATAAGTACGTAATAGTAATGAAAAATAAGGATTTTTGTTGTTGTTATTTTTGTGGTTCCAGGACGAATTTTCTAAAACCCGGCCTTATCTCGCACATTTGCATCAGCAGTGACCCACTGGTAAAATTTCAAGCTCCTAGCTTTAGCCGTTTTGGCTGGGCGTTGATGATGAGTCAGTCAGTCAGTCAATCACTTATCACCAAGCTCATTTATATATATAGATTAGAATAAATATTCCTACTACACGCAAAAAAAACGACCTCTCTAACATATGTCCCAAACATATTTTGCAACAAACATATATATGTTTGCAACAGTCCCAAACATAATATATGTTTGGGTCTGCAAACAAATATATGTTTGGGTGGAAACAAATATATGTTTGAGTGCAAACATATATATGTTTGGGTGCAAAGATATTTATGTTTGGGTGCAAAGATATATATGTTTGGGTGCAAACAAAGATATGTTTGGGTGCAAACAAAGATATGTTTGGGTGGAAACAAAGATATGTTTGGGTGGTAACAATTTTATGTTTGGGTGCAAACATTTTATATGTTTGGGTGCAAAAAATACAAACCCAAAAGGCACAAAAAAACAAAAACAAAAAAACAAGAGAGCAAGGGAGCGTAAAATTCAATGTAAAACACTTTAAAATGTGTGCTCACTTGCTCTCAGTAAGAACTCACTGGCTATCTCTATAGTATACACACAAATGTTGAGGATGTTTTTTAAAAGGCAAAAGAACAACAAACACATAGGTACATACAAAATTCTAAAGAAATACATAACACACTTTAATAAAAGAGAAACTGATTGAAATAATTTGTAAATAGTCACACTTTTAAAAAGGAAAAATATATAGAAACGTAGTTGAATGCTTCTCCTTAGTTGTGAAATAAAACAAATTGTCCTCAAAGTTGAAATCATCAGCGGGGAATCGGCATCTAGAATCCAATGATTATGTAATGTAATAAATAAATATGGATATGCCATCCCCCCATACCATTGCTATCGAAAACGATATCGTTTTCGAATGTTTCTCGAGAGTTTTGCGGATATTTTGTTCGAGAACGACACACGAGAATGAATTAAAAACGATTCACTCGTCGCTCAGTTTGTGGCAGGAAATCCTTCGATTTCGAATATCGTTAATAATATTATTAGCGAATGATTGACGATAGTTTTACGATAGTGGCGAAAAACATTTTTTGTGGAGTTTCTTGATGTTTCTGTTATGTACCTTTTCCGTTTTTACCGTTTGCGACTCCATATGTAACTGTTGATAAACATTGTTGTCTTGTGTTTGGCAACCTACCCATATGTTGTCTTTATCAACACTTATTGTCTATATTATACGTAGCATTTATATCGAAATTATTTGAAAAAAGCAAATGGGAATTTTTTACAAACAACGTAAATTTTTTTTTTTGAAACAAAAAAATTTTCAAAGTAAAAAATGTTTCTCGAAACAATTTTTCTTGTGAAGAAAAAACATTCGCCAAATGTTCGAAAACGATATCGTTTTTAAACTTTTGACGAACAAAAGAACAACGTGCTTGTGTACACCCGAAAAACAATTGCCAATTCTTCGAATGTGATATCGTTTTCGAAAGTTGTGTCGAACATTCGAATAATATCCGCAATTGGTATGAGGGGATATTTCAAATATACATAAGTATGTATGTAATTACCAATATTAAATGCGATTTCTTCCTTGTCCAATAAAATAATTCCATTCATCTTTCCGATTCAATTATAAAATGTATTGGGCATTTAATTTACTAAAAAGCACAATTTCTTTAAGAAAACACAAAACAATGATTTATTCACTCACTTTACCGTCTTGACTCTACAAAGGCATCTAAAACACTGAAGAAAGAAAAAAATATAATTCATATCTTTTTTTTTTTTGAAATTTTGCCTGTTAGGGCGAAGATAATTTTTTTATGATTTTTTATTAATTTTCTCGTTTAGAATTAAGCTTGATGATCGGAAATTATTTGCAAGTGAAAAAGGAAAGCCAAGGACTCGAACCCACATAGTCACCAAATTACGTTACCTGTTTTCATTGGTAGTAAAGCAAATCTTCGGACGTATCGACTATGTAATGGCTTCTCTGTCCTAGAACTTATCGTTTTTCAAATGCAAATGTGTTTTATACATTTACGCGGATACTTGGCCACAGAAGTGTATTTTCTTCACGACAAACGCTTTTTTGCGCTGCCTTTGAAGTTATGAGTTTTTGGCTTTGAACGCTAACACGCCGTGTCAACATTTTTTGATATGTTTTCAAGGACGTGGGTTCAAATCCCAGCCGGGCTCATTTCTTCTTTTCTTCTTCTTCGCCTGCTAAGTTGGTTAACAACAACAATACAAGAAACACACGAGTTTGACTCATACATGCCACCAAAGCCCCCTTCTACGTCTTCTATTATACAATACACAAATCTTCATTATAAAACAACATTCCACAGCTGCGAGAGCACTGTTATTACTCTCGTTGACAAACATCCTCTCTCCACCCATGAAAAAAATGTTCTAACATAAAAAATATGTTTTACCCAAACATATCAAATTGAGATATGTTACAAAATGTTGCAAACATATATTTGTTTGCAACCGGTCCCAAACATATATTTGTTTGGATCCAAACATATTTCTAACATAAATTTTTCTGCGTGTATACATGTTGTTCAATATCGTAGTATCGTAGTAGTTAATAAATATATGTTTCGTATTTCCTAGGAATTTTGTATAATTTGATACTTTATGTAAACAAACACGTGGGTGATACACTGAGAAGATATGTATGTAAATATGAGCGTGGGAAATTCTTGGAATTCCGTCCGTCCGCGTGACCGTGGAAACTTTTTGGAATTCCGATTGTCCGTCCGTCTGTCCGTGGGCATGCTGAATCGTGTCCATAATCAACGTGGGTGGTCCTGTTTGTCCGTCCGTAAATATGTACATACGTATGACCGTGGGAACTTTTAGGAATTCCGTCTGTCCGTAAGCATGCTCAATCATGTTTATGATCGTCGTGTGGGGTCGTGTTTGTCCATCCGTCTGTCTGTAAGCATGTTCAATCATGATTAAAACCGTCTGTCCGTCCGTTTGCCAGTCAATTGATCTAATTTCCCAATATTGTGAAATAAATGCGTCATCATCAGCTGAGTTTGAATAATTATGTATGAATGCAACTGTACGCAACAAGAATTTCTTTGAGTACATAAATCGAAACGGTTCAAATGACTTCGAAGGGTCTTTTAGATTTGTTTATTTCAGAAGCCAAATGAAGAATCGACAAAGACTTGAATATTGAATTGAAGGGATGGTTTGTGATATTAAAGCATATGTGGGTGCGTGTATGTGTTTGATTCTTTGCAGTTATGAGGAATGTATGGCATTAGGTCTGTTCGATAACACAAAAGTTTGTACAAATTTGTACAAACTTTTACAAAATGCTGTTCGATAATAAACTTGTTCAATAGAAGGGAAGTGAGAAGTAGTTGCAAGAACTTGCAAATACTTTATACTTGCGAAGTTATCGAACAGGCCTATTATGTTGCAGCACTTTAAGATTTGCTTTAAGCTAGAGCATTACCCATATGTTTGTATGAATGTTGCCACTGTTTATATTTGTAACAAAAAGGACCATTGTTGAGGCATTGGGTTTAAATGTATTTCGTTTAGTTCTTTCGCTTTGAAATGGATCAGCTTAACTCAAACGACAAGTGTCTGGGGTATCTACTGTGTGTTTGTGTGTATGTTGTTTGATTCTCGTATGAATGCGATCGATATTCTCCATTTGTTTATTATTATTCGACGGAGGCGACAATGACTTGAATATTGGATTGAATTTTTGGCTACTTTAGATTGATCTTGTCAATGGATTTGGATATGAATGCAAATATGATTAGAGGTATTGAGGGGGAAGGGTAATAGCTGCTAAAAAATCAATGTGTACAAATAAGAAGTCGATGACCATTGTTGAGGCATTAAATTTGTATGTATGTCATTCAGTTTCCTTTATATTTATACTGTCTATGTTTACATTAAAACAAAAGGAGGAATTATTGAACTCTTACTCAGTATTACTCAATATTCAATTTGTTATAATTGAATATTAAAAATTGGTTGTTGGTTTTTTTAAGACAAAAAATTGTGTCTGGAACATCCAATACAAACAAAAGTATGTTTGAACTTGACCTTGAAATAATTATGAAATTATTAATTGAACTTAGCCTTGAAATAATTATGAAAATATTTGAATTTCACCCCCTTTCCCTCAATTTAATACACGAATCATGAATATTTCGAAAATAATTCTTACTCTTCATTAACTTTTAAGATCTATATTGCACACCTATATTGCAATTATTTTATTCAGTCTGAAACGTACTTTCAAGCTATTTCAATATGGACTTTCAAAGTGTCATTCGCAAAATCATCAAGGACTCCAATCTCTTAATGTACATACGAGAGTCGAAGGATATCGATGCAGATAAATATTTGCTAAAAATGACAGATGCTATTCAGGCGGAATACTATATGACACATGGTTTGAAAACGGACAAAAATAGGATCCATCAGCTTTTAAAACGGATGGAGAACATTACAAACGCTAATAATGATTAAATTTCAATGTTTATTAATAAAGAATAAAGGTATTATATTGCATATTTTTGGGGGAAGAGATTGCAATGGTTTATGGCCCGTTCTTACATCTTGTCTTTAAAGTCCATTTTTGTTATACCTTACTTTAAGAAAAGTAGAGAATAAAGTTAGCATTTCCAGAGATTTATTATTACATCTGCCATTTAAAATAAATGTTAAATTTTGTAAAAATATGGCAATATCAAACAAAAAATACTGTACACATAAAATTTACTCAAATCTGATTGGTTGATTTGGATTTGCTCTCAAATTGTTCTTGTTTTTGGTAAAGCATACTGTTGAAGCAAGTTCAACAGCTAGTTTTAAGTTTACCAATGAATTAATGAATTACTCTTTGAATTTCCGTTTAAGTATTTATTTACGATCTGGTAGCCTTTTTTCAATAAAGCTTTCATTCTACTAAAAAGGCTATCATTTATATTTTTCAATTCCAATCGTTTCTCTCACTTAAAAAAAGAAGAAAATGTCGGCAAATGGCTGCAACATAACTTTTACTTGCACTTGAACTTAAACCGCCTTGTCATCAAGAACAAACAAAGAATAAAATCTGTTTTTGCATCACATCAAATCATATCGTCTTTTCATTTCGTGCTATTACATTCTGAGGGAGTTGCCACCGCTGACCATATATTCAACCGCTAATACAGTCCACTTCGGCAAACCCCCCAGACTTGTACATGGCCCACTCGAGCCGTGAAGAAACTGAAGGAAGACTTCTGTGAATTGGGTCCGCCGCTAAAAACAAATTACTTTTGGAAACTTATTCTTATTTGACATGGATAAGAGGTATGTAAGATTGGTTAAATTGTGAGCAAATAGGGTTCTGTTTTTTTGTTGGTGAAGATTAGTAGTTTGAATTTAAAATCTAAATTCAAACACTTGTTCCGCATAAACACAAAAGTCCAAGTCGTCAACAACAACTCTTCTTGAAGAGTACAAAGAAAAGAAATTTTCTACCCGCATATGTACATACATCGTAAAAAAAAAATTTCTCAACAAAAAGGAGAAATATTCTACACGCTTACAACGCTACAAAAATTCCGAAAAAATAGAATAAACATTCCACCCGCTACAAACATTCCAAAAAAAAAAATTATTTACATTACAGCAAGGTTACGCAACAACCATTTGAAGTTGTTGCTACTTTTCTTAACATCTGTGATTTCACTGCTCGTCAAATTGGGAGATTTGCTCTGCTTTGGTGTCCATATAGTAGGTCATTCCCCTTTGTGTTGCAATTTTCTCTTTACCTACAGCTGTCAACGGAAAATAGATCAAAATATTACTCTGTGTTACCATTACAACAACAGCAGTATCAACACATCACCGAAATCAAGAAGAAATAAAACGAAAGAGCTGCGATAATAGTCAACTCTTCTTCAATTAGCAACAACCACATAAAAAAAATCACAAAAACTCCGCTAGTTAGTAGAGACCAAAATTATTTAAACTCTTTTCTTTTGTTTTGCCTAATACTAACAATGTTAGAGGATTGCAATACGCGCCACATGCATACATTTTTTTATCAGCAAACAGCCCCACAGCCTGTTAGGCTAATCATCAAACCATTCTCTTCATATTATTATTCGTCATCAACACGGTTTAGAACAGAATCGACTGTTCATATTTGGCATTTTTTACTTTGGGTCATCTCAACGATAGTTACGCTCCTACGTATAAACAGTCATAACAACAAGTTCTTAGACAACCATCTCCACTCTATCTCAGTTGCATTGATATCAACCACACTACATACCTACATACTTACGCTCCCACCCCACATAGCCGCTTCGACCGCCATCAACGGAGCCATCCCCATTCTCTGTACTTGTGCTCTTCATTATCAACAACACATACTTACGTATAACACACTCACTGCAAGCGTTCAGCTGCAGTTACGCACCTACCTCATCAACAGTCAGCGACGGCGTCGACTGTTAGGTAGCTTACGCTCAATCCTCTCCTTTGTGGTTTGTAAGTGTGTGTCCACCAACCGACAACCCCACTGCAAACGTAAGGTTGACTACCCATATAAGAATAGTTCTAACGATACAAGAGGAAGAAATGATCAACATAAATCATTTTAAAATTACTGCGGTGGAGAACACATGTAAATAATAACCAGAATAGAAATCATAAAATAAAATTTGCAAACGATTACAATTATCATAAATAAATCAACATAAAATTACTCTTGGAAAAAAAAAGTAAATAATCGTACCATACTGGAAGACACGGTTTGAAATTGAATTTATTTAAATTTATCGTAAAATAATTACTTTGCAAGATTTCGGCCTCTCATACAAAACATATTGAAGCAACAAATAAACCAAAAGGTAAATAATTAAAAGGTTTCAATCCCTTACAAAATGTGCAAATTTTAACTTTGTTTTCTACATAAAATAGCGGTGCATTGAAACAAAACAAAAAAGCAAACAAAAATCAATATGAAGAACGATACAAAATAGATGGAATGGTAAATTAGAAAAAGCAATCAAAAGAAGTACCTGAAAAGAAATAAAGTGGAAGAAATTGGAAATTAACAAAACAAGAAAGCATAAAAAACAAAGAAGTTTAACAACAACAACAAAACCAACAGAAAAGCTCTTGCAGTGGTTAATAACAGATGAGTATCGACAATAATATTGCCATTTATAATAAACGTATGTTTCTATATAACTGGATTTAATAGATTTGTGTACCTCAAAAAATCCAATACTAAAGGTATGTTTATACATAGCGGGATTTTATAAATCTATTAGATTTGCGTACGTCAAATAAATCCAAATAAACCTGATACTAAACGTATGTTTATATATAACTAGATTTAATAAATCTAGTAGATTTCAATTGTCAACTACATTGCGTACGTGAAATAAACCCGATTAAAGGCGGTTAACCTTGACAAAATATATATAGAAACTCAGCATAAATCACAAAATTTTTTCCTGGCCATCTTACAGCTCATTTACACACAACCTTATTTCAAAAATCTGGTATATTTAAACTGTCGATTCCAAAGAAGATAAGTCAACATTACGAAAGTGAAGTACATAATCATTAACCTTGTCAAAAACTATAGTATAAACGCCGTTTTATATTTGGAATAAAATAATTTGCATCATATCAACTGTCGTGCCAATCAACGTCGAACGCAAAACGCCCTACTTTGGATAAATTATTCGGAAGAATTGGCAATAGCAAAATTTGGACTGAGCTCAAAGGAAGTCATTTTGGAGTAGCAATTCTACAACAATATTTTTTAATTTCAAAAATTGCTTTATTGTGCAAACAGAGCCAGAGAACAAACTTGCGTTCGATTTTGAAAATAATTTGGAACAGCCCTTCACTTTTGGAGAAAACTAAAGATATATAACCACTGAAGTAAGCACTAAACGGTTAATCAATTTTTGCAGTTGATTTTATATTGCTCTTCAGTTATGAACTTCGTCACGTCGGGAAATTAACATAATACAACAGGATTTGACAGCTAAAAGAGGAATAAGTATTCACTTAATATATCTCTTGAAAGGCAACTACCTTAACAATTGTTTTGTTTTTCCCCTTTAACGCGATCATCATCGACTTTGTTGAGGACTTTATAAAGAATTATTGGGAGTCATCAGCTTTCATATTGGATACCACTTACACGCACAAATGTACACTGGAGCTAGTTGTAAGTACAACGATTTTTTTCCTGTCACAACTTATTTCGCTGGTTACAACCCATATAGTACATAATTGAGATAGTCGGATTAGCTTATGGCAATTGTTGTCATCCGAAACCATTTTTTAAATTTTTTATTATTCGTTTGGGAAATATTCAAACAACCGCAAAGCTTATGTAGCCGTTCTCTTCAGGAATTTTTTGATTTGTTCTACAACTGACAAATATTAATTGACACCATTTGCTGCAGAAGTTTGAGTAATTTAAAAAATTATTCAGACCCCCTATTCAGTAACTTTTTAACAACTTTATTCATTGTTTATTTTACAACAATTTCATATGTTTGTTTTGTAGTTGTTACAAAAACAAAAGAAATTTTAACAACTTTTCAATCGATAAAAGTTACAGAATAGGCCTACAGGTTTTGTTTAAAATCTGGATAACACCAGATATAATTTTTCTGTTTTGCCGTTTGTTATAAATCTGTGACACTGAACAAACTTATTTTGATTTACTGGGATACTATATAAACTTTTGAAAATACTGGGAAAACTTTACAACCAAATCGCTAAAAGCCATTTTCGAATACCACATTGAAAATAAACTATTTTTTTTTAACTGAAAAAGGCATCAATCATATTGACCTTTAATTGTTTCTAACCTCATTGCTCCGGATATATCTTCCATTTAATTCAAGAAGTATTTGTTGAAGTATTTAGAGGTATATTATTTTGTTACTGTTCACCAAAGTCGGATTTGGGGACTTTATTCAAATTAAAATATTTGCATTAATATTTGTTTCGAATAATTATAAGATCACCATTCTGCGGAATTAAAACCAACGCATTAAAGGCTCAAGAAAGTCTCGAAGTTAGTCATTGATTACAAATCTATAACTAACCAAAGAAAATGTCTACCAATGGTGAAAATAGTGGCGAAAAGGCTCCACAGAAATTCATTTTCTTTTCTGACCAAGTGGTCACTTTCTGCGCCAATTTTAAACAAATCCCTATCGAGGAGCATACTTCCTCTAGTTTGCAGGTCGAATTAGATGACCTAGAAAGGCGTTGGCGCCAACTTGTACAAGTTTACGAAAATGAAATGACATCTGAGACTTCCACCTTAGAAGAAAATACTAGAGAGTCCATTCACTCAAAGTTTGCCAAATCCTGTAAGTCATACAAAGAGTGCAAGGCGTCAATTCTTGACCTCCTCCAAATTGAAAATCAAAAACTTGCGTCCGAATCAAGAGTCACTGTTGACAGGACCGTTTCTAATGATACCAGTTTCACACTAAAATTACCGCCATGTGATACTGAACTGTTCAGCGGAGGTTACGATAAGTGGCCTAGTTTCCGTGACATGTTTTCAGCTATCTACATTAAACACCCCAAGTTATCTCCCGCTCAAAAACTGTTTCACTTGCGAGCCAAAACTAGAGGCGAAGCAAACCTTATTGTCAAGCGATTTTCTTTAACTGATGACAATTTCCAATTAGCCTGGGATGCCTTACGCCAGCGCTACGAAAATAAACGTATTCTAATAAACCATCAGTTGAGGAAAATTTTTGAGATCGACAGTGTTTCCCCCGAAAAGGGTAAAACTTTGCGCACTTTACAGTACACTGTGAATAATTGCCTTTCTGTCCTTAGGACATACAATATCTCTGTCATCTCGTGGGATCCAATATTAGTATATTGGGTTTCCTCAAAATTACCCGAGGAAACATTGACAGCATGGGAAAATTCTTTATCAAACCATAAGGAAATGCCGTCTTGGCCCCAACTCGACGAATTTATTTCCAAACGACTGAATATGATGGAGTCAATTTCTGATATGAAAAAACCATCCAATACAAAAGTTAATACTTACAGTACAGCTACGGATAGTCCTCACAAAGCATGCAAGGCATGTCAAGACGACCACCCTTTAAGATCTTGCCCTAAATTTCGTTCATGGTCACTTCCAGAAAAAAGGAAGTTTGTTTCTGACAACAAAATATGTTCCAATTGCTTGTCATATGGACACACTTCAAAGAAGTGTAAAAGTAAATACTTATGCCAAACATGCAAGCAAGCACATCACACCCTGTTACATTCTGACGGAGTTAATCCGCTCAATCGTTCTCTAGGTCCGAAATCTGCATCCGCATCTTATCATCTTGAGACATATGATGATGAACAGCCTTGCACCTCTAAGGTTGCTATGGCCAATAACTCCTACATTCAGAACCATTTTTCCCAATCTTGTCAAAAAACTGTTTTGCCAACAGCCTTGGTGGATATAGAACACCAAGGAATCTGTTTCACTATTCGTGCATTCATAGACCAAGGATCTCAAGAATCGTTTGTTGCAAGCCGCATCATAAATCGTTTTGAGATCCCGACAAAGAAATCTCACACAATGATTTCTGGTCTGGGTGGAACTTTGCTAGAAAATTCAACAAAGATTTGTGAACTGACATTAAAGTCTACGAAATCCAATTTCAAGGTAACCGCTTCCGCTATTGTGATCTCAAATTTGAATCACCTAATGCCCGCTTCCCCAACCGCAATATGTGACTTCACTACCTTGAAATCCCTAGAGTTAGCTGACCCTAACTTCTTCAAACCCGCACCCATTGATCTGCTTATAGGTAGTGACATACTACCAGCAATTATAAAACCTGGACTTGAAAAGAATGTTTCCGGAAATCTTTTGGCCCAAAATACGGAATTCGGGTGGATAATTAGTGGTAAGCCCACATCACAATCTGTAGTTTCCTTTGCTTCTTGGACGGCAACTGTTGATCCACTGAACCATGAGTTACAAAAGTTTTGGGAGTTAGAGAATGTCTGTAACGTAAAAACCAGGTCGGCCGACGACATATGGTGTGAAGAGTTTTTCAAAAATACTGTAAACCGTAGGTCAGATGGTCGCTACGTTGTAAAACTTCCTTTTAAGCAAAATCTGACTCCTGATAAGTACCTTGGGGCTTCTAGACGTGCTGCCATGGGTCAATTCTTACGAATGGAAAAAACCCTCGAACGAAATTCCGACTTGGCAGCTGAGTATAACAAAGTTTTATCAGAATATGTATCGCTAGGTCACATGAAACAAACTTCAAGTCAAGAAATTGTCGATAACAACCGCTTCCTTTCCTACTACCTGCCACATCATGCTGTGGTCAAACCAGAAAGAATGTCTACCAAAGTCAGAGTTGTTTTCAACGCGCCCAAGAGAACCAAAAGTGGCCTCTCGCTGAACGACATACTATACACCGGTCCTACCTTGCAAAATGACTTAATGAATGTAGTGTTGAAGTGGCGACTCTTCAAATATGTTTTTAATGGCGACATACAAAAAATGTATCGCCAAATCCTTGTACACGAAGACGACCAACAGTTCCAAAGGATTTTGTTTCGTTCTTCTCCAACCGAGAAAGTTCATGATTACTGTTTGCAAACCGTTACCTTTGGGGTAAACTGTGCGCCATATTTGGCCATTAGAACATTACTTCAACTTAGTGAAGATAGTCAGTTGTCACATCCAACAGCATCTGACATACTGAAAAGCCAAATTTATGTTGATGACATTTTATCCGGTGCCCATTCATTAACCGAAGCAAGATCTTATCTTCATGAATTAATGGACTTGCTTCATTCCGCGGGTTTTCCATTAAAGAAAATAACATCCAATCATCCGCAAATTCTGCAAAACTTGCCTTGGATCTTCTTAATGAAGAATTTCTGCAAATTGAAGATGTCAGCGAAACAAAAACATTAGGCATTCAATGGAATGCAATGAAAGACTATTTCTTCTACAAAGTAACTCATATAGATGTACCAACTATTTCAATAACAAAACGAAAAGTTTTGTCAGTAGTAGCGAAGTTATTCGACCCTGCAGGGTGGTTAACTCCAATCATTGTTGTTGCAAAAGTATTGATGCAACAATTGTGGATCGATGGAACGAATTGGGATGAGGAAATTAAACCGCATTCCTTTGAAAGATGGAACTCCTTTGTACTGAACTTTTCCGATATACAAAATATAAAGATTCCTCGATGGATTTACTACTCTCCCGAAAGTAAGACTCAAATACATGGATTCTGTGATGCTTCGGAGAAAGCATATTGTGCCTGCTTATACATACGTTCCACTTCTGCACAAAATGTTACATATACAAATCTACTTGTTTCCAAGAGCAAAGTAGCTCCGCTCAAAACTGTTAGCCTGCACAGACTTGAATTGTGTGGAGCAGCAATGTTGTCAAAAATGATCAGAAATGTTTGCGAAAATCTAAATGTTGCAAATCATGAAATATATTTATGGACTGATTCCACTATTACACTGGCATGGATCAGTAAACCTCCTTATCACTGGAAGACATTTGTCGCCAATAAAGTTTCTGAAATTCTAGATAATATCGGCAATGCTAATTGGAGACACGTCTCATCTGCCGATAATCCCGCCGATCTTGGTACTCGTGGATGTACCGCCGCCGAACTTAAATCCAGTGACTTATGGTGGCATGGACCAAAATGGTTGTCCAAAGCAGCTCACCACTGGCCAAAGCCAGCAGTTTCAAGAGAAGTTGCACCTGAGAAGAAAGTAATTGCTCTTCATACACAAGTTGTCGGAGACAGTCTCCTAGAAAATTTCTCTTCCTGGAATCGAGCATTACGAGTATTCGCATATGCATTCCGATTCATAAACGGGTGTAAAAAGATTAGAGTACCTGGCCTGCGAAAAAAGGTTTTACTAGCTTATGAAATATCATTTGTAAAATACAAATTCATAAAGTTGGCACAAATGTCCCACTATGCTTGGGAATATCAAGCTTTTGGAATCACATCAACCGATTCCTACCAAGAGCCGACTACTTACACTGAATCCATTTTTAGATGAAAATAAAATAATCCGAGCAGATGGCCGCCTAGCCAATACTGACACCAGTTACAACGAACGTCATCCGATCATTTTACCAGAAAGATCCTTATTCTGCAAACTCTTCATTGACTTCATACACCAACTTCTCCTACACGCAGAGCATCAAGTTATGCTAAGAGCAATACGTCAAGAATTTTTCGTAATACGATTAAAAAGTGCCGTTCGCCTTTGTATACGCAAATGTAATAAGTGTACCATTTATAAACACCGCACACAACATCAAATAATGTCCGCATTACCTCCTGAACGATGCACATTCTCCTTGCCCTTTACGAATACTGGTATTGACTTCGCTGGTCCCTTTGACCTAAAAACTTCACGCCTTCGCAATGCCAAGCTTCACAAAGGTTACACAGCAATATTTGTTTGCCTTTCTACTCGAGCAGTCCACTTGGAAGTTTGCTCTGAATTCGGAAGCATTTCTTGCAACATTCAGTAGATTTGTTGGACGAAGAGGCCTTCCAAACCAAATATTTTCAGACAACGGCACCAATTTTGTTGGGGCCAGTCGCACTCTGTGTCAAGAATACAAAAAGTTTATACAATCAGCTGAACAAAGTATAGTATCCAAGTATAATTTACACGGTTTCACATGGCATTTCATACCGCCCCATGCCCCACATATGGGTGGCCTCTGGGAGGCAGCAGTCAAGAGCATGAAATCCCACCTGAAAAAAGTAGCTGGCAATACGAAGTATACATATGAAGAATTCTCAACACTACTGGTTAGAATTGAAAGTATTCTAAATTCCCGGCCTCTCTCTCCTCTTACCGAAGATCCTAAGGAAATAGTGCCACTCACTCCTGGCCACCTGTTACGCGGAGCACCTCTTATCGCAACACCTGAACAATTCTCAGACAATTTATCCCTTATGAATAGATGGAAAAGGCTAAAAGCTATACAGCTTCATTTCGCCAGGCGCTGGAAAAGCGAATATATCACAGAACTCCAAAGAAGATATAAATGGAAACGTGTTCAGAGAGATTTAGCAAAAGATGATTTTGTCGTTATCAAAGACGATAACCTCCCCCCAACAGAATGGCGACTTGGACGAGTACTGAAAGTGTTTACGGGTAAAGATTCCAAGGTTCGCGTTGCAGAAATTCGAACGCAAAATGGAGTCGTTGTTCGCCCTCTTGTAAAGCTCTGTATACTTCCCAACTGTTAGGTTTCCATCCCTATGCTCACATTTAATACGATCTTACCTTTAGCAATACTTCTAGCATGCCCAAGTGCCGCATATGCCAAGAAAGGCATTTCATAAAATCTTGTCCCGCCTTTTCAAAAATGACCGTCCAGAAGAGAAGATTCGAAGCCCAGCAGAAAGGATTCTGCTTCAACTGTCTATGTACTGCACACACTCGCGAATGGTGTCCGAGTCGTAAAACGTGTATGGTCTGCCACAAAAACCATCATACGATGCTGCACATGGATGACACCAGAAGCTACAACTCAACTAAACCCGTAAAATTCCAGAGGTCGTCATCGCCAAGTATGAGCCCTGAACCCGAACGTCCCAACAAAAGGCAAGGTCGGTCCAAACAAAACCAAAATAGATCTTCTGCTCCTCAATCTATGTCATCCACCTCTGCCTCAACCCAACGACGCAAGTCTAACGTAAGCGATCGTTTAAGCTGCCGTGCAAAAAGGCATATTTTCATACCTACTGCTCTGGTAAAGGTTATGACTTCAGAAGGATGCGACAAAGTACGACTGCTACTAAACTCAGGAGATACGCAAACACTAATTTCCATCAAATTAGTCGAAAGGTTACAACTACCGATCACTCAGCGAGGAGGGAAAACCTTTGCCACCCTCAATCTTCAATCCTTCCACGATCACACGGTAAAAATACAAGTCACGGGTGAAGTACGAAAACTATTACACACAGCGTTTGCAGAACCCACAACTGAAAAAAGATTGCAGTCTATCTACAATCACTTGACGGATCTCGCGGATCCGCACTTTTACAATCCAATCAACATTGAAATTATCCTGGCTAACGACTTCATTCCCAGAATCCTAAGAGCAGGCTTGATTCAAACTTCGTCCAATACTCCTATCGCACAAAGCACGGTCTTCGGTTGGATGATCTCCGGGGCCTGCGAATATTAAGTTGCGCCAACGCAAGGGAGGGCGCCATGTTGAAGCAAGTTCAACAGCTAGTTTTAAGTTTACGAATGAATTAATGAATTACTCTTTGAATTTCCGTTTAGGTATTTATTTACGATCTGGTAGCCTTTTTTCAATAAAGCTTTCATTCTACTAAAAAGGCTATCATTTATATTTTTCAATTCCAATCGTTTCTCTCACTTAAAAAAAGAAGAAAATGTCGGCAAATGGCTGCAACATAACTTTTACTTGCACTTGAACTTAAACCGCCTTGTCATCAAGAACAAACAAAGAATAAAATCTGTTTTTGCATCACATCAAATCATATCGTCTTTTCATTTCGTGCTATTACATTCTGAGGGAGTTGCCACCGCTGACCATATATTCAACCGCTAATACAGTCCACTTCGGCAAACCCCCCCAGACTTGTACACATACTCTAGGGCGCACTTTAATTTTTAAAAGGAACACAGACCTCCTTTTAATAATATCTGACACTTATTATTAAAGGAAACGTGTAAGAACAAAAACGTGTTATCTGTCGGCCAAAATTTAACTTCAGAAAGGATGTAATAATGTGCCTATGGCCCGTTCTTACATCTTGTCTTTAAAGTCCATTTTTGTTATACCTTACTTTAAGAAAAGTAGAGAATAAAGTTAGCATTTCCAGAGATTTATTATTACATCTGCCATTTAAAATATATGTTACATTTTGTAAAAATATGGCAATATCAAGCAAAAAATACTATACACATCAAATTTACTCAAATCTGATTGGTTGATTTGGATTTGCTCTCAAATGGTTCTTGTTTTTCGTAAAGCATACTCTAGGGCGCACTTTAATTTTTAAAAGGAACACAGACATCCTTTTAATAATATCTGACACTTATTATTAAAGGAAACGTGTAAGAACAAAAAACGTGTTATCTGTCCGATACCGGCCAAAATTTAATAAAGAAAGGATGTAATAACGTGCCTATGGCCCGTTCTTACATCTTGTCTTTAAAGTCCATTTTTGTTATACCTTAGTTTAAGAAAAGTAGAGAATAAAGTTAGCATTTCCAGAGATTTATTATTACATCTGCCATTTAAATTAAATGTTTTATTTTGTAAAAATATGGCAATATCAAGCAAAAAAAACTGTACACATCAAATTTACTCAAATCTGATTGGTTGATTTGGATTTGTTCTCAAATTTTTCTTGTTTTTGGTAAAGCAAAAGGAACACAGACCTCCTTTTAATTTATCTGACAATTATTATTAAGGGAAACATGTAAGAGCAAAAATCGTGTTATCTGTCCGATACCGGCCAAAATTTAACTACAGAAAGGATGTAGTAATGGGCCTATGGCCCGTTCTTACATCTTGTCTTTAAAGTCCATTTTGTTATACCTTAGTTTAAGAAAAGTATAGAATAAAGTTAGCATTTCCAGAGATTTATTACTACATCTGCCATTTAAATTAAATGTTACATTTTGTAAAAATATGGCAATATCAAGCAAAAAAGACTGTACACCTCAAATTTACTCAAATCTGATTGGTTGATTTGGATTTGTTCTCAAATTTTTCTTGTTTTTGGTAAAGCATACTCTCGGGCGCACTTTTATTTTTAAAAGGAACACAGACCTCCTTTTAATTTATCTGACACTTATTATTAAAGGAAACATGTAAGAGCAAAAATCGTGTTATCTGTCCGATACCGGCCAAAATTTAACTACAGAAAGGATGTAATAATGGGCCTATGGCCCGTTCTTACAGCTTGTCTTTAAAGTCCATTTTTGTTATACCTTAGTTTAAGAAAAGTAGAGAATAAAGTTAGCATTTCCAGAGATTTATTATTACATCTGCCATTTAAATTAAATGTTACAATTTGTAAAAATATGGCAATATCAAACAAAAAAAGACTGTACACATAAAATTTACTCAAATCTGATTAGTTGATTTTTCTTGTTTTTGGTACAGCATACTCTCGGGCGCACTTTTATTTTTAAAAGGAACACAGACCTCCTTTTAATTTATCTGACACTTATTATTAAAGGAAACATGTTAGAGCAAAAATCGTGTTATCTGTCCGATACCGGCCAAAATTTAACTACAGAAAGGATTTAATAATGGGCCTATGTCTAATTTCCACCTTCTTATCTACAATTTTGTCCTTGTGCTTAGCAAAAATATGCAACACTATACACAGTCACTATTTCGTGCTACAGCTCGCTTTTCGTTTCAACAACTTATTATAGCTCACCCTATCCATAATGGCTATATCACACCATATGCTTTTTCACATATATGTTGTCACTTTGGGTATACTAATATACAGACCAGCTGATGTCATATGAAAAAAACAAATGGTATGAGATAGCCATAATTTGGTTCAACAGCTTCGTATTATAACTCAACAGCTCCCTAATCTGATTCAACATATCCATTTTCGATTCAACAGGTCCCTGCTCAACCATCTTCACTTTAAATCGAACCTCTTCATACAAAGAACACATTTTGATAGTTCTCAAACATACCATTTGATTCAAATTTATGAAAGTTAAAAAAATTGCAAAGCGTACAGATATGATATTTTCAAGAATATTTATTTCAAGCAAATAAATATTAGTGTACCTCATTCAAATTGAAAATTCGAAGGAAAAGAAACTTAACCTCATCAAGAGGTTGATCTATCGATACCTAAATCATTACGAAGATATTATAAATGCTGACTGGTATACATAACTCTACCACATTACTCATTAAAACAAAAAATAAAAAATGATATTCAGTAGAATAAATATGTTTATTTTCTTTTCTTTTTATATATTCCTTTTTATATTTAACTAGCTGAACCCGATGCGCTTTGCTGCCCCGACTACGATAAAATATAATGGTATTCATAATTATATTAACGTTTTTAATATTTTAACGAATAAATATAGGAGATATGAAGGCGTTATATACCTATTCAGGGTTGTTTTGGAGCTACTTCGGTATTTTTGTATGTTTTAGGAAGTAACACTCCTCCGAAAGCCTTTCCGCCTATAATTATTCCTAATGATTTAGATATATCATAATAAAACATAAATCTTAAAAAGTCTCTCAAAGATATGATACTTAATAGCTGTAGCCGTGCTCAATTCCTTCCCAACTATAAGTACTTGTGTAAATAATGATGACTTCTACTGACTGCTAAGTTTTCAAAATTTCATTGAAATTGAACATACGTAACAAAAACATGAAATCGAGATATATTCCTTTATGAACCGATGTCGATATAATTTGTCAAATTTTTTTAGACCAAATCTCGTCTCACATTCCAAATTTCATTGAAATTGAACATACATAGCGTGTTTTGTGCATAAAATACAGAAAATCAGCCGAAAATATATACGGGAGCTATATTCAAATCTGAACCGATTTCGATATAATTTGTCCCATTTATTTCTAGAACGAATTCCGTCACGCTTTCCAAATTTCTGTGAAATTGGACATATATAGTGTGTCCAAATCTGAACCGGTCTCGATATAATTTGAAAATTTTATTTTTGGAACAAATTCCGTCAGACATCCCAAATTTCAGCGATATTGGACACATATAGCGTGTTTGATGCATCAAATGCAGGAAATCGGCCGAAAATATATATAGGAGCAAGATCCAAATCTGAACCGATTTCGATATAATTTGACACATTTATGTCGAGACCAAATCCCAAATTTCAGCGAAATTGGACATATATAGCGAGTTTGTTGCATAAAATACAGGAAATCGGCCGAAAATATATATGGGATCTATATTCAAATCTGAACCGATCTCGATATAATTTAGCACATTTATTTCTAGAACAAATTCCGTCAGACCCTCTAAATTTCAGCGAAATTGGACATATGTAGCGTGTTTGGTGCATCAAATGTGGAAAGTCGGCCGAAAATATATATTGGAGCTATATCCAAATCTGAACCGATTTCGATATAATTCGGCACATTTATGTCTAGACCAAATTCCGTTACACATTCCAAATTTCAGCGATATTGGACAAATATAGCGTGTTTGGGGCATCAAATGTGGAAAATCGGCCGAAAATATATATTGGAGCTATATCCAAATCTGAACCGATTTCGATATAATTCGGCACATTTATGTCTAGACCAAATTCCGTTACACATTCCAAATTTCAGCGAAATTGGACATATATAGCGTGTTTGGGGCATCAAATGTGGAAAATCGGCCGAAAACATATATGGGAGCTACATCCTAATCTGAACCGATTTCGATATAATTTGGCACATGTATTTCTAGACCAAGTTCAAACATACGTTCCAAATTTTATTGAAATTGGATATAAATAGCGTGTTTGGTAACTCAAATACATGATATCGGCAGAAAATATATATAGGAGCTATATCCAAATCTGAACCGATTTCGATATAAATTGGCACATATATTTCTAGGCCAATATCCATCACACATTCTAAATTTCAGCATAAAATAAGGAAATCGGCCGAAAATATATGTATGTGGGAGCTATATCCAAATCTGAACCACTCTCGATAGAATTTGGCACATTTATTTCTAAAACAAATTCCGTCAGACATTCAAAATTTCAGCGAAATTGGACATATATAGCGTGTTTGGTACATAAAATAAGGAAGTCGGCCGAAAATATATGTATGTGGGAGCTATATCCAAATCTGAACCGATTTTGATATAATTTGGCACGTTTATTTCTAGACCAAGTTCCGTCACACATTCCAAATTTCATTGAAATTGGACATAAATAGCGTGTTTGGTACATAAAATATGGAAATCGGCCGAAAATATATGTATATTGGAGCTATATCCAAATCTGAACCGATTTGAATATAATTTGGTAAATTTATTTCTACATCAAATTCCGTCACACATACAAATTTTGGAGATTGTATCTGTTATAGTTCTAAAGATATTTGCATACAAAATCTAAATTTTTTGGAGGTACTTCCGGTTTTGATGCTATATCTCCAGATCAACGTGAAATTTCAAAAAATGATATAGCCTATTTTCATTCCAGGCCATGTAGAAATGTACTCTAAAAATTTCAGTAAGATCTGTTCAGCGGTTTTCGAGTCTATAAGGCACAAACAAACAAACGTACAAACAAATTTCAATTTTATATATATAGATATAAACATTAAAACCCTAAAGTTGAGTTAGGCTCGAAAACTATATTCAGTTTTCAAAATTCCTTAAACGGAGTGAGACATTTCGTTAAGAAAAAGTAAGAAACCTAAAAAATGGTCAATAATATCAACGGAGAGATTAAAGTTGGGTTCGGGAATGATGCATAGTTCGAAAAGATTTGCTGCAATATGTTAGACCATTACGAGGCAATACAAAATATACCACAACAAATTGAATTTGAAATGGATTATGAGTTCGAGGCTGCTTGCGTAAAAGCTGTGAAT
Source organism: Musca autumnalis (assembly GCF_047663935.1). Classification (NCBI taxonomy): domain Eukaryota; kingdom Metazoa; phylum Arthropoda; class Insecta; order Diptera; family Muscidae; genus Musca; species Musca autumnalis. The sequence continues at coordinate 131,732,900 of NW_027411644.1, forward strand.
AAATTCGAGACGAAGTGTAATGAGTCTTGTGGTAAATGATGGCCCAATAAACAAACGTTACCCCTTCTTAAATCATATGCACAACTGTGTGCTGGGAAGTCAAACATGCAATAAAAAATAGTCTAAGCATCACCTAGCAACGTAAGTTAGGCTTTAGTCAAACCGCCCACAACTTTTGAGGTAGCGCGAAAGAAGAACGGCTGGTTGCGGAACATAGCGTCCGGGGTTCGAGACTGGCCAAGACCGTATCGTTTTCTTTTTTATTTTATTTTATCTCTTTTTGTCGTATTCCCGTTAACTTGGGAACCTTAAAGTATTAACAAAAAATCTTTCCAATGTGGTAGTGAGATCTTGAGCCAAATGTGTTGCTTGAGACGGAGATCATTATTATTTTTTTCGTTTAGTTTTCTCATAACTCAATCGCCTTGTAGGTGGTGAAAGTAAACGTAATTTGTGACCCTCGCTCCCATAGCATCGGTCTTTTACATTCCTGCAATAGTCAAGTAAACAACGACGAAGTGCTTTTCCTTAAAAAAAAACCCGTCAGAATTAGAAACCGCTCATAAAGTGTTTTTACATAGCTATCATAAAAGTCGATTAAGATTTTAAATCCATTACTACTTGCACAATCCTTAATATTTTCAACGAAATTAATATATGTTTGGTGCATCAAATGTGGAAAATCGGCCGAAAATATATATTGGAGCTATATCCAAATCTGAACCGATTTCGATATAATTCGGCACATTTATGTCTAGACCAAATTCCGTTACACATTCCAAATTTCAGCGAAATTGGACAAATATAGCGTGTTTGGGGCATCAAATGTGCAAAATCGACCGAAAATATATATTGGAGCTATATCCAAATCTAAACCGATTTCGATATAATTCGGCACATTTATGTCTAGACCAAATTCCGTTACACATTCCAAATTTCAGCGAAATTTGACATATATAGCGTGTTTGGGGCATCAAATGTGGAAAATCGGCCGAAAACATATATGGGAGCTACATCCAAATCTGAACCGATTTCGATATAATTTGGCACATGTATTTCTAGACCAAGTTCAAACATACGTTCCAAATTTTATTGAAATTGGATATAAATAGCGTGTTTGGTAACTCAAATACATGATATCGGCAGAAAATATATATAGGAGCTATATCCAAATCTGAACCGATTTCGATATAAATTGGCACATATATTTCTAGGCCAATATCCATCACACATTCTAAATTTCAGCATAAAATAAGGAAATCGGCCGAAAATATATGTATGTGGGAGCTATATCCAAATCTGAACCAATCTCGATAGCATTTGGCACATTTATTTCTAAAACAAATTCCGTCAGACATTCAAAATTTCAGCGAAATTGGACATATATAGCGTGTTTGGTACATAAAATAAGGAAGTCGGCCGAAAATATATGTATGTGGGAGCTATATCCAAATCTGAACCGATTTTGATATAATTTGGCACGTTTATTTCTAGACCAAGTTCCGTCACACATTCCAAATTTCATTGAAATTGGACATAAATAGCGTGTTTGGTACATAAAATAAGGAAATCGGCCGAAAATATATGTATATGGGAGCTATATCCAAATCTGAACCGATTTGAATATAATTTGGTAAATTTATTTCTACATCAAATTCCGTCACACATACAAAATTTGGAGAGCGGTTTTCGAGTCTATAAGGCACAAACAAACAAACGTACAAACAAATTTCAATCTATATATATAAAATTGAAATTTGTTTGTTCGTTTGTTTGTTTGTGCCTTATAGACTCGAAAACCGCTGAACAGATCTTACTGAAATTTTTAGAGTACATTGCTACATGGCCTGGAATGAAAATAGGCTATATCATTTTTTGAAATTTCACGTTGATCTGGAGATATAGCATCAAAACCGGAAGTACCTCCAAAAAATTTAGATTTTGTATGCAAATATCTTTAGAACTATAACAGATACAATCTCCAAATTTTGTATGTGTGACGGAATTTGATGTAGAAATAAATTTACCAAATTATATTCAAATCGGTTCAGATTTGGATATAGCTCCCATATACATATATTTTCGGCCGATTTCCTTATTTTATGTACCAAACACGCTATTTATGTCCAATTTCAATGAAATTTGGAATGTGTGACGGAACTTGGTCTAGAAATAAACGTGCCAAATTATATCAAAATCGGTTCAGATTTGGATATAGCTCCCACATACATATATTTTCGGCCGACTTCCTTATTTTATGTACCAAACACGCTATATATGTCCAATTTCGCTAAAATTTTGAATGTCTGACGGAATTTGTTTTAGAAATAAATGTGCCAAATTCTATCGAGATTGGTTCATATTTGGATATAGCTCCCACATACATATATTTTCGGCCGATTTCCTTATTTTATGCTGAAATTTGGAATGTGTGATGGATATTGGCCTAGAAATATATGTGCCAATTTATATCGAAATCGGTTCAGATTTGGATATAGCTCCTATATATATTTTCTGCCGATATCATGTATTTGAGTTACCAAACACGCTATTTATATCCAATTTCAATAAAATTTGGAACGTATGTTTGAACTTGGTCTAGAAATACATGGCCTGGAGTGAAAATAGGCTATATCATTTTTTGAAATTTCACGTTGATCTGGAGATATAGCATCAAAACCGGAAGTACCTCCAAAAAATTTAGATTTTGTATGCAAATATCTTTAGAACTATAACAGATACAATCTCCAAATTTTGTATGTGTGACGGAATTTGATGTAGAAATAAATTTACCAAATTATATTCAAATCGGTTCAGATTTGGATATAGCTCCCATATACATATATTTTCGGCCGATTTCCTTATTTTATGTACCAAACACGCTATTTATGTCCAATTTCAATGAAATTTGGAATGTGTGACGGAACTTGGTCTAGAAATAAACGTGCCAAATTATATCAAAATCGGTTCAGATTTGGATATAGCTCCCACATACATATATTTTCGGCCGACTTCCTTATTTTATGTATCAAACACGCTATATATGTCCAATTTCGCTGAAATTTTGAATGTCTGACGGAATTTGTTTTAGAAATAAATGTGCCAAATTCTATCGAGATTGGTTCAGATTTGGATATAGCTCCCACATACATATATTTTCGGCCGATTTCCTTATTTTATGCTGAAATTTGGAATGTGTGATTTATATTGGCCTAGAAATATATGTGCCAATTTATATCGAAATCGGTTCAGATTTGGATATAGCTCCTATATATATTTTCTGCCGATATCATGTATTTGAGTTACCAAACACGCTATTTATATCCAATTTCAATAAAATTTGGAACGTATGTTTGAACTTGGTCTAGAAATACATGTGCCAAATTATATCGAAATCGGTTCAGATTTGGATGTAGCTACCATATATGTTTTCGGCCGATTTTCCACATTTGATGCCCCAAACACGCTACATATGTCCAATTTCGCTGAAATTTAGAGGGTCTGACGGAATTTGTTCTAGAAATAAATGTGCTAAATTATATCGAGATCGGTTCAGATTTGAATATAGATCCCATATATATTTTCGGCCGATTTCCTGTATTTTATGCAACAAACTCGCTATATATGTCCAATTTTGCTGAAATTTGGGATTTGGTCTCGACATAAATGCGTCAAATTATATCGAAATCGGTTCAGATTTGGATCTTGCTCCTATATATATTTTCGGCCGATTTCCTGCATTTGATGCATCAAACACGCTATATGTGTCCAATATCGCTGAAATTTGGGATGTCTGACGGAATTTGTTCCAAAAATAAATTTTTCGAATTATATCGAGACCGGTTCAGATTTGGACACACTATATATGTCCAATTTCACAGAAATTTGGAAAGCGTGACGGAATTCGTTCTAGAAATAAATGGGACAAATTATATCGAAATCGGTTCAGATTTGAATATAGCTCCCGTATATATTTTCGGCTGATTTTCTGTATTTTATGCACAAAACACGCTATGTATGTTCAATTTCAATGAAATTTGGAATGTGAGACGAGATTTGGTCTAAAAAAATTTGACAAATTATATCGACATCGGTTCATAAAGGAATATATCTCGATTTCATGTTTTTGTTACGTATGTTCAATTTCAATGAAATTTTGAAAACTTAGCAGTCAGTAGAAGTCATCATTATTTACACAAGTATCATATCTTTGAGAGACTTTTTAAGATTTATGTTTTATTATGATATATCTAAATCATTAGGAATAATTATAGGCGGAAAGGCTTTCAGAGGAGTGTTACTTCCTGAAAACATACAAAAATACCGAAGTAGCTCCAAAACAACCCTGAATAGGTATATAACGCCTTCATATCTCCTATATTTATTCGTTAAAATATTAAAAACGTTAATATAATTATGAATACCATTATATTTTATCGTAGTCGGGGCAGCAAAGCGCACCTGGTTCAGCTAGTTATATATATATATACAGTCTGTCGCAAAAGTTAGTATACACTGTTGAAACCAAAATGTATTAGAGATAAATATCACTATAACTTATTGAAAACAACAAACAATTAGTTTTATTTGATAGACTAGAAGGTTGTCTTCTGTAATAACAATTAAAAGTGCGCAATATTTGCATACATTAGCAAATGTAGGGTTCGAATCCCAAAAATACCAAAATTTATGTCGCAAAAGTTAGTATACAACTGAGAATCCTCGTGGAACTGTGTAAAAAATTCTTGATATTTTTGAACAAAATGAAACTAAATCTGTACTTAAGATCATAAAGAGTATATTAATTGGTTTTAATGGCAGTTATAGTACTTATAGTGACAAGTCCAACGTACACTGGGTCGTAAAATCCACAAAAATTGGTCATCTGCAAATATAACAACTGTAGCGACAAAATTCCGGGTGTTATGTCCTGTTTATGGATTCTAAAGCCATGAAATGCTCAGAAAAGCTCTAAAGTTCCAATATGGGGTGATCTTGATCGAGTTTCGGCTTGTCCTTTTTGAAAAAAGGGAACTTCTTGAAGGAAACCCATACTTTTGAGGCCGTTGTCCTTTTGAAACGTGTAATAATCCTTAATCCTTACACATAAGGACTTTCCTTTTCAGTTAATTTTCTCACAAGTTATATACGTTTTCAATTTCCCACCAAAAACAAATAGTAGGAGAACCTCAAGTTCGGGTGTAAGTTCTACAGTGATACTCCACCACCACAGAAGGATATGATAGCTCATTAAATATTTTAATACAGAGCTTTCTCTGCTGTTATAACGCATGGATTGTGCAACAACGTTCTGAAAAGCTGTGTTCGCTTCACTTAAGACCAAAATACAACTAAATGGATCAGTTAGAAGTAGTTCATTAGACATTAGTAGTACATTAGACACTAGGGATATGAGAAGCATGTTCGATACTGCTAAAAGGCCGGTAGGACAGTTTAACTGTAGGGCTTACAACGGACCTTGAGGTTCTCCTACTATTTACTTTTGGTGGCAATATGAAAAGGGGCAACATTTGTGAGAAAATTAACTCAAAAGGACAGTCCTTATGTGTAAGGATTAAGGATTATTACATGTTTCAAAAGGACAATGACCTCAAAAGTATGGGTTTCCCTCAAGAAATTCCCGTTTTTTCAAACAGGACAAGCCGAAACTCGATCAAGATCACCCCATATTGAAACTTTAGAGCTTTTCTGAGCATTTCATGGCTTTAAAATTTATAAACAGGACATAACACCCGGAATTTTGTCGCTACAGTTGTTGTATTTGTAGATGACCAATTTTTGTGGATTTTACGATCCAATGTACGTTGGACTTGTCACTATAAGTACTATAACTGTCATTAAAACCAATTAATATACTCTTTATGATATTAAGTACAGATTTAGCTTCATCTTGTTCAAAAATATCAAGACTTTTTTACACAGTTCCACGAGGATTCTCCATTGTATACTAACTTTTGCGACATAAATTTTGGTCTTTTTGGGATTCGAACCGTACATTTGCTAATGTATGCAAATATTGCGCACTTTTAATTGTTATTACGGAAAACAACCTTCTTGTCTATCAAATAAAACTAATTGTTTGTTGTTTTCAATAAGTTATAGTGATATTTATACCTAATACATTTTGGTTTCAACGGTGTATACTAACTTTTGCGACAGACTGTAGATATAAACATTAAAACCCTAAAGTTGAGTTAGGCTCGAAAACTATATTCAGTTTTCAAAATTCCTTTAACGGAGTGCGACATTTCGTTAAGAAAAAGTAAGAAACCTAAAAAATGGTCAATAATATCAACGGAGAGATTAAAGTTGGGTTCGGGAATGATGCATAGTTCGAAAAGATTTGCTGCAATATGTTAGACCATTAGGAGGCAATACAAAATATACCACAACAAATTGAATTTGAAATGGATTATGAGTTCGAGGCTGCTTGCGTAAAAGCTGTGAATAAATTCGAGACGAAGTGTAATGAGTCTTGTGGTAAATGATGGCCCAATAAACAAACGTTAACCCTTCTTAAATCATATGCACAACTGTGTGCTGGGAAGTCAAACATGCAATAAAAAATAGTCTAAGCATCACCTAGCAACGTAAGTTAGGCTTTAGTCAAACCGCCCACAACTTTTGAGGTAGCGCGAAAGAAGAACGGCTGGTTGCGGAACATAGCGTCCGGGGTTCGAGACTGGCCAAGACCGTATCGTTTTCTTTTTTATTTTATTTTATCTCTTTTTGTCGTATTCCCGTTAACTTGGGAACCTTAAAGTATTAACAAAAAATCTTTCCGATGTGGTAGTGAGATCTTGAGCCAAATGTGTTGCTTGAGACGGAGATCATTATTATTTTTTTCGTTTAGTTTTCTCATAACTCAATCGCCTTGTAGGTGGTGAAAATAAACGTAATTTGTGACCCTCGCTCCCATAGCATCGATCTTTTACATTCCTGCAATAGTCAAGTAAACAAAGACGAAGTGCTTTTCCTTAAAAAAAAAACCGTCAGAATTAGAAACCGCTCATAAAGTGTTTTTACATAGCTATCATAAAAGTCGATTAAGATTTTAAATCCATTACTACTTGCACAATCCTTAACATTTTCAACGAAATTAGTATAAAAAATTGCCATTGAAGTGTCGTGTAAAGGAAATAACAAGGTATTTGTGATATGATTTTCCGATTACATTTATGACGTGTTTGAGTTTATTAGTTATATTCTAAATTATTATCAGGCCTCGCCACAAGTAATTTCACAAAGTGGTCTTTATAATATCGCCAATATTTTGCTACTGTATTCCCAAAAACTACAAAACCCAAAAGCTAAAGTAAGAAGTGAACTCTCTGTGCCGTAATTTCTGCTTAAAGTTAGTATCGTATCTTCCATTTGTCAGATTACTCATTTGCGGTAAGAATAAAATCAGCCGTGAATGAGGAGTCCCGTTTTGCTGGTGTGCGAATGGAATTTAATTTCGAACCCGATCCTCGTTTTGACTTTTGGCCAAGTATCCCGTGTTGCCACTTGTTCCACACAAAGGCATTACTTACAACCGACATTGGCCGTCAGAAGACAAAAATAATCCTTTATCGGATTGATGAATACAAATTTATAACATCCTTCTTAACTTCAAACTTTTGGCTCAACCTCAAAATCTTTGGCATTGGAATTGATTAAATTTTTATTTGGTGCTTCATAATTTTTTCAAGCGTAAACAAAGGTGGCTGACTAAGTTCAAGTACAGGTTGCACTTAAACGTATATCGGCCAGTGTACGAAGCCAACCACGTGAGGAAATTAACAGCTCGTGTCTGGCTATTCCTCAACAAAACATCTCCCAATCTTGGCGCATTCTAAAAATAGCACCTCATCAGCCTGCAAAGCCATCAAATAAACACCAATCAACACTACCGCTCGATAGCCCAGACAGTTAAGGGCACTGCTTGTTAAGATCAATCACAGCAACGTGGGTTCGAACCCCGCCACCGATCAGAAATTATTTATAATATTTAAAATTTTCACAAAACAACTAAGTATCGACATCACAAAATTATCCTTAAAATATGCAAACATTTTAAATCTTATAACCACTTATCTAGTTCTACAGCAAAAACATCGAAAAAGATACTACATACAATACAAACACACAAACGCAAATCCTTCGAAACATAAAACACACATACATACATGAACGAACGTTCATCGAGGCCTCGAGGATCGCAGTAAAGTGGAGTTTTAAGGTAAATAAAGGATAAAAGAATAGTCCTAACAAACACAAAATAAACAAAAGTGAGTTTCAAAAATAGAAAAAACATTAATCTTTAAAATATTTGCATAAATAAAAAGGAATAGACCAACAAGGATAATAGCAAAAGGATCTCATCAGTTCCCCCTATAATCCCGAATCCTTTATAATTTCTAATTAAACTACCCTTTCCATAAGAAAAGCAGTGTGTAAAGTAGCAAAGATGATATCCTTCGGCTTATCCTTTCTTAAAAACAAAAATAAGAACAATTTGTATCAAAAAAATTTAACTCCAATCTCCAAATTAGTTTGTTTTTAAACTTCCAGTTCGATAAATTCGATCAAAAATCAGTATACAAAAAAAAGAAAATCGAATTATAAAAATACTTAACTCTACAACAGTTCCATTATTAGCAACGCCTATAATTCCAATCTCCGATTTTCTATTCGTAACGTAAATCAAGATTTATTTATACTACATCCTAGTCTTTATATAATCATTTGCATGAATTTCTTTCCAAAAAAAAAACATTACTTTTGACCCAAAAACTGGTTTCTATTATATCATTTATTATTATATTAAACGGAAGAAAATTCCATATTCCAACCTTAAATTGAAATTTGAAGAAAATCAAAACTCTAATATTGTACACGTATATAATTCTCCTTTTTGATTTATAACTGTATATACACCATCTATACTACAATTACTAATGAATATGATTATTTGTATGCATAATCTTCTTTTTTTTTTGTATTATTTATTTGTTCAACGAAATCCTACACTTATTTAAATATAGATTGTTATTAACAACATGAAGTGCTAATTTACCAATTATTTTCTTACGATGGTGAGGTAGACTAGGAGGTATAAGAAAGTTGATTTTGGGGTCTCAACAAACATGAATGCCTGGGGACCACGGTTGGGAGGGTACAGAGGCTGGTACTCCGTCTAACACCTGGAGAGCCTACTGTGATATTTTAGGGTTGATCCATGCAGCGTATTTTCATCTTGATAAAAAAGGGGTCCAGAATTTTTTCAAGATAATTGTGCTGTTACAACACACTTTTCCAAGGAATAACTTTTCGTTTGGTGTAGGCCTGCCTAGGGGTTTCTGCCGGCTCTTTAATAAAGCCACTGGCAACTAATATTTTATGAGTTGCAGGCAATTAAAAATGCCGGTGCAAGTATTGTTTATTTGCACTTAAGATCGCAAAATAAAAGAAATTGTTTTTCTGGTTGCCAACAAATCGGCAGTAAATACTTGATTGATTTTATTCGACAAATTTCAGTCCTTATATATTATACATAGCGGTATTTTCCTAATCTTATTTTCTTAATCCTAGTTTTCTTATTTTCTATCATCCTTATAAATAACATATGATCTAAACAGATGATTGAAACAGCTGATGATTGGGATCTATAGGGATCTAGTGATTGATAATTACATTGATCTGCAGATGTGATTATTGGGATCTACAGGGATCTGTAGGTGTGAATATCGGTAACAATCGATATAACTACACCCTCACCCTTTAAGAGAATAATTTTTATTTAAAAATTATGTTTACAAAATATTAAAATACTTAAACAATACTCCATTTTTTTAACATGTTGTTGTGATAAATTTTTGATTTTCCATCAATCGACATTAAAGAATTAACACCATGTCTTTCTATGATTTTGAATGGCCCTTGATAAGGAGCTTGGTTTTTCTTCCTGTTCATTACTCTAAGAAGAACTTGGTCTCCAATTTTTAAATTTAAAGGATTTGAGCTGTTTTGTTGAGATATTCTGGATATTTTACATTTCTCTAAAAATCGTTTGGCCTTTTCCAGACAGAATTTTAATCTTTGTTTTAACTCAGAGACATAATCGTCTGTGTTATAAAAAATGTTTTGTTTTTTGACCTCATCATTGGGTAAGTAGGATAGTTTACCAAATACCAACTCGTATGGCGAGTACCCTGTATCAACGTGTGGGGTTGTGTTATACGCGAATGCAAAGTATGGAATCCACGAGTGCCATTCATTATCTTTCGAATAGTTTAGAAGAAATTCATTGAGAACCCTATGATTTCTGTCTATCGAGCCTAGAGTCTCATGATGATAGGGAGTACTGCAAGTCTGTTTTATATCCAGTAAAATACATACTTCTTTTAAAAGATTATTTGTAAATTCGGTTCCTTTGTCTGATTTGAGAATTTTAAAATTGCCATAAATTTTTCTACTAAAGTTTGTGCTACGGTTTTCGCGTCTTTTGTCTCTATTGGGTAAGCTACAACGTATTTTGTTAAGTCGCATTGCATAGTTAAAATATACCGGTAATTGTTAGATATTCGTAGAGGACCCACCGTGTCAATTGATATTAATTCGAAACTTGTTTGTGGTGTATTTGTTAAAGTATATTTTTCTTTTCTGTGCACTGTTTGCTTGTTGAGTTTGCATTGTTTGCAGTTCGTTGTTTTATCATTCTATTCATGTTTTTCCATATATAACGTTGCTTCACTTTTAAAATAGTCTTTCTGATACCTAAGTGACCATCATGAGACGATTTATGGAATTCCTCTATTATTTTTTGGCTCCTCATACAATAAAATTCTCAAATTATTATTACTTTGTATATTCGTAAAAACTCTTTTGAATTCCTCTATTGTTAGTTCTTTAAAAATCTTATCTTTTTTGTTTAATGCTAATACGCTCGTACTCGTATTTCACATTTTAGATACTAGCTTCTCCAAAGTAATTTTAATGTGTGATGGATTACTGCTGCAATCAATTACAACATGGTTTTGTAATATATTTATTTTTGTTTTATTGGTTTTTTTGCCGGGAACGAATGTAAGTTTCTTGGCGTTCTTAATATCCGTTATTGAGGTACATTCCCAAATGGTTATGTCTCTGGTATTTCCCACAGGTTCATGTTCATCAGTTTCGTCAGTGTTTTTAGACTTTGCATCTTTATGCATACTCCGAGTGATAGCAAGTATCCGTTTTTCTTCGCATCTGACAGGAATCATCGCCTTTAATATCTCACTATTTGTCACTATTCTGGACAGAGCGTCAGCGTTTGTGTTTATTTTTCCTTTATTGTAAATGATGTCAAAGTCGTAATCGCATAAGTCCACCCTGATTCGAGTTAGTTTAGATGACGGGGTTTTGTGTGCAAAAAGCCACACCAAAGGTCGGTGATCTGTGACGACTGTAAACTTTCTTCCGTAAAGATACGGTCGGAAAAAGTTTATTTCCCAATGTATAGCGAGTAGCTCCTTCTCAATAATTGGTTTATTTAGGTCGTGTTTTGATAGTGTAGTACTTGCGTATGATATTGGTAAATCTGAACCAATACATCCTTGTGATAAGACTGCACCAAGAGCATAATTGGATGCATCGGTTGTTAAAAGAAAAGGCTTTTTAAAATCTGGGTACTGTAAAATGGGTGGTTTTAATAATTTAGATTTTAGCGTCTCAAAAGCAGTTTGGCACTCTGGAGTCCATTCAAACTTCTTATTTTTCTTTGATAAAGCGTTTAGAGATTTTGCTATATCAGCAAATCCTGGAATAAAACGTCGATAATAACTGCAGAATGCTACAAATCGTCTAGCCTCATCTGCACTCTTGGGGATTGGATACTTTCTTATTATGTCATCTTTCATTGGATCAGTTTATATCCCTTTACCAGTAATTAAATGACCAAGATAGACTACTTCAGGTTTGAGAAAGCTACATTTTGATGCATTTAATTTTAGATTGTATTCACGTAAGCGCCTAAAAACGTTTACTAAATTCTGATTGTGGTGTTTAAGGCTGCATCCGAAGACTATCACATCATCTACATATAAAAATGCGGCAGCATCTAAGCCGCTTAATGCTATTGTTAACATCCTTTGAAAGCTGTTAGATGAAATCTTCAAACCAAAGGGCAATCTTTTAAACTGATAATGACAGTTGTTAGTCGCGAAAGCGGTTAGAGGACGTGAATCCTCTTCCAGGGCAATCTGGTGGAACGAACTAGTCATATCCAGTGTTTAAAAATATTTTGCTCTGCCAAGTTTATCCAAAACGTCCTCTAATCTCGTTAATGGGAATTTGTCATTCATAATCTTGTTATTGAGTTTCCTAAAATCTACTACCAAGCGCCATTTTTGTTTGTCATCTTTGGATTTTTTTGGTACCACCAATAACGGTGAGTTATAGGGGCTAACGGAGTCCTCAATTATATCATCCTCGTACAGCTCCTTTACTTGATTATTAATTTCATTCATTTGTGTTTCGGGCAGTCTGTAGTTTTTTATGTATACAGGTGTATCGTCTGTCGTTTGTATACGCTGTGAGTAGAAGTTATTAACGCTGAGATTCTCACCAGGCAAATGAAAAATATCTTGAAACTCATTTATTATGGAAGTTATAACGCTTCTTGCATTATGTTCATTGGTTCCTATATCAAGATTACTTAATAATTGCTTACTTCTGTTGGCTTTTTGCTGATTTCCATTTATTGTTGCAAAAATATGATAGTCGCTTAAGCTATTTATTTCAAAATCTAAGTGGCGTAAAGTTTCTGTTTTATTTGTTGTATTCAAAAGCTTTATGTGTTTTATTCCATGCCTTGGTATCAGGCAATTCGATAAATAATCCACAACTTAATTCTTTAGTCAGTATTATACTATCTTCTTCTATATTCAAAGTAATTGGAATTATTAGTTCGGATCTTGGCGGTATTACTATTTCCTTCTGATTCTGTTGCTTTATTGTCATTGGTAATATGAATTCACTGTTGTTGATATTGAAGCTTATCGTGTAAGTTTCGAAGTCTATTCTGCACAAGTATTTCGCTAAAATATCACGTCCAATGACCCCATCTGTAGGAATTGGGAAATAATTTTTTTACTATGTAAAACTTGTGTGCTATATCTGCTGACTCGGTAAATAAGGTTAAATGTGCTGCTCCAAGACACTGTACAGATGTTTTACTAATTCCCGTGAGTCTTGCTATTTCATGTATGTTTATATTGTGAAACTTGTGGTCTCTGCATATAGATACATCTGCTCCAGTATCAATCAGAAACGTTAAGAATTTATCTATATCACGACATTTCAATGTTACATACGCGCTAGACTTCACATTTATATTAAATATCTTTACATTTGGCCTTCTTGGATAACTTCCTCCGTCGTCCGGCCGTCGAAGTTTCCCTGATCTTCATAAGTGTATGTTTTGTAATTTTCGCGTTTTGTATATGCATTATTAATTCGACCATTATTTCGTGTACCGCTGTCCATAGATTTATTACCATAATAGCTTCTGTTATTGTCGTTGGTATACTTTCTGTTGTGGCCGTAGTGTCCACTGTTTCTAATATCACCATTACCACTATAGTTATCACTCCGTATGTTGTATGTATTAAATTACCACATCTGCATGTACATTGCCTGCTATGTCCACGATTATACCCATCATTGTTTCCACCTTCAAATCCGTAATTATGTCTTTGATTTGTGCTAAAGTTTTTATTTTTGCTGGTGTCTCTTTCATTTACGACGTATACATTCTTGTTCTCTAAACCTAAACATTGTTCAGCACTCATGCATCTTTGCGTTGCCTCAGTCAATGAGCTTGGTGGATTTGAAAATAAGATATTCTGATATTCTGTATTTTCCCCTTTTTAAAAAAACGTTTAATGCCATGTTTTCGCTAACCTTTTGTATTGCATCTATTGTTTCTTTTGACGGTTTTACAAGGCTATTTATTTTAAATTCACTTAACTGATCTGTAAGATTCGAAATGCTCTCCCTAAATTCACTTATTGACGTATTAGCTTGCTTTATAGTTCCCAATTCAGACAAAACCTGTTGCAAATTTCTGGGATTTGGATATGATTCAATCAATAATTTCTTCAAATCATAAAAACATTGTGGTTTATTAGCACAACCTAAAGTACTTCTTACTTGGCTCGATAGTTTAAAATTATAGACATACTAGCAAAATGCCCGCTACTTCGTATGCGGAAAGGATATAAAAAAAAAACAAATAAACAATATATAATATGGAAATGACAAACACTGAAAATTTGGTCGCACTAATACCAATTTTAATCAATATTTATTTTTATCTTAGTACTGTACGTACCCCAAAAAATAAAAATTCGAGCACTGTCCCTACACCCAAAAACAAATTGAGTACCATTAAGTAATATTCGTATACTTATGGTACGTATTTCGACGACATATGTCAGCCATACACGGACATTAATACAAAATAATTACAGTAAATTCCATAATAATTACGGTAATTCCATATCTCAAGATTCCAGCTGTTTCCTTTCGTCCAATTCCAAATTGTACCAAACTTAGTATCATGTCGAACTCTTCGTACTCATAAGTAAGATTTTCCAAAACTACCTCAATCCTTCACTTTAGTAGTAATCAGGATTCAAACTCTATCCGTTAAACCAAATTAAAATTGTACTAAATTTAGAACAATTTAGAATTTTCGTACCAATTTTCAAAACTTCCTCAACGCAACAGGGCTGCAATAACCGTACTTTCAAATTGCAGGATTCCACCGCTATCCGTTCACCTACATACAAATTGTACTAAATTTAGTACCATTTAGTGCTTTTCGTAACCATAAGTTTGCTTTTTCAAAACAACCTGAATCCTACTCTTCGACTGTAATCGTAATTCCAAATTTCAGGATTCCAGCTCTATTAGTTCACCCGAATCCAAATTGTATCAAATTTAGTACCATTTTTTCCCAAACAAAAATTTCAGGATTCCAGCTCTACCCGTTCACCCAAATCCATATTGTACCATATTTAGTACAATTTAGTACTTCTCGCACCCATACATACGACTTTTCAAAATTTCCTCAATACTACACTCCTACAGTAATATTAATTCCTAATTCCAACACTATCCGTTTACTAAAATTCAAATTGTACCAAATTTAGTGCTTTCTGTACCCATAAGTACGAATTTCCAAAACTACCTCAATTCTACTGTCCGGCAGTAATCTTAGTTCCAAATTTCAGAATTCCAGCTCTATCCGTTCATCCAAATCCAAATTGTACCAAATTTAGTACCATTTAGTACTTTTCGTACCCAAAGGTACGAATTTCCAAAACTATCTCAATCCTACACCCCTACAGTAATCTTAATTCAAAACTTTAGGATTCCAGCTCTATCCGTTCACCCAAATCCAAATATAGTACTGCTCGTAATCATAAATACGAACTTCCAAAACCATTTCCTTATTTCAACGCCATTTCCCAACCTTGATTCCCATACCAAATTTGAATATTCTAGCTTTATCCATTAAAAATATGCAATTGGTACCAAATTTAGAAACTTTTAGTACTTTTCGTACACTTATAGGTCGAGTTTCTAAATACCCTTTGGTACATCTTCCTAACTCTTCATCAATGACCACTCGTTCAAAATTTCAGAATTCTAGCTCTTCGCGTTTGCCTAATACAATGGATTCCATATTTAGTACACTTTAGCACTTTTCGTACCTTTGTACGATGAATTTCCGAAAACCCCTTGTACACAAAAACAAATTGTACCAAATTCTGTACAATTCGATTTTCCAAAACAACCTTAATCCTTCACTTCAACAGTAACCATAATTCCAAATAACAGGATTCCAGCGCTATCCGTGCACTCAAATCCAAGTTGTACCATTTGGTACATTTCGTACCCATAAGTACGAATTTCAAAAACTACTTCCATCTCAATCCTATACTCCAACAGCAGTCTGACCAAATTCCAGGATTCCAGCTTTATCCGTTCCCCCAAATCCAAATTGTACCACAGGTAGTACCACTTAGTACTTTTCGTACCCTTACTACCTCAGTCCTACACTCCAATAGTAATCCTAATTTCAAATTTCAGGACTAAAACACTATCCGTCACCCAAGTCCAAATTCTACCTCTATAGCCTACCGCGAACGGGTTGCAAATTCTAACTCTTTCCGTTTACTAAAATTCATACTTTAAATTAAAATCAAAAAAATTAAAATACTTAAAATTCAGGATTCCAGTTCTATCCGTTCACCCAAATCCAAATTGTAATAAATTTAGTACTATTTAGTACTTTTCGTACACATAAATACGAATTTCCAAAATTTCCCCAATCCTATGCTCCAACAGTAATCTCAATTTCAAATTTCAGGTTTCCAGCTCTGTCCGTTCACTGGAATCCCTATTGTACCAAATTTAGTACTTTTCGAACACATAAGTACGAATTTCCAAAACCACCCTCATATCTCAGTCCTACACTTCACAGTAATCTTAATTCCAAATTTCAGGTTTCCAGCTACATACATACGTTCACCCAAATCCAAATTGCACTAAATTTAGTACCATTTAGTACTTTTCGTACCCATAAGTACGAATTTTCAAAACTACCTCAATTCTATACCCCACCAGTAATCTCAATTCCAAATTTCGAGATTCCAACTATATCCGTTCACCCAATTCCCCATTGTCCCAAATTTAGTACCATTTAGTACTTTTCATACACATAAGTACGAATTTCCAAAAATTCTTCAATCCTACACTCCAACAGTAATCTCAATTCCAAATATCAGGATTCCAGCTCTATCCGTTCACCCAAATCCCTATTGTACCAAATTTAGTACAATTTAGTACTTTTCGTACACATAAGCACGAATTTCCAAAACTACCCTCATATTTCAATCCTAAACTACAACAGTAACCTTAATTCCGAGTTTCAGGTTTCCAGCTCTTTACGTTCACCCAAATCTAAATTGTACTAAATTTAGTACCATTTAGTACTTTTCGTATACATGATTGGTAATTTTCCAAACCATTTCCTTTTAGAAGCACCACTTCCCAAACTTGAATTCCATACCAAATTCCTATATTCCTGGGGCCTATTATTGATTTCATTAATTATTTAGCGATTTCTTCAAATAACAGATTTTGAAATTGAATAGTTATGACTGTACATCTCCATATACGATAAAATTCTTAATGGCAAATAAATAGTGGTAATATGCACAATTTTATTGCACTTTCATTAATTTGCAAACATTTAGTTATTCACGACATCTGTTGCAATGGAAGATAACAAATGTCTTGTCTTTCTATTATTTAGTGGTTTACGATAAAATAAGTGCGCCTAGAAGTAAACTACATAATTTGAAATTATGTGTGATCGTTTACGGTATCATGAAGTTATAGCATTGTTAATTTGACACATGTCTTGCAGAGGGCCAACTAAGTGCATAAGTACGTAATAATAATGAAAAATAAGGATTTTTGTTGTTGTTATTTTTTGTGGTTCCAGGACGAATTTTCTAAAACCCGGCCTTATCTCGCACATTTGCATCAACAGTGACCCACTGGTAAAATTTCAAGCTCCTAGCTTTAGCCGTTTTGGCTGGGCGTTGATGATGAGTCAGTCAGTCAGTCAATCACTTATCACCAAGCTCATTTATATATATAGATTTAACGAAAAGTTCTTTTTCTTCATCTTTGACCATATCATGTAAAAGTTCAGCTTGTGATATGAAATCATCTAAGAATTTATATGTTCCTTTAAAAACTTGCAGGTTTTTCCCCACCACATTTATGTCAAAACTAGACATATTTGATAAACTTCCTTCAACTTTTCCTTTTTTAATTTTTAGACGTTTTAAAATATCCTCAATATCCGTACAAAGCAACTCAATTTTTGGTGAACACTTTGTTAATTCTTCATTATCTTTGAATCCTTCCGTATAATTTCTTATAAATTGTAATCTTTCAGATTTTTCATTTACGTATTTTTGTGTAAAATATTTATTTATGCTTTTTTTTAAATTCGATTTCGTATTATCCAACTCATGTACATATTCAATTAATTGTTCCATATAACATAGCTAATTGGCCGTTTAACCATAGGTGTAAACCACCTTTGATTCATTAATTCAGACCCAATTAATATTTATTTAATTCATTTACTAGGCGTTTACACACAGACAGTATTGGCAAGACAATAGCAAAGTTACAAATCATTTTCACCAATACATTCATACTTTTTTCTATACATATTTAAAAATTTATAAATGTATTTGTGAAAAAGGTTTGTATTTTTGCTATTGTCTTGCCAATACTGGCATTTGTAAACGCGGGGTTAGTTTTCATATGTATTCCAATAATTATTTTTAGTAATACTATACTGTTTAACAATTAATCAGTAGGTGCGAACCCCCTTACTTCATTTAATTGGCACCCTGTTGTTTCTATAAACCTGAACTACCCTGTGTAACTTAACTCTATTATTACATTTTATTAGAATCACCCTGTGTAATACAGCTATTTTGTGACATATGTCAAATCAATGACTTTTAGTTTTCTTTTATAGTTTTTGTTTTGATCCGTAACTTTTTACATATCTCCGTTGCAATATTAATTTTTATGTGCTTTTTCCAAAATTTATCAAATAATAATTAATTTAGTGCCTTCTTTGTGTGAAAAAGTGTTGTTTAATTAATATTCTATATGTAATGAATTGTTAATCATTAAAATAAATGCAATTATATTTTCCCAAAACGTAGCGGAGAAATCAAAGAGATGAAAAAAAACTGTTTTTGTGTTTTATTAATTTGTTTAATTTAGCTTTCTGTGGCATCTTTGCTTCTATTTCAATAATTAATTCCCACAACTCGCAAGAAACATTCCATGGAGGCGGTGGATCAGCATTTACCCTTGCCTTCAAGTCTGCCAATTTCCGTCGCAGCTTTACCAGCTTACCGCCTCTCTTGTGTTTGGGCTTTTGCGTTTCAGGGATTCTCACCAGCTTCTCATCCTTAAACCTCTGTTGTCTAGCTAGGTATTCCCGGATGGTAAGTCTCGCCGGGCCTAGTCTGCTCGTCGCAGGAACGGGATTTTCAACAGGAATATGGTCCGATGTTGGCAGGATCGCCATGTGGTGTTACAACACACTTTTCCAAGGAATAACCTTTCGTTTGGTGTAGGCCTGCCTAGGGGTTTCTGCCGGCTCTTTAATAAAGCCACTGGCAACTAATATTTTATGAGTTGCAGGCAATTAAAAATGCCGGTGCAAGTATTGTTTATTTGCACTTAAGAGCGCAAAATAAAAGAAATTGTTTTTCTGGTTGCCAACAAATCGGCAGTAAAAACTTGATTGATTTTATTCGACAAATTTCAGTCCTTATATATTATACATAACGGTATTTTCCTAATCTTATTTTCTTAATCCTAGTTTTCTTATTTTCTATCATCCTTAAACATAAACAGTATTTGTTGTTATAAATAACATATGATCGAAACAGATGCATCCGAAGACTATCACATCATCTACATATAAAAATGCGGCAGCATCTAAGCCGCTTAATGCTATTGTTAACATCCTTTGAAAGCTGTTAGATGAAATCTTCAAACCAAAGGGCAATCTTTTAAACTGATAATGACAGTTATTAGTCGCGAAAGCGGTTAGAGGACGTGAATCCTCTTCCAGGGCAATCTGGTGGAACGAACTAGTCATATCCAGTGTTTAAAAATATTTTGCTCTGCCAAGTTTATCCAAAACGTCCTCTAATCTCGTTAATGGGAATTTGTCATTCATAATCTTGTTATTGAGTTTCCTAAAATCTACTACCAAGCGCCATTTTTGTTTGTCATCTTTGGATTTTTTTGGTACCACCAATAACGGTGAGTTATAGGGGCTAACGGAGTCCTCAATTATATCATCCTCGTACAGCTCCTTTACTTGATTATTAATTTCATTCATTTGTGTTTCGGGCAGTCTGTAGTTTTTTATGTATACAGGTGTATCGTCTGTCGTTTGTATACGCTGTGAGTAGAAGTTATTAACGCTGAGATTCTCACCAGGCAAATGAAAAATATCTTGAAACTCATTTATTATGGAAGTTATAACGCTTCTTGCATTATGTTCATTGGTTCCTATATCAAGATTACTTAATAATTGCTTACTTCTGTTGGCTTTTTGCTGATTTCCATTTATTGTTGCAAAAATATGATAGTCGCTTAAGCTATTTATTTCAAAATCTAAGTGGCGTAAAGTTTCTGTTTTATTTGTTGTATTCAAAAGCTTTATGTGTTTTATTCCATGCCTTGGTATCAGGCAATTCGATAAATAATCCACAACTTAATTCTTTAGTCAGTATTATACTATCTTCTTCTATATTCAAAGTAATTGGAATTATTAGTTCGGATCTTGGCGGTATTACTATTTCCTTCTGATTCTGTTGCTTTATTGTCATTGGTAATATGAATTCACTGTTGTTGATATTGAAGCTTATCGTGTAAGTTTCGAAGTCTATTCTGCACAAGTATTTCGCTAAAATATCACGTCCAATGATCCCATCTGTAGGAATTGGGAAATAATTTTTTTACTATGTAAAACTTGTGTGCTATATCTGCTGACTCGGTAAATAAGGTTAAATGTGCTGCTCCAAGACACTGTACAGATGTTTTACTAATTCCCGTGAGTCTTGCTATTTCATGTATGTTTATATTGTGAAACTTGTGGTCTCTGCATATAGATACATCTGCTCCAGTATCAATCAGAAACGTTAAGAATTTATCTATATCACGACATTTCAATGTTACATACGCGCTAGACTTCACATTTATATTAAATATCTTTACATTTGGCCTTCTTGGATAACTTCCTCCGTCGTCCGGCCGTCGAAGTTTCCCTGATCTTCATAAGTGTATGTTTTGTAATTTTCGCGTTTTGTATATGCATTATTAATTCGACCATTATTTCGTGTACCGCTGTCCATAGATTTATTACCATAATAGCTTCTGTTATTGTCGTTGGTATACTTTCTGTTGTGGCCGTAGTGTCCACTGTTTCTAATATCACCATTACCACTATAGTTATCACTCCGTATGTTGTATGTATTAAATTACCACATCTGCATGTACATTGCCTGCTATGTCCACGATTATACCCATCATTGTTTCCACCTTCAAATCCGTAATTATGTCTTTGATTTGTGCTAAAGTTTTTATTTTTGCTGGTGTCTCTTTCATTTACGACGTATACATTCTTGTTCTCTAAACCTAAACATTGTTCAGCACTCATGCATCTTTGCGTTGCCTCAGTCAATGAGCTTGGTGGATTTGAAAATAAGATATTCTGATATTCTGTATTTTCCCCTTTTAAAAAAACGTTTAATGCCATGTTTTCGCTAACCTTTTGTATTGCATCTATTGTTTCTTTTGACGGTTTTACAAGGCTATTTATTTCAAATTCACTTAACTGATCTGTAAGATTCGAAATGCTCTCCCTAAATTCACTTATTGACGTATTAGCTTGCTTTATAGTTCCCAATTCAGACAAAACCTGTTGCAAATTTCTGGGATTTGGATATGATTCAATCAATAATTTCTTCAAATCATAAAAACATTGTGGTTTATTAGCACAACCTAAAGTACTTCTTACTTGGCTCGATAGTTTAAAATTATAGACATATTTAACGAAAAGTTCTTTTTCTTCATCTTTGACCATATCATGTAAAAGTTCAGCTTGTGATATGAAATCATCTAAGAATTTATATGTTCCTTTAAAAACTTGCAGGTTTTTCCCCACCACATTTATGTCAAAACTAGACATATTTGATAAACTTCCTTCAACTTTTCCTTTTTTAATTTTTAGACGTTTTAAAATATCCTCAATATCAGTACAAAGCAACTCAATTTTTGGTGAACACTTTGTTAATTCTTCATTATCTTTGAATCCTTCCGTATAATTTCTTATAAATTGAAATCTTTCAGATTTTTCATTTACGTATTTTTGTGTAAAATATTTATTTATGCTTTTTTTTAAATTCGATTTCGTATTATCCAACTCATGTACATATTCAATTAATTGTTCCATATAACATAGCTAATTGGCCGTTTAACCATAGGTGTAAACCACCTTTGATTCATTAATTCAGACCCAATTAATATTTATTTAATTCATTTACTAGGCGTTTACACACAGACAGTATTGGCAAGACAATAGCAAAGTTACAAATCATTTTCACCAATACATTCATACTTTTTTCTATACATATTTAAAAATTTATAAATGTATTTGTGAAAAAGGTTTGTATTTTTGCTATTGTCTTGCCAATACTGGCATTTGTAAACGCGGGGTTAGTTTTCATATGTATTCCAATAATTATTTTTAGTAATACTATACTGTTTAACAATTAATCAGTAGGTGCGAACCCCCTTACTTCATTTAATTGGCACCCTGTTGTTTCTATAAACCTGAATTACCCTGTGTAACTTAACTCTATTATTACATTTTATTAGAATCACCCTGTGTAATACAGCTCTTTTGTGACATATGTCAAATCAATGACTTTTAGTTTTCTTTTATAGTTTTTGTTTTGATCCGTAACTTTTTACATATCTCCGTTGCAATATTAATTTTTATGTGCTTTTTCCAAAATTTATCAAATAATAATTAATTTAGTGCCTTCTTTGTGTGAAAAAGTGTTGTTTAATTAATATTCTATATGTAATGAATTGTTAATCATTAAAATAAATGCAATTATATTTTCCCAAAACGTAGCGGAGAAATCAAAGAGATGCAAAAAAAATGTTTTTGTGTTTTATTAATTTGTTTAATTTAGCTTTCTGTGGCATCTTTGCTTCTATTTCAATAATTAATTCCCACAACTCGCAAGAAACATTCCATGGAGGCGGTGGATCAGCATTTACCCTTGCCTTCAAGTCTGCCAATTTCCGTCGCAGCTTTACCAGCTTACCGCCTCTCTTGTGTTTGGGCTTTTGCGTTTCAGGGATTCTCACCAGCTTCTCATCCTTAAACCTCTTGTATTTTTGCTATTGTCTTGCCAATACTGGCATTTGTAAACGCGGGGTTAGTTTTCATATGTATTCCAATAATTATTTTTAGTAATACTATACTGTTTAACAATTAATCAGTAGGTGCGAACCCCCTTACTTCATTTAATTGGCACCCTGTTGTTTCTATAAACCTGAATTACCCTGTGTAACTTAACTCTATTATTACATTTTATTAGAATCACCCTGTGTAATACAGCTCTTTTGTGACATATGTCAAATCAATGACTTTTAGTTTGCTTTTATAGTTTTTGTTTTGATCCGTAACTTTTTACATATCTCCGTTGCAATATTAATTTTTATGTGCTTTTTCCAAAATTTATCAAATAATAATTAATTTAGTGCCTTCTTTGTGTGAAAAAGTGTTGTTTAATTAATATTCTATATGTAATGAATTGTTAATCATTAAAATAAATGCAATTATATTTTCCCAAAACGTAGCGGAGAAATCAAAGAGATGAAAAAAAAAAATGTTTTTGTGTTTTATTAATTTGTTTAATTTAGCTTTCTGTGGCATCTTTGCTTCTATTTCAATAATTAATTCCCACAACTCGCAAGAAACATTCCATGGAGGCGGTGGATCAGCATTTACCCTTGCCTTCAAGTCTGCCAATTTCCGTCGCAGCTTTACCAGCTTACCGCCTCTCTTGTGTTTGGGCTTTTGCGTTTCAGGGATTCTCACCAGCTTCTCATCCTTAAACCTCTGTTGTCTAGCTAGGTATTCCCGGATGGTAAGTCTCGCCGGGCCTGGTCTGCTCGTCGCAGGAACGGGATTTTCAACAGGAATATGGTCCGATGTTGGCAGGATCGCCATGTGGTGTTACAACACACTTTTCCAAGGAATAACCTTTCGTTTGGTGTAGGCCTGCCTAGGGGTTTCTGCCGGCTCTTTAATAAAGCCACTGGCAACTAATATTTTATGAGTTGCAGGCAATTAAAAATGCCGGTGCAAGTATTGTTTATTTGCACTTAAGAGCGCAAAATAAAAGAAATTGTTTTTCTGGTTGCCAACAAATCGGCAGTAAAAACTTGATTGATTTTATTCGACAAATTTCAGTCCTTATATATTATACATAACGGTATTTTCCTAATCTTATTTTCTTAATCCTAGTTTTCTTATTTTCTATCATCCTTAAACATAAACAGTATTTGTTGTTATAAATAACATATGATCTAAACAGATGATTGAAACAGCTGATGATTGGGATCTATAGAGATCTAGT
The DNA here is from genome assembly GCF_047663935.1 of Musca autumnalis. Taxonomy (NCBI): domain Eukaryota; kingdom Metazoa; phylum Arthropoda; class Insecta; order Diptera; family Muscidae; genus Musca; species Musca autumnalis. The sequence goes on from NW_027411644.1 coordinate 131,757,235, forward strand.
GATTGATAATTACATTGATCTACAGATGTGATTATTGGGATCTACAGGGATCTGTAGGTGTGAATATCGGTAAAAATCGATATTACTACATAATAGCCACCCAATGTTAGTTTATTTTCATCTTGTTATTTAGGGAGTCTATAATATCTTTTATTTATGTTCGGGAAGATACATTTTGACTCAATGCGGACACGAATCCCCCACACCCGACTGTTTGTTAGCACAATCAAAGGCTCTTATAGTCCAACAATGAGTTCAATAATCGTTTTTCGTTTTTCCATCATACTATCTTCCAGTTTCAAGTTGAACAAGGCTAAGGTAGGTTGAGTATTCATCCACGAAACAGTCGAGTCCTTAAAGACAAAGTTATGTCCTTTTCGGTATACAAGTTATATTTTCGAAAACAAGAGCACTTCAGTTCATCTACATCAGCTAGTTTTAAATTCTGGAATAATGCTATCCATTTATAGCAATATTGTGGGATTTACAATTATATGTTGGTAAGGTCCTTTAGGACTTGATTGCCCAAACAACCGTTTAAACAAATTAAAATTCCATTTCGAACGTGAGGTTATAAAGTACTTTAGTCGTCCTGAAAATGATTTCAGAATACTTGTTACAGGGACTCAGGATATTCTTTTTTCTGATGGTTTCGGATAATATGACCGAGATGTCCTTTAACGCGAATTTCTGATTCAAGAGGAAGTCGACAAATGGATTTTACAAACTCATAAATAATTTATAAATGGTCTATGAGTCTGTTTTCATGTATTGACCGAGGTTATCATCATCCTGTTGTTTTTAGGACTTACGTTATTTTGCTTGATGCGAAATGACGTCCGAAAATAGCAGTGTATAGTACAAGAAGCATGATGGTTGGACATTCAGAAATCATTTTATTGACCAAGTTAGATTCCATAGCCCAGCATTTTTGCTAGTCCTAATCAACCCTTAGAATTTATAATAATTATTCCCTTTTACACCGAATTCCTACCTCAACCAAAAAGTAAGAAAAGTCTATTTTATATCATTCAAGTCTAAAATTATACTTTCTGTGACACAGATCTCAATTCGAAAGAAGATTAATTAAAAAAAACCTTTTTTATTCCTATCCTGCTTGATTTACCTTTTTTATAATTATCACTCATATATATTTCTTCTTTTATGGCAATGGCAGTGGCACGTAGTCCAGTACCAAATCCAAGTACGGATTCTGGAATTACGGAAGATAAAGAATTTAAATGTCCTTCATGTACAGAAATAATGCAGGTTGAGGAACAGGATTGTTGCATCCTGGAAACTTGTAAGCACATTTTTCATCGAACTTGTATTGAACAAGCATTATTCAATTCTACTCAATGTCCTTGCTGTAAAGCAACATGCGAACTTTCAAAACTTAAAAAATTTCCAATAATAAGTGTCGAATCGACCGATATTTCCACTCAAACTGGTGCTATCCCAAAAAAAATCGTCTTATCGCGGGAAAGGTCGAGGTTGTTTTACAAATCGCCCAAATACCCGAAATCTTTCGAAAACGCTATTTTCCGAAAATTTAAATGCCAGTAAGGACCTGGATATGCCCCAAAATAGTAGTCAGGTAGGAGAAGAATTGTCTTCCCAGACTGCTTACAATCATGCAAATAAGTTTACAGATTATGACCTACCAGTTCATAATCATCAGTCCAGTTATAATAGTAAGAAAGTTCCAAAGTCATACCCAGAGTATAATCAAAGGTATCAGGAGATAAATTATTCTCGCATTGATCAAATGATCGAGAGAAGTATCGTTAAAATGCTTAAAAATCTAAATTTAGGTTCCCAATCCCAGAATCAGAACCAAAATATACCTGCCATTACTGAACCCAGATGTAGTAATTCTTCTCAAAACATACTTCAGTCCGCTTACCAAAATTCTTCAAATCACCCTCCAAGCTCGGAAGAATACTCGCAGATTGTCCGACCAGATCGTGTCACATTTATAATTCAAAACTGGAACATCCAATTTGATGGTTCCAACAGTGGACTATCAGTAGACGAATTTTTATATCGTATTACAACCTTGACAAATGAGCACCTAAATGGTAATTTTACTTACATTTTGGTAACTGGAAAAGCAAAAGATTGGCTTTGGAGATACCACAAAACGGTAGATTCAATCCAATGGACAGAGTTGTGTGGAGCATTGCGTACCCAATTTAAGGACTTGCTATCGGACTTTGACTTAATGGAAGCAATTAGGTCCAGGAAAATGAAATCCGGGGAATCATTTGATTCTTTTTATGATTCCATTAGTTCAATTGCCGATAGGCTTCGACATCCAATCCCAGAGAAGACCTAATTGAAATTCTAGTTCAGAATCTCAGGCCTGATATTAGGCATGCCCATTTAAGAAAATTAGTGCAAATGAGATTGAATCTTATGAATGATGACTCATTTAGGAAACAACTACCTCAAAAATCTCCGTTCCCTAATGGTAACATACATCCACGCAGAAACGTTACTGAAATTCAGTACGAAGTTCAAAATTTGGAGAACGTTAATAATGATGCGTGTGTTGATGTTGATGAGGAATCTTCCACCGTAAAATGTTGGAATTGTGATGAGATCGGCCATTTTTGGGACGATTGTCTCAAAGACCGCACTGTGTTCTGCTACGGTTGTGGCATAAAAACCATTTATAAGCTACAGTGCATAAGGTGTGCTAACAGGAGGATCGGCACTCATCCAAAAAACTTGATAGGTCCGAACCAAAATCCGAATCATCCATAGTCGTCTCAGCACCTTTTTCAAATGAATCCATAACCAAATCATCGGCAAAAATATCTATTCTTAAACCAGACTTACCCATCACTAAACATGATCACAAACTTTTACACCCCATACGACCGTTCCATAAGCGTTATCAAGCATATATGGAAAAGAGAAATCGAATTTTTTCTGTCTCTGAAATTTCATTAAAATCCTCTAAGGGTCCAAAGACATCTACCTTTAGACTCAGAAGTTATTACCGGAGGAGAAAACAAGCCTCTAAATTTGTGATTTCCACAATACTGTCTAGTCCAACGGACAAGCGTTTCTATGCTAAGGTAACTTTCTTAAACTTAACCGAATATGGTCTCCTGCAAACTGGTGCGAATGTGTCCTGCATAGGTGCTGATTTGGCTACGAAAAATTTCTCCCAATGTCCAGAATTTATAAGAGGAAATATCGCTGTTAAAACAGCTGATGGGACAATACAGAGGACATTAGGTTCCTTATATGTTGATGTACAATTTCGTGGGGAAATTCACCAACTAAAGTTTTTAATTGTACCAACTATCAATCAACGACTCATACTTGGTTTGGATTTTTGGAAAGTATTTTCGTTAGCCCCCGACCTATTTGACAATTCAATAATTTGTAATCCACCTAATCCGTCACGACCTACCACGGTTATATCGGCGCTAGAATCACCTGTTTGTATTTCCAACACAACTTTACCATTACCCCAATATGCTCAAGATAACCAAATAAAGGTATCCCATAATGCAGATGATTTTAAATACCCGTTGACATCTAGTCAACAGGCTCAACTAAAAGCCATTATAGACCTTTTTCCAAACTTTGCGAAGCAAGGTCTCGGTAGAACTTCCTACTTGACGCACCACATAGATATAGGTGATGCGAAACCGGTAAAACAACGTTTTTACCCGGTGTCTCCGGCAGTAGAGAATTTGATGTACCAGGAAATTGATCGAATTCTCTCATTAGGGGTAATCGAACCTTCAGTATCGGCCTGGTATCTCCCATGCGACTTGTGGTAAAACCCAACAAGGTACGTCTATGTCTAGATGCACGGAAATTGAACCTGGTGACGAAAAAGGATGCATATCCGTTGCCAAGTATCGAGGGTATATTCGCCAGATTGCCAAAGGCAAACATTATTACCAAGCTCGACTTAAAAGATGCCTACTGGCAAATCGGCTTATCAGAGATATCGAAAGCTCTAACAGCTTTTACAGTGCCCGGAAGGCCACTGTATGAGTTTGTGGTGATGCCTTTCGGGCTCTGTACAGCGCCTCAGACCATGTGCCGGTTGGTCGACAGAATTATACCCCCAGACCTTAGATACTGCGTTTTTGGATATCTAGACGATATCGTAATCGTGTCGGAGGACTTCTATAATCACCTTGCCGAATAGCGCACCTAGTCCGAATAGCGCAAGAACTCCGAAACGCCAATCTAACATTAAATGTAGACATAAGTCAATTTTGCGTAACTCAGACGAAGTATCTAGGATATGTGATTGGTCATGGTGGGATTCAAACGGATCCTGAAAAAATTGAATCCATCGTCAACTGACCGGTATCGAAGAGCGTTAGGCAGGTTCGTGGATTTCTGGGCCTTGCCGGTTGGTATCGAAGGTTTATAGAAAACTTTTCCTCTATTACCTTCCCAATCTCAGAAACAATCCTTTGAGACCCTTGAGATCCCAAAAATCCTTTGAGACCATCAAGACTCTGTTGACCACGGCACCCGTATTGTCTAATCCTGACTTTACAAAGAAATTCTACTTACATTGTGATGCGTCGGATTATGGCATATGGGCAGTGTTGGTTCAGCTTGATGAACGGGGACATGAAAAGCCGATTGAATTTATGTCCAAGAAATTGAACACCGCCCAGCGCAATTATAGCGTGACGGAGCGGGAATGCCTTGCCGCCATTGAAACCATAAAGAAATTTAGGTGTTATCTTGAATTACAAGATTTTGAGGTCGTTACCGACCACTCCTCACTCTTGTGGCTCATGAAACAACCTGACTTGACGGAGAGGTTGGCCCGTTGGGTTTTTAAGTTACAACCCTATAAGTTCTCGATAAGCCATCGTAAGGACAAAGACCATATCGTGATCGATGCTTTATCGATGATTCATATTGATGAGATTTCCGCGTTGGAAGACATAGAACCGGAAATAGACTTATCGTCACCTCATTTTTATGACGCTGACTACCAACAGTTAAAGATACCCCTTCAAAATATCCGGATCTAAAAATCCTGGAAAAATATGTATATATCCGTACAGACCACTACACTGGTGATCCAGCTCAAGAAAGCTTTGCTTGGAAGCTATGGATCCCAGAAAAAATGAGACAATCATTAGTAATCCGCTTCCACAATTCTCCAGTGGCTTCTCACGGGGGGATGGGGAAGATTTACAATTACTACGTCGTAATTTTTTCTGGCCAGGTATGGTGACCGATGTGCGAGAATACGTACGCAACTGTGATACCTGCAAAAGAACTAAATATCCAAACTGTGTTCTTAAGCCCCGTATGGGTAATCCAGTTCACATAATACGACCTTTCCAAAGATTATATGTGGACATTTAGGCCCATATCCAAGGTCCAAAAACGGATGCATTGGTATTTTCATAGTATTGGACCACCTCACAAAATATCACTGGCTATGTCCTTTAAAAAAGTTCACTGCGGCCCCAATTCAAGACTTCCTTCTCAAGAATATATTCCATGCCTTCGGAGTCCCGGAGCAGGTCGTCAGTGATAACGGAAGCCAATTTAAATCTAACGATTTTAATAGCTTCCTAACGAAATTCGGTATTACTCACGTTTATACCGCGCTATACTCACCGCAAGCTAACGCTTCCGAACGCGTTAACAGGTCGATTATAGCCAGTATACGAGCATACTTGAAAAGTGACCAGAGATTGTGGGATGAAATCTATCACATATTAGTAGTGCATTGAGAAATTCCATGCATCAATCTATCAAATGTTCACCCTATTTTGCACCTTTGGGTTCAATATGATTACCCACGCAGACACTTACTCGTTGCTGAAGAACATAAAAATGCTAGATGAACCCACATACATTCGTGACAGACAGGACCAGCTACAAATAATCCGCAAGGAATTGAAGAAGAATATCATGGAAGCCCATAACATTTTCCGAGATCAGTACAATTTGCGTACGAGACCTATAACTTTTACAACAGGTCAACTCATATTCAGACGCAATTTTGCACAAAGCAATGCCGAAAGAAAATTTAATTCTAAGCTGGCTCCAATTTTTCTCCCAGCAAAAGTTAGAAAAAAGTGGGCAATGTATATTATGAGCTGGAAGATCTCGATGGTAAGCTCCTGGGAACTTATCACGCTAAGGACATCCGACCATAATTTGTGTCCATATTCTGATTAATATCGTCATCCATAGCATCGATATTACTCGGTTTTGTGGTAAATGATGGCCCAATAAACAAAAAACAAACGTTGCCCCTTCTCAAATCATATGCAAAAGTGTGTGCTGGGAAGTCAAACATTTTCGAAATTATATTTTTCCTCTTCCGACTCCATTAATAGATTATAGCATGCAATAAAAAATAGTCTAAGCATCACCTAACAACGTAAGTTAGGCTTTAGTCAAACCGCCCACATCTTCCGAGGTAGCGCAAAGGAAGAACTCCTGGTTGCGGAACATAGCGTCCGGGGTTCGAGACTGGCCAAGACCGTATCGTTTTCTTTTTTATTTTATTTTTTCTCTTTTTGTCGTATTCCCGTTAAATTGGGGACCTTGAAGTATTAACAAAAAAATCTTTCCGATGTGGTAGTGATAACTTGAGCCAAATGTGTTGGTTGAGACGGACAACATTATTATTTTTTTCGTTTAGTTTTCTCATAACTCAATCGCTTTGTAGGTGGTGAAAATAAACGTAATTTGTGATAGTCAAATAAACAACGACGAAGTGCTTTTCCTTAAAAAAACCGTCAGAATTAGAAACCGCTCATAAAGTTTTTTTTACATAGCTATCATAAAAGTCGATTAAGATTTTAAATCCATTACTATTTGCACAATCCTTAATATTTCCAACGAAATTAATATATAAAATTGCGATTGAAGTGTCGTGTAAAGGAAATAACAAGGTATTTGTGATATGATTTTCCGATTACATTTATGACGTGTTTGTGTTAATTAGTTATATTCTAAATTTATTATCAGGCCTCGCCACAAGTAATTTCACAAAGTGGTCTTTATAATATCGCCAATATTTTGCTACTGTATCCCCAAAAACTACAAAACCCAAAAGCTAAGGTAAGAAGTGAACTCTCTGTGCCGTAATTTCTGCTTAAAGTTAGTATCGTTTCTTCCATTTGTCAGATCTCACATTCCTCATTTGCGGTAAGAATAAATTCAGCCGTGAATGAGGAGTCCCGTTTTGCTGGTGTGCGAATCGAATTTAATTTCAAACCCGATCCTCGTTTTGACTTTTGGCCAAGTATCCCGTGTTGCCACTTGTTCCACACAAAGATTCAAATGCATTACTTACAACCGACATTGACCGCCAGGAATTGATTAAATTGTTATTTGGTGCTTCAGAATTTTTTCAAGCGTTAACAAAGGTGGCTGACTAAGTTCAAGTACAGGTTGCACTTAAACACATATCGGCCAGTGAACGAAGGCAACCACGTGAGGAAATTAACAGCTAGCGTCTGGCTATTCCTCAACAAAACATCTCCCATTCTTGGCGCATGCTAAAAATAGCACCCCATCAGCCTGCAAAACCATCAAATAAACACCAATCAACACGACCGCTCGATACCCCAGACAGTTAAGGTCACTGCTTGTTAAGATCAATCACAGCAATGTGGGTTCAAACCCCGCCACCGATCAGAAATTATTTATAATATTTAAAATTTTCACAAAACAATTAAGTATCGACATCACAAAATTATCCTTAAAATATGCAAACATTTTAAATCTACATACAATACAAACACACAAACGCAAATCCTTCGAAACATAAAACATACATACATGAACGTTCATCGAGGCCTCGATGATCGCAGTAAAGTGGAGTTTTAAGGTAAATAAAGGATAAAAGAATAGTCCTAACAAAAACAAAATAAACAAAAGTGAGTTCCAAAAATAGAAAAAACATTAATCTTTAAAATATTTGCATATATAAAAAGGAGTAGACCAACAAGGATAATAGCAAAAGGATCTCATCAGTTCCCCCTATAATCCCGAATCCTTTATAATTTCTAATTAAACTACCCTTTCCATAAGAAAAGCAGTGTGTAAAGTGGCAAAGATGATATCCTTCGGCTTATCCTTTCTTAAAAACAAAAATAAGAACAATTTGTATCAAAAAAATTTAACTCCAATCTCCAAATTAGTTTGTTTTAAAACTTCCATTCCGATAAATTCGATCAAAAATCAGTATACAAAAAAAAAAGAAAATCGAATTATAAAAATACTCAACTCTACAACAGTTCCATTATTAGCAACGCCTATAATTCCAATCTCCGATTTTCTGTTCGTAATGTAAATCAAGATTTATTTATACTACATCCAAGTCTTTATATAATCATTTGCATGAATTTCTTTCCACAAAAAACATTACTTTTGACCCAAAAACTGGTTTCTATTATATCATTTATTATTATATCAAACGGAAGAAAATTCCATATTCCAACCTTAAATTGAAATTTGAAGAAAATCAAAACTCTAATATTGTACACGTATATAATTCTCCTTTTTGATTTATAACTGTATATACACCATCTATACTACCATTACTAATGAATATGATTATTTGTATGCATATTCTTCTTTTTATAACCTACACCACTATGTGGGAAGGTATTATAAGTTGGTTTTGACCAAAAAGTTTGTAACGCATCGAAATAATGGTCGTAGACCCATACTTATATATACCAATGAATGTCTCGACGAGCTGAGTCGATCTGGCTATGTGTGTCCGTCCGTTTGTCCATCTAAACCTTGTCATCACGCTACAGGTCGCAATTTTGATCGTCACGAAATTTTGGGCATTGATGGGGGTCCCGGAGGGGAAGAAGCCTATTGATTATGGTGATGGTCGGATAATATTTAGGGGTCGGAATTGGCAGAAAACTTATGTGGATAAAAAGACAACGTTTTTTTCCAAAGCGAATATCTCGGCATCTATATAGGGTATACCAAAAGCAAAAGCAATGAAAGTAGAAAATATCACCTTTCTAATGATGTAAAGTAGGTTCTTGTAGGTGATCAAACAACGAAGATATCACAATAGTCGGAAATAAAACCCAACTTTTCATTTTTGCGATTTTAATTATAATGACGAATATCACAGCATTGGTTGGGGCTTTCCAAAGGCAAAGCCAGCCTATGAAAGTAGAAGATTCCATCTCTACAATGATGCAAACTATGTCGGCGTAGGTGACCAACTAACGGAGATATCGCAATAGTCGGCAATACATCCCATTTTTCCATTTTTTTTGAAATCACGCTACAGGTCGCAATTTTGATCGGATCGTCACGAAGAGAGGTTAATGGGGGTCTCACGTACGAAGAAGCCTATTGATTTTGGTGATGATCGCATAATATTTAGGGGTCGTAATGGGCAAAAAACGTATTTGGATAAAAAGACAACGTTTTTTCCAAAGCGAATATCTCAGCTTCTATATGGGGTTTACGAAAAGCAAAACCTGACAATGAAAGTAAAAAATATCACCTTTGTAATGATGTAAAGTAGGTTCTCATAGGTGATCAAACAACGAAGATATCACAATAGTCGCAAATAAAACTCAACTTTTAATTTTTGCGATTTTAATTATAATGACGAATATCACAGCTTTGGTTGGGGACTTTCCAAAAGCAAAGTCTGACTATGAAAGTAGAAGATCACGTCTTTACAATGATGCAAACTAGGTCGGCGCAGGTGACCAACTAACGGAGATATCGCAATAGTGGGTAATAATTCCCATTTTTCCATTTTTTTGGAAATCAAGCTGCAGGTCGCAATTTGGATCGGATCGTCACGAAATTTCGAGGGTTAATGGAGGTCTCACAGAGGAAGAATCTTGTTGATTTTTGTGACGATCGGGTAATATTTAGGGGTCGGAATGAGCAAAATTTATTTGGAGAAAAAGTCAACATTTTATTCCAAAGCAAAAATCTCAGCGTCTATAAGGGGTATACAAAAGGCAAAAGCTGGCAATGAAAATAGAAAATATTACCTTTACAAAAATGTAACGTAGGTTGTCGTAGGCGGTCAAACATCGAAGATATTTTAATAATAATTAAGAAGATATTTTAATTAATTAAATAATAATAATGACAGATATCACACCTTTGGTTGGGGGACCTTCTAAAAGCAAAGCCTGACTAAGAAAGTAGAAAATCCCATCTTTAAAATTATGCAAAGTAGGTTAGCGTAGGTGGTCAACTAATAGTGATATCGCAATAGACGGTAATGCATCCCTTTTTTCCACTTTTTCTGCAATCACACTACAGGTCGGAATTTTGGTCAGATGATCAAAAAATTTTCTCACAGAGATAGAAGCCTATTGATGTTGGTGATGTCGATAGTAGTCAAATATAAAATTAAATATTAATTATTTTTTTTTAAAATTTTGCCTGTTAGGGCGAAGATCATTTTTAATGATTTTTTTATTAATTTTCTCGTCTAGAGTTAAGCTTGATGATCGGAAATTATTTGCAAGTGAAAAAGGAAAGCCAAGGACTCGAACCCACATAGTCACCAAATTACGTTACCTGGTTTCATTGGTGGTAAAGCAAATCTTCGGACGTATCGACTATGTAATGGCTTCTCTGTCCTAGAACTTATCGTTTTTCAAATGCAAACGTGTTTTATACATTTACGCGGATACCTGGCCACAGAAATGTATTTTCTTCACGACAAACGCTTTTTTTGCGCTGCCTTTGAAGTTATGAGTTTTGGCTTTGAACGCTAACACGCCGTGACAACATTTTTTGATATGTTTTCAAGGACGTGGGTTCAAATCCGAACCGGGCTCAGCCTTTTTTTTATTTCTTGAAATTTTGGCTGTTAGGGCGAAGATCATTTTTAATGATTTTTATTAATTTTCTCGTTTAGAGTTAAGTTTAATGATCGGAAATTATTTGCAAGTGAAGAAGGAAAGCCAAGGACTCGAACCCACATAGTCACCAAATTACGTTACCTGGTTTCATTGGTGGTAAAGCAAATCTTCGGACGTATCGACTATGTAATGACTTCTCTGTCCTAGAACTTATCGTTTTTCAAATGCAAATGTGTTTTATGCATTTACGCGGATACTTGGCCACAGAAATGTATTTTCTTCACGACAAACGCTTTTTTTTGCGCTGCCTTTGAAGTTAAGAGTTTTGGTTTGAACGCTAACACGCCGTGACAACATTTTTTGATATGTGAAAAAGGAAAGCCAAGGACTCAGTTCGCCTTAAGCCATTTGGTATAAAAGCCAGATAGGTGAAAACTTTCGTATCTCCCTAAAAGAAATGTTTTCGAGTGAAAAGATTATGCACAGAGGTAGTGGTGTAGGGTATCACATAGTCGGCCCCGTACCGACTATAGCCTTTTCTCACTTGTTTTGTATTATTTATTTGTTCAATGCAATCCTACACTTATTTAAATATAGATTGTTATTAACAACATGAAGTGCTAATTTACCAATTATTTTCTTACGATGGTGAGGTAGACTAGGGGGTATAAGAAAGTTGATTTTGGGGTCTCAACAAACATGAATGCCTGGGGACCACGGTTGGGAGGGTACAGAGGCTGATACTCCGTCTAACACCTGGAGAGCCTACTGTGATATTTAAGGGTTGATCCTTGATCCCCCCACACCCGACTGTTTGTTAGCACAATCGAAGGCTCCCATAGTCCAACAATGAGTTCAATAATCGTTTTTCGTTTTTCCATCATACTATCTTCCAGTTTCAAGTTGAACAAGGCCTAAGGTAGGTTGAGTATTCATCCTAGAAAGATTACTATTAGTTAATTTGAACATTACAGTCTCGGCGATAGGAAACCGATGCCGAAGAAAAGGAGAACGAAACCCGAACACAGCAACCTTTGGAGAATTCAGAAGAAGATTATCCCTATATACCAGAAGCACAAAACGTATTGGCATTGGATGAAAATGATCCATGGATAATAAACAATATAAAAGGTGAATACACATCTGTGTGATTGTAATGTTATGAACATTCATGAATATTTAGGCAAAGTTGTAAAATATTAAAGATTGAACAAATGCATATGCTGTTGAGTTGGGTTCAGGTTAGGTTTGGGTTCAGGTTAGGTCGGGTTGGGTTCAGGTTAGGTCGGGTTGGGTTTAGGTTAGGTTTTGGGTTGGGTTGGGTTCAGGTTAGATTTAGGTTGGGTACAGGATAGGTTTTTGGGTTGGGTTCAGGTTTGGGTTGTGTTGAATTCAGGTTAGGTTTGGATTCAGGTTGGGTTCAGCTTAGGTTGTGTTGGGTTCAGGTTAGGTTATGTTTGGGTTGGGTTCAGGTTAGGTTTTGGGTTGGGTTAGTTTCAGATTAGGGTTGGGTTTATGTTTATCAAGAGATACACTATTTAAAATTTAACAATATCCACATTTAACAGTAGAACTCTAACAATGGAAGAAGAAATGTGAAACGACTGGTTCAATCCTGCAATATTTTGAAAAGAAAACTCGAAAATATTAAAAGGGGAGAACAAGCAAGAACAACGCAATTAAAAAATAACTCCAAAATTATAACAGATGAATTAAACAAATTAGTTAAAACAAAAAGTGAAAATACGTCTAAGTACATGATTCCCAAGACAAAAAATATGCATGTATATGAGAAATCACAATTTTTCAGTATCAAGAAACATAAGGAAGATATTAAAAACGAAATCACTGCAAGCGATGAAGAGTACGAAGAAGATAATAATCAAGATGACTCAAGCAACGACGAGGATGGAGAATATCTTTTTATTCTGATCATGATGATGATTATTAAAATAATCTTTCTCATAAATTTAAAGGAAACTGAATGGCATACATACAAACATAATGCCTCAACAATGGTCATCGATTTCTTATTTGTACACATTGATTTTTTTCGCAGCTATTACCCTTTCCCCATAATACCCCTAATCATATTTGCATTCATATCCAAATCAATTTAAGGTAGCCAAGAATTCAATCCAATATTCAAGACTTTGTCACCTCGTCGAATAATAATAAACAAATCGAGAAGATCGATCGAATTCATATGAGAGTCAAACAACATACACAAAAACGCACAGTAGTTACCCCAGATACTTGTAGTTTGACTTAAGCTGCTGTGATTGCTGATCCATTTCAAAGCAAAAGAACCAAACGACATACACACAAACATACATGTAAAAGAAAATGTTGTAGCAGAGAAAATTCTCCACACAAGATTGTCCTTTATGATATTTTCGTAGGTTTTACCATTTTTGGAATATAGAAGTTCAAATTGGGACAATGGTACAACCTAGAAAAAATTACGAAAGCCAATCTTGTACAGAATTTTCACAGCTATAAATTTTTCTCTAGTCCCATATCGATAAGACTTACCGTTTCTAGCAAATCGTGAAAACCTACATGTGCAAATCTTAATGAGCATTTCATGCGTTTTTAGAACTAAACAAGTGCCATGCCTTAGCAATGGTCATTGCCTCAATCGAAGGGTTGCAGATCCTTTTTGTTACAAATGCTAACAGTGGCAACATTCATACAAACATATGGTTAATGCTCTAGCTTAAAGCAAATCTTAAAGCATTCGATGCGTTCCCCTTTCAACCTCTTACTCATAACAAAGTGCTGCAACATAATGCCATACATTCCTCATAACTACAAAGAATCAAACATACGAACGCCCCACATATGCTTTAATATCACAAACCATTCCTTCAATTCAATATTCAAGTCTTTGTTGATTCTTAATATGGCTTCTGAAATAAACAAATCTAAAAGATCCATCGAAGTCATTAGGATCGTTTTGATTTATGCACTCAAAGAAGTTCTTGTTGTACAGTTGCATTCATAATTATTCAAACCTAACTGATGATGACTCATTCATTTCACAACATTGGAAAATTAGATCAGTGAACTGGCAAACGGACGGACAGACGTTAATTTAAATCATGATTGAACATGCTTACAGACGGACGGACAAACACGACCCCACACGACGATCATAAACACGATTGAGCATGCTTACGTATAGACGGAATTCCAAAAAGTTCCCACCGTCATACGTACATGCCTACGTACGGACAAACAGAACCACCCACGTTGATCGTGGACATGGTTCAGCATGCCCACGGACAGACGGACGGACAAACAGAATTCCAAAAAGCTCCCACGGTCACGCGGACGGACGGACAGACGGAATTCCTAGAATTTCCCACGCTCACACGGACGGACAGACAGACGGAATTCCCAGATTTTCCCATGCTCACATACATATCTTCTCAGTGTACCACCGACGTGTTTGTTTGTTTACATAAAGTATCAAATTACATAGAATTCCTAAGAAATAGGAAACATATATTTATTAACTACTCACCACTTCTATATATTGTAAAGTAAAAAGAAGACCTTGAGGGTTTATTTTTACTTTGCTGATTGGAGCAAAGTGTCGGCTCAGATCTAGTTCTAAAACAAGTCTGCCTTCTTTATTTTTTCCTCTGATATTTATATAAAATTCTTAAATCTAACATTGAGTTCTTAATCTCTAATATTCACAAAAATACTCGATATTGAACAACTCCCAACCAATAGGAAAAGTGTTCAATATCGTTGCAATTACATATGTATGTGTATATGTAATATTCCACATATGTTGTCATACATTTGAGTCTTTCACTCATATTCATATTTTAGAACTTTACTCAATGAATGTACTATTGGGATATTCTTCAATCCCATTGGCCAACTGACTCATTACAACATTCTTGAATTCCAATTGGAACTCTAAACCATTGCCCTACATATGAGTGAGTAATGAACTCGCTGTGGCGCTGCGAAACAAAAAGAAAAACAAAGCAATGAACTCGTTGTGGCGCTTGATCAGCATAACAAAACAAAATATCGAACATCTAAATGTATGGCAACATAATAGCTTCGTTCCCGTACTTTTTAATAGTAAAACTCGTAAAAGAGAGAACTGCAAAAAATTTGTTGTCACACACAAGTTTTTTGAAATAGTTCGGGAACGGAAAAATGGAAAATACGACAAAAAACTGGAACAAATGTCAAAGTCGGCGTATCAGCCAATCAGACTATTTTTTTACTCGCCCAAATTTGTCGTGTAAAAAGTTTTTAAAGAGAGCGGCATTCAGCGCCATTTTTGTTTAAAGAGATGTGAACATTTTACAACTTTTTTGTGTACGGGAACGGTTTTTGGAGTAAAATGTGTAAAAGTCGTAAAAGTTGTAAAAACTTTTTAGTTCTGGAACACAGCTAATGTGTTGGTGACACACTACACCCTCACCCTTAAAAGAAATGTATACAATTTTTTTTGTGTGCATAAACAAATTGTATGCATTTTATGACAATTCTTTTCAGTGGTGTCAAGTTGTTTCTTTGTGAATAACTTAAAATTACAAAATTGTTCTTTTGACATATGATCTTAAGTGGACTAAGTATATTTTTTTGTATTCGGAAATAAAATAATTTTTTGTTTACATACATACTTAAAGTAAGAGTCTTAAAATAAAATACAATTTTTTGGTTTAAGATTACTTGTGATATTTCTTTAACAAATTTTTATGAAATACTTTTTCTTTGTTATTAATTCTTATTGTAACATTTAAATTTTCAATATTGATTATTTCATATGGACCATGATAAGGTGATTCATTTTTTCTTCTATTCTCCTTTTTAACTAAAACTAAATCTCCTATTTTAATATATATTCTATTCGTATTATTTAACGAATTTAAACTTCTCTTGATTTTAGTCTGTTCAATTATATTTCTAGCGTTTTCTAATGAAAGTTTTAACCTAAGCTTTAATTCTTTAGCATAATTCTCTGTATCATATACCTTTTCACTATTCATTACTTTCTCGCCTGGCATTGTCGGTAATTTTCCAAAAATTATTTCGAATGGTGAATACCCTGTGTCAACATGTGGTGTTATGGTGTATGCAAAAGCACAATATGGTATCCATTCATTCCAATTATCATTATTCACAAAAGAAAGAAAATATTCGTTTAGAACTCTATGATTTCTTTCAACTGAACCTACTGTCTCATGATGGTAAGGTGTAGAGAACTTTTGTTCTATATCTAAGAGTTTACACATCCCATCCATCAGTTCGTTTACAAATTCAGTGCCTCTGTCAGATTTTAGAGTCTTGAATATTCCATACTTCAATATTAAATGTTCATTCAAATTTCTAGCTATTGTTTTGGCTTCTTTTGTTTCCATTGGTACTGCAATTATGTATTTCGTTAATTCGCATTGCATAGTCAATATATATCTATAATTATCTGAGGGTCTTAAGGGTCCTACAGTGTCAATTACTACTGTATCAAAGCTATTTACCGGTGTATCAGTTTTCATTAATGGTTCTTTGGTATGTTTTATTTGTTTATTTCTTTGGCACAAATTACATGTAGATACGTATTTCTTTACCATCTTGCACATATTCTTCCATATATATTTTTGTTTAAGTTTTAATAATGTTTTTCTTACTCCAAAATGACCTCCGCATGGTGTATCATGATATAATTTTATCAATTCATATTTTTCTTTTTTATTAAATATTTTTCGAGGATTTTCATATAAAAGAGTTCTAACGTCACTGTTTTTCAAATATTTATTCATTTTTTCTTTAAATTTCCCATGGGTTATTAGTTCAAATATATCGTCACTTTTACTAAGTGCGATATTCTTAATACTCAATCTGCTTAACTCAGATGATAGCTTCTCCAAAATATTATCTAGATAATAAGGATTATCACTACATCTTATGGCCAATTCGTTCACAGAAGTGAATTCTTTTGTCGACACATCAATTATAAATTTTAATTCTTTAGCTAGCTTTATATCTTTAATGGATGTACATTCCACTACTTTGAGTTGATCAGGCTCATCGGAATATGTCATCTCATTATCTTTATCCATATTGCGCAATTTATTTTTCATTCCTCGTGTTATCGACAGCGATTTCTTAACTTTTTCGTCAATATTCTGAGGTATCATTGTTTTTAATATATTGGAGTCTATTTTTATACGTGAAAGTGCATCAGCATTAGTATTATTAATTCCTTTCTTATACACAATTTCAAAATCATAATCGGATAGTTCTAATCTAATTCCCGTCAATTTGGAACTTGGGTTCTTATGAGAAAACAATGAGACAAGTGGACGATGATCCGTAACCACTATAAATTTCCTATCGTAAAGATAAGGATGGAAAAATTGAATTCCCCAATGTATACCCAATAATTCCTTTTCAATAACTGGCTTATTCCTCTCATGTTTATTCAAAGAACGGCTAGCATAAGATATTGGTCTATCATTCCCTATCTCTCCTTGCGACAGTATTGCACCTAGAGCAAAATCAGAAGCATCTGTAGTTAGTATAAAAGGTTTATCAAAATCTGGATACTGTAAAATTGGTGGTGTTATCAACTTATTTTTAAGTGTCTCAAATGGCTTTTGGCATTGTTCCGTCCATTCTTCTTAGATAATGAGTTCAAACATGTAGTTATTTCGGCAAAATTTTTAATGAATCGTCTATAGTAATTACAAAATGCTAGGAAACTTCTTACATCATCTGCGTTCTTTGGAACCGGATATCTTGTTATCGCATCGTATTTTGAAGGATCTGGTTTAATTCCATTAGGAGTTATCAAATGACCTAAATAAACTACCTCTGGTTTCAAGAAACAACATTTATTAGGGTTGAGTTTCAAATTGTACCTATTCAGTCTGTCTAGTACCTTAATGAGATTCTCATCGTGGTGTTTGAAACTACATCCAAAAACTATTATGTCATCCACATAAAGAAATGCTTCAGACTCCAAACCAGATAAAGCTATTGTCAACATACGTTGAAAACTATTAGATGATATTTTAAGACCAAAAGGTAACCTTGTATACTGATAACGCCCATTACATGTCGAAAATGCTGTCAGTGGTCTTGACTTAGGATCAAGTTCAATCTGATGAAAAGAACTATTCATATCTAACGTCGAAAAATATTTCGCTCTACCAAAATATCGTCCAAACGTGTCAATGGAAACTTGTCATTAACAATCTTATCATTAAGTTTCCTAAAATCTACAACTAATCTCCATTTCTTCAAATCCGTCTGCCCTTTCTTTGGAACTAAAAGCAATGGTGCATTATAAGGACTAACTGATGGCTCGATCACTTTACTTTTCTTGTACTTGAGCATTTATTTCTTCCTTATGCGCTTGTGGTAATCTATAATTTTTTTATAAATTGTTTGTCGTTAAATCCTCATCTTCATGATGGAATGTCGACTGATATTTCCTTAATATAGCTACAATTTCTTTCCTATGACCTTCATTTAAGTCATCTAAATTAATTTTGCTTATTAACCTCTCAAAACGTTCATCCGTATAACTACTGTGTGAGTAAGAATGGTTAACTGTAAGTATATCATAATTGCTTAAAGGAACTGTTTCTAATTTCATATGATCTATCGTCATGTCTTGGTCAGTAACGTTCAGTAATTTGATATGCTTATTTCCATTTGTCGGAATTATAGAATTAGCCAAAAACACACCTTTCGTAATTTCCCGATTTAATACTACCGCATCTTCTACCAAATTGATGGTAAAAGGTAGAATGATTTCACTCCTCTTCGGCACAACAACCTGATTAATTTTGAAAGAACTATCATATATAGGAATTGTGATGCTTTCACAATTTAAATTAAATGTTAGGATATACATATCATAATCAACATTACACTTATATTTCAATAAAAAATCTCTGCCTAAAATTCCATCTGTACTAAGTGGAATATCATTTGATACTAGCTGAACACTATGTTCAATAACCATACCATTTATATCTATTCTAACATTAGTTGACCCAAAAGATTTAATTATTTCCCTCGAAATGCCTGTTAAATTGCAATAACCATCTGGATTTTCCTCATAACGGTATAAAAATTTCTCCTTACACAAAGAAATATCGGCACCAGTATCAATTAAAAATGTAAGTGGATAGTCTACATCTACTATGTTTAATCTTACATAATTCTTGAGGTTAGATGATATACTGTAAATGCTTTTGTCTTTTATTGTGTGCTCTCCGAAGACGAAGGTCTTGGGGTCTCCGGAACTTGAAAGTTTCCCTGATCTTGTACCTGGTTAACATTATAATCCCTACTATTGTAGTTATTGTTGCTTCTGTTATTGTTACCATTATGGTTATTATTGTTCCAGTTGTTATTGTTTTTCCTATTTCCATTATTATTCCTATTATAATTATTGTTATTATTATTGCTGTTATTACGTCCATTCCTGTTATTATTTTTGTTGTTTTTATTACCTTTATTTCGGTTGTAGCCATTATTATTCTTACTGTCATTGTTACCGTTATTGTTGTTATATTGTTTGTTATTACTACCGTTACTGTAATATTTCTTTTTACCATGTTTATTATCCCTATAAGATTGTGCATTATGGTACATTACGTCTTTCTGTTTTGTACGAGATACGTATCATTCCGCAATTCGTAACGCATCGGCAAATGTCAATACACGACTAGCCTCAATGGTTGCAACAATTTGCTGATCCTGAAGCCCATTCAAGAATGTATTGAATGCTGTCAGGTTGTTAGTAGCTATGATTGCATCCCTACATTGCTCACCCAAATCAGAAATCTAAATCTCGTTGAGCTCAGAAACAAGACTTTCTATTTTATTAGCGAAACCTTGCAAGTTGTTATCTCTTTGAGTTAAACCAGTCAACTCGTTCAAAACAGCATTGGATGATTTTACGGGCTTATATGCCGTCTTCAAAGCAGATAATAACTCAGTGATATTCTTAGGTATTCCTTTCTGTTTAATCCTATTCTGGACCCGACTATATAATCTTGAGCAAAAAACATACTTAAAAAAGAATTCCTTCTTTTCCTCAGGAATTGTTTCGTATACTAACTCTAGATTAGCAGTGAAACTTTCCAAATCCTCTTTTTTACCTGTAAAAACCGGTACTTAAGCAACAATAGTCTTCAGATCATTAGTCTCCATCTTGTTTTCTCGTTTTACCGTATCCTTCTCTCTAACCTGCTGAGCTAACTCTGAGTGTTCCAACAACAAACTTAAAACTTCTGCTTTTAACTCACTAAATCTTGTCCTATATTTAACTGAATCTTCGTATTTTTCTTTTTCTACTAATTCATTAAAGTCAGTCTGTAGATTCGCCAACTCTGCTTTTTTCTTATCTATTGTTTCCTTCGTGTATGGTTTGCCTAACGACTTTTTCGCATTCGATACTAATATACCTAAAGACTGTAAAACCTTATCCATGGTACTAATTACAATTTCTCAAAAAGACATCATTATTTAAATTCTATTTTATTGCAACGCACTCATTCTTGCTTGTTGCTTCCTATTTTGTTTTTTCACGTATTTTTTTAGGTATCTAATTATAGCTACTAGTGTTATTATGATACAGACTAAGACTAACACCTCGACGCTCACGCTGACTGCTGTTGGAGCATTTGCGGTTGCCTGGATCACCTCGCTAATTTTTGTTTGGGTACTTCCCATAATTCCGGATCTTTTTCTTTATAGACAATATATCTTTCCTTTTAATATTTTAAATCTCTTTCAATATTTTTAGACAATTGTTTTTTTTTATAATACTTAATATTATACTTCTCTATTACATATCTCTCAAAAAAATTGTATCTTATGAAGAAACAAGAAATTTGTGACCACGAGCGGCAAGCGCTTACTGGTCCTAACGTCTGCAGATTGATGCAGCGTTTTATTTTACTCTATTGTCGAGATAATTCCTTATAAGGAATTCTATCTCGTCTATTCTCAACCATAATTTAGAGGCACGATCCCAAGGCGGTGGGGGATCCGAATTAATTTCTCGTAGAAGAAGGGCTTTCTCCTTCTTTAAGCGCCATGTATAGCCTCCTCTGTTGCGGGGCGGTCTCACTATAGGAATCCTCGTGTGTTGGTCCTCTTCTTGAGTCCTCCTTTGATTCCTTCTCCTATATTCTTCTATCGAGAGTGGTTGTGGGCCTGTCATCTGGTCAGTGCTTGTGGGCTTTTTCTTCCTTGATCCACGATCCCGGCTTGGATCGGACTGCCTGGACAGTATGGCAGTATCTTCTCAAAAAAAAAAATTTTTCAAGGACGTCTGCGGCTTGACGCAGGTTGTCCTTCTTCTGCGGATTATACGCAGGAACTCTTGCCGATTACAGAGCAAGATTTGGCAGGATCGCCATGTAAAGTAAAAAGAAGACCTTGAGGATTTATTTTTACTTTGCTGATTGGAGCAAAGTGTCGGTTCAGATCTAGTTCTAAAACAAGTCTGCCTTCTTTATTTCTTCCTCTGATATTTATAGAAAATTCTTAAATCTAACATTGAGTTCTTAATCTCTAATATTCACAAAAATACTCGATATTGAACAACTCCCAACCAATAGGAAAAGAGTTCAATATCGTTACAATTACATATGTATGTGTATATGTAATATTCCACATATGTTGTCATACATTTGAGTCTTTCACTCATATTCATATTTTAGAACTTTACTCAATGAATGTACTATTGGGATATTCTTCAATCCCATTGGCCAACTGACTCATTACAACATTCTTGAATTCCAATTGGAACTCTAAACCATTGTCCTACATATGAGTGAGTAATGAACTCGCTGTGGCGCTGCGAAACAAAAAGAAAAACAAAGCAATGAACTCGTTGTGGCGCTTGATCAGCATAACAAAACAAAATATCGAACATCTAAATGTATGGCAACATAATGTGTTGGTGACACACTACAATATGACAGAACCGATGGCAAATATTCTATAAGACTTCACAACTACAACTTTAGAAATTTGGTGTATTTAAACAAATATTAAATAACATACATTTTCATGGTAGAACAAGAAAAGGTAGCAGCAATACCCAGCTGACTGAACTGGGTTGTAGTGTTAGTGTCAAATTCCATTCGACATTTTATGTATTTATTTCTATGTTCGATGTATATTAGGGATATATATTTTTGAAGAACAAATTTATTCATCAGAAAAAAAACTATTTCCCATAAAGACGGCTTCATATCATTGACATGTAACCTCCTCCAGGTCCGAACGACATGCCGCACACTAAAACATCGCTTATAGAGGCGGTACAATATTTGTTAATATGTGTGGTATTTTGTTAAACTTGAAAAGAATGAAGCCCTAATAAACATGTGCTTTTTTGTTTTCAAAAGCAAATGATTGAAACATCTTCTCTTTTTTCAATGAATTACCAGCGACCCGAAACATTTTTGCAAGTATTCTACTTTCTGCGAGAAATGATGCATTTAGTGGAATGATATGGAAACATTCAAATTGAAAATCTAACGAGTTTTCATTCATGTTTTCCAAAATATTCAATCAAATGTGAAAAAATATTAGTTTTTTAAATTCCAATAATTTATAGACATTTCCTTGTTTTGTTTACATTTACGTTGACACTAAGGTTTACAAACAAAAACAAATTCCTTTGTGGTTGTTGTTCGAGTTGTATTTGTTGTAGTATTAACTTTACCTTGTATTTGTTCTACCATGATACATTTTTGAAAGATAAAAAAAAAAAAATAAGTTCCATGGATATTCTGTTAGCATGGACAAAGAGATAAATATGCTAAAACACGGTATGTTTTATACATGTCATGCATAGCAACTCAATTGTCACTATTTTTTCGTTATTTATATAGCGAACAAACAAAACAACTGTTGTGCAGGAGCGAGAATAGAATGAGTTATATTCCTTAAAATATCATGTCTCGAGAAAAACGCTTTCCAAGTTGGCGATTGAAATTTGGCTTCCCAACTTAAAAAGAGTATTACACAAAAAATAAAACAACTGTTTGGACCATTGTAGCCAGATATCAGTGCTAAATTTCTGTGCAAGGTATAATGAGTGGTTTTATCTAATGCTGAGATAAGCTCAGTCGTCTCAACTGAAAGACCCACAAACCTTAAGTGATAACACGAGTTTTCTTTTTAAAGTTCAATTCTTTATTCGACTCTCGGGTGTTAGTAAAATGAATAGTAGTTTTAGTGGAAATTCAGATATTTTGACTTAGTTCGGGGATTAATGCCGGTTCGGTTACGATAAACCGGATTTGGACCAGAAGCGTGTTACAAGCAAGTTGAACGGCGAGCGGGTAGCGTTGACGAGGCGAAGCGGTGAGCTGGATGCGGGCGAGTAGCGGACTACGAGCGTTGAACGGTCATCGAGAGTCTTAAACTCATGACGCCGCACGTAATGACGATATTCCGGACGTAGACTATCATAAATCCCGTCTAGATGGAAATTCAGATATTTTGACTTAGTTCGGGGATAATATGCCGGTTGGTTACGATAAACAGGGATCGGACCAGAAGCGGGTTACAAGCGAGGATTGTGCCGGGTGCGGGTGAGTGGTGAGCAGGTAGCTGGCTACAAGCGTTGACGCGGCAAAGCGGGTGCGAGCGAGTTGACGGGGCGAAGCGGTGAGCTGGATATGAGCGAGTAGCGGCCTGCGAGCGTTGAACGGCAAGCGGGTAGCTGGCTACAAGCGTTGACGAGGCGAAGCGGTGAGCTGGATGCGAGCGAGTAGCGGGCTACGAGCGTTGGACGGCGAGCAGGTAGCTGGATACAAGCTTTGACGGGGCGAAGCGGTGAGCTGGATGCGAGCGAGTAGCGGGCTACGATCGTTGTACGGCGAGCGGGTGGTTGGCTACAAGCGTTGACGGGGCGAAGCGGTGAACTGGATGCGAGCGAGTAGCGGACTACGGGCGTCGAATGGCGAGCGTGTAGCTGACTACAAGTGTGGTTGAGCTGGCAAAGAGCGGTTGAGCTGGCAAAGAACGGTTGAGCTGGCAAAGACGGGTGAGCTGACAAAGAGCGGCTGAGCTGGCAAAGAGTGGTTGAGCTGGCAAAGAGCGGTTGAGTTGGCAACGAGCGGGTGAGCGGCAAAGATCGGGCGAGGTGGCAAAGAGCACGTAGCCGACTACGATTAGGTCAAGTACACTCGTTACTTACAGATTGCTACGACTGCGATCAAGCCACATATGGTTCGTGGTAGATAGAGAAAACAGCGTTCAAATATTTTTATTTATATAAAAATTTATTAACAAAAGCAAATGCCGGTTGTGGCTATTTCAAAACTTGAAAAATTCTCGAATGAAAAATATTAAAAATATTTGATTAATAAGAATTTCAAAAAGTAAATGGTATCTTGATTTAAACAAATTTCTCCACAAGAGGTGTATCACTACACTACCCCCCTTCTAGCGAAAAGCGATCCTTTTTGAAGCAGACTTATTGATTTCTTTCAGTGTGTAATTTTTTCCATGTCGTTTATGTCATAATTCTCCAAGTATGCTGGTTTAAGACGATCTATCGAAATGGTGTCTTCTTTGTTGTTAAGTAACACTTTGAAGTATTTCTCATTTCTCTCTAAAACTTTGAAAAGTCCAGTATATTTATAAGACAATGATGGATTAATTCCGTCTTTTCTGATCCATATATAGTTTGATTTCAACAAATCATTGCTAACAAATGGCTTGTGAAGGCTATGATTGGAACCTTCTTGGGGTTGAAAAGCTTGAAAAGTATGTCTTAAACGATTTAGAAATTCGCTGTCGGTTTCTGTTTTATTATTATCGCTGAAAGATTCTCCAGGAAGATGTAAATTTTCACCGTATAATATTTCTGCAGATGATGCTTTAAGGTCTTCTTTGTATGAAGCACGACGGTAGTATTTTTGTCCACTGAATATTATCATGACATACCAATGCAGCTTTCAATGTGCGATGAAGACGTTCTATCATGCCATTGGCTTGCGGATGTTATGATGTAGTATGTTGGCATTTTGCTCCGATAAACTTGCAAAACTCGTGAAACTTTTTTTTATTTGGACATCCATATCTTGTGATCCAGTGATCATAAATAGATCTGCATACGGTATCCGATGTTATGTCTTGTAGTGGTATTGCTTCCGGCCATCTTGAGAATCGGTCAATAACTGTAAGGATATAGTTGTATCCTTCGGATGGTGGCAATGCACAGTGGTCCCACTTGTATGGAAAAGAGTGCCAAAAATAGTTCTAATACAGCTACCGCCTCCAAATTTTAAACATAGGTTTACAACAATCCAAAAAGATAGAAAACCATTTTTAGTGGATGTAGGTCCACATTTCGGTATAGCTCCCATAGAAAGTTACCGCCCGATTTGTGGTATTTTGACGATTTTGGCCAAATTAACCAACCGATTTGGATGTTAGTTTGCATTTTGGGTTCTGAGTGAATAAACTACAACCCTGCAAAAAATATTCAATGTAGGTCCACGTTTAGGTATAGCCGCCATATAAATGTACCCTCAGATTTTCGGTATTTTGACAATTTTAGCGAAATTTTCCAACTAATTTGGCTGTAATTTGGCATTTTGAGTTATGAGTGAACCGAATACCTCTATGCAAAAAATGGTCAATATCGGTCTACGTTTAGGTATAGCCCCCATATAAACGTACCTCCCGATGTTCGGAATTTTGACGATTTTACCCACATTTTCCAACCGATTTCGCTGTAATTTTGCATTTTGCGTTCTGAGTGAACAAAATACCTCCTTGCCAAAAATGTTCAGTATAGGTCCAAGTTTAAGAATAGTTCCCATATAAACTTACCTCCCGATTTTCGGAATTTTGACGATTTTACGGGCGTGGTATAAGAGGTTTAACATAGCGGGTGGCAGATGGGGGCAGCTGGACTTTTTTTAGTCGTAAACTAGAGACTTTTCCCTGCATTCTAAAAAAAATTCGAAACTCACAAATGCTCACAACATTAGTAAAACTCAACCGAAATTAATAGTAATTATATTAAAAATAGCAGAAAAAGTCATTTATTAAGGATTTATTTTTAATGAAGTTAGAAAACGAATTATGAATTTGTTTTTTCGTAAAAATATTGCCAATGCCATCGCCTATAAGTTTCATTTTGAAAATTGGTATATGTGCAATTTTCAAAATGAAACTTATAGGCGATGGCATTGGCAATATTTTTACGAAAAATTCTCCAATTTTTTATAATTTTACTCATAACCTACGAATGCTTTGCGGATGTGTTTTTCGTTCTTAAGGGCTCACATACAAATCACAACTTCTTCAACCTAACTTGGCATATAACCGCTGTTAATTTACAAAAATATGGCTGGATGTTAAAAATTTGATATGTTTAGAGAATATTTATTTCAATCGCAATAAAATTTGTCGCCATCACTTTTTCGATTTTTGTCCACGGGCGGAACCACTGTGCAATGGTCCGAATATATCTACATGTAATACCGCAATACGATTTGAAACGATATTGAAGTTTCCATGTTGTGATTTTGTATGCCTCGTTATTTTTGATTTTTGACACATCTGAAAAAATTTTGTCCATTTGTTGCAATCCTTGTCCATGCTAGGCCAGGAAGAATGATTTGCTGCAGTTTAAGATCAGTGGATGGAAGTATTTTAAGTTCTTCATCTGACGTCCGAGCTTCGGCTAACTTGGCATAGTCTATTGAATGTATATTACATATCTACTCTAGATAATGCGTCTGCTATTGTGTTGTCAACACCAGAAATGTGAACAATTTTGGTAGTGAATTGACCAATAAAGTCCAAATGTCTATATTGCCTTGGTGATGATTTGTTGGGATTTTGGTTGAATGCATAAGTGAGTGGTTTATGGTCGGTATATATAGTGAAATCTCGACCTTCAAGCATATATCGAAAGTGTTTCACTGCCAAATGTGCCGCCAGTAGTTCGCGATCATATGCGCTGTATTTTTGTTCCGTTGGGCTTAATTTTTTAGAATAAAATGCAAGTGGTTGCCATTTCCCAGACACTTTTTGTTCGACAACCGCACCAATCGCATAATCAGATGCATCTAATTTTAGAGCGAGCTCTGTGTTTTCAACAGGGTGTGCCAACATAGTTGCATTTGCGATAAGTTCCTTGCACTTCTCAAAGGCTTCTTCGGCTTCGTTGGTCCAAAAAATTTTACGTTTGTCCCTCTTCTTTGCACCTTTCATGTAGGCATTAAGTGGAACCTGATAATGTGCTGCATTTGGAATGAAACGTCTATAAAAATTCTGCATGCAAATAAACCTTCTTAAATCCATTATAGTTTCTGGATTTTTGTAGTCCAAAATTGCTAGAACTTACTCACTTGTAGGAGTATTGCCGAAATCATTGATGTGAAATCCCAGAAAGTCAATTTCGGAAGCACCAAATTCACACTTAGCGGGGTTGATTACAATGCCATATTCACGAAAACGGTTAAAGACAGTCTTCAGATGTTCCTCTGTGTGTGATGCTATCAAAACATCATCAATGTACACAAATACGAAATCTAAACCTCGAAGAACTTCATCCATGAGACGCTGGAAGCTTTGCGCAGAATTACGAAGTCCAAATGGCATTCGGAGAAATTCGAAAGTCCAAATGGGGTAATTATTGCCGTTTTGCACACGTCATCAGTGTGTACAGAAATTTGATGGGTGTACAGAAATCAAGTTTCGTGTAAATCTTACATCCGTGAAGTGCTGCAGAATAATTAGTTATAAAAGGAATGGGATATCTGTCGGTAATTGTAATTTTGTTTATAAATCTATAATCCCCGCATGGCCTAAACTCACCATTCTTCTTTGAAACCATATGCAACGAATTCGACCATTGGCTTTTTGAAGGTCGTACTTATTGCTTTCAAGCATAAACTGGAATTCTTTTTTGCTATATTGAGCTATATTGTTTGTCTAGTAGTCTAGCTTTAGCATAAACTGGTGGTCCAACAGTTTCTATATGGTGGAATACTCCGTGCTTCTTTGCACCCAGGGACATTGAAACGTTATGTATCTCTGGAAATTCCTCCAAGAGTTTATGATATTGCGACTGACATTTAGATAAAGTAGAAATTCCGTGTGATTTTTCTGATGTTAAACGTGCATTAGAATATAGAAGTGTTGTTCCATCTACCAATCTTTTATTTTTCAAATCAGGCAATAAGTTGAAGTGGTTCAAAAAATCTGAGCCGATTATACATTTGGTTACGTCTGCTATGACGAATAACCAGGAGAAATTTCTTCTTAAACCGAGAGAAAGATTAAGAACTACAGTGCCATATGTTTTTATGGGTGTACCATTTGCTGCAAAGAATTGCTTAGATGTTGGAAAATTTGTACTTGCCATTTTTAGGGTCCTTGGAATTACGGAGACGTCGGCTCCAGTGTCAATTAAAAACGTTTTCTTTGATAAAGGATCGGTAATAAAAAGACGGCCAGAATTGGAAATGCTGGAAACATCGGTGGCCGCACTGCCCGATGCCAACATTAGTTTTTTGGGTATGAACATGGTTCTGTACATTTATTTGCTTTATTATCAAACCTGTTGTGATACAAGCAATATTTGGAATTTTTCTGCCTTTTGGGGCTCTTGCTTCGATAACGATGACCACTCATATTTTGAAAATTATTTTCCAAAGCTTCAATTCATGATGTTATTGAATTGCCTTGATCAGAATTTATACTTCCAATCGTTGTTGGTTGTACCATGTCCATGATTTTATCGGCTTGAGCAGCCAATTTGTTTACATCTTGTTGTTCACTGATGGCAAGAATTGCGCGAACGTTTTCTGGTAATTGTTCGAGAAAAATTGATCTAATCACCTTATCGCCGACTTGTCCCTGGCCTAAATTTTGTATTGTTCGCAAAAAATATCTTGGCTTCTGGTCTCCCGGAACTTGGCCGCTTAAAAGTCGCTTCAATTTGCGTTCATCCGATTCTCAAAACAACGAAATAATTATTGCTTTAAGTTCCTCGTATTTATTGTCTGATGGAGCACTTTCCAATAAATCGCTTACCAAATCGAGGGTTCCAGGATCAATATTCGCCACAAGATAACGGAACTTGGATTCATCCGATGTGATGCGTTGAAGGTTAAAAATTGTTTCAACTTGAAATAACCAAACCTTTGGATTCTTTTGCCAAAATAGAGGAAAGCTGCATCTATTTGAGAACGTGAATTTGATCCATCCATAACATTTTGTGCATTTCCAATGGCTTGTTGCGGTGGGGGCATTGTTGGATCTGCTGAATCTCCTGCTCCTCTGTTTGGAGAACGAATAACAGATATTGATATGGATCACGTCGTGGTCACCAATTTATGGTTCGTGGTAGATAGATAAAACAGCGTTCAACTATTTTTATTTATATAAAAATTTATTAACAAAAGCAAATGCCGGTTGTGGCTACATCAAAACTTAAAAAATTCTCGAATGAAACATATTAAAAATATTTGATTAATAAGAATTTCAAAAAGTAAAAGGTATCTTGATTTAAACAAATTTCTCCACAAGAGGTGTGTCACTACACCACACATCACTTCACTTGTACTAACTCTGGTTCTCGACAAACTCAATGGTGAAACTATGAACATCTTATATACATATATGCGTTTGCAATGTAAATGCGAAGCACTTGTGACGTGAGGTTTTCAAGAAATGCACCAGAATCAATGTTTACATAGTAGCTGCAGTGTGAATTGTGGAGCGAAATTGGAGTGCGTTGTCAACAAGAGTGATGTGTGGTGTGCGTGCCAAACGTATGCTGGGGTGGGTGGTGTTGACGAATGGGCAACTGGCTTATGTTTGTTGTTGTTGGCACAAGTTTGGTGTGTTGTGTGTGGTTTCTGTGAGTTTTGTCCAGGTACTGAGGGTAAAACGTGTATTAGGATGGGTAGTGCTAATGGGTATTTTTAAGTGAATTAAGGAAATACTTGATAGGGGAATGTATGTAAAATGGAATAAAACCAGTATTGGTTTTATTTTATTAATTATTATTGATAATAAGGGTTTAGCTGTATGGAATAGAACCAGCATTGGCTTTATTTTATGAATTAACTTATTGTGATAATTTCATTATAATAAAAAAATTAAACGGGCGTGTAGGTAGCTCAAACTTTGTAGCGGTCACGTTACAACTCTCCCCTTACTTCGAGAAAAAAAGATCTGTTCATTACTTCTTTGTTAATATTCATATACTTCTAATGACTATTCATATTCATTCCATGGGTTAGTTTATTTTGGTTGACTGAGTTTCGGCCTATTGGCCCGCACCTATATTATAGGTGAATTTTACCATTCATAGAAGAGCTCATGTCAAGAGGTTATTATTTTTTTTTTTAGTGTGACGTAAAGGATGTCCTACAGCTTGGATATGTATTGGTTTTTATTTATTTTTTTCCAACGTTTATTATTATTTATTTTATACAAAACATTAAGTCTCTGTTGTTTGATTTGTAAAGACGTGCGAAATGGATCCTCCACAAAAAACGTTGCAAACTTAACTTAAAAACATACTGATTTGTTAAGTCAAAATTTAAACGTTGTTTTTAATTGTGACGATTGTCTCTCTGTATCAGCAGAGATGATTTCTATTCTTTCTACAATTTCTAAAGATGTAAGAGAATTGAAAGCACCGATTGTTTCAAACATAGTTGATGAGGTAAACAATCTAAAGCACGAGTTCAATAAACTATCCAGTAACCTTGAAGACAAAAGGAAAAAGAATAATGCAAAACCTGCGACTGTTTTTTCTTCGGTAACACATTCTAATAATGTAAACAACCATCAATTCAATGAGACTGGAGTTGGGTCATCTGTTGTACAAAACGTAATGGGTAATGATGATGCATCGTCAATGACGTCATATCCAACGGCTGCGTCTGATCTAAATTCAAACATGTTCGATACAAACAATGTTAATGACTGGAGACAAGTGGGAAGACGTAAGCGTCGCAATCGCATGCTCGCGTTTGGGAAAAATGATGCGAAAGAACTTGAAGTTGTTGTAAAAAATAAGTATGTGCATGTGTCTGCCTTCAAACCAACAACAACATGCGAGCAAGTAATAAATTTCATAATGAGTAACGCAAATATTGGTAAAGAACACATTGAGTGAACGAGGTTGGCGAAGAAAGATGTTGATATAAATTCGTTGAAGCACGTAAATTTCAAAGTTGGTGTTGCTCCTGCATTTTTTGATGAAATTGTAAAACCTTCGCTGTGGCCTGTTGGTATAAAGGTCAGACCGTTCATTTTTTCCCAGAAAACCTGTGGAGCTACAAAATGCGAACCAACTAAGAGAGATTCCTCTAAATTGAAATTTTATTTCCAAAATGTTTCTGGAATGCGCACTAAAAGTGACCAGCTGTATCAATTCTCTACTTCGTCCGAAATTGACATATTTGTAATTGTCGAAACCTGGCTCAACCAGGACTTTTTTGATGCTGAATTTTTCGATTTGAATTTATATAATGTCTATAGAAAGGACGGAAATTATGAAAGATTAAACCTTACTCGTGGAGGTGGTGTGTTGTTTGCAGTAAGAAAGGAGCTGAATTCAAGTATCTGCAATGAAGTAATAATTGATGACTTGTTGGATCAACTGTTTATTGTTATTCAAATGCGGGATTGCGTACTATGTATTTGTGTATCATATGTTCCACCTGGTAGTACTAGTGATTTATATGCTTCTCATGTTAACAACATTCATTTGCTTTATGAGAAAATGGGATCAAACGCTAAACTTTTAATAGAATCAGAACTACTCTGGGTTGAATTTAATAATGACTTTGTTCCATTCAACGTCAATAAAGAAATTGAAATTAACTTAATTGACACATTTTTTGAAGTGGGTGTTTTTCAGATCAATCACTGCTTCAATAAATTAAATAAATTGCTGGACCTAGTTTTTGTACAAGCGGATTTTAAGTGTAAAATTTATGAATGTCTGATCCCATTTTCTCCATCGAGCATTCATAATAATGCCTTAATAGTCGAACTTGAATCATTTAATTTCATCAAACAATCAAGTTGCTCTAGTGTAAAGGAATATGATTTCAAGCACTGTAATTTTAATTTATTTAATTTGTGATTTATTTTGTATTAAAAAAGCCTTGTGGCCAAAAAAGACTAATACAACATGCTTCGATTATAAAATATATTAACACATTAAGCTTAAAAAATAAATTTAAGTAAATATAAATCACTACGTACACTTCATATTACTTCTTAGAAGAGAACTACTCCAAAAATACCTCATATTATTGGGTCATAAGTTGGATTCAATAAAAAATCATTTCAATAGCCACTACTCTTAGAAATATCTCTTTTTTTTTAAATTTACGTCATTAAATGCCTTATTTGATAATATTGTCTGGGAAGATTTACTCACAAATAAATGCATTAATTCTTCATATGAAGCTTTTCTCAAAGTTATTTTGGATGTTTGCGACAAACATGTGCCTTTAAAGAAAAAAGTTTCCATTTCGCATCCCTGGTACACTACAGGCTTAAAAAAGTTAACAAATAAAAGAAACAAACTGCATAAGCGTTATTTAGAAACTGCCTCAAATGAAGTCCTTCTCCAATATAAACTGTGCTCAAAAGAGTTTAATTTTTTAAAAAAAATTTTATACAAGCAATACTTGCTCAATATTGAAAACAAAATTAATACTTATCCAAACCATTTTTGGTCCATCAT
Source organism: Musca autumnalis (assembly GCF_047663935.1). Classification (NCBI taxonomy): domain Eukaryota; kingdom Metazoa; phylum Arthropoda; class Insecta; order Diptera; family Muscidae; genus Musca; species Musca autumnalis. Next base: position 131,789,836 of record NW_027411644.1, read on the forward strand.
TCGTTCAAAAAAGCGTTCAACAGACATTCCATCTTCAATGATTTTTAAAAATGAATCATCTGATAAAGCAGAGATTATTGTTAACTTTTTTGCGAACTTTTTCAAATCTAATTTCGAAAACACAAACGCTAGCGGATTCAGCTGTGATTTTTCATATGATTTTAACATGGGTCTAATTCAACTTAGTACATGCGACGTTCTAAATGCAATTAATAAAGTTAAGCATTCTATAAAGACCTATGCAGATGGCTTATGCCCATTTCTTATCAAGAACTGCGCTCATTCGTTGGCCCATCCAATTTTGATGATTTTCAACCAAATGGAGTATTTGCCGATAGGTGGAAGATGGCTTCTATTTGTCCTATTTTTAAATCTGGAAAACGTAATGAGGTTTCCAATTACAGATCAATTTCCAAACTGTCGACAATTTCTAAAATATTTGAGCATGCTATATTTGATATCCTTTATTTCAACACCAAATCTATAATATTTCCGCAACAGCATGGATTTCGTAAAAATAAGTCAACGGTGTCCAATCTCTCTGTCTTTTCGGACTATTGCTTGTTCGCTATGGAATCGGCTATGCAAGTTGATGTAATATACACTGATTTTTCATAAGCATTTGACAACATTTCACACACTATATTACTTTCTAAATTGTTCTCATTGGGTATTCACTCAATGTTTCTTAACTGGTTTTTGTCATATCTACAAAACAGAATTTGTGTTGTTCCGATTGATAAATATAGCTCTCCCCCTTATATTCAGACATCTGGGGTTCCTCAGGGAAGCATCCTCGGTCCCCTTCTTTTCGATATTTATATAAATGACGTATCCAATTGCTTTAAATTTGCAAACTTTCTAATTTATGCAGATGACTTGAAAATATTTTCAAAAATAAAATCTTCTGCCGATGTAATTGCACTGCAGAACGACCTTATCAATTTTGATAATTGCTGCCTAAGTAACAACTAAAAGTCATTTTAAATAAATGTTCCCAAGTAACATACTCTCGATTGAGGACTCCTTTACTTACCACATATATGCTTTTGTAATTCCTCTTTGAACAAAGTGAATGAAGCAATGGATTTGGGCATTCTGTTTGATTCAAAATTCTCTTTTAAACCTCACTTGGACCAATTAATTCCTAAAGTATACTCCACACTTGCATTTATTAAACGTAATGCTAAAGACTTCACTGATCCATACACATTGTACTGTGCATTTGTTAGATCTAAACTTGAATATGGATCTTTTATCTGGAGTCCCCACTGCAGTATCCATATTGCAAGAATTGAACGAATTCAAAAATCTTTTATCCGTTTTGCATTGCCTCATTTACATCACATGGATGATGTCATTAGAAATAAGACGCAAATTACAATCTATGTTATTTGTTTATGATTTGATAAATGGTTTTGTAGATTGCCCAGAACTTTTAAGCAAAATCCCGTTTAGTGTACCAGGTTGACTTTCTCTAAGGCACAGAAATATTTTCTATGTTGGATTGCATCAAAGGAACTATATATTAAATGCACCTTTAACTCGGGCTTTAAATTATTTAAATTCTTTGTACAATAATCAGGTGCTTCATTTTAATAATTCTAAAGCCAATAAATAAATAAATAAATAAATATATAAAACTAAACTATATAGGTATATGGCTGTCCTACAACTTGAGTTTAAAGTAAAGTATAAGAATAGAAAATAGGGACCATACAGTTTGTGATAAAATACAAAGGATAAGATGTTGGGCCTAGGATTCTTATGTAGTAAGGGGACGAGGACCGATACACCTCCAGATTGTAGCCGAGCCCGGCCCGACTTCAAGTATGTCGCCTTAACTGGTGGTCGGTTGTCAAACCGCATCACTGTCTGATGCCTCTGTCCAGGTGGCCTTTGGATGCGCAATGTGCTTAGCCATTGCGCAATCTCTTGTTCCCGAGTCGGAGCGTTCAGATAGGCCAGGGCTCCATGCTGCGTGTTTCCTGTGGATGGTGGCATTGGTGGTTGGTTAGGTGCCCAATTTCCTTGCTGCGGCATGCCCTGAGCACCACTAAATGCTGGCGGCTGTCCATTAACAACCTGTGGCCGGTGTGAAGGTCCAGCTTTTTCGTCAAGGGATGGCATTCCTCTTAACCCCGCCACCCCGGGTTGCTCATAGTGACCTACTGTTGTTGAGAGCGCGTTGCCGGCGGTGATTCGGGACTATATCTCATCTGGATAACTCGGTCTGAGATGAGCCGGGGCCTGCCATCCGTTGAAGGGTCGTGTTGCACAGACCGCTGGGGAGTTGCGACGGCTTAGGTCGGTGGGTTGCCACAACTGACCCGTCGCTGGTAAGAAGGGGCTGGCGCAGGAGAGCCCGGATTGTCTCTTAGCCGGATTAGCGGTCCGAGATGATATTTGTCCTGGCTTCCATTAGAGGCACGTACGGCTTCGTACACTTGGGTGTAGGAGCTACCTTCCGTGGCTTAGTAGGTATACGTTCCATCCGTGTACACAGCTACCGCTCGAATGAATTTTGTTAAAACATACATACTTACATAGCTTATATTTATTTACTATTTTTATGTTTTTTTTCACACTTATTAGTTGATTTGTCCAAATTGCCAATAAAGCATTATTCAGTCATTAATTAAAGTAAGTCAATAGTTTTTATCGTTAATGTGACCTATATTTAAATTCACTTACTTTATAATAGTTATAAATTTCATTTCTTTACATTTTTTTGTATGCATAATATTTGGCTTAGTCATCATTTATGTTAAGAAAGTATTGTTTTAAAAGAGTGAAATCAATAAAGATAAACATTCGTCTTTTAGTACTACAATCCGCCACCTCTTTTAATTATTAGTCGACGGTTTCCTTCAAGTTCATGTGCTTGTAAGGAACAACCCGAAAGAGAATCTTAAGTGCCAATTCAAGTTTATGTGCTTGAATGGAGTAACACCAGATTCTAATTAGATTAACATTTTTTGGTGACCCCGACGTGATTGTTTCGGTTTATGTATAACGCGTCGTGTATATTAAATTCGAATCCTCGTGATCGCACGTCTTTGCTGATTCTATAATCAACCTCAGATACAACAGATCCTTGCAGATTCAGCACGCCACCTCAGACACAACAGATCCTTGCAGATTCAGCACGCCACCTCCGACACAACATATCCTTGCAGATTCTACACTCAACCTCGGATACAACACAAATCCTTGCAGATTCTACACGCAACTTTGGATACATCGCATCCCTCGTGCTAGCCACACGCATTTTGAAGCAAGCAGAAGCGTACCTTATTTCAAAAAGGACGCAAACCGAATCATCGGTAAAATTACCAGACGTGACACAACACGTATCCTGGAATTTATTTAAAAAGGGCAGTTGTTCACCGTTCAAGTGGAGAGGATCCAATAACCCAACAAGTGGTTTCGGAAACTTTTACAAAATATAAATCCATTAAAACCCCACAAGTGTTTTTGAAAAAAAAAATTATCAATGGCGACAGTACAAGAACTCATAGCCCTGCAGGAAGTAAGGGGCAGTAATTTTGATAAATTCGTGGCGACAATTAAAAAGGCTCCGCTTGAAAGAAGAACGGAAGAGTTCTACGTAGGAAAGCGTAATGAGCTAGTGGGGCTCTGGCAGACGTTTGAAAAGGCAGAAAACCAGATCCGCAATGATCCGTCTTTGCCAGAGGACGACCCATACATAGCGGAGAATTTACACAAGAACATTGGAGAAAAGTTTAGTTCAACGATAGACTATATCGAGGCGGAATTAGACAAATTGAAGTCTGCAAAGAGCAGGCCAGGTCCAACGGAAAAGGCCCAAAAAACTAGTTCAGAAGTCCAAACATCGGTCCAGGTAGAGGAACCTGCATCTGCCCAAGTTGAGGGGCTGGCCCGAAGGATAAAAGCTAGAATGGCTGCCCTTATGCGCCATCTGCAGAGCTTGGACAATATCGAAACCGGACAATCAAATCAATTTTATGGAATCAAAGAAGAGACGATCAAAAAGTTGTGGAGTCAAATCACAGATTTGTACGACGAAATTTGGCAGCAGATTGAGGACCCTTCCAGAATCGGGCTTGATCAAGATAGCTACGATAGCCTAGAAGATACGGTTCAACATAACCTAATTCGGCTGGCGGTCCTGAAAGACAAATGCTCTGACAATGCAACAAACGCACCTCTACTGGGAAGTAACTTGGCAAAATACAGCGCACTTCCGCTACCGAAGGTAACAATCCCTCAATTCAATGGGGATTGCTTGAAGTGGCGACAGTTCTATGAACTGTTTTTGGAGATGGTTGACAAACAGCCACTCCCCAACGTCCAAAAAATGTGGTATCTCAAAACGAATTTGTCGGGCGAGGCTGACAAACTCATAAGCCATCTAGCCTTGGCAGAGGAAAACTACAAAACAGCATGGATGTTGCTTCAAGATCGTTACAACAATAAACGAATTCTTGTTTCAACATTGGTAGAGAAGATTATCAACCAGCCAACAGGAATCTCATCTACCGCTTCAATAAAGGCTCTGCATGACACCACGAGGGAATGCATGCTAGCCCTGAAACATTTGGATATCGACACTTCGTCGTGGGACGCTCTACTGATCCAATTGATCACGAAAAAATTGGATCAGACGCTGTACATACGATTCATGCAATCGTTAACAAAGCCGAAGGAAGTCCCTACCATGAATGAGCTATTTGCATTTTTGGAGCTGCAATTTGAGTCGATGGAATCAATTGGAAAAGTGGCAACTACTCAAAAAGGTTCAAGCAAAACTGTTTCGTCCATAGCATTAGTGGAGGATAACAGCGAATGCAGCCTATGCATAAACGGCCACCATCCCATCTATCGTTGTAAACAATTTTTGGCAATGAGGGAATCTGAGAGGCTCAAATGGGTGCAACAACATAAAATGTGTACGAACTGCTTTAAATATAAGCACAATACTTTACTACATTTGCCAAGCAAATCGAAGACATCTTCAATAGCTTCGAATCAATCACCAACCACAAGGAATGATGCCGCACCAGTCAACACAGCTGCAATCTCGTCAGCATCAGTCGAAGATCAGAAGAACGTAATTCTAGCTACTGCTAAGGTTATCATCAAGGCTGCAAACGGTATGTCAGGTGAATTTAGAGCGGTACTCGACTCGGGCTCACAAGTGAACCTTGTGACTGAAAGGCTGATAAAAAAAGTTATCACTTAGAACCAGGGATGCCTCATTGGCCATTGAGGGAGTTGGAAAGACTCAAAGGAAGGCTTATCATCGGGTGAATGTGCAGATGTTATATAATAATTCTGAATTTTCAACTGATTTGGAGGCGTTTGTTTTGCCAACAATTATACCAGCGCAACCGAATCACGATCTGGACATCACTAAATGGCAGATCCCACAGAATATTAAATTAGCGGATCCCAACTTTAACACGCAAGGAAAGGTTGATATTCTACTTGGAGCAGAGTTCTACTTTAGCCTAATGCAGCCAGGCACAATAAAACTCAGTGGCAATCAACCCATACTACAAAATACTGCGCTCGGCTGGATTGTTGGCGGCTTAATAGAACAAACCTCAACGGACGTCACACCAGCAGCGTTGACATGTGCAATTTTCGATAGTGAAACGTCACTAGAACAAGCAATCGAAAAACTATGGAAGCTCGAGGAAGTAGAAGCGAGTGAGGAAGTAATGTCTCCGCTAGAGAAGCTGTGTGAATCTCACTACAATCAACATGTTCAGACGGATGAATACGGTCGTTTCATTGTCAGGCTCCCTTTCCGAGAATCTCCAACTGCATTGGGCAAATCACATGCAATGGCGTATAACCGATTTATGAGCCTGGAACGCCGGCTTCTACAGAAGGAAGACATCCGAAGTCAATACATTAAGTTTATGCAAGAATACGAACAATTGGGACACATGCAAACGATTGACGTGGGGACGGTATCAAACAAAAAATATTTTATCCCGCATCATTGTGTTCTCAAACCGGATAGTACCACAACAAAACTAAGGGTCGTATTTGATGCATCCGCAAAAACCTCATCAAGTTGTTCGTTAAATGATTTGATGTACACTGGGCCAACTGTCCAAAGTGAACTTTTTTCTATATTGCTGCGTTTTCGATTGCCAAAATTTGTCTTCACCACAGACATTGAAAAGATGTATAGGCAAATACTACTACATCCTGATGATGAAAAATATCAACTGATTATATGGAGAGAAGATACGACGAATCCTGTTAGTTATTACAAGCTGAATACTGTCACATATGACACTCGTACAGCGCCTTATCTTGCTACAAAATGTTTGCAGAAAATTGCAGACGACAACATGGATCGTTATCCACTTGGATCAAAGATGCTCAAGGAAAACTTTTATATGGATGATGGGCTCAGTGGTGCCGACAGCTTAAGTACAGCCCTTGAAACTCAAAAGGAATTGATAGCTATTTTGAAGCAACATGGTTTCAATTTAAGAAAATGGTCTTCGAATTCTCTTAGATTGCTGAAAGATATACCACATAGCGACCGAGAAGTCAACTTAGATTTGGATGAAAATATAAACAAAACAATAGAAACATTGGGGTTATATTGGATGCCTCAAGCAGACCAATTTTGCGTGAAGACAAATATCGACCATCATCAATCAATATCAAAGCGCTCAGTTACGTCTGAACTTGCAAAACTGTTCGACCCTCTTGGTCTACTGGCTCCGGTTGTTGTGAAATCAAAGATATTTATTCAACAGCTGTGGCAGTTTACATTAGATTGGGATGAACCATTACCAAACCAAACTTTGTGCTACTTGGAAAACATTTCGATGTGAATTGGAAGGTCTCAACAACTTCAAATTCAAATTCGTTTACAAATTCAGTGCCTCTGTCAGATTTTAGAGTCTTGAATATTCCATACTTCAATATTAAATGTTCATTCAAATTTCTAGCTATTGTTTTGGCTTCTTTTGTTTCCATTGGTACTGCAATTATGTATTTCGTTAATTCGCATTGCATAGTCAATATATATCTATAATTATCTGAGGGTCTTAAGGGTCCTACAGTGTCAATTACTACTGTATCAAAGCTATTTACCGGTGTATCAGTTTTCATTAATGGTTCTTTGGTATGTTTTATTTGTTTATTTCTTTGCACATATTCTTCCATGTATATATTTGTTTAAGTTTTAATAATGTTTTTCTTACTCCAAAATGACCTCCGCATGGTGTATCATGATATAATTTTATCAATTCATATTTTTCTTTTTCATTAAATATTTTTCGAGGATTTTCATATAAAAGAGTTCTGACGTCACTGTTTTTCAAATATTTATTCATTTTTTCTTTAAATTTCCCATAGGTTATTAGTTCAAATATATCGTCACTTTTACTAAGTGCGATATTCTTAATACTCAATCTGCTTAACTCAGATGATAGCTTCTCCAAAATATTATCTAGATAATAAGGATTATCACTACATCTTATGGCCAATTCGTTCACAGAAGTGAATTCTTTTGTCGACACATCAATTATAAATGTTAATTTTTTAGCTAGCTTTATATCTTTAATGGATGTACATTCCACTACTTTGAGTTGATCAGGCTTATCGGGATATGTCATCTCATTATCTTTATCCATATTGCGCAATTTATTTTTCATTCCTCGTGTTATCACCAGCGATTTCTTAACTTTTTCGTCAATATTCTGAGGTATCATTGTTTTTAATATATTGGAGTCTATTTTTATACGTGAAAGTGCATCAGCATTAGTATTATTAATTCCTTTCTTATACACAATTTCAAAATCATAATCGGATAGTTCTAATCTAATTCTCGTCAATTTGGAACTTGGGTTCTTATGAGAAAACAATGAGACAAGTGGACGATGATCCGTAACCACTATAAATTTCCTATCGTAAAGATAAGGATGGAAAAATTGAATTCCCCAATGTATACCCAATAATTCATTTTCAATAACTGGCTTATTCCTCTCATGTTTATTCAAAGAACGGCTAGCATAAGATATTGGTCTATCATTCCCTATCTCTCCTTGCGACAGTATTGCACCTAGAGTAAAATCAGAAGCATCTGTAGTTAGTATAAAATGTTTATCAAAATCTGGATACTGTAAAATTGGTGGTGTTATCAACTTATTTTTAAGTGTCTCAAATGGCTTTTGGCATTGTTCCGTCCATTCTTCTTAGATAATGAGTTCAAACATGTAGTTATTTCGGCAAAATTTTTCATGAATCGTCTATAGTAATTACAAAATGCTACGAATCTTCTTACATCATCTGCGTTCTTTGGAACCGGATATCTTGTTATCGCATCGTATTTTGAAGGATCTGGTTTAATTCCATTAGGAGTTATCAAATGACCTAAATAAACTACCTCTGGTTTCAAGAAACAACATTTATTAGGGTTGGTTTCAAATTGTACCTATTCAGTCTGTCTAGTACCTTAATGAGATTCTCATCGTGGTGTTTGAAACTACATCCAAAAACTATTATGTCATCCACATAAAGAAATGTTTCAGACTCCAAACCAGATAAAGCTATTGTCAACATACGTTGAAAACTATTAGATGATATTTTAAGACCAAAAGGTAACCTTATATACTGATAATGCCCATTACATGTCGAAAATGCTGTCAGTGGTCTTGACTTAGGATCAAGTTCAATCTGATGAAAAGAACTATTCATATCTAACGTCGAAAAATATTTCGCTCTACCCAATCTATCCAAAATATCGTCCAAACGTGTCAATGGAAACTTGTCATTAACAATCTTATCATTAAGTTTCCTAAAATCTACAACTAATCTCCATTTCTTCAAATCCGTCTGCCCTTTCTTTGGAACTAAAAGCAATGGTGCATTATAAGGACTAACTGATGGCTCGATCACTTTACTTTTCTTGTACTTGAGCATTTATTTCTTCCTTATGCGCTTGTGGTAATCTATAATTTTTTTATAAATTGTTTGTCGTTAAATCCTCATCTTCAAGATGGAATGTCGACTGATATTTCCTTAATATAGCTACAATTTCTTTCCTATGACCTTCATTTAAGTCATCTAAATTAATTTTGCTTATTAACCTCTCAAAACGTTCATCCGTATAACTACTGTGTGAGTAAGAATGGTTAACTGTAAGTATATCATAATTGCTTAAAGGAACTGTTTCTAATTTCATATGATCTATCGTCATGTCTTGGTCAGTAACGTTCACTAATTTGATATGCTTATTTCCATTTTTCGGAATTATAGAATTAGCCAAAAACACACCTTTCGTAATTTCCCGATTTAATACTACCGCATCTTCTACCAAATTGATGATAAAAGGTAGAATGATTTCACTCCTCTTCGGCACAACAACCTGATTAATTTTGAAAGAACTATCATATATAGGAATTGTGATGCTTTCACCATTTAAATTAAATGTTAGGATATACATATCAACATTACACTTATATTTCAATAAAAAATCTCTGCCTAAAATTCCATCTGTACTAAGTGGAATATCATTTGATACTAGCTGAACGCTATGTTCAATAACCATACCATTTATATCTATTCTAACATTAGTTGACCCAAAAGATTTAATTATTTCCCTCGAAATACCTGTTAAATTGCAATAATCATCTGGATTTTCCTCATAATGGTATAAAAATTTCTCCTTACACAAAGAAATATCGGCACCCGTATCAATTAAAAATGTAAGTGGATAGTCTACATCTACTATGTTTAATCTTACATAATTCTTGAGGTTAGATGATATACTGTATATGCTTTTGTCTTTTATTGTGTGCTCTCCGAAGACGAAGGTCTTGGGGTCTCCGGAACTTGAAAGTTTCCCTGATCTTGTACCTGGTTAACATTATAATCCCTACTATTGTAGTTATTGTTGCTTCTGTTATTGTTACCATTATGGTTATTATTGTTCCAGTTGTTATTGTTTTTCTTATTTCCATTATTATTCCTATTATAATTATTGTTATTATTATTATTGCTGTTATTACGTCCATTCCTGTTATTATTTTTGTTGTTTTTATTACCTTTATTTCGGTTGTAGCCATTATTATTCTTACTGTCATTGTTACCGTTATTGTTGTTATATCGTTTGTTATTACTACCGTTATTGTAATATTTCTTTTTACCATGTTTATTATCCCTATAAGATTGTGCATTATGGTACATTACGTCTTTCTGTTTTGTACGAGATACGTATCTTTCCGCAATTCGTAACGCATCGGCAAATGTCAATACACGACTAGCCTCAATGGTTGAAACAATTTGCTGATCCTGAAGCCCATTCAAGAATGTATTGAATGCTGTCAGGTTGTTAGTAGCTATGATTGCATCCCTACATTGCTCACCCAAATCAGAAATCTAAATCTCGTTGAGCTCAGAAACAAGACTTTCTATTTTATTAGCGAAACCTTGCAAGTTGTTATTTCTTTGAGTTAAACCAGTCAACTCGTTCAAAACAGCATTGGATGATTTTACGGGCTTATAGGCCGTCTTCAAAGCAGATAATAACTCAGTGATATTCTTAGGTATTCCTTTCTGTTTAATCCTATTCTGGACCCGACTATCTAATCTTGAGCAAAAAACATACTTAAAAAAGAATTCCTTCTTTTCCTCAGGAATTGTTTCGTATACTAACTCTAGATTAGCAGTGAAACTTTCCAAATCCTCTTTTTTACCTGTAAAAACCGGTACTAAAGCAACAATAGTCTTCAGATCATTAGTCTCCATCTTGTTTTCTCGTTTTACCGTATCCTTCTCTCTAACCTGCTGAGCTAACTCTGAGTGTTCCAACAACAAACTTAAAACTTCTGCTTTTAACTCACTAAATCTTGTCCTATAAAGTTTGGTGTGTTGTGTGTGGTTTCTGTGAGTTTTGTCCAGGTACTGAGGGTAAAACGTGTATTAGGATGGGTAGTGCTAATGGGTATTTTTAAGTGAATTAAGGAAATACTTGATAGGGGAATGTATGTAAAATGGAATAAAACCTGTATTGGTTTTATTTTATTAATTATTATTGATAATAAGGGTTTAGCTGTATGGATTAGAACCAGCATTGGCTTTATTTTATGAATTAACTTATTGTGATAATTTCATTATAATAAAAAAATTAAACGGGCGTGTAGGTAGCTCAAACTTTGTAACGGTCACGTTACAACTCTCCCCTTACTTCGAGAAAAAAAGATCTGTTCATTACTTCTTTGTTAATATTCATATACTTCTAATGACTATTCATATTCATTCCATGGGTTAGTTTATTTTGGTTGACTGAGTTTCGGCCTATTGGCCCGCACCTATATTATAGGTGAATTTTACCATTCATAGAAGAGCTCATGTCAACAGGTTATTATTTTTTTTTTAGTGTGACGTAAAGGATGTCCTACAGCTTGGATATGTATTGGTTTTTGATTTCAGTAAATACATATTTTTTTTATTTATTTATTTTTTTCCAACGTTTATTATTATTTATTTTATACAAAACATTAAGTCTCTGTTGTTTGATTTGTAAAGACGTGCGAAATGGATCCTCCACAAAAAACGTTGCAAACTTAACTGAAAAACATACTGATTTGTTAAGTCAAAATTTAAACGTTGTTTTTAATTGTGACGATTGTCTCTCTGTATCAGCAGAGATGATTTCTCTTCTTTCTACAATATCTAAAGATGTAAGAGAATTGAAAGCACCGATTGTTTCAAACCTAGTTGATGAGGTAAACAATCTAATAGCTCATTTAGACTAGCCATAAATCCTCGACTGGATTTAATAAATCCAGGACAAATCTCATTGCATTTAGATATACATTTTGGAGGATTTAAATGGCAGTCATAACACAATTACCAAGGTAGATGCATCAGCCCATCTGATCGAATTTGAAACGTTGAAAGAAGTTGTTGTAAATTGAATTCGTCTCAAAAAACATACGGCAAATTACAAATGTATTGTTTAGTATTGAAAATGCTACTAATGCTAACTCATGAGCAAATAAAGAATTATTTTATCGTTTAGACATCGTAAATATTAGTCTAGGTAGATTAAAATCAACTTTGTATATCAAAGCAAATTTGACATTTGAAATTATTTTTAGTGTAGCAATTCACCGATGCATCTACCTTGTTTCTTGTGCCAGCTTGCAACTTTTTGTTTTTTCTAGCAACATGTTGCAAAAAACAGAGTTGTATACGAGGATTTATGCCAGATTTAAAACAAATCCACTCAATAGGAGGATTTATTTTTGTATGGGAAATCTGGTAGATTTTGGCCGGATTTAGCAAATAAAACCTGATAATGGGCTAAATCCGGCTAATGGAGTCATATCTAAATGGCATATAAAGCACGAGTTCAATAAACTATCCAGTAACCTTGAAAAAAAAGGAAAAAGAATAATGCAAAACCTGCGACTGTTTTTTCTTCGGTAACACATTCTAATAATGTAAACAACCATCAATTCAATGAGACTGGAGTTGGTTCATCTGTTGTACAAAACGTAATGGGTAATGATGATGCATCGTCAATGACGTCATATCCAACGGCTGCGTCTGATCTAAATTCAAACATGTTCGATACAAACAATGTTAATGACTGGAGACAAGTGGGAAGACGTAAGCGTCGCAATCGCATGCTCGCGTTTGGGAAAAATGATGCGAAAGAACTTGAAGTTGTTGTAAAAAATAAGTATGTGCATGTGTCTGCCTTCAAACCAACAACAACATGCGAGCAAGTAATAAATTTCATAATGAGTAACGCAAATATTGGTAAAGAACATATTGAGTGAACGAGGTTGGCGAAGAAAGATGTTGATATAAATTCGTTGAAGCACGTAAATTTCAAAGTTGGTGTTGCTCCTGCATTTTTTGATGAAATTGTAAAACCTTCGCTGTGGCCTGTTGGTATAAAGGTCAGACCGTTCATTTTTTCCCAGAAAACCTGTGGAGCTACAAAATGCGAACCAACTAAGAGAGATTCCTCTAAATTGAAATTTTATTTCCAAAATGTTTCTGGAATGCGCACTAAAAGTGACCAGCTGTATTAATTCTCTACTTCGTCTGAAATTGACATATTTGTAATTGTCGAAACCTGGCTCAACCAGGGGCCTAATTATGTGATTCGATATCGAGTTGTATCGACCTGAGTACTCAAAGTTGGGATGACAACACTCGTTATCGAGTAAAATTATCGAATAATTGAGCATAAATTCGCGAGTAATTTCTCGAGGCCAAATTGCCTATCGTAAACAAATAAAATGAAAGATTTTTTATTGTCTTTTTTGTTTAAAATGTAAAAATTGTTGTTTGTTGTCGTTTTATAGAAGAAAAACGATGTTAGTAAATAATTGGCAGCATTTTTTAGACAATATAACAAGAGAAGTTGCGAAAAGTCCTTTGTAGTCGTTTTTAGAAATTGTGATAAATTTAGAATCAAAATGCAAGCAATCATTAACCATTAGTTTTGCAGTCATTAAAAAAAGTTGAAAAATAAGAATTTTTGCAAAACAGAAAAAAATATTTAATATTAATAGCCTTTATTTTATAAGTGAAGTGCATTATAAACATTTCATCCCCCGTTGTTTACAAAAGGAAATATTCTCTCAGAGAGACTAATGCAAAACACCCACCAAACTCTCTCTCATTTATTTTGAGAGAGGATTATTAAGGTAGATGTACTAGCAATATGTTACTACAATGTCAAAAAGATTTTGCAAGAATTAATCATTTTCTTTTTTTCTTAGCACAACTTCATTCAGAAATTATTATTCAATGTATTGTTAAACAAACATTTACATTTTTCATTCATAATTTTGTTTTTATAGTTCTTGCTTTCAAACAAACACCATTTTTTACATCTACCTTCATAATATTCCCTATAGTACACATAGGTTTTCATAGTTCGATTACCGGTTACTCTCGAAACATTCGATCAACGATTTCGATCGAATCTCGTCATGCCGCTTTTTTATCGTGTCGAAATCTTTTTCACGAGCAAATACTCGATCGAATCGAATCACGTAATTAGGCCCCAGGACTTGTTTGATGCTGAATTTTTCGATTTGAATTTATATAATGTCTATAGAAAGGACGGAAATTATGAAAGATTAAACCTTACTCGTGGAGGTGGTGTGTTGTTTGCAGTAAGAAAGGAGCTGAATTCAAGTATCTGCAATGAAGTAATAATTGATGACTTGTTGGATCAACTGTTTATTGTTATTCAAATGCGGGATTGCGTACTATGTATTTGTGTATCATATGTTCCACCTGGTAGTACTAGTTATTTATATGCTTCTCATGTTAACAACATTCATTTGCTTTATGAGAAAATGGGATCAAACGCTAAACTTTTAATACTTGGTGATTTCAATCTATCAGAACTACTCTGGGTTGAATTTAATAATGACTTTGTTCCATTCAACGTCAATAAAGAAATAGAAATTAACTTAATTGACACATTTTTTGAAATGGGTCTTTTTCAGATCAATCACTGCTTCAATAAATTAAATAAATTGCTGGACCTAGTTTTTGTACAAGCGGATTTTAAGAGTAAAATTTATGAATGTCTGATCCCATTTTCTCCATCGAGCATTCATAATAATGCCTTAATAGTCGAACTTGAATCATTTAATTTCATCAAACAATCAAGTTGCTCTAGTGTAAAGGAGTATGATTTCAAGCACTGTAATTCTAATTTATTTAATTTGTGATTTATTTTGTATTAAAAAAGCCTTGTGGCCAAAAAAGACTAATACAACATGCTTCGATTATAAAATATATTAACACATTAAGCTTAAAAAATAAATTTAAGTAAATATAAATCACTACGTACACTTCATATTACTTCTTAGAAGAGAACTACTCCAAAAATACCTCATATTATTGGGTCATAAGTTGGATTCAATAAAAAATCATTTCAATAGCCACTACTCTTAGAAATATCTCTTTTTTTTTAAAAAAATTTATGTCATTAAATGCCTTATTTGATAATATTGTCTGGGAAGATTTACTCACAAATAAATGCATTAATTCTTCATATGAAGCTTTTCTCAAAGTTATTTTGGATGTTTGCGACAAACATGTGCCTTTAAAGAAAAATGTTTCCATTTCTCATCCCTGGTACACTACAGGCTTAAAAAAGTTAAAAAATAAAAGAAACTGCCTCAAATGAAGTTCTTCTCCAATATAAACTGTGCTCAAAAGAGTTTAATTTTTTAAAAAAAATTTTATACAAGCAATACTTGCTCAATATTGAAAACAAAATTAATACTTATCCAAACCATTTTTGGTCCTTCATTCGTTCAAAAAAGCGTTCAACAGACATTCCATCTTCAATGATTTTTAAAAATGAATCATCTGCCAAAGCAGAGATTATTTTTAACTTTTTTGCGAACTTTTTCAAATCTAATTTTGAAAACACAAACGCTAGCGGATTCAGCTGTGATTTTTCATATGATTTAAACATGGGTCTAATTCAACTTAGTACATGCGACGTTCTAAATGCAATTAATAAAGTTAAGCATTCTATAAAGACCGATGCAGATGGCTTATGCCCATTTCTTATCAAGAACTGCGCTCACTCGTTGGCCCATCCAATTTTGATGATTTTCAACCAAATGGAGTATTTGCCGATAGGTGGAAGATGGCTTCTATTTGTCCTATTTTTAAATCTGGAAAACGTAATGAGGTTTCCAATTACAGATCAATTTCCAAACTGTCGACAATTTCTAAAATATTTGAGCATGCTATATATGATATCCTTTATTTCAACACCAAATCTATAATATTTCCGCAACAGCATGGATTTCGTAAAAATAAGTCAACGGTGTCCAATCTCTCTGTCTTTTCGGACTATTGCTTGTTCGCTATGGAATCGGCTATGCAAGTTGATATAATATACACTGATTTTTCATAAGCATTTGACAAAATTTCACACACTATATTACTTTCTAAATTGTTCTCATTGGGTATTCACT
This sequence comes from Musca autumnalis, assembly GCF_047663935.1. Taxonomy (NCBI): domain Eukaryota; kingdom Metazoa; phylum Arthropoda; class Insecta; order Diptera; family Muscidae; genus Musca; species Musca autumnalis. The sequence continues at coordinate 131,805,831 of NW_027411644.1, forward strand.
CAATGTTTCTTAACTGGTTTTTGTCATATCTACAAAACAGAATTTGTGTTGTTCCGATTGATAAATATAGCTCTCCCCCTTATATTCAGACATCTGGGTTTCCTCAGGGAAGCATCCTCGGTCCCCTTCTTTTCGATATTTATATAAATGACGTATCCAATTGCTTTAAATTTGCAAACTTTCTAATGTATGCAGATGACTTGAAAATATTTTCAAAAATAAAATCTTCTGCCGATGTAATTGCACTGCAGAACGACCTTATCAATTTTGATAATTGCTGCCTAAGTAACAACTAAAAGTCATTTTATATAAATGTTCCCAAGTAACATACTCTCGATTGAGGACTCCTTTACTTACCACATATGTATATGCTTTTGTAATTCCTCTTTGAACAATGTAAGTGAGGCAATGGATTTGGGCATTCTGTTTGATTCAAAATTCTCTTTTAAACCTCACTTGGACCAATTAATTCCTAAAGTATACTCCACACTTGCATTTATTAAACGTAATGCTAAAGACTTCACTGATCAATACACATTGAAATCATTGTACTGTGCATTTGTTAGATCTAAACTTGAATATGGATCTTTTATCTGGAGTCCCCACTGCAATATCCATATTGCAAGAATTGAACGAATTCAAAAATCTTTTATCCGTTTTGCATTGCCTCATTTACATCACATGGATGATGTCATTAGAAATAAGACGCAAATTACAATCTATGTTATTTGTTTATGATTTGATAAATGGTTTTGTAGATTGCCCAGAACTTTTAAGCAAAATCCCGTTTAGTGTACCAGGTAGACTTTCTCTAAGGCACAGAAATATTTTCTATGTTGGATTGCATCAATGGAACTATATATTAAATGCACCTTTAACACGGGCTTTAAATTATTTAAATTCTTTGTACAATAATCAGTTGCTTCATTTTAATAATTCTAAAGCCAATAAATAAATAAATAAATATATAAAACTAAACTATATAGGTATATGGCTGTCCTACAACTTGAGTTTAAACTAAAGTATAAGAATAGAAAATAGGGATCATACAGTTTGTGATAAAATACAAAGGATAAGATGTTGGGCCTAGGATTCTTATGTAGTAAGGGGACGAGGACCGATACACCTCCAGATTGTAGCCGGGCCCGGCCCGACTTCAAGTATGTCGCCTTAACTGGTGGTCGGTTGTCAAACCGCATCACTGTCTGATGCCTCTGTCCAGGTGGCCTTTGGATGCGCAATGTGCTTAGCCATTGCGCAATCTCTTGTTCCCGAGTCGGAGCGTTCAGATAGGCCAGGGCTCCATGCTGCGTGTTTCCTGTGGATGGTGGCATTGGTGGTTGGTTAGGTGCCCAATTTCCTTGCTGCGGCATGCCCTGAGCACCACTAAATGCTGGCGGCTGTCCATTAACAACCTGTGGCCGGTTTGAAGGTCCAACTTTTTCGTCAAGGGATGGCATTCCTCTTAACCCCGCCACCCCGGGTTGCTCATAGTGACCTGCTGTTGTTGAGAGCGCGTTGCCGGCGGTGATTCGGGACTATATCTCATCTGGATAACTCGGTCTGAGATGAGCCGGGGCCTGCCATCCGTTGAAGGGTCGTGTTGCACAGACCGCTGGGGAGTTGCGACGGCTGAGGTCGGTGGGTTGCCACAACTGACCCGTCGCTGGTAAGAAGGGGCTGGCGCAGGAGAGCCCGGATTGTCTCTTAGCCGGATTAGCGGTCCGAGGTGATATTTGTCCTGGCTTCCATTAGAGGCACGTACGGCTTCGGACACTTGGGTGTAGGAGCTACCTTCCGTGGCTTAGTAGGTATACGTTCCATCCGTGTACACAGCTACCGCTCGAATGAATTTTTTTAAAACATACATACTTACATAGCTTATATTTATTTATTATTTTTATTTTTGTTTTCACACTTTTTAGTTGAATTGTCCAAATTGCCAATAAAGCATTATTCAGTCATTAATTAAAGTAAGTCAATAGTTTTTATCGTTAATGTGACCTATATTTAAATCCACTTACTTTGTAATAGTTATAAATTTCATTTCTTTACATTTTTTTTGTATGCATAATATTTGGCTTAGTCATCATTTATGTTAAGAAAGTATTGTTATAAAAGAGTGAAATCAATAAAGATAAACATTCGTCTTTTAGTACTACAATCCGCCACCTCTTTTAATTATTAGTCGACGGTTTCCTTCAAGTTCATGTGCTTGTAAGGAACAACCCGAAAGAGAATCTTAAGTGCCAATTCAAGTTTATGTGCTTGAATGGAGTAACACCAGATTCTAATTAGATTAACATTTTTTGGTGACCCCGACGTGATTGTTTCGGTTTATGTATAACGCGTCGTGTATATTAAATTCGAATCCTCGTGTCCGCACATCTTTGCTGATTCTATAATCAACCTCAGATACAACAGATCCTTGCAGATTCAGCACACCACCTCAGACACAACAGATCCTTGCAGATTCAGCACGCCACCTCAGACACAACAGATCCTTGCAGATTCTACACTCAACATCGGATACAACACAAATCCTTGCAGATTCTACACGCAACTTTGGATACATCGCATCCCTCGTGCTAGCCACACGCATTTTGAAGCAAGCAGAAGCGTACCTTATTTCAAAAAGGACGCAAACAGAATCATCGGTAAAATTACCAGACGTGACACAACACGTATCCTGGAATTTATTTAAAAAGGGCAGTTGTTCACCGTTCAAGTGGAGAGGATCCTATAACCCCACAAGTGGTTTCGGAAACTTTTACAAAATATAAATCCATTAAAACCCCACAAGTGTTTTTGAAAAAAAATTTTATCAATGGCGACAGTACAAGAACTCATAGCCCTGCAGGAAGTAAGGGGCAGTAATTTTGATAAATTCGTGGCGACAATTAAAAAGGCTCCCCTTGAAAGAAGAACGGAAGAGTTCTACGTAGGAAAGCGTAATGAGCTAGTGGGGCTCTGGCAGACGTTTGAAAAGGCAGAAAACCAGATCCGCAATGATCCGTCTTTGCCAGAGGACGACCCATACATAGCGGAGAATTTACACAAGAACATTGGAGAAAAGTTTAGTTCAACGATAGACTATATCGAGGCGGAATTAGACAAATTGAAGTCTGCAAAGAGCAGGCCAGGTCCAACGGAAAAGGCCCAAAAAACTAGTTCAGAAGTCCAAACATCGGTCCAGGTAGAGGAACCTGCATCTGCCCAAGTTGAGGGGCTGGCCCGAAGGATAAAAGCTAGAATGGCTGCCCTTATGCGCCATCTGCAGAGCTTGGACAATATCGAAACCGGACAATCAAATCAATTTTATGGAATCAAAGAAGAGACGATCAAAAAGTTGTGGAGTCAAATCACAGATTTGTACGAAGAAATTTGGCAGCAGATTGAGGACCCTTCCAGAATCGGGCTAGATCAAGATAGCTACGATAGCCTAGAAGATACGGTTCAACATAACCTAATTCGGCTGGCGGTCCTGAAAGACAAATGCTCTGACAATGCAACAAACGCACCTCTACTGGGAAGTAACTTGGCAACATACAGCGCACTTCCACTACCGAAGGTAACAATCCCTCAATTCAATTGGGATTGCTTGAAGTGGCGACAGTTCTATGAACTGTTTTTGGAGATGGTTGACAAACAGCCACTCCCCAACGTCCAAAAAATGTGGTATCTCAAAACGAATTTGTAAGCCATCTAGCCTTGACAGAGGAAAACTACAAAACAGCATGGATGTTGCTTCAAGATCGTTACAACAATAAACGAATTCTTGTTTCAACATTGGTAGAGAAGATTATCAACCAGCCAACAGGAATCTCATCTACCGCTTCAATAAAGGCTCTGCATGACACCACGAGGGAATGCATGCTAGCCCTGAAAAATTTGGATATCGACACTTCGTCGTGGGACGCTCTACTGATCCAATTGATCACGAAAAAATTGGATCAGACGCTGTACATACGATTCATGCAATCGTTAACAAAGCCGAAGGAAGTCCCTACCATGAATGAGCTATTTGCATTTTTGGAGCTGCAATTTGAGTCGATGGAATCAATTGGAAAAGTGGCAACTACTCAAAAAGGTTCAAGCAAAACGGTTTCGTCCATAGCATCAGTGGAGGATAACAGCAAATGCAGCCTATGCAAAAACGGCCACCATCCCATCTATCGTTGTAAACAATTTTTGGCAATGAGGGAATCTGAGAGGCTCAAATGGGTGCAACAACATAAAATGTGTACGAACTGCTTTAAATATAAGCACAATACTTTACTACATTTGCCAAGCAAATCGAAGACATCTTCAATAGCTTCGAATCAATCACCAACCACAAGGAATGATGCCGCACCAGTCAACACAGCTGCAATCTCGTCAGCATCAGTCGAAGATCAGAAGAACGTAATTCTAGCTACTGCTAAGGTTATCATCAAGGCTGCAAACGGTATGTCAGGTGAATTTAGAGCGGTACTCGACTCGGGCTCACAAGTGAACCTTGTGACTGAAAGGCTGATAAAAAAAGTTATCACTTAGAACCAGGGATGCCTCATTGGCCATTGAGGGAGTTGGAAAGACTCAAAGGAAGGCTTATCATCGGGTGAATGTGCAGATGTTATATAATAATTCTGAATTTTCAACTGATTTGGAGGCGTTTGTTTTGCCAACAATTATACCAGCGCAACCGAATCACGATCTGGACATCACTAAATGGCAGATCCCACAGAATATTAAATTAGCGGATCCCAACTTTAACACGCAAGGAAAGGTTGATATTCTACTTGGAGCAGAGTTCTACTTTAGCCTAATGCAGCCAGGCACAATAAAACTCAGTGGCAATCAACCCATACTACAAAATACTGCGCTCGGCTGGATTGTTGGCGGCTTAATAGAACAAACCTCAACGGACGTCACACCAGCAGCGTTGACATGTGCAATTTTCGATAGTGAAACGTCACTAGAACAAGCAATCGAAAAACTATGGAAGCTCGAGGAAGTAGAAGCGAGTGAGGAAGTAATGTCTCCGCTAGAGAAGCTGTGTGAATCTCACTACAATCAACATGTTCAGACGGATGAATACGGTCGTTTCATTGTCAGGCTCCCTTTCCGAGAATCTCCAACTGCATTGGGCAAATCACATGCAATGGCGTATAACCGATTTATGAGCCTGGAACGCCGGCTTCTACAGAAGGAAGACATCCGAAGTCAATACATTAAGTTTATGCAAGAATACGAACAATTGGGACACATGCAAACGATTGACGTGGGGACGGTATCAAACAAAAAATATTTTATCCCGCATCATTGTGTTCTCAAACCGGATAGTACCACAACAAAACTAAGGGTCGTATTTGATGCATCCGCAAAAACCTCGTCAAGTTGTTCGTTAAATGATTTGATGTACACTGGGCCAACTGTCCAAAGTGAACTTTTTTCTATATTGCTGCGTTTTCGATTGCCAAAATTTGTCTTCACCACAGACATTGAAAAGATGTATAAGCAAATACTACTACATCCTGATGATCAAAAATATCAACTGATTATATGGAGAGAAGATACGACGCATCCTGTTAGTTATTACAAGCTGAATACTGTCACATATGACACTCGTACAGCGCCTTATCTTGCTACAAAATGTTTGCAGAAAATTGCAGACGACAACATGGATCGTTATCCACTTGGATCAAAGATGCTCAAGGAAAACTTTTATATGGATGATGGGCTCAGTGGTGCCGACAGCTTAAGTACAGCCCTTGAAACTCAAAAGGAATTGATAGCTATTTTGAAGCAACATGGTTTCAATTTAAGAAAATGGTCTTCGAATTTTCTTAGATTGCTGAAAGATATACCACATAGCGACCGAGAAGTCAACTTAGATTTGGATGAAAATATAAACAAAACAATAAAAACATTTGGGGTTATATTGGATGCCTCAAGCAGACCAATTTTGCGTGAAGACAAATATCGACCATCATCAATATCAAAGCGCTCAGTTACGTCTGAACTTGCAAAACTGTTCGACCCTCTTGGTCTACTGGCTCCGGTTGTTGTGAAATCAAAGATATTTATTCAACAGCTGTGGCAGTTTACATTAGATTGGGATGAACCATTACCAAACCAAACTTTGTGCTACTTGGAAAACATTTCGATGTGAATTGGAAGGTCTCAACAACTTCAAATTCAAATTCGTTTACAAATTCAGTGCCTCTGTCAGATTCTAGAGTCTTGAATATTCCATACTTCAATATTAAATGTTCATTCAAATTTCTTGCTATTGTTTTGGCTTCTTTTCTTTCCATTGGTACTGCAATTATGTATTTCGTTAATTCGCATTGCATAGTCAATATATATCTATAATTATCTGAGGGTCTTAAGGGTCCTACCGTGTCAATTACTACTGTATTACTATTTACCGGTGTATCAGTTTTCATTAATGGTTCTTTGGTATGTTTTATTTGTTTATTTCTCTGGCACAAATTACATGTAGATACGTATTTCTTTACCATCTTGCACATATTCTTCCAAATATATTTTTGTTTAAGTTTTAATAATGTTTTTCTTACTCCAAAATTACCTCCGCATGGTGTATCATGATATAATTTTATCAATTCATATTTTTCTTTTTCATTAAATGTTTTTCGAGGATTTTCATATAAAAGAGTTCTGACGTCACTGTTTTTCAAATATTTATTCATTTTTTCTTTAAATTTCCCATGGGTTATTAGTTCAAATATATCGTCACTTTTACTAAGTGCGATATTCTTAATACTCAATCTGCTTAACTCAGATGATAGCTTCTCCAAAATATTATCTAGATAATAAGGATTATCACTACATCTTATGGCCAATTCGTTCACAGAAGTGAATTCTTTTGTCGACACATCAATTATAAATTTTAATTTTTTAGCTAGCTTTATATCTTTAATGGATGTACATTCCACTACTTTGAGTTGATCAGGCTCATCGGGATATGTCATCTCATTATCTTTATCCATATTGCGCAATTTATTTTTCATTCCTCGTGTTATCACCAGCGATTTCTTAACTTTTTCGTCAATATTCTGAGGTATCATTGTTTTTAATATATTGGAGTCTATTTTTATACGTGAAAGTGCATCAGCATTAGTATTATTAATTCCTTTCTTATACACAATTTCAAAATCATAATCGGATAGTTCTAATCTAATTCCCGTCAATTTGGAAATTGGGTTCTTATGAGAAAACAATGAGACAAGTGGACGATGATCCGTAACCACTATAAATTTCCTATCGTAAAGATAAGGATGGAAAAATTGAATTCCCCAATGTATACCCAATAATTCCTTTTCAATAACTGGCTTATTCCTCTCATGTTTATTCAAAGAACGGCTAGCATAAGATATTGGTCTATCATTCCCTATCTCTCCTTGCGACAGTATTGCACCTAGAGCAAAATCAGAAGCATCTGTAGTTAGTATAAAAGGTTTATCAAAATCTGGATACTGTAAAATTGGTGGTGTTATCAACTTATTTTTAAGTGTCTCAAATGGCTTTTGGCATTGTTCTGTCCCTTCTTCTTAGATAATGAGTTCAAACATGTAGTTATTTCGGCAAAATTTTTAATGAATCGTCTATAGTAATTACAAAATGCTACGAATCTTCTTACATCATCTGCGTTCTTTGGAACCGGATATCTTGTTATCGCATCGTATTTTGAAGGATCTGGTTTAATTCCATTAGGATTTATCAAATGACCTAAATAAACTACCTCTGGTTTCAAGAAACAACATTTATTAGGGTTGGTTTCAAATTGTACCTATTCAGTCTGTCTAGTACCTTAATGAGATTCTCATCGTGGTGTTTGAAACTACATCCAAAAACTATTATGTCATCCACATAAAGAAATGCTTCAGACTCCAAACCAGATAAAGCTATTGTCAACATACGTTGAAAACTTTTAGATGATATTTTAAGACCAAAAGGTAACCTTATATACTGATAATGCCCATTACATGTCGAAAATGCTGTCTTGACTTAGGATCAAGTTCAATCTGATGAAAAGAACTATTCATATCTAACGTCGAAAAATATTTCGCTCTACCCAATCTATCCAAAATATCGTCCAAACGTGTCAATGGAAACTTGTCATTAACAATCTTATCATTAAGTTTCCTAAAATCTACAACTAATCTCCATTTCTTCAAATCCGTCTGCCCTTTCTTTGGAACTAAAAGCAATGGTGCATTATAAGGACTAACTGATGGCTCGATCACTTTACTTTTCTTGTACTTGAGCATTTATTTCTTCCTTATGCGCTTGTGGTAATCTATAATTTTTTTATAAATTGTTTGTCGTTAAATCCTCATCTTCAAGATGGAATGTCGACTGATATTTCCTTAATATAGCTACAATTTCTTTCCTATGACCTTCATTTAAGTCATCTAAATTAATTTTGCTTATTAACCTCTCAAAACGTTCATCCGTATAACTACTGTGTGAGTAAGAATGGTTAACTGTAAGTATATCATAATTGCTTAAAGGAACTGTTTCTAATTTCATATGATCTATCGTCATGTCTTGGTCAGTAACGTTCAGTAATTTGATATGCTTATTTCCATTTTTCGGAATTATAGAATTAGCCAAAAACACACCTTTCGTAATTTCCCGATTTAATACTACCGCATCTTCTACCAAATTGATGGTAAAAGGTAGAATGATTTCACTCCTCTTCGGCACAACAACCTGATTAATTTTGAAAGAACTATCATATATAGGAATTGTGATGCTTTCACCATTTAAATTAAATGTTAGGATATACATATCATAATCAACATTACACTTATATTTCAATAAAAAATCTCTGCCTAAAATTCCATCTGTACTAAGTGGAATATCATTTGATACTAGCTGAACACTATGTTCAATAACCATACCATTTATATCTATTCTAACGTTAGTTGACCCAAAAGATTTAATTATTTCCCTCGAAATGCCTGTTAAATTACAATAATCATCTGGAATTTCCTCATAACGGTATAAAAATTTCTGCTTACACAAAGAAATATCGGCACCCGTATCAATTAAAAATGAAAGTGGATAGTCTACATATACTATGTTTAATCTTACATAATTCTTGAGGTTAGATGATATACTGTAAATGCTTTTGTCTTTTATTGTGTGCTCTCCGAAGACGAAGGTCTTGGGGTCTCCGGAACTTGAAAGTTTCCCTGATCTTGTACCTGGTTAACATTATAATCCCTACTATTGTAGTTATTGTTGCTTCTGTTATTGTTACCATTATGGTTATTATTGTTCCAGTTGTTATTGTTTTTCCTATTTCCATTATTATTCCTATTATAATTATTGTTATTATTATTGCTGTTATTACGTCCTTTCCTGTTATTATTTTTGTTGTTTTTATTACCTTTATTTCGGTTGTAGCCATTATTATTATTACTGTCATTGTTACCGTTATTGTTGTTATATCGTTTGTTATTATTACCGTTATTGTAATATTTCTTTTTACCATGTTTATTATCCCTATAAGATTGTGCATTATGGTACATTACGTCTTTCTGTTTTGTACGAGATACGTATCTTTCCGCAATTCGTAACGCATCGGCAAATGTCAATACACGACTAGCCTCAATGGTTGAAACAATTTGCTGATCCTGAAGCCCATTCACGAATGTATTGAATGCTGTCAGGTTGTTAGTAGCTATGATTGCATCCCTACATTGCTCACCCAAATCAGAAATCTGAATCTCGTTGAGCTCAGAAACAAGACTTTCTATTTTATTAGCGAAACCTTGCAAGTTGTTATTTCTTTGAGTTAAACCAGTCAACTCGTTCAAAACAGCATTGGCTTATAGGCCGTCTTCAAAGCAGATAATAACTCAGTGATATTCTTAGGTATTCCTTTCTGTTTAATCCTATTCTGGACCCGACTATCTAATCTTGAGCAAAAAACATACTTAAAAAAGAATTCCTTCTTTTCATCAGGAATTGTTTCGTATGCTAACTCTAGATTAGCAGTGAAACTTTCCAAATCCTCTTTTTTACCTGTAAAAACCGGTACTAAAGCAACAATAGTCTTCAGATCATTAGTCGCCATCTTGTTTTCTCGTTTTACCGTATCCTTCTCTCTAACCTGCTGAGCTAACTCTGATTGTTCCAACAACAAACTTAAAACTTCTGCTTTTAACTCACTAAATCTTGTCCTATATTTAACTGAATCTTCGTATTTTTCTTTTTCTACTAATTCATTAAAGTCAGTCTGTAGATTCGCCAACTCTGCTTTTTTCTTATCTATTGTTTCCTTCGTGTATGGTTTGCCTAACGACTTTTTCGCATTCGATACTAATATACCTAAAGACTGTAAAACCTTATCCACGGTACCAATTACAATTACAATTTCTCAAAAAGACATCATTATTTAAATTCTATTTTATTGCAACGCACTCATTCTTGCTTGTTGCTTCCTAATTTGTTTTTTCACGTATTTTTTTAGGTATCTAATTATAACTACTAGTGTTATTATGATACAGACTAAGACTAACACCTCGACGCTCACGCTGACTGCTGTTGGAGCATTTGCGGTTGCCTGGATCACCTCGCTAATTTTTGTTTGGGTACTTCCCATAATTCCGGATCTTTTTCTTTATAGACAATATATCTTTTCTTTTAATATTTTAAATCTCTTTCAATATTTTTAGACAATTGTTTTTTTTTATAATTCTTAATAGTATATTTCTCTATTACATATCTCTCAAAAAAATTGTATCTTATAAAGAAACAAGAAATTTGTGACCACGAGCGGCAAGCGCTTACTGGTCCTAACGTCTGCAGATTGATGCAGCGTTTTATTTTACTCTATTGTCGAGATAATTCCTTATAAGGAATTCTATCTCGTCTATTCTCAACCATAATTTAGAGGCACGATCCCAAGGCGGTGGGGGATCCGAATTAATTTCTCGTAGAAGAAGGGCTTTCTCCTTCTTTAAGCGCCATGTATAGCCTCCTCTGTTGCGGGGCGGTCTCACTATAGGAATCCTCGTGTGTTGGTCCTCTTCTTGAGTCCTCCTTTGATTCCTTCTCCTATATTCTTCTATCGAGAGTGGTTGTGGGCCTGCCATCTGGTCAGTGCTTGTGGGCTTTTTCTTCCTTGATCCACGATCCCGGCTTGGATCGGACTACCTGGACAGTATGGCAGTACCTTCTCAAAAAAATTTTTTTTCAAGGACGTCTGCGGCTTGACTCAGTTTGTCCTTCTTCTGCGGATTATACGCAGGAACTCTTGCCGATTACAGAGCAAGATTTGGCAGGATCGCCATGTAAAGTAAAAAGAAGACCTTGAGGATTTATTTTTACTTTGCTGATTGGAGCAAAGTGTCGGTTCAGATCTAGTTCTAAAACAAGTCTGCCTTCTTTATTTTTTCCTCTGATATTTATAGAAAATTCTTAAATCAAACATTGAGTTCTTAATCTCTAATATTCACAAAAATACTCGATATTGAACAACTCCCAACCAATAGGAAAAGAGTTCAATATCGTTACAATTACATATGTATGTGTATATGTAATATTCCACATATGTTGTCATACATTTGAGTCTTTCACTCATATTCATATTTTAGAACTTTACTCAATGAATGTACTATTGGGATATTCTTCAATCCCATTGGCCAACTGACTCATTACAACATTCTTGAATTCCAATTGGAACTCTAAACCATTGTCCTACATATGAGTGAGTAATGAAATCGCTCTGGCGCTGAGAAACAAAAAGAAAAACAAAGCAATGAACTCGTTGTGGCGCTTGATCAGCATAACAAAACAAAATATCGAACATCTAAATGTATGGCAACATAATGTGTTGGTGACACACTACAATATGACAGAACCGATGGCAAATATTCTATAAGACTTCACAACTACAACTTTAGAAATTTGGTGTATTTAAACAAATATTAAATAACATACATTTTTGAAAGATAAAAAATAAAAAATAAGTTCCATGGATATTCTGTTAGCATGGACAAAGAGATAAATATGCTAAAACACGGTATGTTTTATACATGTCATGCATAGCAACTCAATTTTCACTATTTTTTCGTTATTTATATAGCGAACAAACAAAACAACTGTTGTGCAGGAGCGAGAATAGAATGAGTTATATTCCTTATATAATATGTCTCGAGAAAAACGCTTTCCAAGTTGGCGATTGAAATTTGGCTTCCCAACTTAAAAATAGTATTACACAAAAAATAAAACAACTGTTTGGACCATTGTAGCCAGATATCAGTGCTAAATTTCTGTGCAAGGTATAATGAGTGGTTTTATCTAATGCTGAGATAAGCTCAGTCGTCTCAACTGAAAGACCTACAAACCTTAAGTGATAACACGAGTTTTCTTTTTAAAGTTCAATTCTTTATTCGACTCTCGGGTGTTAGTAAAATGAATAGTAGTTTTAGTGGAAATTCAGATATTTTGACTTAGTTCGGGGATTAATGCCGGTTCGGTTACGATAAACCGGATTTGGACCAGAAGCGTGTTACAAGCAAGTTGAACGGCGAGCGAGTAGCGTTGACGAGGCGAAGCGGTGAGCTGGATGCGGGCGAGTAGCGGACTACGAGCGTTGAACGGTCATCGAGAGTCTTAAACTCATGACGCCGCACGTAATGACGATATTCCGGACGTAGACTATCATAAATCCCGTCTAGATGGAAATTCAGATATTTTGACTTAGTTCGGGGATAATATGCCGGTTGGTTACGATAAACAGGGATCGGACCAGAAGCGGGTTACAAGCGAGGATTGTGCCGGGTGCGGGTGAGTGGTGAGCAGGTAGCTGGCTACAAGCGTTGACGCGGCAAAGCGGGTGCGAGCGAGTAGCGGGCTACGAGCGTGATACGGCGGTCGGTAACTGGCTACAATCGTTGACGGGGCGAGGCGGTGAGCTGGATATGAGCGAGTAGCGGCCTGCGAGCGTTGAACGGCAAGCGGGTAGCTGGCTACAAGCGTTGACGAGGCGAAGCGGTGAGCTGTATGCGAGCGAGTAGCGGGCTACGAGCGTTGGACGGCGAGCAGGTAGCTGGATACAAGCTTTGACGGGGCGAAGCGGTGAGCTGGATGCGAGCGAGTAGCGGGCTACGATCGTTGTACGGCGAGCGGGTGGTTGGCTACAAGCGTTGACGGGGCGAAGCGGTGAACTGGATGCGAGCGAGTAGCGGACTACGGGCGTCGAATGGCGAGCGTGTAGCTGACTACAAGTGTGGTTGAGCTGGCAAAGAGCGGTTGAGCTGGCAAAGAACGGTTGAGCTGGCAAAGACGGGTGAGCTGACAAAGAGCGGCTGAGCTGGCAAAGAGTGGTTGAGCTGGCAAAGAGCGGTTGAGTTGGCAATGAGCGGGTGAGCGGCAAAGATCGGGCGAGGTGGCAAAGAGCACGTAGCCGACTACGATTAGGTCAAGTACACTCGTTACTTACAGATTGCTACGACTGCGATCAAGCCACATATGGTTCGTGGTAGATAGAGAAAACAGCGTTCAAATATTTTTATTTATATAAAAATTTATGAACAAAAGCAAGTGCCGGTTGTGGCTATTTCAAAACTTGAAAAATTCTCGAGTGAAAAATATTAAAAATATTTGATTAATAAGAATTTCAAAAAGTAAATGGTATCTTGATTTAAACAAATTTCTCCACAAGAGGTGTATCACTACACTACCCCCTTCTAGCGAAAAGCGATCCTTTTTGAAGCAGACTTATTGATTTCTTTCAGTGTGTAATTTTTTCCATGTCGTTTATGTCATAATTCTCCAAGTATGCTGGTTTAAGACGATCTATCGAAATGGTGTCTTCTTTGTTGTTAAGTAACACTTTGAAGTATTTCTCATTTCTCTCTAAAACTTTGAAAAGTCCAGTATATTTATAAGACAATGATGGATTAATTCCGTCTTTTCTGATCCATATATAGTTTGATTTCAACAAATCATTGCTAACAAATGGCTTGTGAAGGCTATGATTGGAACCTTCTTGGGGTTGAAAAGCTTGAATAGTATGTCTTAAACGATTTAGAAATTCGCTGTCGGTTTCTGTTTTATTATTATCGCTGAAAGATTCTCCAGGAAGATGTAAATTTTCACCGTATAATATTTCTGCAGATGATGCTTTAAGGTCTTCTTTGTATGAAGCACGAATTCCAAGTAGTACCGACGGTAGTATTTTTGTCCACTGAATATTATCATGACATACCAATGCAGCTTTCAATGTGCGATGAAGACGTTCTATCATGCCATTGGCTTGCGGATGTTATGATGTAGTATGTTGGCATTTTGCTCCGATAAACTTGCAAAACTCGTGAAACTTTTTTTTATTTGGACATCCATATCTTGTGATCCAGTGATCATAAATAGATCTGCATACGGTATCCGATGTTATGTCTTGTAGTGGTATTGCTTCCGGCCATCTTGAGAATCGGTCAATAACTGTAAGGATATAGTTGTATCCTTCGGATGGTGGCAATGCACAGTGGTCCCACTTGTATGGAAAAGAGTGCCAAAAATAGTTCTAATACAGCTACCGCCTCCAAATTTTAAACATAGGTTTACAACAAGCCAAAAAGATAGAAAACCATTTTTAGTGGATGTAGGTCCACATTTCGGTATAGCTCCCATAGAAAGTTACCGCCCGATTTGTGGTATTTTGACGATTTTGGCCAAATTAACCAACCGATTTGGATGTTAGTTTGCATTTTGGGTTCTGAGTGAATAAACTACAACCCTGCAAAAAATATTCAATGTAGGTCCACGTTTAGGTATAGCCGCCATATAAATGTACCCTCAGATTTTCGGTATTTTGACAATTTTAGCGAAATTTTCCAACTAATTTGGCTGTAATTTGGCATTTTGAGTTATGAGTGAACCGAATACCTCTATGCAAAAAATGGTCAATATCGGTCTACGTTTAGGTATAGCCCCCATATAAACGTACCTCCCGATGTTCGGAATTTTGACGATTTTACCCACATTTTCCAACCGATTTCGCTGTAATTTAGCATTTTGAGTTCTGAGTGAACAAAATACCTCCTTGCCAAAAATGTTCAGTATAGGTCCAAGTTTAAGAATAGTTCCCATATAAACTTACCTCCCGATTTTCGGAATTTTGACGATTTTACGGGCGTGGTATAAGAGGTTGAACATAGCGGGTGGCAGATGGGGGCAGCTGGACTTTTTTTAGTCGTAAACTAGAGACTTTTCCCTGCATTCTAAAAAAAATTCGAAACTCACAAATGCTCACAACATTAGTAAAACTCAACCGAAATTAATAGTAATTATATTAAAAATAGCAGAAAAAGTCATTTATTAAGAATTTATTTTTAATGAAGTTAGAAAACGAATTATGAATTTGTTTTTTCGTAAAAATATTGCCAATGCCATCGCCTATAAGTTTCATTTTGAAAATTGCACATATACCTCTCCAATTTTTTATAATTTTACTCATAACCTACGAATGCTTTGCGCATGTGTTTTTCGTTCTTAAGGGCTCACATACAAATCACAACTTCTTCAACTTAACTTGGCATATAACCGCTGTTAATTTACAAAAAAAAAGGCTGGATATTAAAAATTTGATATGTTTAGAGAATATTAATTTCAATCGCAATAAAATTTGTCGCCATCACTTTTTCGATTTTTGTCCACGGGCGGAACCACTGTGCAATGGTCCGAATATATCTACATGTAATACCGCAATACGATTTGAAACGATATTGAAGTTTCCATGTTGTGATTTTGTATGCCTCGTTATTTTTGATTTTTGACACATCTGACAAAATTTTGTCCATTTGTTGCAATCCTTGTCCATGCTAGGCCAGGAAGAATGATTTGCTGCAGTTTAAGATCAGTGGATAGAAGTATTTTAAGTTCTTCATCTGACTTCCGAGCTTCGGCTAACTTGGCATAGTCTATTGAATGTATATTACATATCTACTCTAGATAATGCGTCTGCTATTGTGTTGTCAACACCAGAAATGTGAACAATTTTGGTAGTGAATTGACCAATAAAGTCCAAATGTCTATATTGCCTTGGTGATGATTTGTTGGGATTTTGGTTGAATGCATAAGTGAGTGGTTTATGGTCGGTATATATAGTGAAATCTCGACCTTCAAGCATATATCGAAAGTGTTTCACTGCCAAATGTGCCGCCAGTAGTTCGCGATCATATGCGCTGTATTTTTGTTCCGTTGGGCTTAATTTTTTAGAATAAAATGCAAGTGGTTGCCATTTCCCAGACACTTTTTGTTCGACAACCGCACCAATCGCATAATCAGATGCATCTACTTTTAGAGCGAGCTCTGTGTTTTCAACAGGGTGTGCCAACATAGTTGCATTTGCGATAAGTTCCTTGCACTTCTCAAAGGCTTCTTCGGCTTCGTTGGTCCAAAAAATTTTACGTTTATCCCTCTTCTTTGCACCTTTCATGTAGGCATTAAGTGGAACCTGATAATGTGCTGCATTTGGAATGAAACGTCTATAAAAATTCTGCATGCAAATAAACCTTCTTAAATCCATTATAGTTTCTGGATTTTTGTAGTCCAAAATTGCTAGAACTTACTCACTTGTAGGAGTATTGCCGAAATCATTGATGTGAAATCCCAGAAAGTCAATTTCGGAAGCACCAAATTCACACTTAGCGGGGTTGATTACAATGCCATATTCACGAAAACGGTTAAAGACAATCTTCAGATGTTCCTCTGTGTGTGATGCTATCAAAACATCATCAATGTACACAAATACGAAATCTAAACCTCGAAGAACTTCATCCATGAGACGCTGGAAGCTTTGCGCAGAATTACGAAGTCCAAATGGCATTCGGAGAAATTCGAAAGCCCAAATGGGGTAATTATTGCCGTTTTGCACACGTCATCAGTGTGTACAGAAATTTGATGGGTGTACAGAAATCAAGTTTCGTGTAAATCTTACATCCGTGAAGTGCTGCAGAATAATTAGTTATAAAAGGAATGGGATATCTGTCGGTAATTGTAATTTTGTTTAAAAATCTATAATCCCCGCATGGCCTAAACTCACCATTCTTCTTTGAAACCGTATGCAACGAATTCGACCATTGGCTTTTTGAAGGTCGTACTTATTGCTTTCAAGCATAAACTGGAATTCTTTTTTGCTATATTGTTTGTCTAGTAGTCTAGCTTTAGCATAAACTGGTGGTCCAACAGTTTCTATATGGTGGAATACTCCGTGCTTCTTTGCACCCAGGGACATTGAAACGTTATGTATCTCTGGAAATTTCTCCAAGAGTTTATGATATTGCGACTGACATTTAGATAAAGTAGAAATTCCGTGTGATTTTTCTGATGTTAAACGTGCATTAGAATATAGAAGTGTTGTTCCATCTACCAATCTTTTATATTTCAAATCAGGCAATAAGTTGAAGTGGTTCAAAAAATCTGAGCCGATTATACATTTGGTTACGTCTGCTATGACGAATAACCAGGAGAAATTTCTTCTTAAACCGAGAGAAAGATTAAGAACTACAGTGCCATATGTTTTTATGGGTGTACCATTTGCTGCAAAGAGTTGCTTAGATGTTGGAAAATTTGTACTTGCCATTTTTAGGGTCCTTGGAATTACGGAGACGTCGCCTCCAGTGTCAATTAAAAACGTTTTCTTTGATAAAGGATCGGTAATAAAAAGACGGCCAGAATTGGAAATGCTGGAAACATCGGTGGCCGCACTGCCCGATGCCAACATTAGTTTTTTGGGTATGAACATGGTTCTGCACATTTATTTGCTTTATTATCAAACCTGTTGTGATACCAGCAATATTTGGAATTTTTCTGCCTTTTGGGGCTCTTGCTTCGATAACGATGACCACTCATATTTTGAAAATTATTTTCCAAAGCTTCAATTCATGATGTTATTGAATTGCCTTTATCAGAATTTATACTTCCAATCGTTGTTGGTTGTACCATGTCCATGATTTTATCGGCTTGAGCAGCCAATTTGTTTACATCTTGTTGTTCACTGATGGCAAGAATTGCGCGAACGTTTTCTGGTAATTGTTCGAGAAAAATTGATCTAATCACCTTATCGCCGACTTGTCCCTGGCCTAAATTTTGTATTGTTCGCAAAAAATAACTTGGCTTCTGGTCTCCCGGAACTTGGCCGCTTAAAAGTCGCTTCAATTTGCGTTCATCCGATTCTCAAAACAACGAAATAATTATTGCTTTAAGTTCCTCGTATTTATTGTCTGATGGAGCACTTTCCAATAAATCGCTTACCAAATCGAGGGTTCCAGGATCAATATTCGCCACAAGATAACGGAACTTGGATTCATCCGATGTGATGCGTTGAAGGTTAAAAATTGTTTCAACTTGAAATAACCAAACCTTTGGATTCTTTTGCCAAAATAGAGGAAATTTTATATTCGCTGCTGAAGCTGCATCTATTTGAGAACGTGAATTTGATCCATCCATAACATTTTGTGCATTTCCAATGGCTTGTTGCGGTGGGGGCATTGTTGGATCTGCTGAATCTCCTGCTCCTCTGTTTGGAGAACGAATAACAGACATTTGATATGGATCACGTCGTGGTCACCAATTTATGGTTCGTGGTAGATAGATAAAACAGCGTTCAACTATTTTTATTTATATAAAAATTTATTAACAAAGGCAAATGCCGGTTGTGGCTATATCAAAACTTAAAAAATTCTCGAATGAAACATATTAAAAATATTTGATTAATAAGAATTTCAAAAAGTAAAAGGTATCTTGATTTAAACAAATTTCTCCACAAGAGGTGTGTCACTACACCACACATCACTTCACTTGTACTAACTCTGGTTCTCGACAAACTCAATGGTGAAACTATGAACATCTTATATACATATATGCGTTTGCAATGTAAATGCGAAGCACTTGTGACGTGAGGTTTTCAAGAAATGCACCAGAATCAATGTTTACATAGTAGCTGCAGTGTGAATTGTGGAGCGAAATTGGAGTGCGTTGTCAACAAGAGTGATGTGTGGTGTGCGTGCCAAACGTATGCTGGGGTGGGTGGTGTTGACGAATGGGCAACTGGCTTATGTTTGTTGTTGTTGGCACAAGTTTGGTGTGTTGTGTGTGGTTTCTGTGAGTTTTGTCCAGGTACTGAGGGTAAAACGTGTATTAGGATGGGTAGTGCTAATGGGTATTTTTAAGTGAATTAAGGAAATACTTGATAGGGGAATGTATGTAAAATGGAATAAAACCAGTATTGGTTTTATTTTATTAATTATTATTGATAATAAGGGTTTAGCTGTATGGAATAGAACCAGCATTGGCTTTATTTTATGAATTAACTTATTGTGATAATTTCATTATAATAAAAAAATTAAACGGGCGTGTAGGTAGCTCAAACTTTGTAACGGTCACGTTACAACTCTCCCCTTACTTCGAGAAAAAAAAGATCTGTTCATTACTTCTTTGTTAATATTCATATACTTCTAATGACTATTCATATTCATTCCATGGGTTAGTTTATTTTGGTTGACTGAGTTTCGGCCTATTGGCCCGCACCTATATTATAGGTGAATTTTACCATTCATAGAAGAGCTCATGTCAACAGGTTATTATTTTTTTTTAGTGTGACGTAAAGGATGTCCTACAGCTTGGATATGTATTGGTTTTTGATTTCAGTAAATACATATTTTTTTTATTTATTTATTTTTTTCCAACGTTTATTATTATTTATTTTATACAAAACATTAAGTCTCTGTTGTTTGATTTGTAAAGACGTGCGAAATGGATCCTCCACAAAAACGTTGCAAACTTAACTGAAAAACATACTGATTTGTTAAGTCAAAATTTAAACGTTGAAAGCACCGATTGTTTCAAACCTAGTTGATGAGGTAAACAATCTAAAGTACGAGTTCAAAAAACTATCCAGTAACCTTGAAGAAAAAAGGAAAAAGAATAATGCAAAACCTGCGACTGTTTTTTCTTCGGTAACACATTCTAATAATGTAAACAACCATCAATTCAATGAGACTGGAGTTGGGTCATCTGTTGTACAAAACGTAATGGGTAATGATGATGCATCGTCAATGACGTCATATCCAACGGCTGCGTCTGATCTAAATTCAAACATGTTCGATACAAACAATGTTAATGACTGGAGACAAGTGGGAAGACGTAACCGTCGCAATCGCATGCTCGCGTTTGGGAAAAATGATGCGAAAGAACTTGAAGTTGTTGTAAAAAATAAGTATGTGCATGTGTCTGCCTTCAAACCAACAACAACATGCGAGCAAGTAATAAATTTCATAATGAGTAACGCAAATATTGGTAAAGAACATATTGAGTGAACGAGGTTGGCGAAGAAAGATGTTGATATAAATTCGTTGAAGCACGTAAATTTCAAAGTTGGTGTTGCTCCTGCATTTTTTGATGAAATTGTAAAACCTTCGCTGTGGCCTGTGGTATAAAGGTCAGACCGTTCATTTTTTCCCAGAAAACCTGTGGAGCTACAAAATGCGAACAAACTAAGAGAGATTCCTCTAAATTGAAATTTTATTTCCAAAATGTTTCTGGAATGCGCACTAAAAGTGACCAGCTGTATCAATTCTCTACTTCGTCCGAAATTGACATATTTGTAATTGTCGAAACCTGGCTCAACCAGGACTTTTTTGATGCTGAATTTTTCGATTTGAATTTATATAATGTCTATAGAAAGGACGGAAATTATGAAAGATTAAACCTTACTCATGGAGGTGGTGTGTTGTTTGCAGTAAGAAAGGAGCTGAATTCAAGTATCTGCAATGAAGTAATAATTGATGACTTGTTGGATCAACTGTTTATTGTTATTCAAATGCGGGATTGCGTACTATGTATTTGTGTATCATATGTTCCACCTGGTAGTACTAGTGATTTATATGCTTCTCATGTTAACAACATTCATTTGCTTTATGAGAAAATGGGATCAAACGCTAAACTTTTAATACTTGGTGATTTCAATCTATCAGAACTACTCTGGGTTGAATTTAATAATGACTTTGTTCCATTCAACGTCAATAAAGAAATAGAAATTAACTTAATTGACACATTTTTTGAAATGGGTCTTTTTCAGATCAATCACTGCTTCAGTAAATTAAATAAATTGCTGGACCTAGTTTTTGTACAAGCGGATTTTAAGAGTAAAATTTATAAATGTCTGATCCCATTTTCTCCATCGAGCATTCATAATAATGCCTTAATAGTCGAACTTGAATCATTTAATTTCATCAAACAATCAAGTTGCTCTAGTGTAAAGGAGTATGATTTCAAGCACTGTAATTTTAATTTATTTAATTTGTGATTTATTTTGTATTAAAAAAGCCTTGTGGCCAAAAAAGACTAATACAACATGCTTCGATTATAAAATATATTAACACATTAAGCTTAAAAAGTAAATTTAAGTAAATATAAATCACTACGTACACTTCATATTACTTCTTAGAAGAGAACTACTCTTAGAAATATCTCTTTTTTTTAAAAAAAATTTATGTCATTAAATGCCTTATTTGATAATATTGTCTGGGAAGATTTACTCACAAATAAATGCATTAATTCTTCATATGAAGCTTTTCTCAAAGTTATTTTGGATGTTTGCGACAAACATGTGCCTTTAAAGAAAAAAGTTTCCATTTCTCATCCCTGGTACACTACAGGCTTAAAAAAGTTAAAAAATAAAAGAAACAAACTGCATAAGCGTTATTTAGAAACTGCCTCAAATGAAGTTCTTCTCCAATATAAACTGTGCTCAAAAGAGTTAAATTTTTTAAAAAAAATTTATACAAGCAATACTTGCTCAATATTGAAAACAAAATTAATACTTATCCAAACCATTTTTGGTCCTTCATTCGTTCAAAAAAGCGTTCAACAGACATTCCATCTTCAATGATTTTTAAAAATGAATCATCTGATAAAGCAGAGATTATTGTTAACTTTTTTGCGAACTTTTTCAAATCTAATTTTGAAAACACAAACGCTAGCGGATTCAGCTGTGATTTTTCATATGATTTAAACATGGGTCTAATTCAACTTAGTACATGCGACGTTCTAAATGCAATTAATAAAGTTAAGCATTCTATAAAGACCGATGCAGATGGCTTATGCCCATTTCTTATCAAGAACTGCGCTCATTCGTTGGCCCATCCAATTTTGATGATTTTCAACCAAATGGAGTATTTGCCGATAGGTGGAAGATGGCTTCTATTTGTCCTATTTTTAAATCTGGAAAACGTAATGAGGTTTCCAATTACAGATCAGTTTCCAAACTGTCGACAATTTCTAAAATATTTGAGCATGCTATATTTGATATCCTTTATTTCAACACCAAATCTATAATATTTCCGCAACAGCATGGATTTCGTAAAAATAAGTCAACGGTGTCCAATCTCTCTGTCTTTTCGGACTATTGCTTGTTCGCTATGGAATCGGCTATGCAAGTTGATGTAATATACACTGATTTTTCATAAGCATTTGACAAAATTTCACACACTATATTACTTTCTAAATTGTTCTCATTGGGTATTCACTCAATGTTTCTTAACTGGTTTTTGTCATATCTACAAAACAGAATTTGTGTTGTTCCGATTGATAAATATAGCTCTCCCCCTTATATTCAGACATCTGGGGTTCCTCAGGGAAGCATCCTCGGTCCCCTTCTTTTCGATATTTATATAAATGACGTATCCAATTGCTTTAAATTTGCAAACTTTCTAATGTATGCAGATGACTTGAAAATATTTTCAAAAATAAAATCTTCTGCCGATGTAATTGCACTGCAGAACGACCTTATCAATTTTGATAATTGCTGCCTAAGTAACAACTAAAAGTCATTTTAAATAAATGTTCCCAAGTAACTTACTCTCGATTGAGGACTCCTTTACTTACCACATATATGCTTTTGTAATTCCTCTTTGAACAAAGTGAATGAAGCAATGGATTTGGGCATTCTGTTTGATTCAAAATTCTCTTTTAAACCTCACTTGGACCAATTAATTCCTAAAGTATACTCCACACTTGCATTTATTAAACGTAATGCTAAAGACTTCACTGATCCATACACATTGAAATCATTGTACTGTGCATTTGTTAGATCCAAACTTGAATATGGATCCCTTATCTGGAGTCCCCACTGCAATATCCATATTGCAAGAATTGAACGAATTCAAAAATCTTTTATCCGTTTTGCATTGCTTCATTTACATCACATGGATGATGTCATTAGAAATAAGACGCAAATTACAATCTACGTTATTTGTTTATGATTTGATAAAAGGTTTTGTAGATTGCCCAGAACTTTTAAGCAAATTCCCGTTTAGTGTACCAGGTAGACTTTCTCTAAGGCACAGAAATATTTTCTATGTTGGATTGCATCAAAGGAACTATATATTAAATGCACCTTTAACTCGGGCCTTAAATTATTTAAATTCTTTGTACAATAATCAGTTGCTTCATTTTAATAATTCTAAAGCCAATAAATAAATAAATAAATAAATAAATAAATAAATAAATAAATAAATAAATAAATAAATAAATAAATAAATAAATAAATAAATAAATAACTAAATAAATAAATAAATAAATAAATAAATAAATAAATAAATAAATAAATAAATAAATAAATAAATAAATAAATAAATAAATAAATAAATAAATAAATAAATAAATAAATAAATAAATAAATAAATAAATAAATAAATAAATAAATAAATAAATAAATAAATAAATAAATAAATAAATAAATAAATAAATAAATAAATAAATAAATAAATAAATAAATAAATAAAACTAAACTATATAGGTATATGGCTGTCCTACAACTTGAGTTTAAACTAAAGTATAAGAATAGAAAATAGGGATCATACAGTTTGTGATAAAATACAAAGGATAAGATGTTGGGCCTAGGATTCTTATGTAGTAAGGGGACGAGGACCGATACACCTCCAGATTGTAGCCGGGCCCGGCCCGACTTCAAGTATGTCGCCTTAACTGGTGGTCGGTTGTCAAACCGCATCACTGACTGATGCCTCTGTCCAGGTGGCCTTTGGATGCGCAATGTGCTTAGCCATTGCGCAATCTCTTGTTCCCGAGTCGAAGCGTTCAGATAGGCCAGGGCTCCATGCTGCGTGTTTCCTGTGGATGGTGGCATTGGTGGTTGGTTAGGTGCCCAATTTCCTTGCTGCGGCATGCCCTGAGCACCACTAAATGCTGGCGGCTGTCCATTAACAACCTGTGTGAATATCCAGCTTTTTCGTCAAGGGATGGCATTCCTCTTAACCCCACCACCCCGGGTTGCTCATAGTGACCTGCTGTTGTTGAGAGCGCGTTGCCGGCGGTGATTCGGGACTATATCTCATCTGGATAACTCGGTCTGAGATGAGCCGGGGCCTGCCATCCGTTGAAGGGTCGTGTTGCACAGACCGCTGGGGAGTTGCGACGGCTGAGGTCGGTGGGTTGCCACAACTGACCCGTCGCTGGTAAGAAGGGGCTGGCGCAGGAGAGCCCGGATTGTCTCTTAGCCGGATTAGCGGTCCGAGATGATATTTGTCCTGGCTTCCATTAGAGGCACGTACGGCTTCGGACACTTGGGTGTAGGAGCTACCTTCCGTGGCTTAGTAGGTATACGTTCCATCCGTGTACACAGCTACCGCTCGAATGAATTTTGTTAAAACATACATACTTACATAGCTTATATTTATTTACTATTTTTATTTTTGTTTTCACACTTTTTAGTTGAATTGTCCAAATTGCCAATAAAGCATTATTCAGTCATTAATTAAAGTAAGTCAATAGTTTTTATCGTTAATGTGACCTATATTTAAATTCACTTACTTTGTAATAGTTATAAATTTCATTTCTTTACATTTTTTTTTGTATGCATAATATTTGGCTTAGTCATCATTTATGTTATAAAAGAGTGAAATCAATAAAGATAAACATTCGTCTTTTAGTACTACAATCCGCCACCTCTTTTAATTATTAGTCGATGGTTTCCTTCAAGTTCATGTGCTTGTAAGGAACAACCCGAAAGAGAATCTTAAGTGCCAATTCAAGTTTATGTGCTTGAATGGAGAACACCAGATTCTAATTAGATTAACATTTTTTGGTGACCCCGACGTGATTGTTTCGGTTTATGTATAACGCGTTGTGTATATTAAATTCGAATCCTCGTGTCCGCACATCTTTGCTGATACTATAATCAACCTCAGATACAACAGATCCTTGCAGATTCAGCACGCCACCTCAGACACAACAGATCCTTGCAGATTCAGCACGCCACCTCAGACACAACAGATCCTTGGAGATTCTACACTCAACCTCGGATACAACACAAATCCTTGCAGATTCTACACGCAACTTTGGATACATCGCACCCTCGTGCTATCCACACGCATTTTGAAGCAAGCAGAAGCGTACCTTATTTCAAAAAGGACGCAAACCGAATCATCGGTAAAATTACCAGACGTGACACAACACGTATCCTGGAATTTATTTAAAAAGGGCAGTTGTTCACCGTTCAAGTGGAGAGGATCCAATAACCCCACAAGTGGTTTCGGAAACTTTTACAAAATATAAATCCATTAAAACCCCACAAGTGTTTTTGAAAAAAAATTTTATCAATGGCGACAGTACAAGAACTCATAGCCCTGCAGGAAG
The DNA here is from genome assembly GCF_047663935.1 of Musca autumnalis. NCBI lineage: Eukaryota > Metazoa > Arthropoda > Insecta > Diptera > Muscidae > Musca > Musca autumnalis. The sequence continues at coordinate 131,831,511 of NW_027411644.1, forward strand.
TAAGGGGCAGTAATTTTGATAAATTCGTGGCGACAATTAAAAAGGCTCCGCTTGAAAGAAGAACGGAAGAGTTCTACGTAGGAAAGCGTAATGAGCTAGTGGGGCTCTGGCAGACGTTTGAAAAGGCAGAAAACCAGATCCGCAATGATCCGTCTTTGCCAGAGGACGACCCATACATAGCGGAGAATTTACACAAGAACATTGGAGAAAAGTTTAGTTCAACGATGGACTATATCGAGGCGGAATTAGACAAATTGAAGTCTGCAAAGAGCAGGCCAGGTCCAACGGAAAAGGCCCAAAAAACTAGTTCAGAAGTCCAAACGTCGGTCCAGGTAGAGGAACCTGCATCTGCCCAAGTTGAGGGGCTCGCCCGAAGGATAAAAGCTAGAATGGCTGCCCTTATGCGCCATCTGCAGAGCTTGGACAATATCGAAACCGGACAATCAAATCAATTTTATGGAATCAAAGAAGAGACGATCAAAAAGTTGTGGAGTCAAATCACAGATTTGTACGACGAAATTTGGCAGCAGATTGAGGACCCTTCCAGAATCGAGCTAGATCAAGATTGCTACGATAGCCTAGAAGATACGGTTCAACATAACCTAATTCGGCTGGCGGTCCTGAAAGAAAAATGCTCTGACAATGCAACAAACGCACCTCTACTGGGAAGTAACTTGGCAACATACAGCGCACTTCCGCTACCGAAGGTAACAATCCCTCAATTCAATGGGGATTGCTTGAAGTGGCGACAGTTCTATGAACTGTATTTGGAGATGGTTGACAAACAGCCACTCCCCAACGTCCAAAAAATGTGGTATCTCAAAACGAATTTGTCGGGCGAGGCTGACAAACTCATAAGCCATCTAGCCTTGACAGAGGAAAACTACAAAACAGAATGGATGTTGCTTCAAGATCGTTACAACAATAAACGAATTCTTGTTTCAACATTGGTAGAGAAGATTATCAACCAGCCAACAGGAATCTCATCTACCGCTTCAATAAAGGCTCTGCATGACACCACGAGGGAATGCATGCTAGCCCTGAAAAATTTGGATATCGACACTTCGTCGTGGGACGCTCTACTGATCCAATTGATCACGAAAAAATTGGATCAGACGCTGTACATACGATTCATGCAATCGTTAACAAAGCCGAAGGAAGTCCCTACCATGAATGAGCTATTTGCATTTTTGGAGCTGCAATTTGAGTCGAGGGAATCAATTGGAAAAGTGGCAACTACTCAAAAAGGTTCAAGCAAAACTGTTTCGTCCATAGCATCAGTGGAGGATAACAGCAAATGCAGCCTATGCAAAAACGGCCACCATCCCATCTATCGTTGTAAACAATTTTTGGCAATGAGGGAATCTGAGAGGCTCAAATGGGTGCAACAACATAAAATGTGTACGAACTGCTTTAAATACGATCATGTATTACTACATTTGCCAAGCAAATCGAAGACATCTTCAATAGCTTCGAATCAATCACCAACCACAAGGAATGATGCCGCACCAGTCAACACAGCTGCAATCTCGTCAGCATCAGTCGAAGATCAGAAGAACGTAATTCTAGCTACTGCTAAGGTTATCATCAAGGCTGCAAACGGTATGTCAGGTGAATTTAGAGCGGTACTCGACTCGGGCTCACAAGTGAACCTTGTGACTGAAAGGCTGAAAAAAAAGTTATCACTTAGAAAGACTCAAAGGAAGGCTTATCATCGGGTGAATGTGCAGATGTTATATAATAATTCTGAATTTTCAACTGATTTGGAGGCGTTTGTTTTGCCAACAATTATACCAGCGCAACCGAATCACATCACTAAATGGCAGATCCCACAGAATATTAAATTAGCGGATCCCAACTTTAACACGCAAGGAAAGGTTGATATTCTAGTTGGAGCAGAGTTCTACTTTAGCCTAATGCAGCCTGGTACAATAAAACTCAGTGGCAATCAACCCATACTACAAAATACTGCGCTCGGCTGGATTGTTGGCGGCTTAATAGAACAAACCTCAACGGACGTCACACCAGCAGCGTTGACATGTGCAATTTTCGATAGTGAAACGTCACTAGAACAAGCAATCGAAAAACTATGGAAGCTCGAGGAAGTAGAAGCGAGTGAGGAAGTAATGTCTCCGCTAGAGAAGCTGTGTGAATCTCACTACAATCAACATGTTCAGACGGATGAATACGGTCGTTTCATTGTCAGGCTCCCTTTCCGAGAATCTCCAACTGCATTGGGCAAATCACATGCAATGGCGTATAACCGATTTATGAGCCTGGAACGCCGGCTTCTACAGAAGGAAGACATCCGAAGTCAATACATTAAGTTTATGCAAGAATACGAACAATTGGGACACATGCAAAAGATTGACGTGGGGACGGTATCAAACAAAAAATATTTTATCCCGCATCATTGTGTTCTCAAACCGGATAGTACCACAACAAAACTAAGGGTCGTATTTGATGCATCCGCAAAAACCTCATCAAGTTGTTCGTTAAATGATGTGAAGTACACTGGGCCAACTGTCCAAAGTGAACTTTTTTCTATATTGCTGCGTTTTCGATTGCCAAAATTTGTCTTCACCACAGACATTGAAAAGATGTATAGGCAAATACTACTACATCCTGATGATCAAAAATATCAACTGATTATATGGAGAGAAGATACGACGCATCCTGTTAGTTATTACAAGCTGAATACTGTCACATATGGCACTCGTACAGCGCCTTATCTTGCTACAAAATTTTTGCAGAAAATTGCAGACGACAACATGGATCGTTATCCACTTGGATCAAAGATGCTCAAGGAAAACTTTTATATGGATGATGGGCTCAGTGGTGCCGACAGCTTAAGTACAGCCCTTGAAACTCAAAAGGAATTGATAGCTATTTTGAAGCAACATGGTTTCAATTTAAGAAAATGGTCTTCGAATTCTCTTAGATTGCTGAAAGATGAAAATATAAACAAAACAATATAAACATTGGGGTTATATTGGATGCCTCAAGCAGACCAATTTTGCGTGAAGACAAATATCGACCATCATCAATCAATATCAAAGCGCTCAATTACGTCTGAACTTGCAAAACTGTTCGACCCTCTTGGTCTACTGGCTCCGGTTGTTGTGAAATCAAAGATATTTATTCAACAGCTGTGGCAGTTTACATTAGATTGGGATGAACCATTACCAAACCAAACTTTGTGCTACTTGGAAAACATTTCGATGTGAATTGGAAGGTCTCATCAACTTCAAAATACCTCGACATGTATTTTGTGGGGAAATTCCGATAAAAACACAATTACATGTGTTTGAGGATGCATCTGAAAGAGCTTTTGGCGCAGCTGTATACTTCCGATTTCTTACGAATGATGGGCGCGTAACGGTGCGTCTTATCTGTGCTAAATCCAGGGTGGCTCCTTTGAAGCAACAAACATTGCCTCGACTGGAACTATGTGCCGCAGTAGTAGCAGCTCAGCTAGCTAACAGAGTAAAGGTTGATTTAAGGCTTCAAGACCATCCTATGTTTCTTTGGACCGATTCGGAAATGTACCGGCCTGGATAAAATCACAGTCAACGTTTGTTGCTAATAGGGTATCGATTATTCAAACATTAACATTACCAGAACAATGGAAACACGTACCATCGAAAGAAAATCCAGCCGACATTCTATCGCGTGGACTTCAACCATCAGATCTGGCTAAATGGCGATTATGGTTCCATGGACCAGTTTTTCTTAATGGAAAAGAGGAGCTATGGCCGGCAAAACTTTGTTCTCGAAATGCTATTACTAATAACATGGAGTTAAAGGGAGCAGCTACTACAGGAATAGTACCTGCTGACATCAATTTCATTTATGGAATCGAACACAAAAATTCCTTCAGGAAATTGCAAAGAACCGTGGCGTACGTGCTTAGATTTACAAGAAACTCTGGGATACCAAGGACGGAACTGCCTGAAAATATAGCACTTAATCCCAAAGAGTTGGATCAATCCCTCCGCTTAATTACTCACGCTATACAATCTACCGAGTTCGCAGTCGAAATACAAGTTGAAGGCTGAAAAGCAACCGAGCAAGCATAGTTCTTTATGCAGTCTATCACTGTTTTTGGATGATGAAGGTATCATTCGCGTCGGAGGAAAATTGGAACATTCCATGCTACAACCAGATGCAAAACATCCGATAATATTACCATATAACGATTCTTTGGTGAAATTGCTCTTCAAGATGACTCATGAAGAGAATAAGCACTGTGGGCCCCAAGCGCTGTTAAACACAATAAGGCAGCGATTTTGGCCAATCAAAGGCAAAATATCAGCAAGATCAACTGTTCAAAAATGCGAACGATGTACTAGAGCGCGACCGCAGCTTTATCAACAAGTAATGGGTAATCTGCCAGCAACGAGGATAGTTCCTGCTCGACCGTTCATAAACACTGGAGTAGACTATTGTGGACCATTTTGGGTTCATTACAAGGTGAGGGGCAAACGGCCAACCAAGGCCTACGTAGCTTTATTCTGCTGCTTTGCAACAAAAGCGGTTCATTTAGAACTGGTATCCGATTTGTCCACTGAAGCACGACGTGGGCACTGCCAGAACATATATTGTGACAATGCTACAAACTTTGTCGGAGCCAAAAATAGTTTAGCGGAATTATCTGAAAGCATATATGCTACTAAAGCGAAAGAAGAAATAATATCAGCTTCCAGTGCTAAGGGCATACAATTTCATTTTATTCCACCGAGATCTCCTCATTTCGGTGGTTTGTGGGATGCTGCAGTAAAGTCTGCAAAACGTCTCTTAGTACGCAGTGTTTCAACAGAAACACTAACATGTGAGGAACTAGAGACAATTATAGTAGAAATCGAAGCTATTTTAAATTCCCGCCCTCTCACGCCACTATCAAACGACCCAGATAGCATTGAAGCATTGACACCGGGACATTTTCTAATAGGAAAAGCTCTAACTTCACAAGTAGACAGCAGAGCAGATACTGTAAAGACCTCCAGTACGTCACATTGGAAATTGATTTCTCATATCAAGCAGCAGTTCTGGAAAAGGTGGTCAGAAGAATGCCTACAGGAACTTCAACAGCGAAACAAATGGAGGAAAAAGATGGACAATCTTAAAGAAGGAGATATGGTCATTATCAAGGAAGACAATATACCCCAAATGAAGTGGCCATTAGGAGGAATTCTTAAGGTGTTTACCGGTGAGGACGGAGCTGTAAGAGTTTCAGAAGTAAAAACGCAGTCGGGAATATTCAAGCGGGCCATTCAAAGACTGGCTCCCTTATTTCCAGAAGGTCAAGATGAAGTGTCTAATGACAGTCATTCAGCGCAAGATGGTTCAATTTCGGCAACGGGTCACTCCCTAGAAGACGAGGATGAAAGAGATGTCATTCCGGCAAAAAGAGTGAAGATGGCGTATAGCCCGGCAATACTATCAGTATTGTTAGCACTGCTCCTGATCCCTATGGTCCTATGCAACCACCTGCAGGTTTCGCAATTTCAGAACGATCCGGGATTGTATTTTGAAGGATTGGGAACAGTGAAACAGAAAACGGCAGAATGGAAAATAGTCGGCAATATTGCGCGTTCTCTTTTTGGCGTTCTTGATGCAGATTACGCTGAAGAAATGTCGAAAACTATCAACAGAGCAAGGAACGAGCAGGATCACATGACAATATTACTTAAAAATCAAACGTCGATAATTGACACAACCATTAATATCATCAAACAGGATGAGATCAGCAATCAGCGAAAAATCCAAGAGATATCAGAAATGGTTGACAGGATCAAGATTGATGTCGCTAAGGAATCTTCCCAATTAAGCAACTCACAGCTTGTTGGACTCTTGTCAACGTACCTGACATTATCCGCCAAAAACCTTCAGCGAGTAGATTCCGAAATCATCAGTGTGCTTACCGATACACATAATGGCAAAATGAGCCCACTGTTACTGTCTCCTCATCAATTGAAGGAAGAAATTAGCGTTATCAAAGGAAGAAATTAGCGTTGAACTATTCAAGGTAGTACCTGTTCCAACCATAAAAAATGACACTTTAATCGCTATTCAGCCAGAAACATCGTACATGGCTACAGATGCCCACAGAGATGAATATATACTTTTCCAATCAGAGGACATATCAAGATGCCTCAAACCAAAGGATGGGGAATAAAAAAATCAGCAGTCCAAACTCCGGAGGAACGCCGCCGCCAACCCATGCGAGATCAATATCTTTAACAATCATTCAACTACCAATTGCAAACTCGACAGAATTATTGGAACGGCGGTTTGGAGCCAATTGCACCATCAAAATATGTGGATTTTTGCTACTACTGCCGATATTGAATCTTCCATTGTATGCGGAACGGAGACTAGTCTTATCACCATTAAAAATGCCGGTATAATGGAAATTGGTCCCAACTGTGTTATGAAGATCAATTTTGTTAGAATACACGGACATTTTGAAGCCTCCAATAGCCTACGTGCTTCTTATGTGAGATTGAAAGACATCCATTCCATAAGTTCACCACAGGAGGTAGAAAGGGTTTTAACACGCACTAACACTACTTCTTACAAGGTTCATCTAGAAGTATTGGAGAACATCCGAAGACAGCGGAATGAATCAACTCTAAGACATTTGCCACAACTAATTCACTCCAGAAGTCTTCATCATCATGCAGTTAGCTACACTTCATTGTTTTGCTGCGTAGTTATTCTGCTTGGTCTGCTGAGTTGGAAAATCCATTCAAGGTTAAACAAAATGCCTCAATTTACACCTACTCCAGCTGTAAGAACTCACCCATCAACAATAAGTGTCCCAGCTGATTCATCCACTCATACAACCAATTCAGCTACACATACTGCTTGACACTGTCACCGCGGCGGAGAATGTTAAAACATACATACTTACATAGCTTATATTTATTTACTATTTTTATTTTTGTTTTCACACTTTTTAGTTGATTTGTCCAAATTGCCAATAAAGCATTATTCAGTCATTAATTAAAGTAAGTCAATAGTTTTTATCGTTAATGTGACCTATATTTAAATTCACTTACTTTGTAATAGTTATAAATTTCATTTCTTTACATTTTTTTTGTATGCATAATATTTGGCTTAGTCATCATTTATGTTAAGAAAGTATTGTTATAAAAGAGTGAAATCAATAAAGATAAACAGTCGTCTTTTAGTACTACAATCCGCCACCTCTTTTAATTATTAGTCGACGGTTTCCTTCAAGTTCATGTGCTTGTAAGGAACAACCCGAAAGAGAATCTTAAGTGCCAATTCAAGTTTATGTGCTTGAATGGAGTAACACCAGATTCTAATTAGATTAACAAATTTATTTTGGAAAGCGATCGACCATGTATCCTCTTATACAGGGATAACGGTATTCCTGACTCTTTTTTTCACGTTTTGAGAGTGTGTTCTTGGGTGATATGGTTTAATTGGTGAGTGGAATTAGGTATCTCACACTTGTACTCTTCCCTTCTCTATCTCTCCCCTTCACTCGGTTGTTTGATTTACCGTGTATGGTTGTGGTCGAATTGAGTGGGATTTGTGTGCGTGTTTGGTGATCGAGGTTAAAACGGGTTGTGGTGTTGGTTAGTAGCGGTTATGTAAGTAATGCTCTTTCACTCGTAAGGCATGTATAGAGTATCGTTGTTGGCTGCTTAGGGGAAGTTTGTGAATTTCGGTTTTCCTGTTTGGTGGGTCGAGTGACAATTCTGCTCATTTATTGTCAACATCTGGGAAATTTCCTTGTTCTATTCGCCGTCTGTATTTGGAGATCTGGTTGGTGAGGAAGTTCTTTTCTATGGTTGTTGTTAGTTTTGATATGGTGTGGCGCACATTGTGCTGCACGTTAATGTTGTGGTTTTTCAGAGTGCGGTGAATTATGGTAAGGTTTTAGATCCTGTATGTTTACTCTTTTGAATTTGCAGTTGTGATCCTTCACTTCGAGGATATTCTGGTGGATAATGGAAGATACTTGGGTGCAAGCTTCTGATTGAATTTATCTGCTGCGGAAGAGATTTGTCTTTCTCTCACCCAAACCTTAATTCCGACCGCCAGTGACCATTTCCTTCGTCGGAGATTGTAGTACCGCTGTTGAGTACGGCTTGCCTGCCCACTGTTCTGCTTTGCATTCTCCCAGAGCTCCCTGTACATTTTGTTGCTTATTTGGGCCGGGGAGTATTTGGAGGATTCGCTGACTGCGGTATTTATCGCGAAAGCAATTTCCGGGAGGCGTTGATCCCATAGCCTGTGGTCGGACCCGGTATTTTGGGAAATCATTGTCTTTACCACTCGGTTTGCGCGTTCGGTGGTATTTTCGTGGGGAGCGTAGACGGCCGTTGTGCGACGTTCGATGTGGTGGGCTTCCAGGAAAGACTTAAGTTCACGGCTCAGCGCTTGACGGCATCCTGGGCTGTGGCGCGTCTGGTGGGTATCAGATCCACCCATCGAGCAAAAGTGGAAACCGTTATTTTTTTAAATATACCGTTTTCGACTGTTGCTCGATCGCTTTCAACATCTTTAGGTTTTATCTATGACTCAATTTTTAATTCACAATAAGAAATAAATCACTCAACACGCTGTCAAACATTCCGCTTTGTCCGTGTTCGTTATTTCGAAATGTGTTAATAAATTCCTGAGGGAGATTTCAAAATACATAGCTTGGCTCCTTATGCTTCCAACTGGTTTAAAATCAACTGAGTAATGTTTGCTATTTTAGGAATCAATCAAATCATTTTTAAAATCTACTTAACCGTAAAATAAAACTGAAATAGTCTACATTTTGAAAATTTTAAACATTTTTTATCATAAAGTTTGACAGAAATTTCAAATATGATAGTTTATTGTAGGTTTTGGAGCACAGCAAACCGGCGCTGCATTACAAATATTAATTTTAAGTCATTAAAATATGAAGAAAACATAACATAATATTTTGGGCGTTATGTCCACTTACAACGCGGACATAACGCCCAAATTTTTTGGTGTTGTATCCATTTTTTTGGGCCTTATGTCCGAAATTAGGGCTGACAAAACACCCAATCTTATTTTGGGGATTAAGTCCGGGGTCATGGCGTACATAACGCCCAAAACTAATTTTGGGCGTTATGTCCTTAGGCGTTAAGTCAGGCCGCCTTTCAGTAGTTCATACTCATCGGTTAGCTCTATCAGGTCATCGAGAGTCTTAAAATCATGACGCCGCACGTAATGACGATATTCCGGACGTAGACCATGATAAATCCGATCTAGGTGGTTTGTATTTCGAAGTTGAGGATGTCGCCGGGAGTTCGTCAGCATCGTCAGTTTATAATCTTTAGCTCTTTCTTGAGGGTGCTGTTTGCGGTTGTAAAAGTTCTGCTCGATCTGGCTTAGGTACCGTTTGGGAGAAAAAATTTTTCCGCCTCTGCCCATAAATCTTCCCACGTTTTGATTTCGGCACGTTTGACCCAGTACCACTTCAGTGCGTTGCCTTCCAGTATGGTGAGCAGAGATGGAAGGAGACGGTCCGGATTGATAGAGTGACATTCCGCCAATTCCTCGTGACGCTGCAGGAAGTCGGTCAGGTCCTGTTCCCCCGTATACTTCAGTGACCACCTGTGGACGAGGTTCATAATGTCTATGCCGGTGGGCATGGCTGGCTTAAGGTGGTTCTGTACTTAAACTTCCATCGTGGTTTCGGTATAGAACTCGGAGGTGGAGGCCCTTACTTCCCTCTCTAGTTCCAGGAGCAGATTCTCGGCAGATGCGCGGGTTCGTTTGTCTCTGATATGTTTACTGAGCTGCTTCCGGAGATATTCTACGGTCAATCCTTCGGTATTTATTCCGGCAGTTTTGCACCTTTTGATTAACTTGTCCTTCCGGAGGAGATATATCCAACTAAGAGACTCAGGTGTTAGGTGGTCCTCTGTTTCCATCTTTCCACTACTACTATTCATGGACCTCGACGAATCTTCGCTGGTGGTGGTTGAATTTTTGCCGCAATTCGTGTCTTCGTCGGGTCCCTGCTCGGGCGCAATATATAACGAGTAGTTTTGTCTACGGCTCAAGGACCCACTAACCTCAAGTGATAACACGAGTTTTCTTTTTATAGTTCAATTCTTAATACGACTCTTGGGTGTTAGTAAAATGAATAGTAGTTTTAGTGGAAATTCAGATATTTTGACTTAGTTCGGGGATAATATGCAGGTTCGGTTACGATGGTGCGACGAGCGGGTAGCTGGCTACAAGCGTTGACGGAGCGAAGCGGTGTTCTGGATATGGCGAGTAGCGGCCTAGGAGCGTTGATCGGCGAGCGGGTAGCTGGCTACAAGCGTTTACGAGGCGAAGCGGTGAGCTAGATGCGGGATACAAGCGCAGGACGGCGAGCGGGTAGCTGGCTACAAGCGTTGACGGGGCGAAGCGGTGAGTTGGATGCGAGCGAGTAGCGGGCTACAATCGTTGTACGGCGAGCAGGTGGCTGGCTACAAGCGTTGACGGGGCGAAGCTGTGAGCTGTATGTGGGCGAGTAGCGGGCTACGAGCGTTGAACGGCGAGCGTGTAGCTGGCACAGAGCGATTGAGCTGGCAAAGAGCGGTTGAGCTAGCAACGAGCGGGTGAGCTGGAAAAGAGCGGGGTGCTGGCAAAGAGCAGGTAGCCGGCTACGATTAGGTCAAGTACACTCGTTACTTACAGGTTACTACGACTGCGGTCAAGCCACACATCACTTCACCTGTACTAACACTGGTTTTCGATCTCCTCGTTTATCACGCTCATCATAGCCGGGTTGCGTGGAAAATATCGCTGTTTTGTGGGTTCGTTGTGCTTCAATTTGATGGTGTGTTTGCCACCCGACACCTACCCTCACTCTGTGAAAATGTGGCAATGTAGGGCGATATTACCAAATTTAACTCGGCTTCTTGAGATTCGGTGAGGAATGACCGGAGGGTTATGGTGTGCACGTCGTCCACGGTCGGTTCGAAAAGGGAGTGGATGACGACTTCTCCATCTATACTTAGCCTGCAGTTCCGGTTAACGAGGAAATCCATTCCAAGTATCATACTTTCGGCTAAGGTTGGGATGACGGTTACCGATAACAGTGTTGATTTGCCCCTATACTCCACCCGTAGGCCCACTCCAGATTCACAATCCACGACCCGTTGATTGGCCATCTGAATTTTTCTCCTAGCCGTTCCCCGAGGTACTCCTTTTGAGTGAAGGAAACACCTCATGGCTAAGGGAGGCACCTGTGTCCACGAGGGCTTGGACTTTGACCTCCTCAACACACACGGGGATAAAGTATCTGCTGATCGGCTCAGACACCGCTGAGATCCTCCCATTGGCCCCCCAGGGTACATCCACAATCACGGGTGAATAAACCCTCCTGGCCACAATAAGAACAAAACAGGATGGGTGTTTGCTGACATCTTCCACGGGTATGACACGGACGTTTACACCGCCAACAGTGGGGTTCCCGGGAATATGGAACGTCGGTGGCGTGTAACATATGAGAGGTGTGTGGTCTCTCAAGACGGGCTTCATCTCGTTTCAGTAGTTCAAACTCATCGGTTAGCTCTATCAGGTCATCGTCATCAGGTCATCATGACGCCGCATGTAATGACGATATTCCGGACGTACACCATCATAAATCCGGTCTAGGTGGTTCATATTTCGAAGTTGAGGATGTCGCCGGGAGTTCGTCAGTATAGTGTCTTTAGCTCTTTCTCGAGGGTGCTGTTTGCGGTTGTAAAAGTTCTGCTCGATCTGGCTTAGGAACCGTTTGGGAAAAAAAAAATGTACCCGCCTCCGCCGGGAAATCTTCCCACGTCTTTATTTCGGCACGTTAGACCCGGAACCACTTCAGTGCGTTACCTTCCAGTATGATGAGCAGAGATAGAAGGAGACGGTCCGGATTGATGGAGTGACATTCCGCCAATTCCTCGAGACGCTCCAGGATTTCGGTCAGGTCCTGTTCCCACGTATACTTCAGTGACTACCTGTGGACGAGGTTCATAATGTCGATGTCGGTGGGTAGGGCTGCTAAGGGTAGTTTTGTACTGGAATTTCGATCGTGGTGCAGGAGCAGATTCTTGGCAGAGGCTCGGGTTCGGGTGTCTCTGATTTGTTTACTGAGCTGCTTCCGGAGATATTCTACGATCAATCCTTTGGTATTTATTCCGGCAGTTTTGCACCTTTCGATTAACTTGTCCTTCCGGAGGAGATATATCCAGCTAAGAGACCCTGGTGTTAGGTAGTCTCCTGTTTCCATCTTTCCACTACTACTATTCGTGGACCTCGACGAATCTTCGCTGGCGGTGGTTGAATTTTTCCCGCAATTCGTGTCTTCGTCGGGTCCCTGCTCGGGCGCCATATTTAACGAGTGGTTTTATCTAAAGCTGAGGTAAGCTCGTAAGCTCGTCTCCAGGGACAACCCAAGGCCCCACAAACCTTAAGTGATAACAAGAGTTTTCTTTCTAAAGTTCAATTCTTTATTCGACTCTTGGGTGTTAGTAAAATGAATAGTAGTTTCAGTGGAAATTCAGATAGCGGGTAGCTGGCTACAAGCGTTGAAGAGGCGAAGCGGTGTGCTGAATGCGGGCGAGTAGCGGGCTACGAGCGTTGGACGGCGAGCGGGTAGCTGGCTACAAGCGTTGACGAGGCGAAGCGGTGAGCTGGATGTGGGCGAGTAGCGGGCTACGAGCGTTGAACTGCGGGCGGGTAGTTGAACGGCGAGCGTGTAGCTGACTACAAGTGTGGTTGAGCTGGCAAAGAGCTGTTGAGCTGACAACGAGCGGGTGAGCTGGCAAAGAGCAGGTAGCTTGCTACGATTAGGTCAAGTACACTCGTTACATACAGGTTACTACGACTGCGTTCAAGCCGCACATCACTTCATTTGTACTAACTCTGGTTCTCGACAAACTCAATGGTGAAACTCTGAACATCTTACATATATGCGTTTGCAAAGTAAATGCGAAGCACTTGTGACTTGAGGTTTTCAAGAAATGCACCAGAATCAATGTTTTCATAGTAGCTGCAGTATGAATGGTGGTGCGAAATTAGAATGCGTTGTCAACAAGAGTGATGTGTGGTGTGCGTATATATGTTTGCCTTTGGTGGCAAACGTATGCTGGGGTGGGTAGTGTTGACGAATGGGCAACTGGCTTATGTTTATTGTTGTTGGCACAAGTGTTTGTGTGGTTTCTGTGAGTTTTGTCCAGGTACTGAGGGTAAAACGTGTATTAGAATGGGTAGTGCTAATGGGTATTTTTAAGTGAATTAGGGAAATAATTGATAGGGGAATGTATGTAAAATGGAATAAAACCAGTATTGGTTTTATTTTATTAATTACACTGTGCTACAGTGAAAATTTGCAGAGGTTCTGATGCATAAATTCGGTATTGTGGGAGTCCATGGAAGACGAAAATACCTTTGATTTCTTTGGGACACTTCGTTTTTTGATTTTATAACCGTAAATGTAGTGAAAAAGGGGGGTTTCTTGGATTTCCAAATTAAAACAGACATAACTTATATTTTCCACAACGGACTTTATCGGCTTATTTTTTATTTAAAATGTGAAAATCATGCCTTTCAAACAAATCATAATTTTTAATAATCGGGTAACAAATGGTTAAGTTATAATGATTTAAGTATGACAAAAACGCTTTAAAAACGGGAAAATGGGGTTCCTCGTGCTCTAGGCTGCGTAGAAGACACCAAACTGCGCAATTATTTACATTTATCACAAAAAAATTTAGTAAGCTTTACAAAACGCGGAAAAACAATGAAATCGGTTGAAAAATACATGCGTTACAGCATTTTTTGTGTTTTAACCTTCTGATTTTTCCTTTATAAAAGTTGGTACCTTAGTGCCTATGATTGTTTTATGAATTTGTCTACTTAATAATTACGCACAAGTACCAATATTTTATAAAGGAAAAACCAAACGGTTAAAACACTAAAGATGGCATAACTCACGCATTTTTCAACCGATTTCATTCATTTTCCCCATTTTGTAAAGCTTACTAAATTTCCCTTATGATAAAGGCAAATAATTGCGCAGCTTGGTGTCTTCTACGCAGCCTAGAGCACGAGGAAAAAAAAAGCATTTTCCTGTTTTTTAATGCGTTTTTTTCACACTTAAATCATTATAACTTAACCATTTCTTACCCGATTTTTAAAAATCATGGCTTGTTCGATATGTATGATTTTCACCTTTTCATCACTTTTAAATATAAAATGTGCCGTAAAAGTCAGTTGTGTAAAACAAAAGTTATGTCCGTTTTAAGTTGAAAATCTAAGAAACCCCGTTTTTCACTACGTTTACCGTTATAAAATCAAAAACGAAGTGACTCAACGAAATCAAAGGTATTTTCGTCTTCCATGGACTCCCACAATACCGAATTTATGCATCAGAACCCCTGCAAAAAAAATTTGTTAACTTTTGTATCACAGTGTTATTATTGATAATAAGGGTTTAGCTGTATGGAATAGAACCAGCATTGATTATATTTTATAAATTAGCTTATTTTAATAATGTCATTAAATATGAAAATAAGCGACTGCGGTTTTTTCGGAGATGTTAATAAAAAAAATGGAACGTTTGTAACGGTCACGTTACAAAGATCATGCATGATTCGAAGTGTTTTAGTGATTCATAAACCCAAAAAGCTTTGTTGTGGATTTATGTCAAACTCCTAGAAAATAAGCTGTAACTCGCTCCGTTTTACAGATATCTACATGAAAATTTTACACAAGATAAAGTAGAAGTCGTAGAAAAAATAGATATTGCTTACTCCAAAAACACATTGTTTGTATTATGCCATTCTTTGCTGCTTAAGATGGAACATATATGGAATATAATGTTATAGGGCGTTTATACTATTGAAGGTTACCCCTGTGGGATTTAAAGATCCAGTGGGTTAATCTTAACCGTTTATTTATGCCTTTATGAGGATATAAATGACAGCTGATTTCTGTTTGTGTATACATACAAAACCGAAAATCGACATACATAACTTTAAATGTTTATTAATTTTTTTTGTAGAATGCAAAATAAAAACGCATCGCCAATTTTTTGCGTACCTCCTGTATGCAAGATCTTAAAGTGACTGAGCCGGAAGCTTGGAGGAAGCTGAACAAATGCTAGCAAATTGCCACAGGCTACATCAAAGTGACAAACTGAAAGATGACAGTGAAGAAGGATATGAGGTGGTTATGATTAATTTCCTAAGGGGAACTGTTGATCTAGATAACACCTTATTTTAGATGACGAAAGCAGCAGCGAAGAAGATGATAAAGATAATAATGGTGAAGATGATGCCTTCGAAGAAAAAGTTATGGAAACAAGAAAAAGCAGTATCGCCAATTAAAAATATGTAGACCATAAACTTCCTGAACCATTTCTTAAAGGTGTCCGTGATACAACAGATACATTTAAGATATCAATCCGGATGGCAGGGTTAAGGAGGCTTTACGCAGTTTTGGCCATAGCAACTTTCGCAAGGGTCAAGATCGTGCTGTTATGCGTTTTCTATCGGGTATGTCGACTTTGGTAACATTATCCACGGGTAGTGGTAAGTCACTGAATTATCAATTGCCAGCTTATTTATTCCCAAAACAAAAGAAAGCCATTACCTTTGTTATTTCACCATTGGTATCTCTTTTGAAGGATCAGGTGACCGGAGAGCCACATATTCTAAGAGCCCATTGTTTGCATACTAATCAAAAGCCCCAACAAAGATTGGAAATCATGCAATTCAAAGGTGATGGAGAAATTGATGTACCGTTTGTATCTCCAGAAGCGGTGGTGTTGGGGGGAACGTTCCACTGGCTTTAGTTCAATTCTACGTCAACTACCACCAATAGCATTTGCCTGTATTGACGAGGCTCATTGTGTTTTCAAATTCAGTCACAATTTCCGTCCCAGCTATATGATGATCTGTAAAGTATTAAAGAAGAATTTGGGCGTAAAGTCTTACGGCCAGGGGCATAATCATGGAGAGAATGACATCAGTAGTGATACACCATTGTCCGACAATGTAATACTTTCCGTGTCCAGAGATGAAAATCGTGATTCTGCTCTATTGCAGCTGCTACTAATTAAACGTAAGTAAGTGAAAAATTTATAACATGTATTTTAGTGAGGCTAATCAATTCTTCTATAATGTTTTAGATATTTTTGTTGTGGATATAACAGCAGTAATTGGTTGGAACAGTGAACTTGGAATGGGTCCAAGTGGGTTGATAGCGTTACATTACTCGCTATCCAAATCGATCTCCCATTACGGTAAGTTTTTAAACACCAAGAGACTTGGCAATAGAAGTAATATGAGATGCCTTAGATATATTATAACGCAATTAATCCAGGTAAAAAAATACTAATGCCTAATAATAATACGTATCGCCTTAATAACAATTTACAATGATCATATGTAATAGTTTCTTACAGGAATCAAATGTCTGGATGGTGATATTGAATCAGGTGTTATAGCTCTTATTATGTACCCCGAAAATAATTTCATGGTATTCCAAGTCCCAATTATCCAGCTATTATGTGAGCATATTGTAAATTTTGATGGGACCATTCAAAGACTGATTTTAATCGTATTGTACGATATGTAATTTTTTGAAAATGTCATTTCTCTGCTAATTGTGTCCTTACCCCCAAACCATTTGTTAATAATTGTTGTAGGATTGTGCGATTTTATGTGTGTGTGATTCGAATTGTAATTTAAAAACGAACAAAGTTGTCTAAAGATTTTAGGTGAATTTATTCATAATAAAATTTAAAATTTTTGTTTTAGACCTCCTCGTTTCTTATTTTTTTTATTTTTCAGGTCAAAATTGAAATTTGCAGTTGTGCTGTTGTAGCTACGCAAATATGTTCGTATATTATTTCATTAGTCCCTGTCCATACTAGAGCGATTTCAATGAAATAATTTTAAGAAATTAGGCTTTCTTAGATCGAGTTCCCTACTTATTTCCTTATATTACTATACAATGGAACTCGATGTAGGGACGAATAATTTCATGAAATTTTTCAATGCAATGACTATAGTGTGGACCGGGACATATCAGGATCTGGTTCCTCTGTATCCAGAGTGAAAAATTCAGCAACCCAGCAAGTATCGTGGCATAAATTCGGGGCTAATACGAATCGTCTGGACCTTAACTGGGTTACGGCATTCACTTCGTATCTCTATACTGCGTGCGCCACTGAATCAGTGTGAAGCCTGCTTGATAGGATCGTTGGTCTAGAGTTTCTCGTTTATACCTTTGGACCTCTCTCTCTAGATCATGAAGGTGCCGGAGTGGGGAAGCCTCTCTGCGATAACGACTTTAATATGCTTTGGAATGCACACCCAATAACATGGACAGTTAGTGTTCGGAGCCTTATTCAGGGGGAGCCTTATTTAAGCTATCCGCATTCATTAAGATTTCTATGGCGCCTAAAGGGTGTGGAATTTTAGAAAGTAGAAGTATACGGAGATAAGACCCCGTCTTGGGGAACTTCCTGTTTCGCTCTACGCGTTTTGGACTTCTTGTTTCTAAATTCCACACACGACTTGCGTCCACACATATAGTTGATTATCCAACGTTTCTAACATTGTTGGAGGGTAGTCCTCTCCATATCTTCGAACAGCTTTGCACGGTTCGATATGTTAAGAGCTACTGTGGCTGTTCGGTCGCACGAATATGCCATTTAATGCTGCTGTAGTACTATTGGATACGGGCTATTCCTGTTTCTGTCGTTTGTTGTGCAAGCTTTTAAGTTTTCTGATGTATGAACAATCTTGTTGCAAACTTTTTCTGTAAGGAAATATGAGTGCTATTTAATTTTGGTATTCAAATAAATATTAATTTACTTACCTCTGCGAATTCATCTTAATATTCTTTTTATGTTTTTATTTGTGTTGCTGCGTGTTTTTGACAATGACAAAATGTAAACAAGAAAACGATTGCAACTTTTCGTACCATGGGAAATGAGTTGAATTTTTTAGTACAAAAACAGTGTTGGATTGTATTAGTATCCAGATTTCGTGCAGGATCTTAAACAAACCCGGTCATGAAAAGATTTAAATTTGTGTGGTAAATCTTCATAAATTTGATGAGATTAGACAAACAAATCATGATATAATAATAATAATAATTGTTCCACAAACATCCCAGGCGGGACAGGGGAGACTTCTCTCATATCAATAAGTGCACCCCGATTCATATTAGCTCAATGATATGGGACCTACTGTTTATCGCCGAGTCCGAACGGCGTGTCTTACGACACCACTTTATAGAGAAGTTGTACAAGGCTGGAATACTCAGAAAATGTCGCCAACATTACTGAGGGGTATTTTGCCACCGTTGAAAAGTGTTTGATGTTGACTGGCCGGGGAATCGAACCCACGACCTTCAGCGTGCAAGGCGGGTGTGCATACCATTGCACCACGGTGGCACCCACAAATCATGATAATGAAGGTTAACCCCGCAAAATGCTCTAATATAAACAGCATATTAGGCAATTAGGATACACAACGTGATGTTATATGCAACAGAGCTGACATTTTATACTAAATTGCGTATATACACGCAGAAAAATATGTGTTAGAAATATGTTTGGATCCAAACAATTATTTGTTTGGGACTCCTTGCGAACAAATATATGTTTGGATCCAAACATAATTTGTTTGTGTCCAAACAAATATATTGTTAAAACATACATATTTACGCATATAGCTATGCACATATTTACTATTTGCATTTTAGTTGTCACATATTTACAATTTGTATTTTAATTGCCCGAATTGCTAATACAGCATTTTTATATAAGGCATTAACCAAAGTAACAGTCAATAATTTTATCGTTAATGTGACATATATTTTATTTAAGTTTACTGGCTTTTTGCAATGTTTATCAATTTCATTTCTTTACTTCTTGTATGCATAATATTTGACCTAGTTATACTTTGTGTATGTCATCATTTATGTTAAGAAAATATTGTTATACAAGAATGAAATCAATAAAGAAAATCAGTCGTCTTTTAGTACCACAACCAACCTTTTGTTCTTAATTATCAGGTGACCTTCCTTCAAGATTATGTGCTTATAAGGAACAATTAAAAAGTGGATTATAAGTGCCAATTCATGTTTATGTGCTTGAATGGGCTAACACTAGATCCTAGTTAGAGTAATAGTTTCGGTTTATATAACGTGTCGCGTATATTCAATTCCAGTCCTAGCGTTCGCATATCCTTCCTGATTCTACACGCAACCTCGGATACAACGCATATCTTTTCTGAGTCTACACGCAACCTCGGATACAACGCATATATCCGCACCCATAGTGCTAGCAACACGCATCCTGGGCATTTTAAAGCAAGCAGAAGCGTACCTTATTAATCATCGGAAAAGTAACCAGACGCGACACCACACGCTTCCTGGGATTTATTTAAAAAAGACAGTTGTTCACCTTTCTAGTGGTGAAGATTCCAACAACCCCACAAGTGGTTTCGAGAATTCTTGAAACATATAATTCCAGCAACAACCCCACAAGTGTTTTGGAAAAAATATCAATGGCAACTGTGCAAGAACTCATAGCTCTGCAGGAAGTAAGGGGCTATAATTTCGACAAATTCATGTCGACAATTAAGAAGGCTCCGCTTGAAAGAAGAACGGAAGAGTTCTACATAGGCAAGTGTAATGAACTAGTGGTGCTCTGGCAGACGTTTGAAAAGGCGGAAAACCAGATCCGCAATGATCCGTCTTTGCCAGAGGATGATCCATAAATAGCTAAGAACCTACACAAGACCGTTGGAGAAAAGTTTAGTTCAACAATGGACTATATCGAGGCGGAATTGGAAAAGCTGAAGTCTGTCAAGATCAAGCCAGGTCAAACAGCAAAAGCAAAATCGCCAGAAACTGGTTCAGAAAGCCAGGCATCACCCAGGTTGATGAACCTGTATCCTTGACAGAGGATAACTACAAAACGGCATGGATGTTGTTTCAAGAACGTAACAACAATAAACGGATTCTTGTTTCAACATTGGTAGAACGGATTGTCAACCAGCCAACAGGAACCTCATCTCCCGCTTCAATCAAGGCTCTGCATGACACTACAAGAGAATGCATGCTAGCCCTGAACAACTTGCATATCGACACTTCGTCGTGGGATGCTCTATTAATCCAATTGATCACGAAGAAATTGGATCATACGCTGTACATACGATTCACGCAGTCGTTAACGAAGCCGAAGGAGGTTCCTACAATGAAAGAACTATTTGCATTTTTGGAATTGCAATTTGAGTCGAAGGAATCGATCGGGAAAGTGGCAACTACTCAAAAATGTTCAAACAAAACTGTTTCGTATATAGCATCAGTGGAGGATAACAGCAAATGCAACTTATGCAAAACCGGCCACCATCCCATTTATCGTTGCAAACAATTTTTGGCAATGAGGGAATCTGAGAGACTCAAATGGGTACAACAACGTAAAATGTGTACAAACTGCTTCAAATGCGATCATGTAGCGAAAACATGTACTCGACTCGGGTTCCCAAGTGAACATTGTGACTGAAAGGCTGATAAAAAAGTTATCACTTAAAACCAGGGATGCTTCTTTGTCCATTGACGAAGTTGGAAAGATTCAAAGGAATGTTAATCATCGCGTAAATGTGCAAATGTTGTCTAATAATTATGAATTTTCAACTGATTTGGATGCGTTTGTTTTGCCAACAATTATACCACCAAATTCCAAAGAATATTATATTAGCAGATCCCAATTTCAACACGCAAGGAAAAATTGATATTCTTCTTGGAGCAGAGTTCTACTTTAGCCTAATGCAACCAGGCACAATAAAACTCAATGGCAATCAACCCATACTACAAAATACTGCGCTTGGCTGGATTGTTGGCGGCTTAATCGAACAAACCTCAACAGACGTCACGGACATGTGCAATTTTTGATAGTGAAACATCACTAGAACAAGCAATTAAAAAAATATAGAAACACGAGGAAGTAGAATCAAGTGAAAAAGAGAACCTGTGTGATTGTATTTCCATGAATTCTTTTGATAGTCATTAATCATAGTATGCATAGTACTTATGTATATATTTTTATTTATGTATATATATATATATATATATATATATATATTTTTTTTTTATTTTAATTCTTAACATCTAACTTCTTGAATGTTTGGATATTGTAGTAAGATAATATTAGTTATTGGCCATGTTGGCTTTTTTATATTACAATTGTTGAATAAATGAAATTTCATTGTTAGGCTTCGTTTTCGAGAATCTCTTGCAGCATTGGGAAAATCTCATGCAAAGGCTATTTATTTTTTTTTTATTTAGCTGGCCTTTTACAGAACATTTGTTCCATAAGCCGAACTAAGAAAAAATCTCCAATCCTCTCTGTTTGCTGCTGTATTTTCCCAATTTGGGATATGTAGCTTTGTGATATCTCGTTTCACTTGTTCGCTCCAACGAAGCTTTGGCCTTCCAGATCTGCGAGAACCTCCATGCGGCCCGTATTTATACGCCTTTTTAGCGGGTTCATCATCACTCATTCTTATAACATGGCCTAGCCATCGCAATCGTTGTATCTCGATTCGTTCAACTATATTGATGTCATTGTATAGTTGATACAGCTCGATGTTCATACGACGCCGATATTCGCCGTCAACACAGATTGGCCCGTAGATCTTTCGAAGAATTTTTCTCTCAAACACACAAAGCACTGCCTTATCTGTTTGAGCAATTACCCATGCTTCGGAACCATACATTAGCACGGGTAGTATCAGTGTTTTGTACAGTGTTATTTTTGTTTGACGAGAGGTGGCTTTATTCCTAAACTGCTTACTCAGCCCAAAGTAGCATCTGTTAGCCAACACTATTCTTCTTCGTATTTCACAACTGATGTTATTTGTTGTGTTTATGGCGGTGCCGAGGTAGACGAAGTCCTTTACTACCTCAAAATTATAGGTACCAACATTCACAGATGGTGCGGTGTTTATGGACATATTACGCGTCGATACCATCAACTTGGTTTTTACGCCGTTTACTGCCAGACCAACTTTAGCAGATTCTCTTTCGACTTTTGCAAAGGTGTCAGTTACTTCCTTTACCGATCGACCCATGATGTCAATGTCGTCGGCATAAGCCAGTAACATGTGGCTGTTCGTGTATATCGTTCCATTTCTTTTGACCTTCGCGTCTCGTATGACCTTTTCCAGCAGAATGTTGAATAGATCACACGACAGGCCGTCTCCTTGTCTGAAACCTCTTTTGGTAGTAAACTCTTCGGAGAGGTTCTTTCCAATTTTAACTGAGGATCTCGTCTCAGTTAATGTCATTCTACAAAGTCGAATGAGCTTTGCAGGAATACCAAAATCAGACATGGCTTGGAACACCTTTGAACGTATAGGGCTGTCGAATGCTGCTTTATAATCGACGAAAAGATGGAAGGTGTCGATCTGCATTTCTTGGGTCTTTTCCAGGATTTGTCTCAAGGTAAATATCTGGTCAATGGTGGATTTGCCAGGTCTAAAGCCGCACTGATAGGGTCCAATAATTTCATTGACCATAGGCTTTAGTCTCTCACACAATATGCCAGATACTATCTTATATGCAATAGGGAGCAGACTTATGCCCCTATAATTGGAGCACACAGTCTTATCACCCTTCTTGTGGACTGGACATAGGATGCTCACGTTCCAATCGTCGGGTACGCGTTCTTCCTGCCAGATGGTGCTAACTAGCTGATGCATACACCTTATCAGCGTGTCGCCTCCGGTTTTGAACAGCTCGGCTGGTAGGCCATCTGCTCCTGCCGCCTTATTATTCTTCAGCCGGTTTATTGCTGTCCTTACCTCATCTTGGCTGGGCGGTATACATTCAATACCATCATCTGGGATTGGATCTGTGGTATCTTCGCCGTCTTCACTGCTATCGGATACCAACAGTTTGGAAAAATGTTCTTTCCATATCCTGAGCACACTATCTGTATCAGTTACCAAATTACCTTGTTGATCTCTACAGGAGGATATTCCTGTACCAAAGCCATCAGTTTGATGCTTCACTCTTTGGTAGAATTTTCGGACTTCGTTCTGTCTCCTGTACATCTCCATTTGTTCACACTCCCTCTTTTCCATTTCTCTCTTTTTCCTGCGGAAAAGACGTTTCTCCTCTCTCCTTTTCTCCCGATACCTCTCTCGTGCGCTACGCGTTGCTACTGATTGTAAAGTAGCCCTATATGCCGCATTTTTTTCTTCGGTAGCAGCACGGCACTCCTGGTCATACCACGGATTCTTTGGTGGAGGTCTCTGGTATCCAAGTACTGATTTTGCGGCTGTTTGCATGGAGTGGGCAATATTTTGCCATTGTGCTGATATGTTATCGGGACGAGAAGCGCTATCATTAAGCAATTGGGTCAGTTGAGTGGAATATGCTGTGGCTATCTGTTGTGTTTGCAGCTTGGCGATGTCCAACTTTCGTGTTGTGTCTGTTCGTGCTTTATTTGCAACGTTTAGACGGGTACGTACCTTTGCTGCAACGAGGTAATGGTCCGAATCTATGTTTGCTCCTCGGAACGATCGTACATCCAACACGCTCGATGAATGTCTTCCATCTATCACAACGTGATCAATTTGATTTATTGTTCTTTGGTCTGGAGACAGCCAAGTGCCCTTATGAATATCGAGATGCTTAAATCTGGTACTGCTAACTACCATGTTTTTTGCCGCTGCGAAGTCTATCAGCCTCATTCCATTGTCTGATGTTTCACTATGTAGACTGAATTTCCCAACTGTTTGTCCAAAGATATTCTCCTTTCCAATTTTGGCATTAAAATCGCCTAAAACAATTTTAATGTCATGGGCAGGACAACGGTCATATGTTTCTTCTAAGCTCTCGTAGAATATATCTTTGGTCTGTTCGTCCTTGTCTTCGGTTGGGGCATGAGCGCAGATAAAGCTGATGTTGAAGAATTTTGCTTTAAATCGAATTGTAGCAAGTCTTTCATTCACTGGGGTGAAGCTGGAGACCAGATGTTTTAACCTCCGACCAACTACAAAACCGCAACCAAACTCATGCTTTGTGTCATGGCAGCTATAATACAGTGCGTCACCTTTAGGTGTTGTTGTGACATCTTTCCCAGTCCATCGTATTTCCTGTATGGCAGTAATATCGGCTTTGTACTTTCCAAGTACGTCTGCCAATGCGAAGACTGCACCTTCTCTATAAAGAGTGCGAACATTCCAGGTGCAGATTCGCAGATCATGGTCCTTAAAACGTTTGCGGGGTTCGTCAACTTTAGAGGGGTTTGTTTTTCTTTTCTTTCGTTTTTTCATAGTAGGCTGTTTTTTCTAGGGGAGGGTTACTAACCCGACGCCCAAACCCATGTTTTTAACGTTCTTATGGGTGAACGCGCGGCACATGTTAGCTCACTACCTTTAACGGGTGTTAAAGGAAGTTCCCCAGGTGACACCACGGGGAGGTCAGTGTCCACTTGAGATGAAAGAGGGACCAAGATAAATCCTGGGCTTTGCCATGTTAAAACCGGTCAGGACCGTTCCTTGGTATCTTCCATCCCCTACGTCACTCATGCAAAGGCGTATACCGATTTATGAGCCTGGAATGCCGACTTTTGCAGAAGGAAGTCATCCGAATTCAATACATCAAATTTATGCAAGAATACGAGCAATTGGGACTCATGCAAAATATTGACCTGGGTACAGTATCAAACCCAAAATATTTTATCCCGCATCACTGTGTTCTTAAACCGGATAGTACCACAACAAAACTAAGGGTCGTACTTGGTGCATCCGGTTATTCGTTAAATGATTTGATGTACACTGGGCCAACTGTGCAAATTGAACTTTTTCTATCTTGCTGCGTTTTCGATTGCCAAAATTTGTCTTTACCACAGACATTGAAAATATGTATAGGCAAATACTACTACATCCTGACGATCAAAAATATCATCGGATTATTTGGAGAGAAGATACATCTCATCCAGTTAGCTATTACAAGCTCAATACTGCCACATATGGCACCGTATCTTGCTACAAAATGTTTGCAGAAAATTGCAGACGACAACATGCATCGTTATCCAGTGGTGCCGATAGCTTAAGTACAGCGCTTGAAACTCAAAAGGAGAAAATGGTCTTCAAATTCGCCAAGATTGCTGAAAGATACACCACATAGTGATCGAGAAGTCAACTTGGATTTGGATGAAAATGTAAGCAAGACGATAAAAACATTGGGATTATATTGGATGTCTCAAGCAGATCAATTTTGCGTGAAGACAAATATCGATCATCGTCAAGTAATCTCAAAGCGCTCAGTTACGTCTGAACTGGCGAAACTCTTCGATCCTCTTGGTCTAGTGGCTCCGTGTTTGCGAATGCAAAGATATTTATTTAGCAGCTGTGGCAGCTTACATTAGATTGGGATGAGCTATAGGCTGAAAAACTTTGTGCTACTTGGAAGACATTTCGAAGTGAATTGGAAGGTCTCAACAACTTCAAAATACCACGACATATATTTTGTGGGGAAATTCCGACAAAAACACAATTGCATGTGTTCGCCGATGCATCTGAAAGAGCTTTTGGCGCAGCTGTATACATCCAATTTTTTTACAAAGGATGGGCGCTTAGCTGTGCGTCTGATCTGTGATAAATCCAGGGTGGCTCCTTTGAAACAACAAACATTGCCTCGACTGGAATTATGTGCCGCAGTAGTAGCAGCTCAGCTAGCTAACAATGTGAAGATTGATTTGAGGCTTCAAGAACACCCTATATTTCTATGGACCGATTCTGAAATTGTACTGGCCTGGATATAGTCACAGTCAACATTATATAAAACTTTTGTGGCTAATAGGGTATCAATTATCCAAACATTAACATTGCCAGAACAATGGAAATATGTACCATCAAAAGAGAATTCTGCCGACATTTTATCGCGAGGACTTCAACCAGCAGACATGTCTAAATGTCGATTATGGTTCCATGGACCATTTTTTCTTCATGGAAAAGAGGAAATCTGGACGGATAAACTCTCTTCTCAAAATGATATATCCAATAATATGGAGTTAAAAGGAGCAGCTACTACAGCAATAGTAACTGCTGACATCCATTTCATATATGGAATCGAACATAAAAATTCCTTCAGGAAATCGCAAAGAATTGTTGCATACGTGCTTGGATTTTGAATAAACTCACGAATACAAAGAACGGACCGGCCTGAAAACATAGCACTTAATTCCAAAGACTTTGATCAATCTCTCCGCTTAATTACTCACGCTATACAATCTTCCGAATTCGCAGCTGAAATAAAAGAATTGAAAGCTGAAAAGCAACCAAGCAAACATAGTTCTTTATGCAGCCTATCACCGTTTTTGGATGATTAAGGTATCCTTCGCGTCGGAGGGAGATTGGAACATTCCATGCTACAACCAAAACATCCGCTGATATTGCCATATAACGATCCTTTGGTGAAATTGCTATTCACGATGACTCATGAAGAGAACAAACACTGTGGGCCTCAAGCACTGTTAAACAGAATAAGGCAGCGATTTTGGCCAATCAAAGGCAAAATAACAGCAAGATCAACTGTTAAAAAATGCGTACGATGTACTAGAGCGCGACCGCAACTTTATCAACAAGTAATGTGTAATCTGCCAGCAACAAAGGATAGTTCCTGCTCGACCGTTTATAAACTCTGGAGTAGATTATTGTGGACCATTTTGGGTTCATTACAAAGTGAGGGGCAAACGACCAACCAAGGCCTATGTACCTGTGTTCTGCTGCTTTGCAACAAAAGCGGTTCATTTAGAACTGGTATCCGATTTATCCACTGAAGCATTCATTGGTGCTCTAAAGCGGAATATATATTCTGACAATGCTACAAACTTTCTCGGAGCCAAAAATAGTTTAGCGGAATTATCTGGAAGCATATATGCTACCAAAGCGAAAGAAGCAATAATATCAGCTTTCCGTGCTAAGGGCATACAATTTCAGTTTATCCCACCAAGAGTTCCTCATTTCGGTGGTTTGTGGGAAGCTGCAGTAAAGTCTGCAAAACGTCTCTTGGTACGCAGTGTTTCAACAGAAACCCTAACATTTGAAGAACTAGAGACGATTATTGTAGAAATCGAAGCTATTTTAAATTCTCGTCCACTCACGCCATTGTCAAACGCCCCAGATAATCTTGAAGCATTAACACCGGGACATTTTCTAATACGAGAAGCTTTAACTTCACAAGTAGACAGCAGAGCAGATACGTTGAAGACATCCAGTACATCACACTGGAAATTAATTTCTCATATCAAGCAGCAATTATGGAAAAGGTGGTCAGAAGAGTACTTACAAGAGCTTCAACAGCGAAATAAATGGTGAAAAAAGATGGACAATCTTAGAAAAGGAGATGTGGTCATTATCAAGGAAGACAATCTACCTCCTATGAAGTGGCCATTAGGAAGAGTCTTTAATGTGTTTACCGGTGAGGACGGAGCTGTAAGAGTTGCTGAAGTAAAACGCCGTCTGGAATATTCAAGCGGACCATTCACAGACTGGCTCCCCTATTTCCAGAAAGTCAAGATGAAGTGTCAACAGACAGCAATTCAGCTCAAAACGAGGAAATTTCGACAACGGAACAATCATTAAAAATGGAGATGAAAGAGATGCCATTCCGACAAAAAGAATGAAGATTGCGTATAGCCCGACAACTATCAGTACTGTTAGCGTTATTCCTGATGCCTGTGGTCCTATGCAACATCTTGCAAGTTGCACAATTTCAGAACGATCCGGGACTGTATTTTGAAGGATTAGGAACGGTGAAACTTAATACGGCTGAATGGAAAATATTAGTGTATTATGATTTAACTCCTTTTGTATCAGAAATAAAATCGCTGTCATCTGGCTTACAAACGCTGCATTTAATGTGTCTCTTAATTCATCAGCACGAGATGTGCAACATATTCGTGAACAATCTCAAACAGATAAAAAATGAACTGCTACAAGAGGAGGAAATATTTAGCAACACACGCTTTAAAAGATCTCCATTTAACATAGTTGGCAATATTGCGCGTTCACTTTTTGGTGTCCTCGATGCAGATTATGCAGAAGAAATGTCAAAAACTATCAACAGAACAAGAAGCGAGCACGATCACATGACAAGTTTACTAAAAAATCAAACATCAATAATTGACTCAACCATGAATGTCATAAAACAAGATGAGATCAACAATCAATAAAAAATACAAGAGATCTCAGAAATGGCTGAGAAAATCAAGAACGATGTTGCTAATGAATCTTCCCAATTAAGCAACTCACAGCTTGTTGGCCTCTTGTCAACTTACTTGGTATTATCCGCAATAAACCTACAGGGAGTCGATTCCGAAATCATTAGTGTGCTTACCGATACACATAACGACAAAATAAGTCCACTATTACTGTCTCCTCAACAATTGAAAGAAGAAATTAACGTTATCAAGGCTCCTCTTCCAATATCACATGCTCTACCAGCGGCCGGTGAGAACTTGATTGAACTGGATAAATGTCCCTGCTGATTCATCCATTCATACACCCGCTTTAGCTACACTTACTATTTGAAAACTGTCAACGCGGCGGAGAATGTTAAAACATACATATTTACGCATATAGCTATGCACATATTTACTATTTGCATTTTAGTTGTCACATATTTACAATTTGTATTTTAATTGTCCAAATTGCTAATACAGAATTTTTATGTAAGTCATTAACCAAAGTAACAGTCAATAATTTTATCGTTAATGTGACATATATTTTACTTGATTTTTTGCAATGTTTATCAATTTCATTTATTTACTTCTTGCATGCAAAATATTTGACCTAGTTATGCTTTATGCATGTCATCATTTATGTTAAGAAAATATTGTTATAAAAGAATAAAATCAATAAAGAAAATCAGTCGTCTTTTAGTACTAAAACCAACCATTTGTTTTTAATTATTAGTCGACGGTTTCCTTCAAGTTTATGTGCTAGTAAGGAACAATTAAAAAGTGGATTATAAGTGCTAATTCAAGTTTATGTGCTTGAATGGACTAACACTAGATCCTAGTTAGAGTAACATATATGTTTGCAACATTTTGTAACATATCTCAATTTTAGTTGTTTGGGTACCAACATATTTTTTATGTTAGAACATATTTTTTATGGGTGGAGAGAGGATTTTTGTCAAAGAGAGTAACAACAGGGTTCTGCGGAATGCAGTTTTATAATAAAGAGCTGCGTGTATGGTGGAATAGAAGACGCAGAAGCGAAGAGGGGTGTTTCGTGCTTTGTTGTTGTTAGCCAACGTATCAAGCGACGAGGAAAAGAAAAATGGTATTATTTATGTTGTTATTTTTTTCTTCAGTTTTCTAAATACAATCGTTGAGTAAAGACGGTAAAGTGAGTGAATAAATCAGTGTTTTTTCTTTTCCTAAAGAAATTGTGGTTTTTAGTAAATTAAATGCCCATTACATTTTATAATTGAATCAAATGAAATATTTTGTTGGAAGAGGAAGATATCGCATTTAATATTGGTAATTACATCAATACATTTCTCATACATATATTTCCGATTTCTCGCTGATGATATCAACTTTGAGGAAAATGTGTTTTACTTCACAACTAAGGAGAAGCGTTCAACGATGTTTCTATATATTTTTTTCTTTTTAAAAATGCGACATTTTATATATTATTTCATTCAGTTTTTCTTTTATTGAGATAGCTAGTGAGCGCTTACTGAGAGCAAGTGAGCATTCATTTCAATATGTTTCACATTGAAATGTACGCTCCCTTGAACTCAGAAAGCGCACACTGGTGCATGTGTTTGTTTTTTTATTTTTTTTTTTTTTGTTGCTTTTGGGTTTGTATTTATTAGCACCCAACCAAATATTTGTTTGCACCCAAACATATAATTTGTTTGCACCCAAAACATATAATTTGTTTGCAACCAAACACATATTTGTTTGCAGGACCCAAACATATGTCATGTTTGGGACTGATTGCAAACAAATATATGTTTGCTGCAAAATATGTTTGGGGCATATGTTAGAGAGTCGTTTTTTTCCTCCGTGTACAATTTACTATCATATGTACAAGGAATTGCACTGGAAGAGGTCCCATAAATTTAGTTTTTGATACTATTAATTGAAATTTTCCAGAAACCTGCTCTGTTTCTGTACAGGTTATATTTCTATACATTGTTTCATAAACAGTTTTTGTATCATGCATTTTGTATGGTCTTTCTAGCTTTATGTCTTTGGCATATAATTACCAGGGAAACTTCATCATGATGACCTATTTAAAATCACTTTGATTCATTTATGAGTACGTCAGCACAACACGAAGTGTTATTATTGTAAACAAGAATTATGAACAGAAAATTGGATTCTTAACCCCCCGTTGAACACATGAGTCTGACCAGGCCTTTTTCATTTTGTTTCGCATTTTGAACTTTGTTAAGATAAAGCCATAGACATGAGAGCAGGATCAGGTAGCTTCATGAAATTTTCTTACGGCTTATTCCTAGTTTAGCTTTAACTGTCGGATAAATCTGAAACTTTTACCATAGATAGATCTCGATGCCCCGATTACGAAAATAAAAAAATTACCGGCGGTCATAACCGGTTATCCGATTATTTGAACCGAAAATACGGGTAAAAACCCGGATATATAACCGGGTTGTGGGTATCAAATGAAAGCTTAAAATAACACCGGTTTAATGATTTATTTTCTGTTAAGATGCTAAACCCGGTTTGGGAGTTATAGAAAAAAGTGTATTTTTACTATATTTTTTGCTTAAAAATTCTGATAGTTATACATTTTAAGGAAGGAAACTTACAATTTTAAAGAAACTGTTTTCCGCGTAGTTTAAATTTGAACCCGTCCATAGGAGGAAGTCTTCAATCCCCGGCCAAAGGCTGGCTACTTAATAAAACTTAACAATTAAAGAAACTTTTGTCCGCGTAGCGGAAATTTGCACCTGTCCAGAGGAGAAAGTCTTAAATCCGAGACCGAAGGCCAGCTACTTAAGAAAACTTACAATTTTAAAAAAACTTTTTTCCGCGTAGCCGAAATTTGCACTTGTCCATTGGATAAAGTCTTAAATCCCCGGCCGAAGGCCGTCTACGTAAGAAAACTTAAAATTTTAAAGAAACGTTTACATTTCAAAATAGGTATTTTCCGAAGCTTTCTTCTTATTCGGTTTTTTACCCTTACTTTCGATTAAAATAACGGATAATCGGTTATGACCGCCGGCAAAATTTTATATTTTCGTGATCAAGGCATCGAGATCTATCTATGGTGAAAATGTCAAATCGATCGGACGATTATAGTCAAACTAGGAATGTTCCTTTCCTACCGTTTCAACGAAAAAACATGAAGTCAAAAGGATCAACAGAAAGGGAGCTGCAAGGATTTTTTGACATGGCCGAACCCGGTCCATTTTTTATTGAAAAATTTCGGGAATTTTTCCGTAAATTAGATTTTTTACTATATAATTTGACTTAATACCTTCTTATGAGATTTTCTCCAATTTCACCCTGCCATGTATTCAAAATTGCACATAAAGAGGTAGTAAATGTAGGAGATGCGTTTGCAACCGCTTGCTAATAGGGTTACACTTTACTTCAGACAACTGTTGTATAACTGGACAAATTAAAACCATTACTTAGCTTTTTTCCCTTTTTGTTGGACGGATTGGTTCAAATATAGGATTCTACATATGATTTAGAAGATAATCCTAAGGATATATGCCATCATTTACCTCTTGATATCATCAGACAACTGTATGCATAAGTGTACAAATAAAAACCATTACTTAGCTTTTCCTCTCTTTTGTGGGATGGATCCTAAGGATATATGCATTAATTACCTCTTCATATCATCGTTATTGTATTGCATTAAGCTGTAAAGATGTAAAATAGACAATTTTCATTGTGAATAATACCTCAAAACAAAATATCTGAAATGGAATTAAAAAGGACTTTCGAGCATAGAGACAAGAAACCTTACTTAGGTTTTTATGGAAAGAAAATTTGACCACGCCCAATTTTTTCACATTTCAACTTCAGTTAAAAAAAAAAGTACTGAATAAATTTTCCTGAAATTGTCAGGGAATGTACAGGGATGGCCCCCGGTGAAAATATGGTACACATTTGGCGGGATACTTCCCCTATACCCTATCTTTTAAAATTTATATTATCTGTATAAATAAAAATCAAATGTCGTTCGTCGGTAATTCAAATTTTAGTTTCTATTTTTCTAATTTAATTTTATTTGTTTTTTTCTCTTGTTTACCACTTGTTATGTTTTTAGTTTTACAGGTTTTATTTTTGTTCTTGGTTTATAAAGAAATATTAATCCACTTTTAACAATAAAATTAATCTCAATTTAGTTTTCAATTCATAGTTATTTGATGTGTTTTAACTTCGTAGATTTAAGGTCGATTTATTACAAAAAAACACTGATTGATTTCACTTATGTTATTTGCAACTTCCACTTGTTTTTTTTTTGTTTGATATAATTTTTTTATGGGTTCGTTGTTTAGCTAGGGATAAAAAATGAAAAATTCCAAAAGGTACTAAAATGGTACCTTTTTCATTGAAATGGCATTTTTAATTAAACAAAAATAATAAATTAAAATTTGTACTCAGTAAAAAAACAACAACAAAGGTTTTTATCATGAAATCTGAATGATATATTAACTTTGTTTCCGTTTGTAACACATCCAAATATTCGTCGGAGACCCTATCGGTTCCTGCCCAATTTCGATATTTTGAAGGTTTGACTCATATTATCATACAAAAAAATTTTAAATTTTGGGGCTACAAACTCACTTCAAAATTTTGACAGCGCAGGTCCAAGTTCTGAAATAACCCCCACAGAACGGACCGTCCGATTTTCGGTATTTTAGACTCATTATCGTTTCAAAATGAAATAATTCCTATAGAAAGTTGTGGAAATATTTTACTATAGCTTAGTGCTCGCAAACTATCCATAGTCCGACTATCGTTTGGTCGCTGTCGTAAGTCTTTGTTTATATTGAACTCTAATCAAATTATTTTTTTTTAAATAATAGTCCAAAAAACCTGTTTTGGTGGCCGATGTTTTACGTCAGTAGTTAAAGCGATAGTCGGACCATGGATAGTTTGCCAGCACTAATGTAGCCCCCATAGAATAGGTATTGCAAATTCTCTGATTGGAAGGTATTACGATGTGAAGTCTTTTAAATGACTAATCTACTTGGTATTTCGGTTTCCCAGTGGGAGGAAAAGATCCACGAAAAAAATTATTAATACAGGTTCATATCTTGATATATTCCCAATACGAAGGTACATACATTTTACATATATAAAAATTGTAATCTTGTAAGTAAAGTGTGAATTTTGCAATTTTAATTTCACATAAGATGTTTCAACATGTGGAAATGGAGTATGTGGTACTTTTATAATGAAATGGTACTTTTATAATTTGGAATGTTCGTCAAATCCTAACTTAGGTTTTTATGGAAATTTCAATTTCAATAAAAAAAACTACTGAATAAATTTTCCTGAAATTGTCAGGGAATGTACAGGGATGAACCCGGTTAAAATATGGTACACATTTTTTTGAATTTCGGAGGGGGCGGGATACATCCCCTGTTTAGGTTTGATACATTCCAACTCAACTTCCCGAGCTCAGTCGATCACGGATGCAGATTGACATCATCGTGCATCACCTCAGCAAATTCCCTCTGCGGAGACCGTAGAGTGTTGATGCTAACGAGCGGTGGTTGTTGAGTTTTCTCTCATTGGAATATGTACATGTAGTAGTATAAATCGACTCAGATCCTCTGCGATCGCTGCAATCCTCTGCGATTGCAAGAACCTCTGCGTTCACTAGTCGATCAACCGTTGAATAGTTCACTTCGCGTATTAACCAACCGTCTCGCGTTAATACTAACCGGCCTCTGTCGCCACCCAGATTACACTTGGTAATCTTTGTTGTTTACTAACCGGCCTCTGTCGCCACCCCAGATTACAAGGTAATCTTTGTTGTTAAATAGAAAAGAAATACATCAATAAACCAACATATCTTTATTATTTAAACTGATACTGCTTGTGTTTTATTTTCTTGTTCTTTTCACCCCCACTGCTCATCATTCCTTTACTGAGTTATCGAAGCCTATGGATTTCCCCTCCCTCACCTAAACATTGGTCCTTCGAGCCGGATAGACGCCAGTATTGTTGTTGCTCCCTCTCTCTTGAACGAGAATTGAAGCTTTTGTTATTGCTTTGCACGGAGAAATCATTGGATCATCTCACATCACATATCATTGCTATCATTACATCAACAAATCACTAACACCAGGTACGTAAACTCAGATTTCCAAAAAAGTGAGCTACCCGCGAGTGTTAGTATTTTTCGTTTTTGTTTCGGTTACTAATTTGAGCATTATAAAAAATCATTGGTCCCCCTTCATACAGTCCACACAAATTTTGTCTAAATCGTTGTTGTACTGATCATCCAACGTCGCGTTGATCATAAAAATCACTACTCGTGTTGTTGTTATTCTTGTTAGATTTGCTCCTTACCATTTGGTCTCATCATAACAACGAACTCTCATTACTTCCAATCGCCCTTTATTGTAGTTAAAAAATTAAAAAGTTCATATTGGTCGACTCATATTAGCACTTCTTGTGTTAGTACTTGCTTTGCCCACTACAAAACATCTTAGTTGTTGCTAAATTTGCAAATACTTTGTCGTTGTACTGATCACCCAACGTCGCGTTGATCGTACGGAGCATTCTGTGTTGTTACTTCGTAAAATATTAATTGTGGCTATTCTCATTTTAACTGAGAACTAGCAAATATATTTTATAATATTTGCAATAACAACATCGTTAACTTCCAATAACTCATGCTCTCGAGTTGTTAAATTATTACACACATTGATCCTTCTTATTTGTTGATCATTTGAAAGTTTGTTATTGTTGTTGTTATTCCCCAAAGCCTTTTCTATCGAAGACCTTTTGTTGAGAATTTTGCATTGGCAAATTCACAATAACAACACACATTGCCTACAGTCACATATTGTCGTTTGGTTTACTTTGTTATTACGATCATCTCCCACCAACAAATATTTGGCGTTGTTATTCCTTCTCGTTTTATTTTAAAACCCTTCGAAAATTTGCATTGGCAAATTTGCAATAACAACACTTCATCCAAATTCTCATTCCTTTGGTTTATTTGTTGTACAGATCGTCCATCGCCAACCAAACACATTCCTTTGTTCTATTCTCCTGCCTTTGTCTAATAGGTAATTCTACTAATTTGAGAAATTATATGGTAATTCTACCAACAACTTTCCCGCCTTTTTAAGCGTCCCTTTAAAAACTCTGCTGATCCTCTGCACTCACTTGCTTGGTCGTTTGCAACGTCTGTTGTTCAGTGGGAGTTTCGCTGTTCACACACAGCCATTTCTCTGCTAGCGTCGCTTGTGTGGTTAGCACAGTGGGGTACAATAGTACAAGTTGTTTTTTTTTAATAATTAATTTTGAAAATTATTTTTCGATTAATTTTTGAAAACTAATTAATTGGCAGGAGGGTTTTTAGAATTTTTGGACAAATTCACCCTACACTCGACATTCATTCCTCATATTTCTAGCAGAGAACATACGTGAAAAATATTTTTTTTTTTTTTTGACATTTTTGTATTGTTTTTGGAGTTTTTAATTACAAATTTTGGAAAATTGTTTGACTCTCCATAGGGAATTTGGTATTTTTGACTCTCCATAGGGAATTTGGTATTTTTGGACAAATTTGGCATACCTTGCACCAACGTGTCAACCAAATAAGACATATTTCTGACAAATTATTTTATCTGCGTTGATTATCTTGGGCAAACCTTTATTTTTCAGACAAATAGTTTATTATTCGTTCGAATTTTAACAAATACACCCTACACTTGGTAGCACCATATACATTTTTTGTATATTTGAGACTTTTTTGCAATTTCACCAAATTAAAGTAGTTCTTGTTCGCCCTGAGGAAGTTTCTTTAAATTTTCTCCTATTTCGCCCTACTTTAATTTCAATTAGCTTTACACCTT
Organism: Musca autumnalis; assembly: GCF_047663935.1. Classification (NCBI taxonomy): domain Eukaryota; kingdom Metazoa; phylum Arthropoda; class Insecta; order Diptera; family Muscidae; genus Musca; species Musca autumnalis. Next base: position 131,867,622 of record NW_027411644.1, read on the forward strand.
GCTATTGGAGGTTTTTGTGAAATTTCTTATTTCCTTTTAGCTATAGCAATTTGTGTCAACTGAATTTCCTCTTTTTACCATTCCTCGTAGTTTGTTGCAAATCAAATTGTAAATTTTCGGCGATTTTTGCGCATTTACATTTCAAAATGTCAGTCACCCCACACACTCGTTTTGTGAGAGCTTCGGAGATATTTTTGAAATTTGTAGCATCCCTTGAACGGATTGATGAGTCCACATATAATGTCTTCACTCTCGAAATTCGCAATTCAGAATTACAAAAATTGTGGCACAAAGTCAAGTGCGCTTATGATGAGTGCAAAAACTACCTCACGACATCCGAGACTGCACAGGATGATGTTATTGATGTCGTGGAGGAAAAATATGGTACATCCTACATGTCCTATATCCGGTGTTTGTCAACAATTAACCACCATCTTGAACGCCTTAAATCTTCAGGCACTGTCCCTAATTCACCTGCTATAGTTCCACCAATCTCACCACCTCCCCTCATTTCTAGTTTGCTTAAGAGTTCTCCACCTAGTGTTTTGTTGAATGTTCCTCCAGTAGCACCCACATCTAATCTGTTATTGGACACAACTGTCTTGCCTGTTCCTGTGCAGTCTGCTTCTCCCTCCGTACGTGCTCCACCTGAAACTTCTTGCAGTACATGCAATTGCCCTAGTGACCCTGTCGGTACTCATAGCTTTTTGTTGCCACCCCTTAATATCGATGTCTTTAGTGGAGACTTCATGTCTTGGCCCACGTTTAGGGATATTTTCACCACTCTATTTGTGGAAAATTCGCGTCTGTCAGACGTTGAGCGCCTCTGCTACTTAGTGCAGAAAACCTCAGGTGAGGCTCACGAAATCGTTTTGAGATTTCCACTCACCAATTGTAGTTTCCCTTTAGCGTGGAAAGCTTTGTCGGATGCGTATGATAATAAGCGCATCGTGGTTAACAACTATATCAAAACCTTGTTTGATATTCCCCCTTCACCTCGTGAATTAGTTTCGGGTTTGAAAACCATTCAGCGTGGGATTAATAGTTGTCTGGCTGCAATGACGGTCTATGACGTCGTCACGGATCATTGGGATCCAATAATAGTTTGTATTTGTTTGCAGCGTTTGCCAAAATTGACTTTGACTCTGTGGGGGCAAAGCATAAAAAATAAGTCGTCGTTGCCTTCTTGGGATGACTTAGATGCTTTCCTCACAGAGAGGATACAAACATTGGTTTGTATCCACAGCATGTACGGGAATCAACTGACACAATCGTCGCCCAAAAATGTTGCTCCATTTAGATCCTCCAATAAATCGTTGTCCAAATCAAAAACTTCATCGAATAATTCAGCCCAGAAATCTTGTTGTCCAATTTGTCCTAATCAGAGACATGTTCTGCGTCTCTGTCCTTGGTTCAAAGAACTTTCGTTTGTGGACAAATTCTCAATTGTTAAAAAGTATAAGTATTGTATAAATTGCTTATCGCGTGGCCATGTAGTTAAATCTTGCCAGAGCAAACATAGTTGCAACTGGTGTAAACAAAGGCATCATAATCTTCTCCACCGGCCACAAGTTAGAAGAGTACTTGCTCCGGACACTTCAAAACTGCCTCCCTCATTTACTGTTGTCAAAAGAGGAGATCCCAGTTATGGTTTGTCGCAGCTTAGACACCCTACAGGCAGTTCTACTTTTCCATACACTTCTCCGACTTTTACAAATGCCAAAAGTCGAGAGTCTAAGTGTAATATGTCGACCCGCTCTTCTAATAAATGCCAAATCAATTTTCCAGATACTAATACTTTGCAAATTAGAAAAGTTGTTGCTTCTTCAACAAAGACAACTCCGGCTTTTACTGATGTCAAAAGTCGAGAACATAATTCCACTTTTTCGCACCCAAACCACACTCCGGCTTTTACAAAGGTCAAAAGTCGAGTATTTAGTCCTTCCTTGTCGCGCTCAAATACATCTCCGGCTTTTACCAAGGTCAAAAGTCGAGTGTTTACTTGTTCTTTGTCACGCCCATGTACATCTCCGGCTTTTACAAACGTCAAAAGTCGAGAAACTGCCGACAAAAACAAGCTAAATCCGGTTCCTATCGCTTCAATAGATAATAATGTGCTCCTGGAAACTGCGAAAGTGAATATAGATCACAATGGCAAATGGCACACGAAATTGAAATCGACCACTTTAGAAATCACCAAGTGAATAATTGTTAAACATAATAACTTAAATCGCTCGCACGCTATCTTGAAAGTTAATATCGGTATATTGTACATAGCTCACTTAGAAATCTGACTTTACGTTCTTTCCTAACATTTGAATCGAATATATTCCAATTTTGTAATAAAATGCTAGACAATTGGTCTAGCATGGGAGGCGGAATGTTTAGGTTTGATACATTCCAACTCAACTTCCCGAGCTCAGTCGATCACGGATGCTGATTGACATCATCGTGCATCACCTCAGCAAATTCCCTCTGCGGAGACCGTAGAGTGTTGATGCTAACGAGCGGTGGTTGTTGAGTTTTCTCTCATTGGAATATGTACATGTAGTAGTATAAATCGACTCAGATCCTCTGCGATCGCTGCAATCCTCTGCGATTGCAAGAACCTCTGCGTTCACTAGTCGATGAACCGTTGAATAGTTCACTTCGCGTATTAACCAACCGTCTCGCGTTAATACTAACCGGCCTCTGTCGCCACCCCAGGTTACACTTGGTAATCTTTGTTGTTTACTAACCGGCCTCTGTCGCCACCCCAGATTACAAGGTAATCTTTGTTGTTAAATAGAAAAGAAATACATCAATAAACCAACATATCTTTAATATTTAAACTGATACTGCTTGTGTTTTATTTTCTTGTTCTTTTCACCCCCACAGCTCATCATTCCTTTACTGAGTTATCGAAGCCTATGGATTTCCCCTATACCCTATTTTTTTTTAAAAAATGCTATTGTCTGTATAAATAAAAATCAGATGTCGTTCGTCGGTAATTTAAATTTTAGTTTCTATTTTTCTTCTTCTTCCTTTATTTGCACATCCGATAATTGGATTATACAATATTTGTTACAAATTTAAATAATGAGTGAGCTTATGTATATTGTAGAAAAAAAGAAAAAAAAAACAGATTTCTATTTCTGGCAGCCTTTAGAAGGCTTCTTTCATCTTGGATACCGGTCCAGTTTTGGATATTTTTCAGCCAGGAGAGTTCTCTTCGGCCTCTTGTTAGTCTTCCTTCAATCTCTCCTCTAGTAATATTTTGCTGTATTTTGTATTTATTATTCCGCATGATGTGTCCGAGATATGACACTTTTCGGGTTTTAATAGTTCTTATTATCTATCTATCCACGTTCATTTTCTTCAGAACTTCGTAATTTTTCATTCGGTCTTTCCATCGTATTTTTCAGTATACTCATACCTTGAAGGATTAGAGCTTTTTCTGGTCGCTTGTTTTTAAAGTACAAGTTTCTGCATCATGCAGAAGAACAGACCAAACGTAACATTTGATAGATCTGTGTTTTGTTTGGATACCTGGTTAGAATTTTAGAGTATTTATAAAAGGCGTCTCTAGCCATCTCTATACGGCACTTTATTTCATTGGAAATATTCCATTGGTCGTTCATAAGGACCCCCAGATATTTAAAGGTTTTGACTTTTTTAATTTCCGCGTTATTTATTCTTAAAGATAAGTTGCTGTGTAAGTTGTTCCGACTTATTACCATGTATTTATTCTTCTTGGTGTTAATTTCAAGACCATAACTTTCACTTACATATGTAAGTTTGTCGATTAATTTCTGGAGACCAGATATGCTACCAGCCAATATCGTAGTATCGTCTGCATATCTTATGTTATTAATAAGTGTTCCGTATATGTTTATACCGATTTTCTCCGATTCGATGGCTTCCATAAATATCACCTGGGAGTATATATTGAATAGTAGAGAGAATTCAGCCTTGTCGGACACCTCTTGAAATTGAAAATTATTCAGCCAATTCACCATCAACGTCAACATATGCCATTTGGTTCCAATATAGATTTTTGATACATCGTATTTCTTTATACTCGATTCCAATCGTTGTAAGGATATGAATTAGCTTATCATGAAGGACCGTATCAAAAGCCTCTTCATAGTCAATGAATCAAATATAGACATCTTTATGTACATCGCGGCATTTTTGTACTAATATCTGAATGCTTAGTATAGCTTCCCTTGTTCCCATTCCTTCCTTAAAACCGAACTGAGTGGCTACCATTGACAGTTCGCACTTGGTGTATATACGTCTATGTATTACGCGTAGAAATATTTTTATTGCATGACTCATAGTGCTTATTAGTCTAAATTCTTCGCATCTTTTGCCATTGTTCTTTTTTAGTATTGTAATGAACCTTGATTTAAGCCAGTCTAAGGGGTATTTTCCAGTATAATATATATATGGTTGAAGAGTTTGACAAGTAGTTGTATATTATCACCATCTATCAATTGCAATACATCTAATGGAATTTCCTCAGGGCCCTTAAGAGCGTTGAGTGCGTATTCTAACCAGGGTTTCGGAGTCGGAGTCGAGCAATTTTGCTGGAGTCGGAGTCTGAGTCGAAAAAAATAACTCGACTACGACTCCGGGCAAAATTTTTTCCACGTTATGGAAATATAACATTAAATTCGGGACAACAATTTTTTTTTTAAATCATTAGGAATTTAGAAGAAAGCTATAAGAAAACTTGTGCAAACGGTATATTATAATAAGTTTAATGATAATCGAATTAAGATTATTCTTTTATCTCTTTTGTCAGAAGTCTACTTGTTTTTTATGAGAAGTCATCCTTGTCTTCTATTAAAGACATTGTTGTCTCTATGGGACATTTTACTGTGTAACTCGAAATGGAAGTTAAGATCTGGGGTTGTAAAATTCCATTTCGGAATGAAAGCCCCTATTGATTATGTTAAGAACTCCAAAGGATCCCATAGCTGAAATTTCTGAGTTATGACATAATGAATTTTTTGATTGACCTCCAACAATCATTGAGAAAATAGCTTTATATCTCTGTTTGGAGATTTTGTTACATCATTTTGAGGTGGCATAAGTTCAGTAAAATAGAATGAGGATTCTTTCTGTCGAATATTTTGTCCTTCTAGCCTTCCATGTCCTTTTTGTTCTAGAACTGAAAAAGTTTGAAAGATGAAATTTCGTAAATGTTCCACCGAAAATTGTATGTAGGTTTCCCATATCCAAAAAATCGATATTGTCACATTTTCATTGTCCTTCACAAGTTTTACCCGTTCCGAGTTTAATTTTTAATTTTTTTTTTTTTTTTTGCAAAATAACAAAATTTTCACACTGGTAAAAAGGAAAAATTGTATTGGCATATTTTAAAAAAATAAGAAAAAATAGTAATCATTCGAATCCCACTACCAAATTAGTCTTAAAATTTTTGTAATTAATCGTAGTTTAATACAAAAAAAAAAAAAAGAAAGAAAATCGAAGAGCACAATCATTGATAAAAATTGATTTTAAATTTTAAATCGCGGCAATTCCATCCAAATTCACATTGCAAAAATTTTTTATATTTTTATTACATAGCTAATAAAACAGCAAAAATACAAAAAAGACATTTTCTATTTGGACCATTTTAAAAAGTATTTCTTGCACCGTTAATCAAAAAAATTCTTAAGCTATACTAAAATGTTTTGCTGGTGAGCAGCATCACCACAGCAAAAAGTAAGGGAAATCAAAAACCTCATCTTGAATAATTGTCCGGTTTCACTCAGAAACGCCCATAAAAAGAAAAAAAAATAAGAGATTAGCCTATATATGTAGGCTAGAATTTAAGAAAAAATTAAAAATATTGTGAACATATTATTGATTTTTAGTGGTATAGGAGTTTACTCTCGGAGTCGACCCGGAGCCGGAGTCGTGAAAAAAACTGGCCTGGAGTCGGAGTCGATACGAAAATACCTCGACTCCGAAACCCTGATTCTAACTCGTCCTTAGTTATCCGGGTCCCAGTCTGGTTGATTTGCATCTCTTCATAGGGGGTTCTTCCTTCATCTTTAAATAAGTTCATTACATTTTTTCTTATTTATTTTTTTTTTGTTTTTTTTTTTCTTGTTTACCAGTTGTTATGTTCCCTTCTGTATAAACACGATTTGGTTTTGCTTTTGGTTTTACAAGTTTTATTGTTCTTCTTGGTTTATAAAGAAATATTAATCCACTTTAAGCAATCAAATTAATCTCAATTTAGTTTTCAATTCCAAGTTATTTGATGTGATTTAAATTCGTTGATTTAGGGTCGATTTATTACAAAAAAACACTGACTGATTTCACTTATGTTATTTGCAACTTCCAGTCGTTTTCTTTTGTTTGATATAATTTTTTATGGTTTCGTTTGGTCTTATTGTTAGCCAGGATGGAAAATGAAAAATTCCAAAAGGTACTAAAATGGTACTTTGTTCATTAGAATGGCATTTTTAATTTTTTTAAGAAAAAAATAAAAATTTGTGCTCAGTAAAAAAAACAACAACAAAGGTTTTTACCATGAAATCTGAATGATATTGCAAAGTCGTATATATTTGAATAACTAACTTTGTTTGTCCAACAAATACATAGCCCAAAGCGGTTGGTTTGGCGGAGACACCAGCTACTTCGGTTTCTAGACATCCGTTGCGGAAAGATGGTTGTGTACAATGGTTGTGACCCGAGCTCAAGTTTAATGGCTGTGTTGCAACGGGGTAAAGGATCAGCCAGGGAATCTTCCGGAAAATCAATGGCAGGATTTGCTTCAATGGGACCAGCATAGGGTTTTTTGGTAAATCACTGTTCACTATGGAAGTTATCTCCTTTTTTCCAAATTTTGCGTGAATGTCTGGACGCGATGACGAACTTTGCAAATCGTGTTTCACCTTGGTTGAACGTCTTCAATTTGACTTGGATTGCGAAGACTTGGAAATTCTTGATACTGTGGCATGGAAATTTAAGATTCCTCTGCATAGGTGCCATACGCCTACTTGATTTGGTATCTCTATACGACTTTGCACGGTTGGTATGAATACCTTGAAAGGAAACAGATCATGCTGTCGATTGCTGTTAACGTTACGGATTTTTATTTGACGACACGGACCGATTTCTCTTTGGTTGTTGGCGTTGTTGCGAAGGACTTTGGCGCTGTAGAGGTTTGTGCAATTAGACAGACCATGTTGCTGCTTGTTGTTGACGTTGTGAAGGCGGTTTTGCTGAAACAGACCGTTCTTTGTTGGCTGCAGACGCCGTTGCGAACGGCTTGGACATTGTGGTCATAAATCTTTGACATGTGAAGCAGAGTGCAGCAACAAATTGTGTCTCTCCCCACAAATATGACAGTTCGATTTAGCTGGACAGTTGGAACGATTATGTAAACAGGCCAAGCAATCTATGCAGTAATAATATTGGCAGACGATCTCAAACCGCTCATCAGGAGTAAGACACATGTGGGGCTCCTGGAGGAATGAATGCCCAATCTAGATTTTGATATGAATACTGAATATTCTGAAGTCGTCTGATAATGGGACCAATTTTACTGGTGCAGCGGAATTGCTCAAAAAAGATCGAATGGAGTTGTTCCGAAAGACTAAACGTTTTTAGTCTTTCGGAGAGAGGCAACTAGGAATGCTTGTGTACTAAGATCACTTGTGACTTCCAAATCCACGGCTTTGGTCGAAAAACATACGAAAATACAGACATAGCTTTTTGTGATGAGGCATGCACGACATGTGAAATTTCGCATGGTAAAAGGTCCTGCAAAGTCAACTCCAGTGTGTGTATAGGATACATGCATGCCAGAACTCTGATCGTATTTGTGTGTATGTTCAACTATTAAAGGTGCAAGTTGCCAACGAGGGTGTTCAATGCGCATGGCGGTTTTCGAATCCAGGCTAGGACAATTTAAAGTATGTCCAAAAATATATGTCATGTTGAGGGATATGTAGCTTTGATATAATTGATATAATTGAATAGGCCAATTTAGCTAGCAAAACTGTCCCACAGCGTTCTAATCGAGGTCGGGAGATTTTCTTTACTGGACCAACGCGGGTTTTTGCAACAAGGAGATGATAATGTATGGCGTCAGTTTCTCAAGTCGAATGAATATGGTCGCATCATACGCTTTTTCCGAAAAATCGCAACATCCTTGCATCACGGAGTATACTGTATTCAACGCGAGATTCTCAAATGTTGAATATCTGGACAGGTTTTAACAAAATTTTTCAAGCAATTGATGTTAGAGATCTGACTTCGTCATCCCAGCAGCCCTTATCGAGGCATATCTGCTGCATAATAAGTTTGGAAGGGGTCAAAAACCGCGATATTACGGTTTTTGCAATATACGACTTTTGCCTAATATCAGGTTGAGGAAATGGAAATTTATAGCTACTGATGTTTCATCTAATGCCCAATGTCTTTGTTACAACATTTTCTGATAGCTGCAAACAGTCGTCCGATAAAAGTTTTTCAGGACGGAGGTCATTGATTATAATGGGATTATTTGAGGTCCACTTTCTTAGTCTCAAGTCCCGCTGAGGTCAGTGCATTAGTTAATTGATTTCTTGAAGTTATCGCTTCTTCCACGGTATGTGCTCCTGCCAAGACATCATATATATATACATGTGTGTCCTTGATGCCTTCAGCTTACTGAAGCAAAGTCCTGATTGCCAGAAAAGGGGAGTAATTAACTCCAAAGGTCACTGTAAGAAGTTCGAAGTCTTCAATTGGCCCTTTGGGTGATGTCCTGAACAGGACTCTTTGATATTTTCCTTATGAAGGATGGACCAAAATCAGCCGATACATTTTTGTTTGGTGTATAAGATCCTGTTGAAGAAGTGGTCCAGGGAATTAAAAAGTCATTTAAACTCTTTTTATTGTCAGAGGGAGATGAGGCGTTAAAAAACACTCTGAAATTGGTGGTTACAAGGTCCGGTTTTATTACCTGCGATTCGTTGAAATAGATCAGGTCGTTGTATGCGTTGGTGAATTACTTTGTGATATCCATGTTAAAAGAGCTTTTCACGCTAGTTAATAAATTGCAGAAGGTTTAGTAAAATTCACATATTCCAAAGAAAAGGCCAAGGAGGGCAAACACGATCCAAACGAACAGATGTCCAAATTGTTACAAAGTTTAAGAAACTACCAAGAGATTTTCAAAAAAGATCCAATTCGAGTTGTGATATTTAGGTTATTGGAAAATTGCACAAGGTAAAGACAATCATCAAATAAATCGACCAACATTGTTTAAAAATGTCCAAATTCCAGCAATGTAAAAATCCCAAATGTTGTATGGTGTTAATGATTTTATTTGAAAAAAACAAGAAAGTCCAAAATACAGATTATTACAATGTCGGAGAAAATGACCAAAACGAGAATTGTTTACCAAAATGTAAAACAAGTCCGAAATTTTTTCAAAGCTTTAATCATGCAGATGTTCGACAAATAGCACAAAATAGATAATGCCAAAGCAGTGTAAACTTGTTCAGAAATGTCGTATTCCTTATGTTGATTGATGCGAAAGAGTAAAATATCACTGTAAACTAGTTATCATAATTGTAGTTTTCTGTAAGGTGTCCCTTGTTTAACACCAAAATGTCAGCAAATTTCATAATATTTTTCCCAAACATTTTTAAAAATAACCCGAGTTTGCAACTCTAGGTGCTCTCAGTTATCTAAGATCCAATATTAAAGTCTACTTATCTTTATTAGTACATGCATTCAAAAATAAATAAGTATGTGTGTTTCTACTTACTGTTTTTCTTACGTACTTGCTTGTAAATTGTTGCTTATGTCGTTTTACTCAGATTTTGCTAAAATATCTGAAATGTGGAAAGAGAGGAATGACACAAATTTGTTGGCTATGTTTAACTTTGTACATTGAACTTTTGTATCTAGATCCGTTAGAAATAGCTGCTAATTGTTTTTTATTTCTTGCGATCGACTAATAAAACAATTTGACAAACAAAATTTTGCCACAGTTTTAAGTACAAATCACAACTATGTCACTATTAATATTTATTGAAATATACTTTTAAGTACTTCTTTTTACTTAATTAATATATTTTCTAACAATGCAGTTTTTTCACTTTTCACACGATTCGGCTCGTGGGGACCAAAATGTTTCGTTACGAGGGGTGGGGGTTTGTCAAAATTTAGTTTCTGTTTTTCTTATTTAATTTAATTTTATTTCTTGTTTTTTTTTTTTTTTTTTTTTTTTTGTTTACCACTTGTTATTGTCCTTTCTGTATAAACACGATTTGGTTTTGATTTTACAATTTTACAAGTTTTATTTTTGTTATTGGTTTACAAAGTCGAAGGTCACACTAGAGTGGTTTCATTGAAACTTTTAGGTATTTAATGATCGAGTTCCCCACTACAGCAACTTAACGATGTCACTCTACTGTGAAACTCGAACTAGGAACCCTTGTTTTCATGGAATTGTTTCAATGAAACTCTCTAGTGTGACCATCGACAAAGAAATATTAATCCGCTTTTAACAATCAAATTAATTTCGGTTTAATTTTCAATTCAAAGTTATTTTTTGATGTGATTTAAATTCATAGAGTTAAGGTCGATTTATTACAAAAAACACTGATAAGTAAAATCTTATGTTATTTGCAACTTCCACTTGCTTTCTTTTGTTAGTCTAATGTTTTGAGATGGCGTTAACGCCAAAATCCTGTGTCACAGAGGTCCACGTTGGCTTCTGGCAACTCAGGCGCTTTCCTATTCTATTTATCCATTTTCCTTATCACTGCCTCTCATCTCAATATACATATGTACATGTGTGCGTTCGGCTTTTCTAGTTCGAAACCTGTCGTCTGTGCTTTCTCGGACTTTCTTATGCCTTGTTCAGACTGACGGTGTTTCGCTCTATATTCGTTGTTCGACCCCAAATTACGATGTAATTACTTCATTTCCCATACAAAATATTGAGAACGAACAACGATTTGTGTACATTGTTCAATTTAAATTACTCTGAGAACGACGATAAAATATGTCCTGTCTCTAACAAATGAGAGAATTTATCGAAATAAATTAATTATGACAGGAAAAATATAAAATTTAAAAATTTATTAAAAACCCAAACATTTTTAGAGAAACTGCAAAATATTAATGAAAAGTAAACGGTTTAACGACTAGTATACATTCAAATCATAGCAAATTTTGTGTTCTCTTTCATTGCAATTACATTTCTTGTCCATCGTTTCAAATTCGCGTACAAATTTAGAAACAAAAATCAAATGCCTGCCGGAAGTGTGTATACCAAAAAGTTATTTTGGCAGGTCTCCCTCTCTCTCTCGTTAATTTTTAAAATAGAAAAATTTGAAAATATTCTGAAAAAAAAATTGTGAGAAAAAATAGAAAACATGAATGAAACTAATATAATTTAATATTAAATAGATATCTGAAAGAAGGACAAATATTTTTCCAGTTCATATCAATTAACATTACTCGTATTTTGGCTGAAACTTTCTTTAAAATCAGTAAACAAAAACTATGAAAATATTAATCATGTTGCTATGAATTGAATTGATTTCTTGAAGTTATGCTTCTTCCACGGTATGTGCTCCTGCCAAGACATCATATATATACATGTGTGTCCTTGATGCCTTCAGCTTACTGAAGCAAAGTCCTGATTGCCAGAAAAGGGGAGCAATTAACTCCAACGGTCACTGTAAGAAGTTCGAAGTCCTCAATTGGCCCTTTGGGTGATGTCCTGAACAGGACTCTTTGATATTTTCCTTATGAAGGATGGACTAAAATCAGCCGATACATTTTCTTAGGGTTTGGAGTATTGTCAGAGGGAGATGAGGCGTTAAAAAACACTCTGAAATTGGTGATTACAAGGTCCGGTTTTATTACCTGCGATTCGTTGAAATCGATCAGGTCGTTGTATGCGTTGGTGAATTACTTTGTGATATCCATGTTAAAAGAGCTTTTCACGCTAGTTAATAAATTGCAGAAGGTTTAGTAAAATTCACATATTCCAAAGAAAAGGCCAAGGAGGGCAAACACGATCCAAACGAACAGATGTCCAAATTGCTACAAAGTTTAAGAAACTACCAAGAGATTTTCAAAAAAGATCCAATTCGAGTTGTGATATTTAGGTTATTGGAAAATTGCACAAGGTAAAGACAATCATCAAATAAATCGACCAACATTGTTTAAAAATGTCCAAATTCCAGCAATGTAAAAATCCCAAATGTTGTATGGTGTTAATGATTTTATTTGAAAAAAAAACAAGAAAGTCCAAAATACAGATTATTACAATGTCGGAGAAAATGACCAAAGCGAGAATTGTTTACCAAAATGTAAAACAAGTCCGAAATTTTTCCAAAGCTTTAATCATGCAGATGTTCGACAAATAGCACAAAATAGATAATGCCAAAGCAGTGTAAACTTGTTCACAAATGTCGTATTCCTTATGTTGATTGATGCGAAAGAGTAAAATATCACTGTAAAGTAGTTATCATAATTGTAGTTTTCTGTAAGGTGTCCCTTGTTTAACACCAAAATGTCAGCAAATTTCATAATATTTTTCCAAACATTTTCAAAAATAACCCGAGTTTGCAACTCTAGGTGCTCTCAGTTATCTAAGATCCAATATAAAAGTCTACTTATCTTTATTAGTACATGCATTCAAAAATAAATAAGTATGTGTGTTTCTACTTACTGTTTTTCTTACGTACTTGCTTGTAAATTGTTGCTTATGTCGTTTTACTCAGATTTTGCTAAAAGATCTGAAATCTGAAAGAGAGGAATGACACAAATTTGTTGGCTATGTTTAACTTTGTACATTGAACTTTTGTATCTAGATCCGTTAGAAATAGCTGCTAATTGTTTTTTATTTCTTGTGATCGACTAATAAAACAATTTGACAAACAAAATTTTGCCACAGTTTTAAGTACAAATCACTTTTGAAGGTCAAATATTATGGAAATTATTTTTGAACTATGTCACTATGAATATTTATTGAAATATACTTTTAAGTACTTCTTTTTACTTAATTAATATATTTTCTAACAACGCAGTTTTTTCACTTTTCACACGATTCGGCTCGTGGGGACCAAAATGTTTCGTTACGAGGGGTGGGGGTTTGTCAAAATTTAGTTTCTGTTTTTCTTATTTAATTTAATTTTATTTCTTTTTTTTTTTTGTTTACCACTTGTTATTGTCCTTTCTGTATAAACACGATTTGGTTTTGATTTTACAATTTTACAAGTTTTATTTTTGTTATTGGTTTACAAAGTCGAAGGTCACACTAGAGTGGTTTCATTGAAACTTTTAGGTATTTAAAGATCGAGTTCCCCACTACAGCAACTTAACGATATCACTCTACTGTGAAACTCGACCTAGGAACCCTTGTTTTCATGGAATTGTTTCAATGAAACTCTCTAGTGTGACCATCGACAAAGAAATATTAATCCGCTTTTAACAATCAAATTAATTTTCAATTCAAAGTTATTTTTTGATGTGATTTAAATTCATAGAGTTAAGGTCGATTTATTACAAAAAACACTGATAAGTAAAATCTTATGTTATTTGCAACTTCCACTTGCTTTCTTTTGTTAGTCTAATGTTTTGAGATGGCGTTAACGCCAAAATCCTGTGTCACAGAGGTCCACGTTGGCTTCTGGCAACTCAGGCGCTTTCCTATTCTATTTATCCATTTTCCTTATCACTGCCTCTCATCTCTATATACATATGTATATGTGTGCGTTCGGCTTTTCTAGTTTGAAACCTGTCGTCTGTGCTTTCTCGGACTTTCTTATGCCTTGTTCAGACTGACGGTGTTTCGCTCTCTATTCGTTGTTCGACCCCAAATTACGATGTAATTACTTAATTTCCAATACAAAATATTGAGAACGAACAACGATTTGTGTACATTGTTCAATTTAAATTACTCTCAGAACGACGATAAAATATGTCCCTGAGAGAATTTATCGAAATAAATTAATTATGACAGGAAAAATATAAAATTTAAAAATTTATTAAAAACCCAAACATTTTTAGAGAAACTGCAAAATATTAATGAAAAGTAAACGGTTTAACGACTAGTATAAATTCAAATCATAGCAAATTTTGTGTTCTCTTTCATTGCAATTACATTTCTTGTCCATCGTTTCAAATTCGCGTACAAATTTAGAAACAAAAATCGAATGCCTGCCGGAAGTGTGTATACCAAAAAGTTATTTTGGCAGGTCTCTCTCTCGTTAATTTTTAAAATAGAAAAAATTGAAAATATACTGAAAAAAAATTGTGAGAAAAAATAGAAAACATGAATGAAACTAATATAATTTAATATTAAATAGATATCTTAAAGAAGGACAAATATTTTTTCAGTTCATATCAATTAACATTACTCGTATTTTGCCTGAAACTTTCTTTAAAATCAGTAAACAAAAACTATGAAAATATTAATCATGTTGCTATGAATGATGTAACATGTCGTATGAACGGGTTAATTCGTGTACGTAATTATGAGAACGAACGACGTTATTCAAATGCTGGTATGAACATGGCATTACTTATTCTTTGTTCAATCACTTTCAATTCAACCATTGTTACTCCATAACTCCACACTATCTTTCCACAACTATCTCCTCCACAACTATCCTTCTACCAATTTTCAATAAAGGAAGAATTAGTTTCTGTTCAATTCGCATCATGATTCCTTTTGTGTTTTTATTTTCTGTTACTTTCACGCAATCCAATCTGGGAGAAATATTGTGTTTCCAGCAACATTTCTTTGTTTCGGGTTCTTAAGCTTTTCTTATATTTATGCAGGAAAACATCCAACGTCCATTCTTGGTGTTTTGATTTAGTTCTAAAGATCCGGATACAAAGCCTACCTGAAAATTCTGTTCCAGTTTGAATATAAGGTTTGGATATCTCCATCATATCCAAGGTATGTTTGTGATATCCTTTTTTTAAGTGCAATTTTTTAGAAAAACAAAAAGTGCCTTTTCCGTCGACAAAACATCAATTCATTCAAATGCGTTTTTGGTGGAAGAGTGTAATTTTTCGCTTTATTTTCTAACAGAAAAGTGCGATTGTGTTGTTTCCTGTTCTATTCGGTGGTTATTTTAATAAAATATTAAAGTCTCTTTAAAGTCTCTGCATTTATTCGCAAAAATAATAAGAGAAGTTTTCTACTCTTTTCCTTCACTAAAATATAATTTCAGTATTTCTCCTTCTTTTGTGATTCATTCCCGCATAAATTCGAATATTCGCGCTGAATTAAATCGCGTGTGCTATTTACATCAGGTGACAACAACAATTCTATTATTTTCATTTTTCTTTCATTGCACTCGTTCCCGCTGTGTGCTGGTGACATTTCAGTAAATTTTGTTGTTGTTGCTTATTTTCTGTTTCTTCTCATACGATCGTATGCTTATAGTGTTCTGAACATTGAAATTTTACTTTTCGAATTCAATTTAAATACAAGGTTCTCAAAATGGACTAAATTCGACTTTGATATTTTTGCATTCTACTTTTGTACAGGGTACTCAAATTTCGAAGATCATTTTAAGTATTAATTTTTAGTTGATTTCTCGCTGGAATCGAGCTTAACGATCAATAATGCAAGTGAAAAAGAAAGCCGACGAGTCGAACCGAAAAACCCACCATTATGTGACATGACATGTTTCGCCTTTGGTAAAGGCACCTCAGACATATCGGATGTGGAGCGGTTTCGCTGTCCTCGAACTTTTCTTCTTTCAATTGCATTTTGTTTTGTTTTTTTACAACAACAATGGGGATTTTCCCATTTAGTTGTGGTTTCATGACAAACGCTTAGCGCTGCCTTTGAAAGTAATAAGTTTGGCTCTTTACGCTAACACGCCCTGACAACACTTTTTTTCCTGTGTTTTTCAAGGACGTGGGTTCAAACCCCAGCCTGGCTCAGCTGATTTTGCCTTTTTTTAGGTGAAGATAATTTTTAGTATTAGTTTTTAATTAATTTCTCGTTGGAATCGAGCTTAACGAAAGCCGACGATTCGAACCCACACACCCACCACTATGTGACATGACATGTTTCGCCTTTGGTAAAGGCTCCTCAGACATATCGGATGTGGAGCGGCTTCGCTGTCCTCGAATTTTTCTTCTTTCAAATGAATTTTTTTTTTTTGTTTTTTACAAAAGCAATGGGGATTTTCCCATTTAGTTGTGGTTTCATGACAAACGCTTACCGCTGCTTTGAAAGTAATGAGTTTGGCTCTGAACGCTAACACGCCGTGGCAACATTTTTTCCAGTGCTTTTCAAGGTTGTGGGTTCAAACCCCAGCCGACGATTCGAACCCACACACCCATCACTATGTGACATGACATGTTTTGTCTTTGGTAAAGGCTCCCCAGACATATTGGATGAAGAGCGGCTTCGCTGTTCTCGAACTTTTCTTCTTTCAAATGCGTTTTGTTAATTAAAAATTAGTACAAAAAATGATCTTCGCCTACAAAAAGGCAAAAGTTTCAAATAAAAATAAAATAAGCTGAGCCAGGCTGGGATTTGAACCCACGTCCTTGAAAAACACAGGAAAAAAGTATTTTCACGGCGTGTTAGCGTTCAGAGCCAACTCATTACTTTCAAAGGCAGTGCTAAGCGATTGTCATGAAAGCACAACTAAATGGGAACTCCCCATTGTTGTTGTAAAATGCAAAACAAAATGAATTTGAAGGAAGAAAAGTTCGAGGACAGCGAAGCCGCTACACATCCGATATGTCTGAGGAGCCTTTACCAAAGGCGAAACATGTCACGTCACATAGTGGTGGGTGTGTGGGTTCGAATCGTCGGCTTTTCTTTTTCACTTGCATTATTGATCGTTAAGCTCGATTCCAACGAGAAATTAATAAAAATTTATTTTCTTCCATTAAACCGATCAATATTAATTGGTGGTTTCTTTCGACATTATAAGATTTTTTCTTATCCAAAATTAAATTTATCCAATTTTAAATACATTTTTGGTAAATTTGTGGTTTTTGAAAATATATTTATTTTTCTTTCAATATTATTATTTCGTATAAATATATATAGGTTGGTACAGGTGTATTCATTTTGAATAAATTTATTTGTACAAAAAGTAGCAGATAATGGTGTAAACCTTTTTTCTCAATTCAAGTAATAATTTGCCCATTGTTCATTCCGAGTCTTCTTAGGGTTTGAACCGCCTTCAACTATATAAACTCTTGTATTTCCGTTCTGAAGACTTATGATATTGATGCGAAGAGTTAGGATCCTATCTTCGTCTTCTTGTGTTCAAACAGGCTTCCTGAATCCACACTCACGCTTTGGGAGCACACTCTTTCTGATAAGTCCAGTATCCCACGGTAGGCAGATTTGGACACATTTCTGACCAATAGCTTCCGTACGTTAGAGCATGTTTTCGAGACGCGCCGGGTTCCAGTCATAAGGAGAGTTCGTCCGACGGGAAGTCTAAGCTTTAAAAAATATTCAATTCATTCCAGAGTAAAGTCTCTGATCCAAGGTGTCCCTTGTGTCCAAATGAGGTTCACATTATTCAAAAATTTCCAAATTTCCTCCGCTGAATCCTGATGCTCGCAGTTCTGAGATTACACGACAAGGTTAAGTCTCAGTTGTTTTTCGAAAACGCGTTTCGTGAAGAATTGTCTGTTAAAACATACATATTTACACACAATGTCTGTTAAAACATACATATTTACACATATGCACATATCTACTATTTGTACTTTAGTTGTCACATATTTACAATTTGTATTTTAATTGTCAAAATTGCTAATACAGCATTTTTATGTAAGTCATTAACCAAAGTAACAGTCAATAATTCTATATTTTATTTAAGTTCACTGACTTTTTGCAATGTTTATAAATTTCATTTCTTTACTTTCTTGTATGCATAATATTTGGCCTAGTCATCATTTATGTTATGAAAATATTGTTATAAAAGCAGGAAATCAATAAAGAAAAACAGTCGTCTTTTAGTACTACAACCAACAATTTGTTCTTAGTTATTAGTCGGCGGTTTCCTTCAAGTGTATGTGCTTGTAAGGAACAATTAAAAAGTGGATCCTAAGTGCCAATGCAAGTTTATGTGCTTGAATGGACTAACACTAGATCCTCGTTAGAGTAACATTTTTTGGTGACCCCGACGTGATAGTTTCGGTATCCTTCCTGATTCCATATCCTTCCTGATTCTACACGACAAATTCGTGTCGACAATTAGGAAGGCTCCGCTTGACAGAATAACGGAAGAGTTCTACATAGGCAAGCGTAATGAGCTAGTGGTGCTCTTGCAGACATTTAAAAAGGCGGAAAACCAGATCCGCAATGATCCGTCTTTGCCACAGGATGCTCCATACATAGCTGAGAACCTACACAAGACCGTTGGAGAAAAGTTTAGTTCAACAATGGACTATATCGAGGCGGAATTGGATAAGCTGAAGTCTGTAAAGAGCAACCCAGGACAAATGGCAAAACCAAAATCGCAAGAAACTGGTTCAGAAGGCCAAGCAGCGGTCCAGGTAGAGGAACCTGCATCTACCCAAGTTGAGGGGCTGGCCCGAAGGATAAAAGCTGCCCTGATGCGCCATCTGCAGAGATTGGACAATATCGAAGCGGGGCAATCAAATCAATTTTATGAAATCAAAGAAGAGACGATCAAAAAGTTGTGGAGTCAAATCACTGATCTGTACGACGAAATATGGCAGCAGATCGAGGACCCCTCGAGAATCGGGCTAAATCAAGATAGCTACGATAGCCTTGAAGATTCGGTTCAACATAGGCTGGCGGTCCTGAAAGACAAATGCTGTGATAATGTAACAAGCACACCTCAACTGGGAAGTGACTTGGTAGCACACAGTGCACTTCCGCTACCGAAGGTAACAATCCCTCAATTCAATGGGGATTGCTTGAAGTGGCGGCAGTTCTATGAACTGTTTTTGGAGATGGTTGCCAAACAGCCTTTTCCCAACGTCCAAAAACTGTGGTACCTCAAAACCAATTTGTCGGGCGAGGCTGACAAACTCATAAGCCATCTAGCCTTGACAGAGGATAACTACAAAACGGCATGGATGTTGCTTCAAGAACGTTACAACAATAAACGGATTCTTGTTTCAACATTGGTAGAACGGATTCTTAACCAGCCAACAGGAACCTCATCTACCGCTTCAATCAAGGCTCTGCATGACACTACAAGAGAATGCATGCTAGCCCTGAACAACTTGTATATCGACACTTCGTCGTGGGACACTCCGTTGATCCAATTGATCACGAAGAAATTGCATCACACGCTGTACATATGATTCATGCAGTCGTTAACGAAGCCGAAGGAGGTTCCTACCATGAAAGAACTATTTGCATTTTGGAAATGCAATTTGAGTCGATGGAATCGATCGGGAAAGTGCAAGCTACTCAAAAAGGTTCAAGCAAAACTGTTTCGTCCATAGCGTCAGTGGAGGATAATGCAACTTATGCAAAACCGGCCACCATCCCATTTATCCTTGCAAACAATTTTTGGCAATAAGGGAATCTGAGAGACTGGAATGGGTACAACAACGAAAATGTGTACAAACTGCTTTCAATACGATCATGTAGCGAAAGCATGTAGTTCTAGCAACTGCAAAATATGTAGTAATAAGCACAATACGTTACTACATTTGCCAAACAAATCTAAGACATCTTCAATTGCTTCGAATCAAACACCAACCACAAGGAATCATTCCACACCAGTCCACACAGCTGCAATCTTCTCAGCATCATTAGAAGACCAAAAAACGTAATTCTAACTACTCCTAAAGTAATCGTTAAGGCTGCAAATGGTATGTCAGGCGAATTTAGAGCTGTACTCGACTCGGGTTCCCAAGTGAACATTGTGACTGAAAGGCTGATAAAAAAGTTATCACTTAAAACCAGGGATGCTTCTTTGTCCATTGACGGAGTTGAAAAGATTCAAAGGAAAGCAAAAGTTGTCTAATGATTCTGAATTTTCAACTGATTTGGTTGCGTTTGTTTTGCCAACAATTATACCAGCACAACCAAATCGCGAGTTGGATATCTCTAACTGGCAAATTCCAAAGAACATTAAATTAGCAGATCCCAATTTTAACACGCAAGGAAAATTTGAAATTCTTTTTGGAGCAGTGTTCTACTTTAGCCTAATGCAACCAGGTACAATAAAACTTAATATTACAAAATGCTTCCACATTTCCTTTCATAAAATTAGTCATCCTATTCAGTGTAAGTGATGCTCGCAGTTCTGAGATTACACGACAAGGTTAAGTCTCAGTTGTTTTTCGAAAACGCGTTTCGTGAAGAATTGTCTGTTAAAACATACATATTTACACTCATTGTCTGTTAAAACATACATATTTACACATATGCACATATCTACTATTTGTACTTTAGTTGTCACATATTTACAATTTGTATTTTAATTGTCAAAATTGCTCATACAGCATTTTTATGTAAGTCATTAACCAAAGTAACAGTCAATAATTCTATATTTTATTTAAGTTCACTGACTTTTTGCAATGTTTATAAATTTCATTTCTTTACTTTCTTGTATGCATAATATTTGGCCTAGTCATCATTTATGTTAAGAAAATTTTGTTATAAAAGAAGGAAATCAATAAAGAAAAACTGTCGTCTTTTAGTACTACAACCAACAATTTGTTCTTAATTATTAGTCGACGGTTTCCTTCACGTTTATGTGCTTGTAAGGAACAATTAAAAAGTGGATCCTAAGTGCCAATTCAAGTTTATGTGCTTGAATGGACTAACACTAGATCCTAGTTAAAGTAACATTGTCCAAGCAAGCATAACTGCTATACTTGCAACAAACGGCACAAAACTCTTCTGCACAAGATTCCATTAAATTTCCTTTCCTCCGTACCAGAAACTGTATCTAACACAGCTAATTCTGATATGTAGTCCACTAGCAGCGCAGTCCACATTTATTATATTAATGGAGTTATTTCTTAAAAACATGAAGCCGCACGTAATGACGATATTCCGGATAGAGACTATTATAAATCCGGTCTAGGTGGTTCATATTTCGAAGTTGAGGATGTCGCCGGGAGTTCGTCAGTATATAGTCTTTAGCTCTTTCTCGAGGGTGCTGTTTGCGATTGTAAAAGTTCTGTTCGATCTGGCCAATTTACCGTTTAGGGAGAAAACATTTTTCCGCCTCTGGCCGGAAATCTTCCCACGTCTTGATTTCGTTTGACCCGGTACCACTTCAGTGCGTTGCCTTCCAGTATGGTGAGCAGAGATGGAAGGAGACGGTCCGGATTGATGGAGTGACATTCCGCCAATTCCTCGAGCGCTCCAGGAAGTCGGTCAGGGCCTGTTCCCCCGTATACTTCAGTGACCACCTGTGGACGAGGTTCATAATGTCGATGTCGGTGGGCATGGCTGGCTTAGGGTGGTTCTGTACTGAAACTTCGATCGTGGTTTCGGTATAGAACTCGGAGGTCGAAGCCTTTACTTCCCGCTATAGTTCCAGGAGAAAATTCTCGGCGGATGCTGCTTCCGGAGATATTCTACGGTCAATCCTTCGTTATTTATTCCGGCAGTTTTGCATCTTTCCATTAACTTGTCCTTCCAGAGGAGATATATCCAACTAAGGGGCTCAGGTGTTGGGTAGTCCTCTGTTTCCATCTTTCCACTACTACTATTCATGGACCTCGACGAATCTTCGCTGGCGGTGGTTGAATCTTTCCAGCAATTCGAGTTTTCGTCGGGTCCCTGCTCGGGCGCAATATATAACGAGTTGTTTTATCTAAGGCTGAGGTAAACTCAGTCGTCTCCAGGGCCAAATCAAGGACCCACAGACCTTAAGTGATACAACGAGTTGTCTTTTTAAAGTTTTTACTCTTGGGTGTTAGTAAAATGAATAGTAGTTTTAGTGGAAATTCAGATATTTTGACTTAGTTCGGGGGTAATATCCCGGTTCGGTTACGATAAACAAGGTTCGGACCAGAAGCGGGTTACAAGCGAGGACTGTGCCGGGTGCGTGCGAGTTGTGAGCGGGTAACTGGCGGCAAGTGACGACGGGGCGAAGCGGGGAACTGGAAGCGAGCGAATAGCGGGCTACGAGCGTTGAACGGTGAGCGTTGATCGGCTAGCGGGTAGCTGCCTACAAGCGTTGACGGGGCGAAGCGGTGAACTGTATGCGGGCTACGAGCGTTGTACGGTGAGCGGGTAGTTGGCTACAAGCGTTGACGGGGCGATGCGGTGAGCTGAATGCAAGCGAGTAGCGGGCAACGATCGTTGTACGGCGAGCAGGTACCTGGCTACAAGCGTTGACGGGGCTAAGTGGTGAGCTGAATATGGGCGATAGCGGCCTACGAACGTTGACCGGCAAGCGGGTAGCTAGCTACCAGCGTTGACGGGGTGAAGCGGTGAACTGGATGCGAGCGAGTAGCGGGCTATGAGTGTTGTACGGCGAGCGGGTAGCTGGCTACAAGCGTTGACGGGGCTAAGTGGTGAGCTGGATGTGGGCGAGTAGCGGGCTACGAGCGTTGAATGGCGAGCGTTTAGCTGGCTACAAGATTGGTTGAGCTGGCAAAGAGCGGGTGAGATGGCAAAGAGCAGTTGAGCAGCCAAAGAGCGGTTGAGCTTGCAAAGAGCGGGTGAGCTGGCAAAGAGCGGTTGAGCTGGCAACGAACTTGTGACCTGGAAAAGAGCGGGGGAGCTGGTTAAGAGCAGGTAGCCGGCTACGATTAGGTCAAATACACTCTTTACTTACAGGTTACTACGACTGCGGTCAAGCCACACATCACTTCACCTGTACTAACTCTGGTTCTCGATATCCTCGTTTATCACGCTCATCATTGCGTGGAAAATATCGCGGTTTGATGGGTTCGTTGTGCTTCAATTTGATGGTGTGTTTGGCTACCCGACACCTACCCTCACTCTGTGAAAATGTGGCAGTGTAGCGCGATATTACCACTATTAACTCTGCTTCTTGAGACTCGGGGAGGACTGACCGGGGGGTTATGGTGTGCACAAGCCATCTATACTTAGCCTGCAGTTCCGGTTGACGAGGAAATCCATTCCCAGTATCATACTTTCGGCTATGGCTGGGATGACGGTTACCGATAAGAGTGTTGATTTGCCCCTAAATTCCACCCGTAGGTCCACTGCAGGTTCACAATCCTCGACCCGTTGATCGGTCATCTGAATTTTCCTCCTAGCCGTTCCCCGAGGTACTCCTTTTGAGTGAAGGAAACACCTCATGGCTTTGTCGATATAACTAAGGGAGGCACCTGTGTCCACGATGATAAATTATCTGCTGATCGGCCAGACACCGCTGAGATCCTCCCATTGGCCCCCCAAGGTACATCCACAATCACGGGTGAATACACCCTCCTGGCCACAATAAGAACAAAACAGGATGGGTGTTTGCTGACATCTTCCACGGGTATGACCCGGACGTTTACACCGCCAACAGTGGGTTTCCCGGGAATATGGAACGTCGGTGGAGTGTAACATATGAGACGTGTGTGGTCTCTCAAGACGGGCTTCATCTCGTTTCAGTAGTTCATACTCATCGGTTAGCTCTATCAGGTCATCGAGAGTCTTTAAATCATGACGCCGCACGTAATGACGATATTCCGGACGTAGACCATCATAAAGGCGGTCTAGGTGGTTCATATTTCGAAGTTGAGGATGTCGCTGAGAGTTCGTCACCATCGTCAGTATATAGTCTTTAGCTCTTTATCGAGGGTGCTGTTTGCGGTTGTAAAAGTTCTGCTCGATCTGGCTTAGGTCATAGAGAGTCTTAAAATCATGACGCCGCACGTAATGACGATATTCCGGACGTAGATCATCATAAATCCGGTCTATGTGGTTCATATTTTGAAGTTGAGGATGTCGCCGGGAGTTCGTCACCATCGTCAGTACAGTATTTCCCGGATATAAGCACTGTGGAAAATTTAAAATTTTAACACAATGGGATGTGATTGTAACAAATATAGTTATGTAAATTGGTTTTTGTGAATAAAAGAAGTTGTCTTATAACAAAATATTTTACTTCATTGAGGTCTTATTATATAACATTTAAACAACTTAACAATAAAAGAAAATCAAAAATGGAGCAATTGGTGGGTTTTGTTTTAACATCGAACTGGAACAATGCTGTGGAAATACAAAATATATCACTTAAGAAATTGTTGATTATATTGACATGTCACTTTTCTTACCTAATGAAGGGGCTCTTTGTTTGCTGCTGGAGGGATTTTCAACACCATGTCCATCACGTAGTTGGAACAATCTTGCTGATTAATTTGTCCAACGCTTCTCTCTATCACATCACTTATGTTATGGTCCGTGGAAAGATCCCGAAGTTCAGCTCTAGCGCAGCATTTTATTTGTGAAAATGCATGTTCCAATGCTCAACCCTAGCATTGGAGAGTATGGCGGTAGAAATTTAAGATGGCACCTCTTTGATTCTATCAACGATTTTCACGCCTCTTAAGAATTTGCGCATTATCCATTATCAGGAATGAGTTCTCCAAGTCTGAAGTAATCTTCTCCAATAGACCTTCAATAAATTGTTTAAATTTATCTGCATTTACACTAGAATTTGAAATTATAGTATAATGCACAACTCCCTCGTTGTTTATTGCGGCTATCAGTGTAACATTCCGACCTTTTACTGTAGGCAGCACAATTTGGGCTCTTGTCCCCTGCCTAGAACGAGCTTGGGTTCTTCGTAAGTGAAGATTAAATCCACACTCGTCTATAAATATTAACTTTTCTCGTTGTTGGGGTACCCATCTTGTAAAATCCCGGGCGTATGTTTGCCTTAACTCTAACGTCCTGGGCTCATTCATTCTTCCAATTTCGACGGATGCCATTTTTAGAGTTATTTTTAATTCCCGAAATCCATTTTCAATGGAACTTTTGGAAATGTTCACATTTTTTTCCCCTGAACAGCATAGTTTTTATTGATTTTATTGTAATTCCTGGCTGGTTTTCAACATAAGATTCGATAAAACCTAGAACTTCTGATGTTAAAATTTTCGTTCTATTTCCTCCACGTTTTCTTTCATTTAATTCTCCGTGAAATTTGTTTTAAAATTCCTTTCTTGGATTTCGATATCATCTCTACTAGGTAATGGGTACAGTATTGGCTATTGCAACAATAACAACTGATAGTTCATAAAATGTGTATGTAAATACTTTTGCATAGCTATGTTTATGTGGATTGTATTACTATTTTTGATTTTTGCCTATTACAATGTACAAACAGGTTTGGATTGTATTTTGCCTGGGAACTTCTATTTTGATATGGAGACTTTATTACTTCTGTTTCTTTATTTTCCTCTTTCATTATCTATTAAAACAACATTCTTTTAGCCAATACTGTACCCATCACCTAGTAGAGATGATACCGAAATCCAAGAAAGGAATTTTAAAACAAAATTCAAAAGCATTTACCGTTATCCAAATTTAAATTCAGGTAAATATTTTACATATGAATCAGTTGCGCTTTGTACATATAGCTATACGCATTAAAATTTAAATATGAGCGAACGTGATTTTAGCTCGGGAAGTTCCGACAATTGGGAACCACAGGCAGATGAATCAATGGACTCTTCCAGTACTGCTGTTGGAGAAGTAGCAGAATCTAGCGAGCCAAGGAGTTCAAGGCAACGAAACAGATTGGGCCATTACAACAAAATCACTAAAGGTAGGAAATTATTATTTTTTAAGATGTATGAGGAGGGGCGAACAATTTCCGAGGCCGCAGCAATGACATCCATAAAAGTAAATTCGGCAAAAACCCTTTTAAGACGATATAAACGAAATCACGCAGAATTAAATGAAAGAAAACGTGGAGGAAATAGAACGAAATTTTTAACATCTAGGTTTTATCGAGTCTTATGTTGAAAACCAGCCAGGAATTACAATAAAATCAATAAAAAGTTCCATTGAAAATGGATTACGGGAATTAAAAATAACTCTAAAATGGCATCCGTCGAAATTGAAAGAATGAATGAGCCCAGGACGTTAGAGTTAAGGCAAACATACGCCCGGAATTTTACAATATGGGTACCCCAACAACGAGAAAAGTTAATATTTATAGACGAGTGTGGATTTAATCTTCACTTGCGAAGAACCCAAGCTCGTTCTAGGCAGGGGACAAGAGCCCAAATTGTGCTGCCTACAGTAAACGGTCGGAATGTTACACTGATAGCCGCAATAAACAACGGGGGAGTTGTGCATTATACTATAATTACAAATTCTAGTGTAAATGCAGATAAATTTAAACAATTTATTGAAGGTATATTGGAGAAGATTACTTCAGACTTGGAGGCATGACATAAAATCTTTGATAGAATCAAAGAGGTGCCATCTTAAATTTCTACCGCCAGACTCTCCAATGCTCAACCCTATTGAACATGCATTTTCAAAAATAAAATGCTGCGCTAGAGCTGAACTTCGGGATCTTTCCACGGACCATAACATAATTGATGTGATAGAGAGAAGCGTTGGAAAAATTAATCTGCAAGATTGTTCCAACTACGTGATGGACATGGTGTTGAAAATCCCTCTAGCAGCAAACAGAGAGCCCCTTCATTAGGTAAGGAAAGTGACATGTCAATATAATCAAAAATTTCTTAAGTGATATATTTTGTATTTCCAGAGCATTGTTCCAGTTCGATGTTAACAAAACCCACCAATTGCTCCATTTTTGTTTTTTTTTATTGTTAAGTTGTTTAAATGTTATATGATAAGACCTCAATGAAGTAAAATATTTTGTTATAAGACAACTACTTTTATTCACAAAAACCAATCTTCATAACTATATTTGTTACAATCACATCCCATTGTGTTAAAATTTTAAATTAAAACTACAAAAATTAATATTCTTTTCATGTATATTTTATGACAAAATAAATGTTTCATTTAATTTGAAAAAAGTTTTATTTCAATTGGAAAAGGTTTCATTCCAATTGCAAAGGTTTCATTTCAATTGGAAAAAGTTTCATTTCATTTGGAAAAGGTTTCGTTTAATTTGGAAAAGGTTTCATTTCATTGGGAAAAGGTTTCGTTTAATTTGGAAAAGGTTTCATTTAATTTGGAAAAGGTTTCATTTAATCTGGAAATGCTATAAGCACTATCGGTGCATATATTAATCAAACAAAAAAGCCATTTCATTCATTAGAAAACATCCCACTTCTTTGTGTAGTATTAGGCTCGGAAGTTGCGAATATTTAAAGAGAGAAGAATCTTATTTTTTTTTATTCCTAATGGTTCGGCCGGGTTAAACCATGAAATATTCTGACCGAATATAGAATAATTAGTTTTCATGCTGTTACGAAAGTACCAATGTTCACAATTTTAGGCAAAGAAGTCTTTTGACCACTGAGAACCTCAAAATACCTAAAATCGGACGGTACCGATATATGACGGCTATACCAAAACATGGAAACATAAATTCAAAATTATAGCTAATTCGTTCTGATAATGTATATGAAAACCTCAAAATACCTGAAATCGGACAATACTGTTATATGGCTGTTATATGGCTATACCAAAACTCGGACTGCAAACAAAAGACTCATCTTTCCAAAATTTCAGCATTCTATGTCTTTTTTTGTGGATGCTAGATTACCATAGACGGAGGAACGGAAATACATAGATCGAATCAGAATTTTACCCTGATAAAGAATATTTATACTTTATAGTGTTGCCAATGATTATTTCAATGATTTACAAACGGAAAAACAACACACTTCATACTATGGTGGAGGATATAAAAAGTCCATTATTTTTGCCTGTGCATTGTCTAAAATAGAACTGCTCTATATAATCTACTTCATGAAGAAATTTATTGGCTGGCTTGACAGCCTTACGAATAATTCTTATTACATTTATAACTTCTTCCTTCGAGGAACACTCATTTTCGTGTAATTCATTATTCTCCGACATAACTTCTCTGACTTCCCCTGGATCTCCATAACATTGTAGGTTGTTACTGCTTGTCAAAAATCACATCGTATGTAAATGCAAAAACATGCCTTTTAACTGAGTAAACAATATTCATTGATTCTCTAAATAAGTCAAAAAATTTTTGCCTTTTTACCACCGCCATTGCAATTAGCTCAGCTTTCTCTAAAAGCATATTGCCTGATTGAACAGCTCTAAATGCACGCATTTCGAATACTGCCTGCTCATTTTGCGTTTTATATTAAGATTTCTTCACGAGTCTTTCTCCACTTTACTGTCTTTTTCACGTATATGTTTACCATATTTAACGCCTATGAAAAATTTTACTATCATCCAAATTGTTTTGAGCCGGTGCATACAAACGAATTTGTTTAAGCGAAAATGAAATAATGATGACCAAATTTAAAGTCCTTATAAGAGGGGAATGCATATAAGCGGGATGTATATATCGAAATAATGTCAATGTATTT
Organism: Musca autumnalis; assembly: GCF_047663935.1. Lineage (NCBI taxonomy): Eukaryota > Metazoa > Arthropoda > Insecta > Diptera > Muscidae > Musca > Musca autumnalis. The sequence continues at coordinate 131,896,044 of NW_027411644.1, forward strand.
TGAATCAAAAATAACATTTGCACCAATTTCAGTGCTATTAACTGGGGAATGCTTATATCCGGGTGCATATAAAAGGGAAATACTGTAATAATTTAATATATAAACATTAATAAATTGAAAAGTAAAAAAGTGCAGTGACTATATGATTGTGACTGATAATAAGCAGACAAATAATAATATGTATATAAGAAAAAATAAATTTAATTTTCTTTATCATAAAGAGAATTTGAATATTAAAAAAACACTAAAAATAGAAAAAGTTCCAAAAATAGAAAAGGTTCCAAAAAGTCAAAAGTGCCAATAGTATTTATTACATGCGAACGACAGTGTCAATAAAAGAAAATTTAAAAAAAAAAGTTTGCAGAAATAATGATAATATAATACTGGTTTAAGAATACTAAAATTTGACTTTTAAAATGTACAAATTTTCGATTTTAATTTAATTTTCATTTTAAAAGTAAATAATTATGTTTTGTTGTCTCTTAAGTCAATACATAAGTTCTAATTGAATATATTAGAATTTTATTAAAATAATTTATGTAGTATAACATAAATATTATCTTCATGAATAAATTTTTTTTATTCATATTATTTATAATTCTTCATTCCTAACAACAGAATTGACCACAATATTTTTACATTTCGATAGATCACATTATTGGTTAATGTCACTATTTTATAGTATTAGATGCAATATCTTTCAAACAATGTACCACGCACTCAATACTACTTAAGAGCGTCTCCTTATTTGCCGCCTAAAGGTACTATATCCAACAAGCATTTTCTATCGCCCATCACCCGAAGCAGTCACTCCCGGGCGATAGAAACACACATACGCGATATCGCATTCTAATTGATGTAGGCACACGGTTCGGGAAGAAATGAACCACGCACTCGTTTCCTCATAAATGTGTTTCATGCGTTGTCTTTGAAATAATCGCTGTAGCCCCGAGTCGAGAGTCACGATGGCGATATTTTTATAAGGAAACGAGTGCGTGGTTCATTTATTCTCGAACGGTGTGCCTACATCAATTAGAATGCGATATCGCGGATGTGTGTTTCTATCGCCCGGGAGTGATCGCTTCGGGTAATGGGCGATAGAAAATGCTTGCTGGGAAAAGATACATTCGCACAGTGGGTCGAGTAGTAACATATTTTTTATTCCGTTGTTGGAAATAACTTTTTCGCTTTGTACTCTAATTCCAGCATACAAAGTTTATTTATGTTAATGTGTCGTATTAGAGTACTACTCCACAGCAATAAAACAGATTGCTACATTTGTTCATTGGATTTAATTTATTTCAGTGTGTAGGCTGTTCGTAAACTTCAGCGTTCGTTTTTTGAGTTGATTCTGATTCATCATCACTCGAAGCAAAACTTCAATATTTATAGTGAAATTTAACTATCTGTGTTTGTAATATATTGCAATTGACTTTTTCTTCAAGCGTGCGGTCATATCGATCGTTCTTTTTTTGTGAGTGGTGTAACCTTCCATTGATTGAAGTACACAAAGAGGAGATCAAATCAACTTGGCAAAGCCTTAAACAGGTTTATGATCAATGTCTGAACCCTGGTACAATAAAGTAGAGGTAGGCCAGGTATGAAAATCACTGAGAAATGCCACCCTGCAGCCATGGCTTAAAACGTCAAATTGCATGGTACAATAATAATGGTAGATGTACCTGCATAGCTATCCCGTATTACAAAAACATATGGAACTTAAAGCTTCACTTTTTATATGTTAAAAGTGCCATATAGTGTAAAAACATTTCCTTAGCTAGGCTCCAGAATATTCTTGTTGGAAAAGTGTTCCAAAAATAGCAAAAGTTCTTCCCAAACTTATGACAGTGAAAAAATGTCATTCACATATTTTCTACTTGACAAGTTTGGCTAATCTGACATCGTGATTGCTGGTATCCGATTTGCAGGCATATGTCAGCAGAAGTTTTACAAAAATTGTAATTTTTACATTCCCATACTTTTGGAACAAATTTAAATTAATATCAATATTTGATAAATTGTTCATTCGTAAGTTTTGCTAAAAAAAAATAACAATTTTATTTTGCCACGCGAATACATATTTTTTGTCCTTGTTTTCAATTTTAAGATATAGTGTTACAGCAGAAGTTTTTTTATTGGAACAATTCAGCGGTACATCTACCTTTATGATTGCATAATGTCAAAAACAGTACAAAATGTCAACCCTGCTTTTGATAGATTAGGCCATAAAAAGAAAAAAATTGTAATCAGCTGTTAGCTGTGGCCTACCTTTACTTTATTCTACCATGGTCTAAACGATCTTTCTAACACGGAGGATGATGATAAAAAAGAGTCAAATGACGAGAATGAAGTTTCCGAGATCGATAAAGTTAAACAGAAATACCTTATGTCCTAATCCACATACTATCGTATCCTCTCCATGCTTAATGAAGCCATTGAAAATTTACCGTCTAAAGGCCCCCTTCCAAGTCCTTGCCCCAAATCAGCCTCCAATTCGAATTTCCATCTGCCTCCAATCGAACTTTCCACCTTCTATGGTGACTATAAATCATGGCCTTCGTTCCGCGACATGTTTACGGCGGTATGTGATAGTAACTCCAAGTTAACTCCAGTTGAAAAGCTCTTCCATTTGTCCCATAAGACAAAGGGAGAAGCCTATGACATAGTGTCTAAAAGACCCCTGACTAATGATGGTTTCAGTAGTGCCTGGAGCAACCTATGTTCTCGTTATGAGAACAAGCGGGTTCTGATCAATAGACAGCTAAGGGCACTATTCAACCTCACCCCTATCCGAAAAACGCAACTTCTCTAAAAGACCTCCAACGAGATATTAACGCCTGTATCGAAGCTTTGAAGTGTTACTAAATCGACGTCGAGAGCTGAAATCCGAGTCTTGTGTTTCTGTGCTCAGACTGCCTCCCTGATTCCACTCTCACACTCTGGGAACAGATATTGTGCGACAAAACCGTAATTCCAAAGTGGTCAGACCTGGACGCATTCCTGACCAGTTGGTACAGAACTTTGGAATCTGTCTCCGAGATGAAAAATCTTCACGAGAGTAAGCCTATATTCCTAAAATCCAAGCCTTCAACTACATCTAAAAATGACAATGGCAAAATTAAGGCATTTCAGGCAAATGTATCTCAAACTAAATGTAGACTGTGTCCAAAGGAGTTCCATATAATTAGGAAGTGCCCCCGGTTCTGAAGTATGGAGTACAATCAGAGATTAGCCGAAATAAAAAATAGCAATCTGTACCTCAACTGTTTCTCTAGTGCTCATTTCCTCAAGAAATGCAATAGCAAACACTCATGTTTTAAATGTAACAGAAGACATAATATTTTTGAAATGTTGCCTGTAAAGGCGAAGATCATTTTTAATGATTTTTTTATTAATTTTCTCGTTTAGTGTTAAGCTTGATGATCGAAAATTTTTTGCAAGTGAAAAAGGAAAGCCATGGACTCGAACCCACACAGTCACCAAATTACGTGAACTCGTTTCGCTATTAGTTGAGTAGCTATTCAGACGTATCGACTGTCCTAGAACTTTTGGTTTTTCAAATGCAAATGTGTTTTTATACATTAACCGATATTTGGCGGTTGAAATGTAATTTGGTGACTGTGTGGGTTCGAGACCTTGGCTTTCCTTTTTCACTTGCAAAAAATGATCGATCATCAAGCTTAACTCTAAACAAGAAAATTAATAAAAAATCATTCAAATGATCTTCGCCTTTACAGGCAACATTTCAAAAATAAAAAACAGGCTGAGACCGGCTTGGATTTGAACCCGCATCCTTGAAAACATATGAAAAAAATTTTGTCACGGAGTGTTAGCCTTCAAAGCCAAAACTCATAACTTCAAAGGCAGCGCAAAAAAAGCGTTTGCCATGAAGAAATACATTTCAACCGCCAAATATCGGTTAATGTATAAAATGTAATAATTGAAATGTAGCGTTCAAAGCCAAAACTCCTAACTTCAAAGGCAGCGCAAACAAAGCGTTTGTCATGAAGAAATACATTTCAACCGCCAAATGTCGGTTAATTTATAAAAACACATTTGCATTTGAAAAACCAAAAGTTCTAGGACAGAGAAGCCATCCCACAGTCGATACGTCTGAAGAGCTACTCAACTAATAGCGAAACCAGGTCACGCAATTTGGTGACTGTGTGGGTTCGAGACCTTGGCTTTCCTTTTTCACTTGCAAAAAATTGTCGATCATCAAGCTTAACTCTTAAACGAGAAAATGAAAAAAAAAAAATCATTGAAAATTATCTTCGCCCTTACAGGCAAAATTTCAAAAAAAAAAAAAAACAGGCTGAGCCCAACTGGGATTTGAACAAGCGTCCTTGAAAACATATGAAAAAAATTTTGTCACGGCGTGTTAGCGTTCAAAGCCAAAACTCATAACTTCAAAGGCAGCGCAAAAAAAAGCGTTTGCCGTGAAGAAATACATTTCAACCGCCAAATATCAGTTAATGTATAAAAACACATTTGCATTTGAAAAACCAAAAGTTCTAGGACAGAGAAGCCATCCCACAGTCGATAAGTCTGAAAAGCTACTCCAAATAATAGCGAAACCAGGTCACGCAATTTGGTGACTGTGTGGGTTCGAGACCTTGGCTTTCCTTTTTCACTTGCAAAAAATTGTCGATCATCAAGCTTAACTCTAAACGAGAAAATTAGTAAAAAAGACATAATACTTTACTCTATAGGGATGCTATTTGTAACAAGGGTGTTGGAACTCAAGAGATTCCAAAAAGCTCCTTTCACTCAGCTCCATCCACAATACCATCTGTTTCACAAACTGCTCCTCTACTGTCCACTACATCGTCTAATGGTATTGTCCAAAGTTGCTTCGCTTCAAACTCTAATGACATCCTTCTTGGAATAGCGTTGGTGAAAATTATTTGCTGTGATGTTGTCTATAAGGCAAGATCATTAATAGATTCTGGATCAGAGGGGACCTTTATTTCCGAAAACTTGCTCAACTTCCTGAAGCTTCCATTCAAACGTACCGCCGCAAAAATATCGGGTTTAAACAACATGGTCTCAGCAGATGTCCGAAAGGAGTGTCAGCTTACAATAGGATCTCTTTCTGATGAAAATTTTGAACTGATAGTATCCGCTTTGGTGGTACCGCATTTGTCAAAAAATCTTCCATCTGCCACCATAAACTTGGACATAGTTTCCGACATACCAAAATTTGAATTAGCTGATCCATAGTTTTGTGAAAGCTCAAAGATTGACATGCTTATTGGTGCGGACATTCTACCTTCTATAATGTTGACGGGTTGCACGCATGGCATACATTAGCCTCCAGAATTTTAAAGTCCCCCATGTACGTTGACGACGCACTTGTTGGTGAGCATGATATCCAATCTGCTATCCAGGCGAGGGACGAGCTAATTCAAGCGCTGCGTTCAGCAATTTCAATACCCCGGTTGGGACTCTGCGCTGCCGTCCTCCTAGCTGACATGATAGACAATTGCCTTCCTCAATTCGACGTTCAAAATTATACATACTGTATTTTGTTGGACAGATTCAACAATCGTGTCTAAACCACCTTGTCGTTGGCATACTTTCGTCGCCAACCGAGTCTCCAAAATAATCGAAGTCGTTGACCACAATCGATGGTTTCATGTTCAGTCCACGATGAATCCGGCAGACTTAGCAAGCAGAGGAGTGTACCCCAAAGATTTAGCTGATAACTCATTATGGTGGAAGGGTCCAAACTGGTTATCCAAACCAATGTCATGTTGGCCCCAATCCACTCAGTACCCGGAATACCAGACAGAGTTAGAACAGAAAGCAGCCCATTTCTCCTTTTTCCAACAGTTCGAAGATTTTTTAGAGTGGTTCTCATGCTATTCCAGAGCTATGCGAGTCATGGGTATGCGTACAGGTTTATCCAAGCACTCCATCAAAAATATAAAACCGATTACCGAAGAAAGGACATTCGCCTTCTATCATCTCTTGAAGTATCCTTCGTTCGAAAACGATTGATGTCCATTACCCAAAAAGCAGTGTACCCGAATGAGTTCGCAGCACTTTCCATTGGAAACTCTATCCCTTCAAAAAGTACGCTTTTGAATTTGAACCCCTTCCTCGATGCAGATGGCCTTATGCGTGTGTGCGGTCGCTTGGAAGCCTCTCCAAACCTCACTTACAACGAAAAGCATCCAATCATAGTCCCATACAAATGCGTATATTCCAATCTTTTCGTAAAATTTGTCCATCGAATAACTCTGCATGGAGGTAACCAGTTGGTACTCCGACTTGTACGTAGTCAATACTGGACACCAAAAGTTCAAAACTTAATAAAATCTCTAATCCATAAATGCAAACCTCGTATCCTATATAAGCGTAATTGCCAGAAGCAGTTAATGGCAGCACTGCCTCCACAAAGGTGTATTTATTCCAGACCATTCGCTCATACAGGACTAGATTTTGCAGGCCCGTTCGATATAAAGACCTAAAAAGGCCGATGTAGGCGAATGACCAAGGGATACGTTTGTGTCTTCGTCTGTTTTTCCACGAAATCAATTCACCTCAAGGCAACTTGTGATCTATCAACGCCAGCATTCCTCGATGTCCACTTCTCTTATATTCCGATAATGGAACGACTTTCGTGGGTGCCTCCCGTACACCCGCGAAGGAGTTCTTTCAGACCTCACATAATGCTCTTATTTCCAATTATTCCCACCAAAACATTGTATGGCATTTTATACCGGGCGCTCCTCATATGGGTGGTTTAGGGGAGGCAGGGGTAAAGAGCTTTAAACAGCACTTCAAGAAGACAACACAATCTCTTAAACACACATTCGAAGAATTCCAAACTTTACTAGCCAAGACTTATGCCTGCCTTAATTCCAGGCCGCTTTCCCCAATGTCAACCAATCCATCTGATCTAACTGCTTTAAATCCGGGACATTTCCTCATTGGAACTCCTATATTAGCACAACTAGATTAAGCCTGCTCACACACATACAAATACATTTTGTTATTGTGTTGGTTTTGAAATAGGCAAATTTCAATGTTTTCATTTTGCCTCTGTAGACTGTGAGAAATATTGTACAAGTTTTTTTTTATTTTATGTTTCAAAATTTAAAGTAGAAGAATTATTTTACTTTGACCAAATATGACTGTTGATGTTAAAATTTGTTGAGCCAAAGTGCGCTGACAAACCAAACACTCTAATTTGCCATAATAATTTTCGGCAAATAAAAATTCGTATTCAGTATCTTCATTCATTTTTTCAGTTTACGGATATAAATTCATAGACAAAATCGAAAACAGAACCTTCCTCATTGAATGTTCAATAGAGACTGATTTGTAATTTTGAAAATATTCAAAACAAAAACAAAAGCTCTCTTTTTAAATTTTGTGTGTGAGCAAATTGACACACACCGACAGCCCAGGTGCGCACTTTGAACAGGCCTACACTAGATCCTGAATTTAGCGAGGAACCAGTTTCGATACGAAATCGTTGGCAGAAACTTAAGGCGATCCACCAACATTTCTGCGCAAGATGGAAAGATGAATATTTAAAGGAGATACAAAAGCGGCATAAATGGAAGTCTGCTGAGAAAGACGTCACCGAGGAGATGCTGATAGCAATCCGAGACGAAAACCTTCCACCAAATAGTTGGAGACTGGGAAGGGTTACCAAAGTGCACCCTGGAAAGGACGAGCGAGTTCGAGTCGCTAACGTTCTCAAGGTAACAAGGTCTATCACTAAGTTGGTCGTTATATGCGAAGACAATTCCTAACTAATCCTTAAAAATACCCTTTCCGAAAGTACCCTTTATTTAATTCCTTTTTTTCATTTCCTTTTTCTAACCAATCCTTTTTTCCAGAACCATGAAATCTAACAAGGTGTCTAATTCAGTACTAGTTAGACAAAAATGTACATGCAGAGTATGCCGCTAGATGCACGCTCTAAAGTCGTGCCGTCGTTTTCACAATCTGATCACTCTAGAGCGAATGCATGTTGTACGGAAATATGAATATTGCGAAAGCTGCCTAGCCCATACCCTTTCACAAGGAACATGCTTCACTAAAACGGGGTGCAGATTTTGTGGGAAATCGCATCATTCGCTTAGCCGGATCACGCGGTCCGAGATGATATTTGTCCTGGCTTCCATTGTCGGCACGTACGGCTTCGGACGGAACCGTAATTCCAAAGTGGTCAGACCTGGACGCATTCCTGACCAGTTGGTACAGAACTTTGGAATCTGTCTCCGAGATGAAAAATCTTCACGAGAGTAAGCCTATATTCCTAAAATCCAAGCCTTCAACTACATCTAAAAATGACAATGGCAAAATTAAGGCATTTCAGGCAAATGTATCTCAAACTAAATGTAGACTGTGTCCAAAGGAGTTCCATATAATTAGGAAGTGCCCCCGGTTCTGAAGTATGGAGTACAATCAGAGATTAGCCGAAATAAAAAATAGCAATCTGTACCTCAACTGTTTCTCTAGTGCTCATTTCCTCAAGAAATGCAATAGCAAACACTCATGTTTTAAATGTAACAGAAGACATAATATTTTTGAAATGTTGCCTGTAAAGGCGAAGATCATTTTTAATGATTTTTTTATTAATTTTCTCGTTTAGTGTTAAGCTTGATGATCGAAAATTTTTTGCAAGTGAAAAAGGAAAGCCATGGACTCGAACCCACACAGTCACCAAATTACGTGAACTCGTTTCGCTATTAGTTGAGTAGCTATTCAGACGTATCGACTGTCCTAGAACTTTTGGTTTTTCAAATGCAAATGTGTTTTTATACATTAACCGATATTTGGCGGTTGAAATGTAATTTGGTGACTGTGTGGGTTCGAGACCTTGGCTTTCCTTTTTCACTTGCAAAAAATGATCGATCATCAAGCTTAACTCTAAACAAGAAAATTAATAAAAAATCATTCAAATGATCTTCGCCTTTACAGGCAACATTTCAAAAATAAAAAACAGGCTGAGACCGGCTTGGATTTGAACCCGCATCCTTGAAAACATATGAAAAAAATTTTGTCACGGAGTGTTAGCCTTCAAAGCCAAAACTCATAACTTCAAAGGCAGCGCAAAAAAAGCGTTTGCCATGAAGAAATACATTTCAACCGCCAAATATCGGTTAATGTATAAAATGTAATAATTGAAATGTAGCGTTCAAAGCCAAAACTCCTAACTTCAAAGGCAGCGCAAACAAAGCGTTTGTCATGAAGAAATACATTTCAACCGCCAAATGTCGGTTAATTTATAAAAACACATTTGCATTTGAAAAACCAAAAGTTCTAGGACAGAGAAGCCATCCCACAGTCGATACGTCTGAAGAGCTACTCAACTAATAGCGAAACCAGGTCACGCAATTTGGTGACTGTGTGGGTTCGAGACCTTGGCTTTCCTTTTTCACTTGCAAAAAATTGTCGATCATCAAGCTTAACTCTTAAACGAGAAAATGAAAAAAAAAAAATCATTGAAAATTATCTTCGCCCTTACAGGCAAAATTTCAAAAAAAAAAAAAAAAACAGGCTGAGCCCAACTGGGATTTGAACAAGCGTCCTTGAAAACATATGAAAAAAATTTTGTCACGGCGTGTTAGCGTTCAAAGCCAAAACTCATAACTTCAAAGGCAGCGCAAAAAAAAGCGTTTGCCGTGAAGAAATACATTTCAACCGCCTAATATCGGTTAATGTATAAAAACACATTTGCATTTGAAAAACCAAAAGTTCTAGGACAGAGAAGCCATCCCACAGTCGATAAGTCTGAAAAGCTACTCCAAATAATAGCGAAACCAGGTCACGCAATTTGGTGACTGTGTGGGTTCGAGACCTTGGCTTTCCTTTTTCACTTGCAAAAAATTGTCGATCATCAAGCTTAACTCTAAACGAGAAAATTAGTAAAAAAGACATAATACTTTACTCTATAGGGATGCTATTTGTAACAAGGGTGTTGGAACTCAAGAGATTCCAAAAAGCTCCTTTCACTCAGCTCCATCCACAATACCATCTGTTTCACAAACTGCTCCTCTACTGTCCACTACATCGTCTAATGGTATTGTCCAAAGTTGCTTCGCTTCAAACTCTAATGACATCCTTCTTGGAATAGCGTTGGTGAAAATTATTTGCTGTGATGTTGTCTATACGGCAAGATCATTAATAGATTCTGGATCAGAGGGGACCTTTATTTCCGAAAACTTGCTCAACTTCCTGAAGCTTCCATTCAAACGTACCGCCGCAAAAATATCGGGTTTAAACAACATGGTCTCAGCAGATGTCCGAAAGGAGTGTCAGCTTACAATAGGATCTCTTTCTGATGAAAATTTTGAACTGATAGTATCCGCTTTGGTGGTACCGCATTTGTCAAAAAATCTTCCATCTGCCACCATAAACTTGGACATAGTTTCCGACATACCAAAATTTGAATTAGCTGATCCATAGTTTTGTGAAAGCTCAAAGATTGACATGCTTATTGGTGCGGACATTCTACCTTCTATAATGTTGACGGGTTGCACGCATGGCATACATTAGCCTCCAGAATTTTAAAGTCCTCCATGTACGTTGACGACGCACTTGTTGGTGAGCATGATATCCAATCTGCTATCCAGGCGAGGGACGAGCTAATTCAAGCGCTGCGTTCAGCAATTTCAATACCCCGGTTGGGACTCTGCGCTGCCGTCCTCCTAGCTGACATGATAGACAATTGCCTTCCTCAATTCGACGTTCAAAATTATACATACTGTATTTTGTTGGACAGATTCAACAATCGTGTCTAAACCACCTTGTCGTTGGCATACTTTCGTCGCCAACCGAGTCTCCAAAATAATCGAAGTCGTTGACCACAATCGATGGTTTCATGTTCAGTCCACGATGAATCCGGCAGACTTAGCAAGCAGAGGAGTGTACCCCAAAGATTTAGCTGATAACTCATTATGGTGGAAGGGTCCAAACTGGTTATCCAAACCAATGTCATGTTGGCCCCAATCCACTCAGTACCCGGAATACCAGACAGAGTTAGAACAGAAAGCAGCCCATTTCTCCTTTTTCCAACAGTTCGAAGATTTTTTAGAGTGGTTCTCATGCTATTCCAGAGCTATGCGAGTCATGGGTATGCGTACAGGTTTATCCAAGCACTCCATCAAAAATATAAAACCGATTACCGAAGAAAGGCCATTCGCCTTCTATCATCTCTTGAAGTATCCTTCGTTCGAAAACGATTGATGTCCATTACCCAAAAAGCAGTGTACCCGAATGAGTTCGCAGCACTTTCCATTGGAAACTCTATCCCTTCAAAAAGTACGCTTTTGAATTTGAACCCCTTCCTCGATGCAGATGGCCTTATGCGTGTGTGCGGTCGCTTGGAAGCCTCTCCAAACCTCACTTACAACGAAAAGCATCCAATCATAGTCCCATACAAATGCGTATATTCCAATCTTTTCGTAAAATTTGTCCATCGAATAACTCTGCATGGAGGTAACCAGTTGGTACTCCGACTTGTACGTAGTCAATACTGGACACCAAAAGTTCAAAACTTAATAAAATCTCTAATCCATAAATGCAAACCTCGTATCCTATATAAGCGTAATTGCCAGAAGCAGTTAATGGCAGCACTGCCTCCACAAAGGTGTATTTATTCCAGACCATTCGCTCATACAGGACTAGATTTTGCAGGCCCGTTCGATATAAAGACCTAAAAAGGCCGATGTAGGCGAATGACCAAGGGATACGTTTGTGTCTTCGTCTGTTTTTCCACGAAATCAATTCACCTCAAGGCAACTTGTTATATATCAACGCCAGCATTCCTCGATGTCCACTTCTCTTATATTCCGATAATGGAACGACTTTCGTGGGTGCCTCCCGTACACCCGCGAAGGAGTTCTTTCAGACCTCACATAATGCTCTTATTTCCAATTATTCCCACCAAAACATTGTATGGCATTTTATACCGGGCGCTCCTCATATGGGTGGTTTAGGGGAGGCAGGGGTAAAGAGCTTTAAACAGCACTTCAAGAAGACAACACAATCTCTTAAACACACATTCGAAGAATTCCAAACTTTACTAGCCAAGACTTATGCCTGCCTTAATTCCAGGCCGCTTTCCCCAATGTCAACCAATCCATCTGATCTAACTGCTTTAAATCCGGGACATTTCCTCATTGGAACTCCTATATTAGCACAACTAGATTAAGCCTGCTCACACATACAAATACATTTTGTTATTGTGTTGGTTTTGAAATAGGCAAATTTCAATGTTTTCATTTTGCCTCTGTAGACTGTGAGAAATATTGTACAAGTTTTTTTTTATTTTATGTTTCAAAATTTAAAGTAGAAGAATTATTTTACTTTGACCAAATATGACGTTGATGTTAAAATTTGTTGAGCCAAAGTGCGCTGACAAACCAAACACTCTAATTTGCCATAATAATTTTCGGCAAATAAAAATTCGTATTCAGTATCTTCATTCATTTTTTCAGTTTACGGATATAAATTCATAGACAAAATCGAAAACAGAACCTTCCTCATTGAATGTTCAATAGAGACTGATTGGTAATTTTGAAAATATTCAAAACAAAAACAAAAGCTCTCTTTTTAAATTTTGTGTGTGAGCAAATTGACACACACCGACAGCCCAGGTGCGCACTTTGAACAGGCCTACACTAGATCCTGAATTTAGCGAGGAACCAGTTTCGATACGAAATCGTTGGCAGAAACTTAAGGCGATCCACCAACATTTCTGCGCAAGATGGAAAGATGAATATTTAAAGGAGATACAAAAGCGGCATAAATGGAAGTCTGCTGAGAAAGACGTCACCGAGGAGATGCTGATAGCAATCCGAGACGAAAACCTTCCACCAAATAGTTGGAGACTGGGAAGGGTTACCAAAGTGCACCCTGGAAAGGACGAGCGAGTTCGAGTCGCTAACGTTCTCAAGGTAACAAGGTCTATCACTAAGTTGGTCGTTATATGCGAAGACAATTCCTAACTAATCCTTAAAAATACCCTTTCCGAAAGTACCCTTTATTTAATTCCTTTTTTTCATTTCCTTTTTCTAACCAATCCTTTTTTCCAGAACCATGAAATCTAACAAGGTGTCTAATTCAGTACTAGTTAGACAAAAATGTACATGCAGAGTATGCCGCTAGATGCACGCTCTAAAGTCGTGCCGTCGTTTTCACAATCTGATCACTCTAGAGCGAATGCATGTTGTACGGAAATATGAATATTGCGAAAGCTGCCTAGCCCATACCCTTTCACAAGGAACATGCTTCACTAAAACGGGGTGCAGATTTTGTGGGAAATCGCATCATTCGCTTAGCCGGATCACGCGGTCCGAGATGATATTTGTCCTGGCTTCCATTGTCGGCACGTACGGCTTCGGACGCTTTGGTGTAGGAGCTACCTTCCGTGGCTTAGTCGGTATACGTTCCATCCTTGTAAACAGCAACCGCTCGAATGAATTTATTTTGGAAAACGATAGAACATGTAACCTCTTATTCAGGAATAACGGCATTCCTGACTCTTTTTTCTCACGTTTTGAGCGTGTGTGCTTGAGTGATATGGTTTGATTGGGTGAGTGGAATTAGGTATCTCACACTTGTACTCTTCCTTTCTCCATCTCTCCCCTTCACTCGGTTGTTTGATTTAAAGCGTATGGTTATGGTCGAATTGAGTGGGATTTGTGTGCGTGTTTGGTGATCGGGGTTAAAACGGGTTGTGGTGTTGGTTAGTAGCGGTAGCGGTACGTAATGCTCTTTCTCTCGTAAGGCATGTATTGAGTGTCGTAGTTGGCTGGTTGGGGGAAGTTTGTGAATTTCGAGTTTTCTGTTCGGCGGGTCGACTGGCAATTCTTCTCATTTATTGTCAACATCTGGCGGTTGGGTTGTCGCGGATTTTGTTGCTACTGAGGGGCAATTTCCTTGTTCTTTTCGCCGTCTGTATTTGAAGATCTGGTTGGTGAGGGAGTTCTTTTCTATGGTTGTTGCTAGTTTTGATATTGTGTGGCGCACATTGTGCTGCACGTTAATGTTGTGGTTTTTCAGAGTGCGGTGAATTATGGTAAGGTTTTAGATTCTATATATTTACACTTTTGAATTTGCCGTTGTGATCCTTAACTTCGAGGATATTCTGGTGGATAATGGAGGATATCATATATGGACCAGAATACTTGGGTGCAAGCTTCTGATTGAATTTATCTGCTGCGGGATATTGCTGCTCTACAGCTTTAAAATTAAATAATACTGTTCTATAGTTTGTGATAAAATACAGACGTCCAGGACGTTTCCGTGGAACATTCTTATGTAGTAAGGGGGCAAGGACAGTACACCTCCACATTGTAGCCGGGCCCGGCCCGACTTCAAGTATGTCACCTTAACTGGTGGCCGGTTTGCAAACCGCATCACTGTCTGATGCCTCTGTCCAGGTGGCCTTTGGATGCGCAATGTGCTTAGTCATTGCGCGCCAGGGCTCCATGCTGCGGGTTTCCTGTGGATGGTGGCATTGGTGTTTGGTTAGGTGCCCAATTTCCTTGCTGCGGCATGCCCTGAGCACCACTAAATGCTGGCGACTGTCCATTAATATCCTGTTGCCGGTTTGAAGGTCCAGCTTGTTCGTCAAGGGATTACATTCCTCTTAACCCCGCCACCCCGAGTTGCTCATAGTGACCTGCTGTTGTTGAGAGCGCGTTGGCGGCGGTGATTCGGGACTATCTCCCATCTGGATAACTCGGTCTGAGATGATCCGGGGCCTGCCACCCGTTGGAGGGTCGTGTTGCACAGACCGCTGGGGGGTTGGGACGGCTGAGGTCGGTGGGTTGCCACAACTGACCCGTCGCTGGGAAGAAGGGGCTGGCGCAGGAGAGTCCGGATTGTCTCTTAGCCGGATCACGCGGTCCGAGATGATATTTGTCCAGGCTTCCATTGTCGGCACGTACGGCTTCGGACGCTTGAGTGTAGGAGCTATCATCCGTGGCTTAGTCGCTATACGTTCCATCCTTGTACACAGCTAACGCTGGAATGAATTTGTTTTGGAAAACGATCGACCATGTAACCTCTTATTCGGGATACCGGTATTCCTGACTCTTTTGTGAGCGTGTGTGCTTGAGTGATATGGTTTGATTGGGTGAGTGGAATTAGGTATCTCACACTTGTACTCTTCCCTTCTCTATCTCTCCCCTTCACGTGGTTGTTTGATTTACCGTGTATGGCTATGGTCGAATTGAGTGGGATTTGTGTGCGTGTTTACCTGTTTGGCGGGTCGAGTGACAGTTCTGCTCATTTATTGTCAACATCTGGCGGTTGGGTTGTCGCGGATTTTGTTGCTACTAAGGGGCAATTTCCTTGTTTTTTTCTCCGTCTGTATTTGGAGATCTGATTGGTGAGGGAGTTCTTTTCTATGGTTGTTGCTAGTTTTGATATGGTGTGGCGCACATTGTGCTGCACGTTAATGTTGTGGTTTTTCAGAGTGCAGTGAATTATGGTAAGGTTTTAGATCCTGTATATTTACTCTTTTGAATTTGCCGTTGTGATCCTTTACTTCGAGGATATTCTGGTGGATAATGGAGGATATCACATATGGACCAGAATACTTGGGTGCAAGCTTCTGATTGAATTTATCTGCTGCGGAAGAGATTTGTCTTTCTCTCACCCAAACCTTACTTCCGACCGCCGGTGACCACTTCCTTCGTCGGAGATTGTGGTACCGCTGTTGAGTACGGCTTGCCAGTCCACTGTTCTGCTTTGCATTCTCCCAGAGCGTAGACGGCCGTTGTGGGCTTCCAGGAAAGACTTAAGTTCACGGCTCATAAATTGGACACCGTTATCGGTCAGCAGGACTTTTGGGCAACCGAATCTGTATACGATCCATTCCTTTAGCGCCTTGACGACATCCTGGGCTATGGCGCGTCTTGTGGGTATCAGGTCCACCCATCGACTGAACTTATCCACGAGAACCAGTAACGATGTATTACCAAGTTTGGACCGAGGAAGAGGTCCTACAAAATCCGCGCATACGAGTTCCCAGGGTGAAGCGCGTAGGGCCCTTTTTGTTCCATTTTGTATTTTGCGCACTTTTCACAATTCCGTACGTACCGTCGAACATCCCTTGACATTCCTGGCCAACAATAATTTTCTTGGATCCTTTTTAATGTTTTGAATACCCCCAGGTGTTCGGCGTGAGGGGCATCGTGGTGGTCGCGAAGGATGGTAGAGCGCATCTCTGTTGGTTAGTAGCGGTTATGTAAGTAATGCTCTTTCACTCGTAAGGCATGTAGGTGTCCGGCGTGAGGGGCATCGTGGTGGTCGCGAAGGACGATAGAGCGCATCTCTGTTGGTTAGTAGCGGTTATGTAAGTAATGCTCTTTCACTCGTAAGGCATGTATTGAGTATCGTAGTTGGCTGGTTAGGGGAAGTTTGTGAAGTTCGGTTTTCCTGTTTGGCGAGTCGAGTGACAATTCTGCTCATTTATTGTCAACATCTGGTTGTCGCGGATTTTGTTGCTACTGAGGGGCAATTTTCTTGCTCTTTTCGCCGTCTGTATTTGAAGATCTGGTTGGTGAGGGAGTTCTTTTCTATGGTTGTTGCTAGTTTTGATATGGTGTGGCGCACATTGTGCTGCACGTTAATGTTGTGGTTTTTCAGAGTGCAGTGAATTATGGTAGGGTTTTAGATCCTATATATATATATACTTTTTTGAATTTGCCGTTGTGATCCTTCACTTCGAGGGTATTATGGTGGATAATGGAGGATATCACATATGGACCAGAATACTTGGGTGCAAGCTTCTGATTGAATTAATCTGCTGCGGAAGAGATTTGTCTTTCTCTCACACAAACCTTACTTCCGACCGGCGATGATCACCTCCTTCGTCGGAGATTGTAGTACCGCTGTTGAGTACGGCTTGCTTGTCCACGATTCTGCTTTGCATTCTCCCAGAGCTCCCGGTACATTTTGTTGCTCCTCTGTTGAGTGATGTAGGGTAACGGTGTCGCCTTTGGGAAGACTGGATTATGGCCGCAAATTATTTCGGGCGGCGAGTATTTGGAAGATTCGCTGACTGCGATATTTATCGCGAAAGCAATTTCCGGTAGGCGTTGATCCCATAGCCTGTGGTCGGACCCGGTATTTTGGGAAATCATAGTCTTTACTCGCTCGGTGGGATTTTCGTGGGGAGCGTAGACGGCCGTTGTGCGATGTTCGATATGGTGTAGAGCGAAATAATAATGCTTTAGCTCTGTTGATGAACAATGATTAATTTTATATCGAAATTATTATGTCTATTTATACTAAATCATAATTTACGTTTATAAGAATATAATATCTAAATACTACATTAATTGTATTTGTGTGAGTGTATGCGTGCGGGCTCATATTGCAACAATGTAAGAATCAGAACGACAATTGTCATTGGACGTGTGAACGAAATATGTCATACTACACCAAGACGTATTTGGAGTAACTGACCACTGACAGCATGAATGAATGAAGTCTGTGACTCTTGGTTGGTGAATAGTATTAAAGTATTATGAGCTTGTTACTCTAACTAGGACTAACAATTTTGATAATGAAAATGGATGAAGTAAATAATATAGACATTTATGACACACGTAGACTACACCTTCCCTTTATAGAAGAATGATGATACCATGTGTTCATAAAAGTATGAACAGCGAAGATAAGATGAATCGTAAATAATGTCAATATAAAAAATTAAGATAGTTTAGATCATAAAATATTTAAGTGTTTAGACATTACATATAAATATAGTTTTAGTTAAGTGCAGCATAATTTATGACACTTGGGTGAACCGCTGGGGTGAACTGATAATAAAGGCAATGCCCAAACAATCATGCACTCAGCAAGGGAACACGTACTTTTAGTGATAAGAGCATAGATTAATACAAGAAGAATAACCTAAGATTTCAATGTAAGAATAGTTCTTAAGTTGAATACCACTTTTAATAAAGCAGAAGTATTTTAACACCACAAGAGTGAACTTCTCGTAAACATTGGTCCTTGGACAAAAAGAATCAGCGGCCGTAAAAAAAAAGAGAAAAATAAAAAATTATGAAATAAAGAAATTTTAAAAAGTATAAAATACAAAGTGATAAAAAAGTGGATCCCAGAAAAGAAAAAAATCATCCTTAAAATTAAAAAAAAGAAGCCAAAGAAGGCTACTTTAAAAAAATTCATATAAAAGAAGTAAAAAAAAAGCTGAAGCAAAATAAAAATCGAACAAAAGCCAAAAAAGGCAACAACGAAAATACAAAAGAGAAAAAAATATGTTAGAAATCGACATAAAAAGGCGCTAAACAATCAAATAGCCAAAAAGGCAAAGAATAAAAGGAAAACAAAAATAGTAGAAATATATCGATATATATCGCCGTGAAGGCAAAAGTAAATAAAAGAAAAAGTTAAAAAGTAAAAATGTCAGCAGAAAGGCTACAACTTTACAAAACCCAGAACCAAATACTCAATGAAATCATGAGTATTTCAGAAAAACTAAAAACTGAGAAGTTTAGGAAAACAACATTAGAAGGCATTGCCAAGTCGCTCGAAGATAAGATGAACGAAGCCAAATTAAACCATATTAAAATAACAGAGCATGGCCCGAAGAATGATATTTACTTCAAGGACAACATATGGGGTAAGATCGAGAGCACGTATGAAATTTGCAAGAAGCTCCTGGAGAGAACTAAAGAGGAGCCCGAACAGCAAGATGAGGCGGAACTTGCATTTTCAACTACGGAACAACCAATGGCAACAGCAGATATGCAACTACAAGATACAACAAAGAAACCAGAGAATAATAGCTCAGTAATGGAGCAACAATTTCGGGCGTTAATGCAAGGAATGCAAGCCCAATTTCAACTCCAACAGGAGCAAATAAGGCAACAGCAAGAGCAAATGAGGAAACAGCAGGAGGAGTTTCAGAAGCAGATGGAGCAGGTACTGCAAAGCCAAAAGAAAGTTCAGCTTCTTCAGCGTGAAGAACAACGAGCAGGGTTGAAAGTATTACCCTTAGAGCTACCACAGGCCAATAGTGACAGAAAAAATGCAGTGTTGTCGAAATTCCGTAGACAAATTATAAAGCTTTCTGATGCCATGGAAGCAGATATAGCTGGCGTCTCAAGATATGCGCTAGAGAATATGAAGTCAACGTGGGAAAGACAGTTTGAGGACATCAAAAACTCCACTTAGAATTAACCACGGAACATGGCATGGAAGAAGTGGATGACGAATTGGAAGAGATCGATGAAAAAATCAACGCAAAAATAAAAAATTTGATTGGGAAGATAAGTGGGCTAAAAGAAGAAGCTCAGGCGGTAGAACTAAAACGGATAGAGATTCCGTGCTTCAACGGAAATGTGGAGGAATGGAGTTCATTCCACGATTTGTTCAAGAAAATGGTGGATGGAAACGCTCAACTATCGGAAGTTCAAAAGCTCTACTATCTGAAAGCTAATTTAAGAGGAGAGGCATTCCGGTTAGTTCAGCATATACAAGTGACAGACGCAAATTATAAGGCAGCGTGGGAATTGCTGGAGAAAAGATACAACAATAGCAGAATTTTGTTCACGAAACTAGTGGACAGGATATTAGATCACCCGAATTTTAACAGCCAATCGGCGGCGAGTTTAAGGTAATTACTGGACAGCGTGAATGAGAGCATCCATGCATTGAAGTCTATGGAGATACCGTTAGACCATGCAGATCCAATTTTAGCCAGAATTATCATACGGAAATTAGACAAAGATGGGTTCATTCAATATGAACAAAATGTCAAAAAATCGAAAGAAATTCAAAGACTCGCAGATGTGTTGGACTTTCTAGAAAAACAGTACCAAGCGTTGGAAGCTTCAGCAGGCAGAAAGCAGGATAGACCTGGATTTGGCGAAAAGAAGCAATGCCGTTTCTGCAAGTTTATTGGGCATGATATCATGACTTGTAAAAAATTTGCCGCACAATCATCGAACGAACGGTATAGTTGGGTAAAGACAGCCCAGTTGTGCCTCAGATGTCTAAAACACGGAAAAGATAAGCGGTGCTATAACGATAGCAAATGTCAGAAGTGTGGATTGAGTCATAACACACTAATCCATTTGGAGAAAACAAATAACACGAAGGCAACGACAACTCATACAACAGCAAATGTGCTTCTGGCTACTGCCCAAGTCCACGTTAAAACCCTGCATGGAGAATATATCACATTAAGGGCGTTACTGGACCAAGGATCGCAGATAACATCGGTATCTGAAGACGCAGCACAGCTACTACAACTACCAAAGTGGAAGGCGGACATGAGGCTACGAGGTCTCGGAGAGACCATGGTGGGAGTAGCAAAATCAAAAATATTGCTGGAAATAAGACCAAGATTTTTCAGCAATACTAAAATCAGAGTAGAAGCACTTGTTTTGCCGAAGTTAGCGTCAGCTCATCCGGATGCTAACTTCCAATACAATGTGGAAAAGTGGAAAAACATCAGCCTGGCAGATCCCAATTTCAATAGGTCAGAAAGGATCGACCTAGTGATTGGTGCTGACCTATTCCCGCAAATATTGGAAGAAGGAGTTCGTCACGAGGGAACGATTGTGGGACAGAACACGAAGTTGGGTTGGATTCTGTCTGAAACGATACAAATGAAGCATTGGAATAGCAACGTGAGGTCTGCCGCTACAACAACGATTGAACGATTTTGGGAAATTGAAGAGGTAGAAGAGGAAAAAGCACTGGTTGAAGATGACTATTGCTTGATACTTTATGAGGAAACAACTCGGGTACACAGTTCAGGAAGATTTGTCGTCAGATTACCCTTTACTGAAAATAAGGAGTTGGGAGAATCGCATAAAAAAGCAATGGAGAAAAGACTGGAAGAATGTGCTGAGTTTGAGAGAAGAATATGTAAGAACTATTAATGAACTTATATCAATGGGACATATGGTAAAGGCAGATCAGACAAAACAAGCGAAGTATTATATGCCCCATCAAGCAGTAATACGACAAACTAGTCTTCCTACAAAGGTTAGAGTTGTGTTTGACGCATCATCAAAAACATCAAAAGGAAAGTCCTTGAATGATATCCTTCTTACGGGCCCAAGACTACAGAGAGACATATTCGACATTATTACTAAATGGAGATCATGGAGATTCGTCATTTCAGCCGATGTTGAAAAAATGTTTAGACAGATAAACATAGCAGAAGAAGATCAGGACTATCAATATATACTTTGGAGAAATAGCAGATCAGAGCCGGTGCAACAATATAAACTCACCACGGTAACATATGGAACCGCTTCAGCACCATTTCTGGCAGTAAGGACATTAATAGAAATTGGAAACAGATGCCAAGATCAAGGAATTGCGGATAGAATCAGGGAAGATTTCTATATGGACGACCTTCTAACAGGAGCAAATTCAAAAAAGGAGTGCAGAAATATCCAGGAGAAAATATCACAACAACTAGAGGCTTACGGGTTCCATTTAAGAAAATGGATTGCAAACTCACCAGACGTATTAAATGCAGTTAGTTCGTCTGAGGAAAATGAGGTTCTGTACATTCAAGAAGATGAATGTTTGAAAACGTTGGGGCTACAATGGAATCCAACAACAGATTGTTTTACGTTCAACATGGAGATTAACAACGAAGATAAGGTAACCAAACGATTGGCTTTGTCAAACCTTGCGAAAATTTTTGACCCTTTGGGTTGGTTAACCCCCGTGACGGTAACAGCAAAAATATTCATACAGCGCCTATGGACACAACTAATGGAATGGGATCAGCCTTTGGACGAGCAATTGAATGGAGAGTGGAAACGATTTATGAACAGTCTGAAGGTGCTTAAGGACACGAAAATACCAAGATGGCTGGAGATATCACCAGCGAGTAGGGTTCAGCTACATGGATTTGCAGATGCATCCGAAAAAGCATACGCAGCAGTGGTTTACCTTAAGGTCGAGTCGAAAATTACAATAGTGGCGGCAAAGAGCAAGGTGAATCCAATAAAAAACAGAAAGACTCTGCCGAAACTGGAGCTTTGTGCAGCGCATCTTTTGGCAAAACTATTGCAAAAGATTAAAGGGGTATTGACAACGGATGCAGCAACCTATGCATGGAGTGATTCCATGATAACACTAGCATGGATCAACAACTCAAAGAATAAGGACAAATTCATAAGAAATAGAGTTGTGGATATCTTGGAACGAGTCCTTGAGGCGGAATGGGGATATGTGAGGTCAAAAGAAAACCCGGCAGACTTAGGATCAAGAGGCGTTTCCCCCGAGATAATTGTAACTAGCGAGATATGGTGGAATGGACCTGAATGGTTAGCGAAAGATGAGCACGAATGGCCCAAAATACACGCAAAGTCAGCGGTGTCAGCAGCGACAAGAATTGCAGCGGGAAAAAAATAGCGTGTATGAGAAAATTATGCAATTTTCATCATTCAAGAAGCAACAAAGGGTAATGGCTTACGTGCTACGATTCATTAAAGGATTGTGAGGAACTAAGGACGAAATAGAGCATTTAACTGCGGACGAGTTACAAGAGGCGGAAATGAAAATAATTAAACTGCACCAGGAAATGGAATGGCCGGCTGAAATGAGACAATTGGAATCATTAGGAGCCGTAGACCATCGAAGCAAATTAGCTTCATTACACCCGCAGTTAGACAGATATGGAGTAATGAGAGTCGGAGGAAGACTTCAATATTCAGCGTTGCCGTATAATCAGAAACATCCAATTATTATCCAGAAGTCGAGGTTAGCAGGAAACATCATCCGACATACCCATATCGAAACATTGCATGGAGGAATTCGGGCAATGGAAAACATGATAAGAAGGAAGTACTGGATTATCGGCGCGAAGAGCAGAATAAAACTGTGTATAAGATGCTGCCCAAAATGTATACGCTATCGAGGTGAAGTAAGAAATCAGCTGATGGGTGAACTTCCAGCATGCAGAGTCAATATAAGTCAGCCATTTCAACATTGTGGAATTGATTATGCGGGTCCGATTCAGCTGAGGTGCTCCAAAACTAGAGGAACGAAATCGATGAAAGGCTATGTAGCTGTTTTTGTCTGCATGATGACAAAAGCAGTTCATTTGGATGCACTGAGCGAACAACGGGACGAACTTTGTAGCGGCCTCAAAACAACTGGAGAAAGACTATATAGAGGCCATAAAAAGTAACACCAAATTGGCGCCGATTTTGGAAAATGAGCAGATAAAATGGCATTTTATCCCCCCGGCAGCTCCTCACTTCGGAGGAGTATGGGAAGCCGCTGTCAAATCGATGAAACATCACCTGAAAAGGATTATTGGCGACACGAAGTTAACTTTTGAAGAAGTTAGCACGGTACTTTCTCAGATTGAAGCAGTTCTTAATTCAAGGCCGTTACATGAACTTGGTGGCAGCGCGGAAGATGTCGACACAATAACACCAGGACACTTTTTAATTGGGCGACCATTGTTAGAAGCTCCAGCGAAAATCGATGAAGGAAACTTGGGATGCGTGAACAGGTGGAAGCTGATACTACGAATAACAAATCATTTTTGGAGAAAGTGGAAAGAAGAATATTTAACATCCTTGCAAAATCGAACGAAATGGAGAAAGAAAGAGCGAAATCTGGAGGTGGGACGGATGGTGATACTGCGAAATGAAGATACTCATCCAGCTCGCTGGCCATTAGCGAAGGTTACAGAAGTGCACAAGGGCAAGGATGGAGTTGTTAGAGTAGTGGCGGTAAAAACACAAAACGGAGAGTTAAAGAGACCGGTCAATAAGCTATGTCCCTTAGAGCACGAAGAGGAAAGTTTAGAGGAGATGAACATGGAAGATTCACAGCAGAAGAAAGCGCAGATAAACACTACAATGAGATTACCAAGAGTACTGGGACACCCTATAATGATGATGATTATGATGGTAAACCTTTGTATGGTGATGCCGACTACGTCCTCGTTTGTACAACAGCTGAACAGTTCCACGGCAATGTACTTGGATCCCATATCGCAGATCCATATGGCCTCATCTTCCTGGAACATGGTCATTTATTTTGAAATGAAGCCATATCTGGATACTTTGGAGCTTGCGGCGAGATTGTTAAACACATCAAAAGAAATATGTCCAAGACTCCAAACATTTTAAGATCAGTGCTGGTCAGTTATAAACAATATGGAGTACAAAATAAGTAAAATAAAGGCGAATAACCGTTTATTCATGAGAGAAGATAAACGGCATAGGAGAGGAGCTCCGTTGAAGTTCGTAGGCTCCTTTCAACATTGGGCTTTCGGAGTGATGGACGACGAAGATCGCGTGGCAATGGAAAACAACATGAAAAACCTATTAGCCAACCAGCATGATCTTAAACAACTAGCAATAAAGCAGACATCAGTAGTTGACTCTACGGTCAATCTGCTAAAAAGAACCACGGATGAAGTCAATTCGCACTTTACTGAAATAAAGTGTAAAATTGAGAATATAAGCGCCACCATGCACGAGAGCTACTTCGTCTACAGAGAATCTATTCGGTTCTTTATAATCACCAAAGAGATAAATGAGCGTATTGCAGAATGTGACGAGGTGCAAAAGGAATTTATCGACGTATTACTGGGCGTGAATAATGGTCAAGTACACCCCGTGCTCATGAGTCCCAGTCAAATGCAGTCGGAGATAGTAAAAATTCGGAATGCTCTGCCTGAGAAATACGTTCTACCCGGTAAAAGCACTGGTACAGAACTGAAGGAGGTATTACATTTGATGAGAGGTCATGGAATGTTTGTTGGCACTCAGTTGGTAGTTGACTTGAAAGTACCCCTTTTCAACCGGCAGTCGTCGCAATTGTACAGGGTTATTCCGATTCCTTTTGAACAGAATGGTGCCACTATGATAGCGAGGATAAAGGCGCCGTATATAGTATATAATTTCGAGTTAGACTCGTTCCACTACATAACACAGGCAATGTTGAACGAGTGCAAAAACACATTGAGTGACGAAATTGTGTGCTAGGAGAATTTTCCTTGGAGAGATGCTTCAACTAATAATTGCGAGTTAGCACCTCTGAGGCCTCACATCGGGCTAAAGTGTACATATGATGAAGTAGAGAACAGCCCATATTTTATACAGCTGAGACGAAAAGCAAATTGGTTGTTCAAGATATTCGCCAACACCACAGCGCACGTAAAATGTTCGGACAAGCAGCAAACCTTAATGGAGCTTCCGCAGCAAGGTATCCTACTTCTAGAACCAGACTGTACGGCCAGGATAGATAAAATAACATTGGTGGCGGTCCATCAGCAAAAGAATGAAATATCATCGCAGTTTCACTCAGTTCTATTTAAAGATGCGACCCCGGCCGAAAGAGTATACATAAAACCCCTTGGAGATGTACTGATCAATCATAACGCAGAGATTAACCAGCTAAAGAAGTCCCTGGAGGAGCTAAAGAAGGAGAACATAGAACTAAGAAGTTTGAAATTCCATAATTTGTCTGGCCACGTAGCATTTAGTTTAGTTATACTAATAGCCATAATTCTCGTAATCATATGTATAAGAAGAATGATTATTAAAAGGCGTATTGCAGCTATTCAATTCCCGGTGGTGCCGAATGTTTAGATAATCTATTGCCGGCCGGGAGAATGTTCATAAAAGTATGAACAGCGCCTATACAATTCATGTAATATTAATGTAGACAAAGGAAGATAAGATGAATCGTAAATAATGTCAATATAAAATATTTAAGTGTTTAGACATTAAATATAAATATAGTTTTAGTTAAGTGCAGCATAATTTATGACACTTGGGTGAACCGATAATACAGGCAATGCCCAAACAACCATGCACTCAGCAAGGGAACACGTACTTTTAGTGATAAGAGCATAGATTAATACAAGATGAATACCCTAAGATTTCTATGTAAGAATAGTTCTTAAGTTGAATACCATTTTTAATAAAGCAGAAGTATTTTAACACCACAAGAGTGAACTTCTCGTAAACACAATGTGAAATTGGGTTATCATTCTTTAACATAGTTTTTTATGTAATAGGTATTTTAAACATTTTCTTATTCTTATTATGTTTTATATTTTTATTATACTTTTCATTTATATTTAAAATATTTTGTATTTTTTAAAAATTTTTTCTCATTTTTAACACATTTGATCAAATGTGTTTTTTATTTATTAAATGGTTTTAATCTATCTTTATGAACTAGTTGTTGTTTTCCTTTACTGTCCCTAATTTTTATATTATTTCTATTATTTAAGGCAGTTATCGTATATTGTCCTAAATATTTACTCTGTAATTTATGTCCTATTTCATTCCTTAATAAATTTATGTCCTATTTCATTCCTTAATAAAACTAAGTTTCCCACTTTTATATTAAAGTCATTTGTTGTTCTATCATATAATTTTTCTGCTTTGTTTTATAACTTTCTATCATAAATTTCTGCACTTGTACGCTGTTTGTAATCTATATTTAATTTCCTTTGCATAGTCTTCTAAATTATACAAGGTATCTACATTATCTACATTTCCTAAATTTATTAATGGTGTAGGGATTTTTCCATATATTAGTTCAAAAGGACAGTATTGGTGTACTGTTGATGGTGTTGTATTGTAACAATATTGGAAATATTTCAACCAAACATCCCGTATGTTATTCATTTAATTTTCTATGGCTGCGCTCTACTGTTCCAAGGGTTTGGTGGTGATGAGCGGTTGATGTCAATTTGTCAATTTTAAGGTATTTACAAATGTCCGTCAGTAGAGCATTTCTACATTCTGTACCTTGGTCCGTGATGAACGTCTTCAATGGCCCGTAGTGCAGAATAAAATCTTCAACTATGGCTTTTGCTACTGTTTTTGAACTTTTATCTTCAACTGGAATTGCTACAAGGTATTTTGTGAGATCGAAAATGAACGTTATGGCATACTCGTTACCATTTTCAGTTCTTGATAAAGTTCCTATAGTGTCAATAATAACGGTAACAAAAGCACCTGAAGGTGTTTGAGTAATAGTCATTGGCGATTTTGTATGTGTAGTTGTTTCTGCTATTTGACATTTCTTGCATTTCTTTACATAGTTTCTTATATCTTTTGTCATTTGTGGCCAATAATAATATTTTCTTATTTTCATCAGGGTACGCGGAATTCCTTCAATTGGATCATCATGGTGTTTTGTCAGGATTTTACGTATATTGGACTTATTATTCTTGTCTATTAATGTCACGTTTTGTAGTAGCGCTGCTTTTACATTTTTCAGTATTTTATTGCCCATTTCTTTAAACCTACTTAACAAAACAGATTCGAAAATCTGCTCGTTTTGTGACATACTTAATCGTGTAGTCCCATGTAACCCGGCTTCTGAAAACACGGCTTTGGAAAAACTGACCTAAGTCGAGATTTCCATTGGAGTACATGTCACTCACTATAAATTTGGATATAACCTTCTTTCCATGTTCTAGCAAACATTTTTTGGAATCTAGTTTTATCTGCATGTATTTACGTGCGTCATTATTATTAATGACTTCATAGACATTGGGCTTATTATCATTACATTGTCCATTAATTTCTTTAGTATTACCTGCGCAGGTATTTTCCTGATTTTTAGACGATCTTGTCATTATCTTCATGATATTACATGTCATGTCCTTAAGTTCATCTACCGTAATACGGAATAGTGCGTCTGCTACGCTATTGTCCTCCCCCTTGAGGTATTCTACTATAAAATCATATTCTTCCAAATCTAATCCGTGTTAGTTTGGAGCTTGGATTCCGCATAGAAAATAGGTATACAAGTGATCTGATCTTACCAAAAATTTTCTTCCGTATACATAGGGTCTAAAATGATTGATTGCCCAGTGTATCGCTATTAACTTCTGTTCTATAGTAGATTTGTTGGATTCTCCCTTTGTAAAAGTTCTTGAAGCATACGAAACTGGTAGTTGTAGTCCATTATAAACTTGCGTTAAAACAGCGCCACATGCATGTTTGCTGGCGTCTGTAGTTATACAGAATTCTTTTTGAAATCTGGATATTGTAACAGAGTGGGTTTCATTAATTCAGTTTTCAAATACTCAAATGCCATATTACATTCAGGTGTCCATTCAAACGGAACATTCTTTTTGCTCAACCTTGTTAAATGACGAGAGTGCTCTGAAAAATTTTTAATGAAACGTCTGTAGTAGTTACAAAATGTTACAAACCGTTTAACGCTATCAGCATCTGTGGGTGTTGGATATCTTTTAATAACGTCATATTTACTTTCATCAGGAAGTATGCTCTTATCTGCACATTTATGACCCAAAAACGTAACTCCATGCATAAAAAATGAACACTTTTCTGGGTGTAGTTTCAGTCTGTAACGTCTGCATAATTGAAAAACATCTCTTAAATGTTGGGACATGTGTTTTTCAGAGCATCCTGCTACTATTAAATAGTCCATATACAGAAATGCTTGTGCTGGTTTCAGTCCTGAAAAGGCAATAGTCATCATGCTTTGGAACGAGTTTGGTGCTATGTTCAATCCGTACGGAAGTAGAGTATATCGATAAGAACCATTGCTGGTTGAAAATGATGTTATGTTACGAGTTTCTTCTTCTAGGTCAATCTGGTGAAATCCAGACGTAAGATCAAGACATGAAAAATATTTTGCTCTAAATTTATCTGCAAACAACTTTTTATTTACTTGACGGTAGTCTATAACTAACCGCCATCTTTTCTCGGAAGAGTTTGGTAGTGATTTCTTGGGTACCAAGAGAAGTTGGCTATTATAGTCCGAAATAGATGGCTCCACTATTTTATTCTTAATTAATTTTGAGACTTGTTTATCTATTTCTTCCTTATGAGATTCTGGGTTTCTATAATTTTTTTTATATATATTGGCGTTTTGTCACTCAATCTAAGTTTTTGTTTGTAGAAGTTATTTGATGTTATAGGTTCACTGTCAATACCGAAAATATCGCCGAATTCAGCACAGAGATTTCTGAGGCCTTCTTTAAAGAGAAAAGGAAATTTTAATTTACTTAGAACTTCTTTAGTTCTTTTATCTGTTTGTTGACTTTCCGTTATTATATCATAATTTTCTAATGATTCAAATTTTATATTTTTACTGTTTAATGTAACATCATCTTTAGTTGTATTTATTATTCTTATAAAGGCTACATAACTATCTACTATTGTGCTAGCTATGAATATTCCTGAATTTCTTGATTTGGTACTAGTACTGATTTTTCATTGGTTACTAAACGTGTTTGTTAAAAAACTTCTGATCTGGCAGGAAGTAAAATAGTGTTTTCTTTAATTTTATGAATTATTGGTATTCGTATACAACCATGGAAATTACGAGGTCTTAAAGCGAAACTATCATTTCCACTTTTAAAATCTAATAAACGGTTATATTTTGTCGTAAAGTCCATTCCAAGTATTCCTTCACATTGAATGGGGAAACTCCGTGGAACAATATGAAAATTGTGTGGCACAATAAAATTTGATAATTTAAGATTAACATCTATTGATCCTAAAGATTCTATGATTCCTTTCCCGATATCTGATAGATTAGCTATATTATTTTTATTCACGTTTTCATATTGTCCATATAAATTCTTTAATAATGATATGTCAGCACCTGTGTCAACTACCAATATTAGTCTACATTTTGTGTCGGCATTTTGAACATCTATAAAATTACTTAGACTGAGATTAAAATAATATATTTCATTTATTCTGGTTCGCTCAAGGGGGCAACTCGTTTCCCGATTGTGTTGCATTTACACTTCGGTTATTGTTTCGTTGTCTGTTGCGATTACCACCTCTGTTATAAGATTGACCTTGTGGTCTGTCATTGTTGTATCTACGATTGTCTCTATATTGATTTTTTTTTTATTTTTGTTTTGATTTCTACTTCTATTATTTCTACCTCTTTGGTTGTAGTAGAATACGGAATTGTTACTGTCAGTTGCCTCGGTGCAACTATTAACGAATTTGCTAACGGCTTCATTCATAGTATTGAATGTTCCCGCTTCCATTATAATTTTAAATTTGCTATTAGAACAATTCTTTGTCATGGCTTTTATAGCATGCTGTGTACTGTGTTTCTTAATGTTTCAATTATGTCCTTTATAGTTGTCTCATTACTAATTAGATTTGTTGCTGTACCTGCAAGTTTGGTTTTCACCAAAGCGACCGATACTTCTTCATGTTCTTCTCGTAAAGTAATAAATAACTCTAAAGCGACAATAAATTTGTTAAGATTTTGCGCTTTCCCTTGAAATTCTGGAATCATACTTGATGGCATTTTCAAAAATTCTGCTTTGGATTGAGCCAGTTTGCTTTCTTTTGTTAATATGGTTGGTTGATATTTATCCTTATTGTTCAATTCTGTATTTGTGGATGATTTTCCCGAAATTGTTGTTATTTCTATATATATTTTTTTATGAATGGATTCTGTAATTTTTAGTTATATACCCTTCCTTTCTGCAACCTGTATTAATCTATTCCTGATATCTAAAAAGAATCCGTCTGCTGCACTTTTGTGCCATACAGTCAGACGTGAATAGTTAACGTTTAGGACTACCTTAATTTCTTCCAGGAATCTTAATAAATTTTCTAAGTGTTTTACAAGTGTTTCCTCTTTAGTCGGTCTATCAGTGTTTAAACATTTATATATATCGAATGTCTCTTTAATGTTTCTACTTTTACAGAGTATTGATTGCAAGTCCATTGAGAAATATAACTATAGTTTTATTATTATTTTAATTATATTCAATTGTTATTTACTTAAAATTTGTTTTTAATTGATTTTTAAATTTTATCTAAGTCGTTTCCACGACTGATATACATGCTTTCTTATGCATACAATAACATTTTATTAACACGTTTATTCCTACTAACACATTCAATATTAGTAATAGGTACCATAAGGAAGTTATTTGGTCTGTATGTTCTATTACTTCAATGTTGTTAATCAATTTAGCGTTTGGGTGTGAAATTTTGGATTCCTCTGATCCCATTTTTACAAAACAATATTTAAGTTTATATTTAATGTATAAAAGATATTTTTACAATAGCTATGTAAGTCTATATTTAATGTATAAAAGATTTTTGCCAAGAGCGAATTACGCCTTCTGGCCCTGACTGGTGCTGGGTGAGCACTCAGTTATATAACTAATTTTATATATTATTATATGTATTTTTCGGCATTCTTCTTTGGCTGTTCTTGTACTCCTGGCTTCGGGACCCTTTTTGTTGTCGTCCTTCAATTGATTGTGGCTTGGTAAAGATGTCTTCTTCAATGGCAATTTTTTCTCCTTCAGTAGCAAACGGCATTCGGCATTGGAATTCAGTTTAAATTAATTCCTTTATAGTGCCATGGGCGAGCACTGTAAAACGTTGATATAACGGTTCTAATCAACATTTACTGTTGTGTTTATAGTGCCATGGGCGAGCACTTTAAAAAAATTATTTTTCCGTGCAGTGCAGATAGAGCACTTGTCACGGTCGCCATGTAGAGCGAAATAATAACAATGATTGATTTTATTTCGAAATTATTATGTCTATTTATACAAAATTATAATATACATTTATAATATACTATCCAAATACCCAGTAAACAATTGTTGCCGAGCGCTCAGATATTAGATTCTTTTAAGAGGTTTTCCAAAGTTTGTTCAGAAAATGTACGGAATTCTCAAAATTTCCCTCAGAAATTGAAGTGATCTTCAGCAAGATTTCGTTTAAGAATTTCTGCACACTTTCGTGCGCTTGTTTTCGAAAATGTTGCGAGTAATCTGTACATACTCTAATGGGAAATTTTGATTCGTTTCTCTCTCTCGGGAACAAAATTGCCGAACATTCGTCGAGAGTTGATTTAAAGAAAAGGGAGAGATTTTTTGTGTCTTCACGATATTGCTTGTTTTTTAGTTATTTTGCAGCTGTTAAGTGAATAAGACGTAACGGAACAAGTTATTTTGTGATGAAATTGGCACATGTTTTACAATAAATGAAAGTGTAAGATTGTATACACATTTTCTAAAACGTTGTTTATAATATTGTTATTTCTATTTTAGATAAATCAAATGGAAAATTTGTTCGCAAGGACTGTGCTTTATGATTTTATAAATGTGCAATTCAGTGGGCAGCAGCGACGAATACTATTTCATCATCATTGTAATAATAAAAAGTTCAACAAATATTTTAAATAAAGTTCCAATTTAATCGATGAGAAATTCGAATCGTATCCTAATAAACATTGAGAATTTTGGGAGAAAATATTCAGAATATCTAATAAAACATCAGAATAGTTTCCGAAAATATCTAGAATTTTTTTAGAATTTGTTCCGAAAATTTTCAGAATCTCGAAACAAATCTCCGAAAAGAATTTTTTTTTCTTCAGATTTTCGAATATTTCTTCAGAGTGTTATCAGAAAATCTTTCGAATTCTAAACGAATTCGTGTAGAGACTAGAATGTTCTTTCCGAATTTCCCTCGACAAAACGTTCCGAATTCTGCGAACCGCTTCACACAAATTCGGACCTGTTTTGCATGCGATTACGGCATCAGAAATGGAAACTTGTGCAGAAAATACATCCGAATTCGGTACGATCTCGGCAAAAATTGTTGGCTGGGTACTACATTAATTGTATTTGTGTGAGTGTACGCGTGCGGCCTCATATTGCAACAATGTAAGAATCAGAACGACAATTGTCGTTGGACGTGTGAACGAAATATGTCATATGACACCAAGAGGTAATTGGAGTAACTGACCACTGGCAACATGAATGAATGAAGTCAGTGACTCTTGGTTGGTGAATAATATTAAAGTATTATGAGCTGTTAATATTTTGATAATGAAAATGGATGAAGTAATTAATATAGACATTTATGACACACTTACACTGCAGTGCACGATGGGGCCGGTGACAGGTTTTTGGGGCAACAAATCACAGGTGCATGCTAGACCTTCAAAATTTCGTGCAGATGTTTATAATCGGCCTAGAAACTAATCTGCAAAATTTGGTTGATATAGGTTCATATATAGATATAGCTCTCATATATATGTTCGCACGATTTCGAGTAATTGATGGACCAAACACGAAAATTCTGTCCAATTATGATGATATTTGGAATATGTGGCGGAATTCAGACGGGAAATAAGCTTGCCAAGTTATTTTGAAATCGGATCAGATTTGGATATAGCTCCCATATATATTTTTGCCCGATTTGAGGTATTTGGTGCAACAAACACGCAATTTCTGTCCAATTTCGATGAAATTTAAAACGCGGCCTAGAAATATGTTTGCCAAATCATATTGTAATCGGTTCAGATTTGGACATAGCTCCTATATATATTTTCGCCCGATTTGAGGTATTTGGTGCAACAGAGACGCAAATTCTGTCCAATTTCGATGAAATTAAAGATGTGTGACGGAATTAGGTCTTGAAAAAAGTATGCCAAATTATATCGAAATCGGTTAAGATTTGGATATAGCTCCCATATATATCTTTTTACCCGATTTTAGGTATTTCGCGCAGCAAACACGCCATATATAAAATTGTGATGAAATTTAAAATGTGTGAGGGAATTAGGTCTAGAAAAAAGTATGCCAAATTATATCGAAATCGGTTCAGATTTGGATATAGCTCCCATATATATATTTTTACCCGATTTTGGGTATTTCGTGCAGCAATCACGCTATATATGTCCAATTGTGATGAAATTTAAAATGTGTGACGGAATTAGGTCTAGAAAAAAGTGTGCCAAATTATATCGAAATCGGTTCAGATTTGGATATAGCTCCCATATATATATTTTTATCCGATTTTAGGTATTTCGTGCAGCAATCACGCTATATATGTCCAATTGTGATGAAATTTAAAGTGTCTGACGGAATTTGGCCTGGAAAACATTATTGAGACTTCATATTGAAATCGGTTCAGATTTGGATATATCGTTCATAAATTTTCTTTGTCGAAGTTAATTGTTTTCTGATTTTAGTTGGTTGATACCGAACTTCCTTGAGAACATAGTTTAAATATTTTACTTTTCACAAATTTGCCAAAAAGGAGGCGGCATGAATCAAGAGCTTGGTATTGTTGCCGTGTTCATAGGAGACTTCCGAAGCAAGTTTTCTTACTTCACTATAATCCACATTAGGGCGCCCTCTTCTTTGTATCATTACCTTGTTCTAGCGTAAATACTCTGTCGCTAGCTAAATATAAGCTTTCAAATTGTAATACATGATTTTTTGATCTAATTTTTTTTATCCATTTTTGGTTAAGTAATGTAATGTTAAAAACTTGTTTTTTAACTCCCGTCTCGAAGTTGTCTTTGACACCTCTATTAAATTTCGCAGAAAGCCAGTCTATAACGTGTTTAGGTTTTCGCTGATTTTCCAACCATAAATTAAAAATAACCTAATTTTTAAGTTTTACGAAATCTGGAAATTGATAATTTTTTTATTCGCAAGTATACGCAGAATTTATTTTCAAAATCTGTTAGCCGGCATTGTCAACTTTCACCAGATACATATTTTTACGAGAATCCACCCCGATACCGAAAGTTCTACTCCAAAGAACACATGGACGATACCATAGACTACATCAAACAACATCACTTACTGACACAACAAATTATTGACCACATCTAACCTCACATTTACATTTTTAATAATAATCTTAATTTACATACCATTACCCGTATTTTCCATTTTTTAGAAATATATAATATCAACAGATCAGGTTTTGGCGCCAAAATACTTAAATTGTTTAATTACGACTGAATGTCTGAAATAAACGGAATGAAAATTATATTTGACAGCTTGGCCTGTCGCCGGGGGCCGTTGCCAGATTGTAATTTTTTGGTTTTGTAGGTTTGAAAGTGTTAAGAATATAATTCCGTTATTATTTAATTTCAATCACTGACTTGAAAAAATTAATTTTTGCCTCAAAAACCTGCCATTGGCCCCATCGTGCAGTGGTGGGCTTCCAGGAAAGACTTAAGTTCACGGCACATAAATTGGACGCCGTTATCGGTCAGCAGGAATTTTGGGCAACCGAATCTGTATACGATCCGTTCCTTTAGCGCCTTGACGACATCCTGGGCTATGCCGCGTCTGGTGGGTATCAGGTCCACCCATCGACTGAACTTATCCACGAGAACCAGTAACGATGTATTACCAGGTTTGGACCGAGAAAGAGGTCCTACAAAATCCGCGCATACGAGTTCCCAGGGTGAAGCGCACTGCATCGTGTGCATGTGTCCGAAGGGCGCTTTTTGTTCCACTTTGTATTTTGCGCATGTTTCCCAATTCCGTACGCACCGTCGAACATCCCTTGACATTTCTGGCCAATAATAATTTTGTTGGACCCTTTGTAATGTTTTGAATACCCCCAGGTGTCCGGCGTGAGGGGCATCGTGGTGGTCGCGAAGGATGGTAGAGCGCATCTATGGAGGAACGCATTGTTTCCACTCGGCTCATACGCGCTCTTACGGGGAAAATGCTAATAGAGATGTCCGTCGACCATCTGCAGATCCGGGCAGTTTTGACAACCGTCGTCGACTTTGCCTGCCATTTTCTTGTACCAGTCGGATGATATCGAGGAAATCGCGAAGCACTCTTCCACAGCAGGGAGCGGAGCTCTGGACAGTGCATCAGCCACGTCGTTGAGACTCCCTTTCCTATGTTCCATACTGAAGTTAAACTATAATAGTTCGAGTTCCCATCTTGCTAACTGGCCTGAGGGGTTCTGTAGGGAGTGTAGCCACTTTAGAGAGTGATGGTCGGTGATTACCGTAAATCGATAACCTTCCAGGTAAGGCCGCACCTTTCGGATGCCACATGGGATCGCTAGACACTCCTGCTCGGTGCTCGAATATTTTCTCTCCAGGGCGGTTAGGGAGCGGCTGGCGTAGGCGATAACGGCTTCGTGTTCGGAGTGGCGCTGGAAAAGGACTACCCCGAGACCTTCGCGACTTTCATCGGTCTGTAGATAGAAAGGACGGTTGAAATCTGGGCATACCAGGACAGGAGCTTCGGTTAGTATACGCTTCAGTTTTTCGAATGCTTCCGTTTCATTGGGACCCCACTCCCACCGGACCGATTTCTTTAGCAGGCGTCTCAATGGGCTGGCAATCTTCGGTACCACGAGGCCATCCCCAGGAATCATCTAAATACACGAACACCGGGGGGTAGAGGTCTGATCACACGATCTGGTCTAAGGCCCTCTGAAACGTGGCAGGTGCGGAGTGCAGCCCAAGTGGCATGACTTTCCACTGAAATAGGCCCCTACCGGGGACCTCGAAGCTCCGTCCAAGAGTATTTGCCAATATCGTTCTTCAGTTCGAGCGTGGATATAAACATGACTTCTCGTAGCTGGTCCAGTATAGGGTTAATCTGCGGTAGAGGATATGTGTCGGACTCGCTGGCCTCATTCAATTTCCGGTAGTCGATGCACATTCTCCAGCCCCCTTGCTTCTTTCTCGCCAGGACAATGGGAGAGCTATAGGGGCTTCGAGATGGTTCGATTGTCGATCTCCTCGTTTATCACGCTCATCATAGCCGGGTTGCGTGGAAAATATCGCTGTCTTATGGGTTCCTTGTGCTTCAATTTGATGGTGTGTTTGGCCACTCGGCTTCTTGAGACTCGGCCATCTGAATTTTCCTCCTAGCCGTTCCCCGAGGTACTCCTTTTGAGTGAAGGAAACACCTCATGACTTCGTCGATATAACTAAGTGAGGCACCTGTGTCCACGAGGGCTTGGACTTTGACCCCTTCAACATACACGGGGATAAAGTATTTGCTGATCGGACAAGACACCTCCCATTAAACGGTATTTATTCCGGCAGTTTTGCGCCTTTTGATTAACTTGTCCTTCCGGAGGAGATATATAAAACTAATGGACTTAGGTGTTAGGTAGTCCTCTGTTTCCATCTTTCCACTACTACTATTCGTGGACCTCGACGAATCTTCGCTGGCGGTGGTTGAAATGTTCCCGCAATTCGTGTCTTCGTCGGGTCCCTGCTCGGGCGCCATATAAAGGAGTGGTTATATCTTAGGCTGAGGCAAGCTCAGTCGTCTCCAGGGTCAACTCAAGGACCCACAAACCTTAAGTGATAACACGAGTTTTCTTTTTAGTTTTAGTAGTTTTAGTGGAAATTCAGCTATTTTGACTTAGTTCGAGTGGGTAGCTGGCTACAAACCTTAAGTGATAACACGAGTTTTCTTTTTAGTTTTAGTAGTTTTAGTGGATATTCAGATATTTTGACTTAGTTCGAGTGGGTAGCTGGCTACAAGCGTTGACGGGGCGAAGCAGTGAACTGGATGCGAGCGAGTAGCGGACTACGAGCGTTGTACGGCGAGCGGGTAGCTGGCTACAAGCGTTGACGGGGCGAAGCGGTGAGCTGAATGTGGGCGAGTAGCGGGCTACGTGCGTTGAATTGCTGGAGGGGGAAAATGGCTACAAGCCTTGAAGGGGGAGCGCTTGAGCTGTCAAAGATCGGGTGAGCTGGCAAAGAGCGGTTCAGCTGGCAACGAGCGGTTGAGCTGGCAACGAGCGGGGGAGCTGGCAAAGAGCAGGTAGCCGACGACGATTAGATCAAGTACACTCGTTACTTACAGGTTACTACGACTGCGGTCAAGCCACACATCACTTTCACTTGTACTAACTCTGGTTCTCGACAAATTCTGGTGAAACTCTGAACATCTTATATATGCGTTTGCAAAGTAAATGCGAAGCACTTGTGACGTGAGGTTGTCAAGAAATGCACCACAATCAATGTTTACATAGTAGCTTCAGTATGAATGGTGGTGCGAAATTAGAATGCGTTGTCAACAAGAGTGATGTGTGGTGTGCGTATGTATGTTTGCCTTTGTTGTCAAACGTATGCTGGGGTGGGTAGTGTTGACGAATGGGCCACTGGCTTATGTTTGTTGTTGTTGGCATAAGTGTGGTGTGTTGTGTGTGGTTGCTGTGAGTTTTGTCTAGGTGTTGAAGGTAAAACATGTATTACGATGGGTAGTCCTAATTGGTATTTTTAAGTGAATTAGGGAAATAATTGATAGAGGAATGTATGTAAAATGGAATAAAACTAGTTGTATAAGTTAGAAGCTGATTGGTGCATTGTCATCTCCTCTACAATTCCCTCTGCGGATACCGTAGTGTGCGGATCGCCGCTGGGCATCGGTTGTTGTCGGTTAGCTCACTTTGTTACACTTTGCTCTCACTGGAATAACTTGTAATTGTATTAGTATATGACATGGGATACTCTACGATCACTTATAACCTCTGCGTTCACTTGTCATTTAGTCACTTGTCGAAGAATAAGGTCTACGCGTTATTACTTAAAGGCCTCTGTCGCACTACCACCGATTACCAAAGGTAATCTTTGTTGTTTGAAAATAATCACAAATAAACTTCCAGCATATTATTATATTTAAATTGATACTGCTTGTGTTTTTATTTCTCTTATTCATTTCTCCCTCCACTGCTCAACATTCGGTAACGTGAGCTATCGTTTTTCCAACCTATGAATTCCCCTCCCCCACCCCCCCCCCCCCCTCACCTAAACATTTGGTCCTTCGAGCCGAATAGAAGCCATCCTATTTGCTTTCGCTGCTCCGTTTGCCTATTCTCCCTCTCTTGCATTGTAATACAACGAGATTTTAAGCCTTTGTTGTTATATTGGCAGGGACAAAATATTGGATAAATTTGCATAATTTCTAAACACAAACAAATCACCACACTAACTCCAGGTACGTAAACTCAGATTTCCAAAAAAAGTGAGGTACCCGCGAGTGTTAGTATTTTTCGTGTTTGTTTCGGTTACTAATTTGAGCATTATCAAAAATCATTAGTCGAATTTCAATCGCACATTAGGGCGCCCTCTTCTTTGTATCATTACCTTGTTCTAGCGTAAATACTCTGTCGCTAGCTAAATATAAGCTTTCAAATTGTAATACATGATTTTTTGATCTAATTTTTTTATCCATTTTTGGTTAAGTAATGTAATGTTAAAAACTTGTTTTTTAACTCCCGTCTCGAAGTTGTCTTTGACACCTCTATTAAATTTCGCAGAAAGCCAGTCTATAACGTGTTTAGGTTTTCGCTGATTTTCCAACCATAAATTAAAAATAACCTAATTTTTAAGTTTTACGAAATCTGGAAATTGATAATTTTTTTATTCGCAAGTATACGCAGAATTTATTTTCAAAATCTGTTAGCCGGCATTGTCACCTTTCACCCCGATACCGAAAGTTCTACTCCAAAGAACACATGGACGATACCATAGACTACATCAAAAAACATCACTTACTGACACAACAAATTATTGACCACATCTAACCTCACATTTACATTTTTAATAATAATCTTAATTTACATACCATTACCCGTATTTTCCATTTTTTAGAAATATATAATATCAACAGATCAGGTTTTGGCGCCAAAATACTTAAATTGTTTAATTACGACTGAATGTCTGAAATAAACGGAATGAAAATTATATTTGACAGCTTGGCCTGTCGCCGGGGGCCGTTGCCAGATTGTAATTTTTTGGTTTTGTAGGTTTGAAAGTGTTAAGAATATAATTCCGTTATTATTTAATTTCAATCACTGACTTGAAAAAATTAATTTTTGCCTCAAAAACCTGCCATTGGCCCCATCGTGCAGTGGTGGGCTTCCAGGAAAGACTTAAGTTCACGGCACATAAATTGGACGCCGTTATCGGTCAGCAGGAATTTTGGGCAACCGAATCTGTATACGATCTGTTCCTTTAGCGCCTTGACGACATCCTGGGCTATGCCGCGTCTGGTGGGTATCAGGTCCACCCATCGACTGAACTTATCCACGAGAACCAGTAACGATGTATTACCAGGTTTGGACCGAGAAAGAGGTCCTACAAAATCCGCGCATACGAGTTCCCAGGGTGAAGCGCACTGCATCGTGTGCATGTGTCCGAAGGGCGCTTTTTGTTCCACTTTGTATTTTGCGCATGTTTCCCAATTCCGTACGCACCGTCGAACATCCCTTGACATTTCTGGCCAATAATAATTTTGTTGGACCCTTTGTAATGTTTTGAATACCCCCAGGTGTCCGGCGTGAGGGGCATCGTGGTGGTCGCGAAGGATGGTAGAGCGCATCTATGGAGGAACGCATTGTTTCCACTCGGCTCATACGCGTTCTTACGGGAAAAATGCTTATAGAGATGTCCGTCGACCATCTGCAGATCCGGGCAGTTTTGACAACCGTCGTCGACTTTGCCTGCCATTTTCTTGTACCAGTCGGATGATATCGAGGAAATCGCGAAGCACTCTTCCACAGCAGGGAGCGGAGCTCTGGACAGTGCATCAGCCACGTCGTTGAGACTCCCTTTCCTATGTTCCATACTGAAGTCAAACTATAATAGTTCGAGTTCCCATCTTGCTAACCGGCCTGAGGGGTTCTGTAGGGAGTGTAGCCACTTTAGAGAGTGATGGTCGGTGATTACCGTAAATCGATAACCTTCCAGGTAAGGCCGCACCTTTCGGATGCCACATGGGATCGCTAGACACTCCTGCTCGGTGCTCGAATATTTTCTCTCCAGGGCGGTTAGGGAGCGGCTGGCGTAGGCGATAACGGCTTCGTGTTCGGAGTGGCGCTGGAAAAGGACTACCCCGAGACCTTCGAGGCTTCCATCGGTCTGTAGATAGAAAGGACGGTTGAAATCTGGGCATACCAGGACAGGAGCTTCGGTTAGTATACGCTTCAGTTTTTCGAATGCTTCCGTTTCATTGGGACCCCACTCCCACCGGACCGATTTCTTTAGCAGGCGTCTCAATGGGCTGGCAATCTTCGGTACCACGAGGCCATCCCCAGGAATCATCTAAATACACGAACACCGGGGGGTAGAGGTCTGATCCCACGATCTGGTCTAAGGC
Source organism: Musca autumnalis (assembly GCF_047663935.1). NCBI lineage: Eukaryota > Metazoa > Arthropoda > Insecta > Diptera > Muscidae > Musca > Musca autumnalis. Next base: position 131,936,938 of record NW_027411644.1, read on the forward strand.
CCTCTGAAACGTGGCAGGTGCGGAGTGCAGCCCAAGTGGCATGACTTTCCACTGAAATAGGCCCCTACCGGGGACCTCGAAGCTCCGTCCAAGAGTATTTGCCAATATCGTTCTTCAGTTCGAGCGTGGATATAAACATGACTTCTCGTAGCTGGTCCAGTATAGGGTTAATCTGCGGTAGAGGATATGTGTCGGACTCGCTGGCCTCATTCAATTTCCGGTAGTCGATGCACATTCTCCAGCCCCCTTGCTTCTTTCTCGCCAGGACAATGGGAGAGCTATAGGGGCTTCGAGATGGTTCGATTGTCGATCTCCCCGTTTATCACGCTCATCATAGCCGGGTTGCGTGGAAAATATCGCTGTCTTATGGGTTCGTTGTGCTTCAATTTGATGGTGTGTTTGGCCACTCGGCTTCTTGAGACTCGGTGAGGAATGACCGGGGGTTATGGTGTGCACGTAGTCCGTTGATCGGCCATCTGAATTTTCCTCCTAGCCGTTCCCCGAGGTACTCCTTTTGAGTGAAGGAAACACCTCATGACATCGTCGATATAACTAAGTGAGGCACCTGTGTCCACGAGGGCTTGGACTTTGACCCCTTCAACATACACGGGGATAAAGTATTTGCTGATCGGACAAGACACCTCCCATTAAACGGTATTTATTCCGGCAGTTTTACGCCTTTTGATTAACTTGTCCTTCCGGAGGAGATATATAAAACTAATGGACTTAGGTGTTAAGTAGTCCTCTGTTTCCATCTTTCCACTACTACTATTCGTGGACCTCGACGAATCTTCGCTGGCGGTGGTTGAAATGTTCCCGCAATTCGTGTCTTCGTCGGGTCCCTGCTCGGGCGCCATATAAAGGAGTGGTTATATCTTAGGCTGAGGCAAGCTCAGTCGTCTCCAGGGTCAACTCAAGGACCCACAAACCTTAAGTGATAACACGAGTTTTCTTTTTAGTTTTAGTAGTTTTAGTGGAAATTCAGATATTTTGACTTAGTTCGAGTGGGTAGCTGGCTACAAACCTTAAGTGATAACACGAGTTTTCTTTTTAGTTTTAGTAGTTTTAGTGGATATTCAGATATTTTGACTTAGTTCGAGTGGGTAGCTGGCTACAAGCGTTGACGGGGCGAAGCAGTGAACTGGATGCGAGCGAGTAGCGGACTACGAGCGTTGTACGGCGAGCGGGTAGCTGGCTACAAGCGTTGACGGGGCGAAGCGGTGAGCTGAATGTGGGCGAGTAGCGGGCTACGTGCGTTGAATTGCTGGAGGGGGAAAATGGCTACAAGCCTTGAAGGGGGAGCGCTTGAGCTGTCAAAGATCGGGTGAGCTGGCAAAGAGCGGTTGAGCTGGCAACGAGCGGTTGAGCTGGCAACTCGTTACTTACAGGTTACTACGACTGCGGTCAAGCCACACATCACTTTCACTTGTACTAACTCTGGTTCTCGACAAATTCTGGTGAAACTCTGAACATCTTATATATGCGTTTGCAAAGTAAATGCGAAGCACTTGTGACGTGAGGTTGTCAAGAAATGCACCACAATCAATGTTTACATAGTAGCTTCAGTATGAATGGTGGTGCGAAATTAGAATGCGTTGTCAACAAGAGTGATGTGTGGTGTGCGTATGTATGTTTGCCTTTGTTGTCAAACGTATGCTGGGGTGGGTAGTGTTGACGAATGGGCCACTGGCTTATGTTGTTGTTGGCATAAGTGTGGTGTGTTGTGTGTGGTTGCTGTGAGTTTTGTCTAGGTGTTGAAGGTAAAACATGTATTACGATGGGTAGTCCTAATTGGTATTTTTAAGTGAATTAGGGAAATAATTGATAGAGGAATGTATGTAAAATGGAATAAAACTAGTTGTATAAGTTAGAAGCTGATTGGTGCATTGTCATCTCCTCTACAATTCCCTCTGCGGATACCGTAGTGTGCGGATCGCCGCTGGGCATCGGTTGTTGTCGGTTAGCTCACTTTGTTACACTTTGCTCTCACTGGAATAACTTGTAATTGTATTAGTATATGACATGGGATACTCTACGATCACTTATAACCTCTGCGTTCACTTGTCATTTAGTCACTTGTCGAAGAATAAGGTCTACGCGTTATAACTTAAAGGCCTCTGTCGCACTACCACCGATTACCAAAGGTAATCTTTGTTGTTTGAAAATAATCACAAATAAACTTCCAGCATATTATTATATTTAAATTGATACTGCTTGTGTTTTTATTTCTCTTATTCATTTCTCCCTCCACTGCTCAACATTCGGTAACGTGAGCTATCGTTTTTCCAACCTATGGATTCCCCCCCCCCCCCTCACCTAAACATTTGGTCCTTCGAGCCGAATAGAAGCCATCCTATTTGCTTTCGCTGCTCCGTTTGCCTATTCTCCCTCTCTTGCATTGTAATACAACGAGATTTTAAGCCTTTGTTGTTATATTGGCAGGGACAAAATATTGGATAAATTTGCATAATTTCTAAAAACAAACAAATCACCACACTAACTCCAGGTACGTAAACTCAGATTTCCAAAAAAAGTGAGGTACCCGCGAGTGTTAGTATTTTTCGTGTTTGTTTCGGTTACTAATTTGAGCATTATCAAAAATCATTAGTCGAATTTCAATCGGCCTACGCGAGTGCATTAAATTCGTTGCCTTCATTCCCCCACCATACAATACAGTCCACATAAATTGTTGACATCGTTGTTGTACTGATCATCCGAAGTCGCGTTGATCATACAAATCATAATCCGTGTTGTTGTTATTATTGTTCGATTTGCTACCTATGTATTAGTTCTCACCATAACAACGAACACACTCTTTCCAATCACCTTTTATTGTTGTTACAAAACTAAAACTCATCTTCGTCGACTATTATCACCACTTCGTGTGTTAATTAATTCGTGCTTCATTTAAAACATCTAAGTTTGTTGCTAAAACTTGCTAGTTTCATTTCGTTGTACTGATCACCCTATGTCGCGTTGATCATACATAGCATTCGGTGTTGTTATTTCGTAAAATTTTAATTGTGGCTGTTCTCATTTTAACTGAGAACTTGCAAATATATTTTGTTATATTTGCAATAACAACAACGTTAACTTCCAATAACTCTTGCTCTCGAGTTGTTAAATTATTACACACATTGATCGTAACTCTCATTGCATCGATCTTCCTATTTGCTGATCATTTGAAAATTTGTTGTTGTTGTTATTCCCCAATGCCTTTTCTAACGAAGCTCTTTTGTTGAGAATTTGCATTGGCAAATTTACAATAACAACACACATTGACTACAGTCACATATTGTCGTTTGGTTTACTTTGTTATTACGATCATCTCCCACCAAAAAATATTTGGCGTTGTTATTCCTCCTCGTTTTATTTTGAAACCATTTGAAAATTTGCATCGGCAAATTTGCAATAACAACATTCCATCCAAATTCTCATTCCTTTGGTTTATTTGTTGTAAAAATCGTCCATCGCCAACCAAACACATTCGTTTGTTCTATTCTCCTACCTTTGTCTAATAGGTAAAATTATACAGATTTGAGAAATTACATGGTAATTCTACCAACAACTTTTGCTTTTGTGGTTAGCACAGTGGGGTAAAATAGCACAAATTGTTTTTTTAATAATTGATTTTGAAAATAATTTTTGGAATTTTGGACAAATTCACCCTACATTCGGCATTTATTGCACATATTTCTGGCAGAGAATATATGTGAAAAATACTTGTTTTTCGACATTTTCGATTTGGTATTTTTGGAAAAATACACCCTAGTTTTTTTGTAATTTTGCCTTTTTAGGGCGAAGATCATTTTTTTAATGATTTTTGTTAATTTTCTCGTTTAGAGTTAAGCTTGATGATCTGAAATTATTTGCAAGTGAAAAAGGAAAGCCAAGGACTCGAACCCACATGTATGTAATGGCTTCTCTGTCCTAGAACTTATCGTTTTTCAAATGCAAATGTGTTTTTGTACATTAACGCGGATACTTGGCCACAGAAATGTAGTTTTTGTTAGTCCTGAGAAAGGTTAATGAGCTTATCTCCCATTTCACCCTACTTTAATTTTAAATTGTTATCGCCCTTCGAAATCTCTACGGTACAACTGTACAATTTTGGAAGTTTCCTCGAGAGCGGTCGGTTTTGCTTTTGGGCCCAAGTAGAACCACAGGAAGCCCACCTTGAGCTCGCTGCTAATTATGTTTATTGGGCCACTTCTCAGGATGTGATCCAATATTTTGTCGCCGATTGTTTTTTCGATGGCCTCCTGGTGTTCTTTGGGCAATCTGCCGGACCCTCTACTGCATAGAACTGGTCGTCCCTGTAGTACTTCCTGGCTACCTTGGAGTAAGAAGTTGGCGGCTCCGCTCCGTTTTCTTCGACCATCTTCCTCTTCTGGAAGGTCTTGGACTTCTTAATTGAGTCACCGGGTCTTCAGATGATTCTGCAGTCGCACTCACACCCTTCATGTCTGAGCTCACTTCTTCGCCCTCCTTCGAAGGGTTCTTTGGGCAGTCTCCTTCGTGTGGGTTTTGAATTGGTGTTTGTTTTGTATTTATGTGTGGTTGTATGTTAATGTATGGTTATGTGTTACCTTTTGGTTTGCCTTTTTTATTTACAAGATTTGTTCTTTTGTTGGTTTTAAATTCAAAGTATTTGGTCTTTATTTATTGCATTTAGCTTAGGTAGATAAATTACAAACGTTTTAGCTTTCAACTTGGGTAAGTTTTATAGGAAATTTTTAGGTTTTAATTAGACAATTTTTAGGGTTTAGTTAGGCAATTTTAATGGGTTTTAATTAGGTAATTTTTAGCTCACTGTTTTTAGATTTTAAGTAGGCAAATTCAAGGTAGGTTTTAGGTTCTTTTTAGGCCAATTCAAGGTAGGATTGAGGTTCTTTTTAGGCAAATTCAATGGTAAGTTTTAGGCACTTTAGGGTAAATATAAAGTTGTGTTTTTAACCTTTTAGCATGTATGTTTTGGTATGTACAATTTTAACTTATAGCTTTTAGTTAGGTACAATGTAGCTTGTAAGTGATTTTAACTAGTTTTAAGTTTTAACAATTTCTGTGTGTTTTGGTTTTTAACTTAGTTTGTGGTACTCTATTGTGTGTTCTTTGTATTGTTTCTTTTTGTACAAATTCAACTTTTAGTTGTTTTCACATTTACTTTGTGTTTCACTAATTTGTTTTGTGTTTTGTGGGTGAAAAGTTCAATGTTCTCTAGCGTAACTTGTTTTTATGTTGTCACTGGGGAGGATAAGGCACTTGTCGCGATATTGATCTAATTCGAACTGAACTCTTTCTTGTTTGCTAAATAGCAGCAAACCTATTTTGCCCGCTGCAAACTTATTTCCTTCCAATGGAATTTACCGGTGGTCGCGTAGTTGTGTGTGTTTACTATTTACATTATTTACATTATGATACTGTGACGACCGGCAGAGTACACTGGAGTGCAAAAGTTAAGAACTTACTTAACATTTTGCCCCCCGAATGGCAAGTGTAAACTTACTACATCTATATATACATTTTATTCACGTGGCAGGTTCTTATTCGGCCCAGCAAAAACATAACCAAGCTGTGAGTTATACGCCATTACGTCGCCGATACCCGCGGCCAGGCAACCACTTTTCCTAATCGCTGTGTATGTGTCTGCGCCCAGCTCGACCTCGATGGGAGTGTTGCCCCTTGGATCAGGATCGGCCATAACATCATTAGGCACAAATCTTGTTGGGTCCTCAAGAATCAGGTCGGAGTATAGGCGCCGTGGTAGGTCGCCCACTACCATGGCATTCACTTTGAGCGTCCAAATCGCGCTCGTTCTGCGGGGCGCTATTGAGAATGTGGTGAAGCGCTGGCCCCGGAACATAAAATGCGTCAGACCCAGCCGACGGAATAAGGCGTATGATATTCTTGACATCGTCGCTGATTGGCTGATGACTACCCTCACCATCGAGAAGCCATCCATCCCCTCGGCCGTCAGTCGAATCATGGCAGTTGGCACAAATACGAGGTCCCAGGCGAACGCAGGGGCATTTACAGCTTCCACATTAAGCGGGACTTCTTCTAATTGGGTCGCTCCGTGGAGTAGGGTATGGTGCCGACCATCGCACCGTCTACAACCTGTGAGGCTTGTACAGTCTGGGGCAAGATGGCTCCGGGCCAAACAATTCCGGCAGTAACCCCTGCGCTCCACCGTCTCATACCTCTGAAATCCGATCTGCTTCTTCGGGCTGGGCTGGTTGGGACTGCGGCTGCGTGCTGAGATGCTGGGGCTGCGGCTACGGTCCTGGTAGCGCCAATCCTGGATAGGGAGATAAGCTGCCATATCTAAAAGAAACAAGAGGCGAGTACTATGTTCTTGTATTGATAAGTGTCCGAATAGTCAGTCGGAAAATAATTTAACTATCTTCGTAATGGGTCTGCTAATGTTGCCACCATAAGTCCGTATATCAACTACTCTTGTATTACTATCGCTTCCGGGGTGAGTCTTTTCGATTCGTCCCAGTTTCCATTCATTCGGCATTAGCCTATCGTCGTTTACAACAACTAAATCCCCTTCCTTTATATTTCCCTTCTCATATTTCCATTTTGTCCGCCTATGGAGTTCATGAAGATATTCTATCTTCCAACGATTGCAAAAATATTGTGAAATGACTTTCAGTCTTTTCCACCGATTAACAAGAGAAAGGTCTGTATCGGAAATGTCAGGCTCGGCAGGAGCCAGAATAGAAGTGCCTTACAAGAAATGACCAGGTGTCAATGGCGCAAAATCATCTGGGTCGTCGCTAGCTGGACTGAGGGGTCGAGAATGAAGGCAGGCTTCAATCCGGGTTAGGATTGTTGTAAATTCTTCAAAGGTGAAGGTCATCTTTGGCATGCTTTTCTTCATATGCTGTTTGAATGACTTCACACCGGCCTCCCACAAACCACCCATGTGAGGAGCGCCGGGTGGAATAAACTTCCAAGTAAGATTTTGATGAATATTGTTCTGAATAGTGCTAGTTTGTAGGCTTTTCATGAAAGCGATCCGGTCCCTTTTCAACAGGTCAACTGCCCCAACGAAATTCGTGCCGTTATCCAAATATAAGCACGAGGGACAACCGCGACGGCTCACAAATCGAGAAAAGGCGGCAAGAAATGCATATGTTGACATGTCGCTAGTTGGCTCTAGATATATTGCTTTTGTAGCAAAACATACAAACACGCAAACATATCCCTTGGTAATGAAACAAGCTCCTCCCGAGTAGCTTTTAATGTTGAAGGGTCCGGCGAAATCTACACCTGTATTTGTGAAAGGTCGTGACAAGAAGGTACGCTCGGGTGGAAGTGAGGCCATTATTTGGGTCTGGGTCCGCTTTTTGTGAAGAAAGCAAACCTTGCAATTGCGTATAGTCTTCTTTACTAACGATTTGAGACCAAAAACCCAAAATTCTGACCTGATTCTTCGGATCATCAGTTGACATCCAAGCGCTTGTACCTTAACAGCTTTAACCTCTAAATTGGTCTCAGGTTGTATTTCCTTCGAAGGCCATCTTTCCTTTGGCCATTTGAGCCACTGAGGTCCATGCCACCAAAGTTCATGACTTTTCAAATCATTGGGAGAACAGCCCCGACTGGCAATGTCTGCTGGGTTGCTCTCCGAGTCAACATGTCTCCATCCTTCCTGACCAACATTCTCAGAAATTTCAGCAATACGATTTCCCACGAAGGTACTCCAATGACAAGGAGGCTTTTTTAACCAAGCCAAGACTATGGTAGAGTCTGTCCAAAACTGGCTCGCATAGTTTGAAATCTGAATATTCTTCATTAAGCTTGCGGCTAATTTTGACAGCAAAACCGCTCCACATAACTCTAGTCGCGGTATCGAAAGCTTTTTGATCGGTGCAACTCTATTTTTTGCGGCCAGTAAGAATGTTGCAGTACTGAGATCAGGGTTTTCTATGCATATACAAGGTTGCCCCATATGCGCTTTCGGAGGCGTCGCAAAATCCATGTACTTCCACCGAACAATTAGGAGTGAAGTTTATCCATCTTGGAACCTTGAGGTGCTCAATGTCCTTGCTGTTTTTCACAAAGTTGTTCCAATTCATATGCGTTATGGGTTTTAATGTGTCGTCCCAGTCGATTTTATCGAGCCAAATTTGCTGCATTATCAACTTGGCGACGACTATAACAGGCGCTAGCCATCCACACGGCTCAACGAGTTTAGCAATCGTAGAAAGCACTTCTCTTTTGGTGTATGTATTCCTATTCTCCATATCGGGGGGTGTAAAAGAAAAGAAGTCGCCTGAAATGTTCCACCTGATTCCCACAGTTTTCGTAGACGCATCCACAGAGATATCCAACCAACTGAGCGGCAATAAATTAACTTGTGGAATATCCTTTATGATTGTATGCTGGTTTGATGCCCATTTCATAAGTCTAAACCCTGCAGACTCTAGGGCTGGAACTAACTCTTTTCTTGCGGTAATGGTTTCTTCTATGGTGTGTCCTCCAGCAAGAACATCATCCACATAGAGATTTTCCAAAATAATGCTCGCTGCTCTCGGATACAATGCTTTCACATCCTCAGCTAACTGAATAAGAGTCCTTAAAGCCAAGAACGGCGCGCAATTGACTCCAAATGTCACAGTTAATAACTCGTAATCTTCAACTGGGTCTGTTGGCGCTTTCCTGAATAAAATTCGTTGGTACTTTGTGAGATTTGGGTCCAAAAATATTTGCCTGTACATCTTTGTAATGTCAGCGTTGAATGCGTATTTGAAGAATCTCCATTTTAGAATTTGTAGTACTAAGTCTTGTTGCAAAATAGGTCCCGGAAATAACATGTCTTTAAGACTTGTTTTGTTTGAGCTGGGGCATGACGCGTTGAATATAACTCTTAATTTCGTAGTGAGTCGCTCGGGTTTTATGACGGCATGATGGGGCAAGTAATAATTTGGTACCTTGTCAACTTCCTCCGGACCAATTTTCCTCATGTGCCCAAGTTCCAGATACTCTAGAATCGACTTGTCGTATTCATCCTTAATTTCTGGGGTTTTCATTAATTTTCTCTCCATTCTGTAGAACTGAGCCAATGCAATATTTCTCGAATTTCCCATTTCTTCGCATTGTTTGAATGGGAGAGTCACTACATATCTTCCTTCCCCGTTTCGTCTTGTCGTCTCCATATAATTCCTCTCGCAGTATTGGTCTTCACCTGACCTCAAAACTGTTTTAGGGGTCTCTTCCACCTCCCAAAAGCGTGTGAGAATTTTTTCAATCGAGGTAGTATTATGTAGCGATATTTGTATTTATTGATTAGTATTTCCAGGAATGGGTCCTCCAACGATCCATCCAAATTTAGTTTTTTGAGTCAAAATTGATCCATACGTTTGCATGGGAGTTTCCATTGTGAAGATTAAAGGCCCTATATCCATTCCAATTAGTAAATCGATGGGTTGACTAATATAAAATTTCGGATCAGCTAGTTCCAGTGATGTTACCTCTCTAAGTTTTGTTTTATCTAAGTTCTGCGATGGTAGTTTTGATGGCAGGGTCCTTAAAACTGGAGCCCACACGTCCAGTTTAAAGCTAGGGCCGAATCTGGATCGCATTGTAAATAAGCAAGATTTTGTTGATGTCTCCGATACAAACTGACTTAAGCCAGTTACATGAACCAGGTTACTTCTTGTTGGTAATTTCAAAAGGTTCTTCAGCTTTTCGGAAATGAATGTAGATTGTGATCCAGAATCTATAAGAGCTCTGGCATCATAAAGTTGTCCATTAGTTTCGATTTGTACAATAGCAGTGAATAATAAGGTTCCTCCAGCTTGTTTTTCTCCAATGTTTTTATCCTGAAGGGTCATAGTTGTGACTGTTGTCGGTTCTAGGTTTGTTGTGCACTGTATCTGTGTTGATTGAGCGGAAACACTAGTGCAAGGTTGGTCTTCCACTCGAGCTAGGTATGAGTTTGTATTGTGCGTTTCCGTTCCCTTGTGTAACAGAGTATGATGTCTCATTGTACAATTTCGGAAACCAAAGCGACTCTTGCAATCTTTTACTCCATGTTTTGACGAAAGGCAGTTGTAACATAAGTGTGTAGTTTTTACGATGTGTATCCTGTCGTTGATACTCTTCTTCAAAAACTCCGTACAATCTCTGATGAAATGGTTCGGATGGCAAAGAAATTTGTGGTTTTTTTGTTAAGGTTGGCTTGAATTGGGTCTTCCTCCAAATTTATTTGTGGACTTGGTAACATTTGTTTGAAATGTGTTCAAAAATCTAGGTTTGTTATAGTTGGTGGTTTGTTTCTGTTGAGTGACTTTCGACGTTGAAGGTTTTATGTTTCCCACGGATTCCATTGTCTTGAACTTCGTTGTTAAAAACTTATTAAATTTTGGTAGAACTTTGCAATCGCTGAGCGAATTTTCAAATTCCTCCAAGAAACTTCTAGGTAATTTTGTTGAACATAAGTATATTAGCAGCGGGTCCCATCCTTTGACATCAACTTCAAGTACTTCGAATTTAATTAGACAACTGTTCACAGTGCGCTGTAACTTTTGTATCGTCTGGCTTGAATCTGTTGAAACACCAGGTAGATTAAAAAGAATATTAACTTGCTCATTGACCTGCATCCTTTTGTTCTTGTATCTATCCGTAAGATTTTTCCAGGCTAACTCAAAACCATCATTTGTCAACGGGACGTGGCTGATAATATCTCTTGCTTCCCCAGCCGTCTTTTTATTCAAGTGAAATAGTCTTTCAACATTGCTTAGATATGTGACATTTATGTATATTGCGGTAAAAAGGTCCCGAAAAGTTGGCCATTCGCTGTATCCTCCCTTGAAAGTATCGGTGTCACATGGTGGTAAACGCGATACTGATGTGGTCTTTTATCAAATTATTCTTTTTTCAACACGAGAGAAAATAAAATATGTAAAAATCGTACCTACTTTCAGCAAATATGTTTTTATGTATGTGCACAAAAAAAACGAACTATAGCAGCGGATAAATTGTTTAAAAATTCTATTAATCCACTAAAGCGATTACGTTGAAAAGCAAACACTATTTTCAAGAAATTCCCAACCAATTATTTTCAAATCGGAGTTGTATTGAATATGTGCGCTGGGTTGTTCCTAAAAATTCCAAAAGGGGTGATTTTTTCCAAGTTTTTTCGAGCGAAATTCCAAAAAAAAATCGTTTTAAATCTCTTATAATCCTGTTTCAGGAGGATTTTATCGATTTCTAATAATGAAAGATTTTTAAAACCAATGTCCTTTTATGAGTTGGGTGAGAGAAATCCACCAAAATCCGTGTCAGCGAAATAATCCTGGGTCAAAAGATAATTTTCCCAAATCTTTCCAAAGTTTTCCACCCAGAAATCACAGTGTTTGTAACCAAAAGGTTCCAATGTACAAAACAAAGAAATGACCAGTAAAATACATCGGTATTAATTACCAGAAGATATTTTGGGTCGCATAAAGGTTTAAATGTTGAAAAAAAATTGTTGTAAATATGTAAGAAATATTATATAAATGTAAAATATGAATATAAAAAAAATGTCTGTCCACCAGACGCTTGATTGGTTATATATATATATATATATATATATATATACTAGCTGACCCGGTTCCGCGTTGCAGGCCCGTCGTTTTGGATTTCCGTGTAAGCCTTTGTAATCTATTTACAATTTATCAGTTAAATATTGATCCCTCTAGATTTTCGAACCGCCTTGTTGGCCCGTCGTTTTAGTGACCAATGCACATTATCGGTGTTGTACTGTATTCTAAAATGTGGGATTGATCGCGCTTTCCCACCTATTGGAGCCCGGTTTAAAAGCGTTTTTGTAGTCACGCTTACTAAAATTAAGGATATTATCTATAATTATAGATTTTTGAAAAATTGGGTTGACCGCGATATTCCATTTCCGAGATGACCATACAAGATCAAGACAGTAAAAATAATATTATTGCAAACGTTTTTTAAACACAACGTTCAAAAATAACTTTCATTTCACGATTTCTTAAAAAATTTTGTGGGGGAGGTACCATGGACACTCCACTGACCACTATAAAAAGTAGTTAAAAACCTATTCTCAGACCTACAAACTCCACATACAAAATTTCATCAAATTCGGTCCAGCCGTTTCGGAGGAGTTCAAAGCCGAACACCGTGACAGGAGAATTTTATATATATATATAGATATAGATATATGTTCTATCCACTTATGGGGTTACCTAACAAATTTACGAACTGGAGCCACTTTAAGCTCAAGATCACTGAAACAGTTCAACATAATTCTATAGAAACAACAGACGACATTGAAAGGGAAGTTGTCATATTAACAAACAGCATTAAACAAGCTGCATGGGAAAGTACTCCACCACTTAAAAAGTCTCTAGATACTCCTACATACCCAAATTACATAAGAGAACTGGTGAAGCAAAAACGCAAGATTCGAAAAAATGGCAAGTTTCTAGATCTCCAGAAACAAAGAGAACATTGAATAATATCACCCAAATTCTTAGTAGAGAAATAAAGAAGTTTAATCAAGACAACTTCCGAAAATATATATCCAACCTCTCATATAATAACCAAACCAATTATTCGCTGTGGAAAGCAACTAAACTAAAAAACAAACCTATTCTTCAAAGGGCACCAATCCTACAAGAAAACTGACAGTGGGCCAAAAGTAACTTGGAAAAGGCAAACACATTCGCGTTACACCTTCAAAATATATTTTCCAACTGTCCTAATAATCCAGCAAACAATATAGATGCTCGCTATAATATTACATCAGAAGAATCAAACGGAAGTATAAGCACTTCGTCGGAACTTAAGAAGGTCTCTTTCAAAGAATTATGGAATACTGTGATGGAACTCTATAGCAAAAAGTCTCCAGGATTTGACCTAATCAAAGCTGAAGTCCTCAAAAATCTTCCGTACCACGGTATAGTCAAATTACAAACAATTATGAACGCTGTACTAAAACTTAAATATGTACCAAGCTATTGGAAAGTTGCAGAGGTCATTATGATTCAAAAACCAGGAAAAAATCCAAACGAAACTAAATCCTACAGACCAATCTCTCTGCTCCCTGTAATTGGTAAGCTTTTCGAAAAATTCTTTTATACACGTCTTGAAGCTACAGTGCTAGCAAAGAAAATAATTCCCGACCACCAGTTTGGCTTCCGGAAGAGGCACTCTACAATTGAACAAGTACACAGAGTTACCATAATATTGAATTGGCATTCGAAAATCACAAGCGTTCGATGGCGTTTGGCATAAAGGACTAATTAGAAAAATAAACACATTTCTTCCGAATATATATACGGTGATATAATTTCATCATATCTTGAAGACAGGTACTTCATAGTGCGAGTTGAGTCAGAATGTACAAACTTGCACCCTATAAAATCGGGAGTCCCACAAGGAAGTATTTTGGGGCCACTTCTTTACCTCATTTATACAAGCGACATGCCACTTTCTGAATACTGTTTTACTGGAACTTTCGCAGAAGACACAGTACTAATGGAAACTGGAAAAAGTACCAATGAATCCACAACCAAACTACAATCAGCCCTAAACGATGTATTTGAATGGACCGCTAAATGGGGTCTGAAACTTAACAGCAACAAATCAATACATGTTAATTTCTCAACAAAACCTACAACATATACACCGCTATACATTGACATGTCCCGTGTACCATATGCGAACACTGCTAAGTATCTTGGAGTAACCTTAGACTCAAAACTGAGCTGGAAAGAACATATACAGAATAAAAGAAAGGAATTAGATTCAAAATATCGAAACTTGTACTGGTTAATAGGAAGGAATTCCATCCTATCCCTTGATAATAAGCTCATGATATACAAGCAAGCGATAAAGCCAGTCTGGCTATATGGAATCCAGCTTTGGGGCTGTGCAAAAGGCCAGCATCTTATGAAAATACAACGCTTCCAAAAAAAGTCTTAAGAAGAACTGTAAATGCTCCTTGGTATGTGCGCAATACCGACTTACATCGCGACCTAAAAATTAAGACCGTAAAGGAAGAAATTTGCTCCCACGCCCAAAATTACTATGCTCGACTTCAACAACATGAAAATATAGAAGCCACAAAACTGCTGTGTGTATCAAATCTCCCCAGAAGACTTCAACGTTTTAAGCCGTTTGACTTGTTAACTCGATTTGAGGAAAGAACAACATAAAACTTTTATTATTTTCTTCAATTTAACTTAATATTTCTTTTTATATTATATTTTTATATTAAGCTTATTCGCTTAATTATACTGTCCTACACAAAGTACTAGTTAGTCACTTATAATATTAGAGACTAGTCGTAGTGTTAGTTAAGCATAATGTGTACTATATATTGCTTAAAAATAAAAATAAAAAAAAAAATATATATATATATTAAGCAAAATGAAAAAATTAAGAAACAACATTAAAAATAGCAAAATAACAATAATAAAATTATGAAAAAAAAATTAAAAAAAAGAAAAAAGGCAAACAAAATTTAATTGAAATAAAAATTAAATAAAACGTTACTACTCCAACAGGTGTAATAAATGGGAATGATGAGATTTCAACGAATATGCCTATGCAATTCATAGGGCCAATTTATATATATATATATATATATATATATATATATATATATATATATATATATATGTACTTTCTTTTGGCGCAAAGCTTTTCTAATTGTTTAAGTTTTCTAATTGTTAGTTAAGTTAGGTGTAATAAATGTTAGTTAAGTTAGGTGTAATAAATGGGAATGAGGAGATTTCAACGATATATATATATATATTAGGGTTATGACTTTTTGACATTTTTCCTCAAAAATGATTTCCTGTAGCAGAGATGAATGAACTTTTGCCTATTAATCACTATGCTATCGTTTATTCCCTTGAAATATAAAAAAAGTTCACGCACAAATCGATTTTAAAAAAATAATTTTTTGAAAAAATATATGAAATGAAAAAAAAATTTTTCAAAAAATTATTTTTTGTTGCTCGAATGAATAAATATAAGCCTACTTATAACTATAATAACGTTTATTTCATTCAAATATTAAAAAAGTCGCGAAAAAAAGTCACTTTGAAAAAATTTTAAATTTTTTGTTTTTTGTTAAAAAATTATATTTTTGAATAAAAGCGTTTACGAAATTTTTACGATTTTCAGAATTGAAGAAAAATAGTGAGAAATAAATTTTATGTCATTTTAATTATCTCATGTGGCTCTAAAGTTTACTTTCAATTATATATCTGTTTTCAGTGACTTCAAAAAATTGTCCATAATTTTGATAAATTCAAATTTTAAAATCATTTTGTGCGTGAGGTTTTTTCACCGAATCACCTTATAATTAAGATTTTATGTAATCTTATGGCAAAACTCATCACGCTATGATACAGGGATATGAGGTTGTAAAAAAGTCATAACCCTAATATATATATATAATATATATATTAAGCAAAATGAAAAAATTAAGAAACAACATTAAAATAGCAAAATAACAAGAATAAAATTATGAAAACAAAATTAAAAAAAAGAAAAAAAAGGCAAACAAAATTTAATTGAAATAAAAATTAAATAAAACGTTACTGCTCCAACAGGTGTAATAAATGGGAATGAGGAGATTTCAACGAATATGCCTATGCAATTCATAGGGCCAATTTATATATATATATATATATATATAGTGTGTGTGTACTTTCTTTTGGCGCAAAGCTTTTCTAATTGTTTAAGTTTTCTAATTGTTAGTTAAGTTAGGTGTAATAAATGGGAATGAGGAGATTTCAACGAATATGCCTATGCAATTCATAGGGCCAATTTAAATCAAACAACCAATTCTAACTTAAACAATTAGAAAAGCTTTGCGCCAAAAGAAAGTACATATATATATATATATATATATATATATATATATATATATATACTATGAAACAATATTAAAATAGCAAAATAACAATAATAAAATGATGAAATATATAAATATATATATATATATATATATATATATATATATATATATATATATATATATATATATATATATATATATATATATATATATCATCATTTTCATCATTTAATTATTGTTATTTTGCTATTTTAATATTGTTTCTTAATTTTTTCATTTTGCTTCATTTATTTTCATTTATCTAAACTTAACCTAATGAATTTTCCATAGATGTAAATTTTAGTATATGAATAGTATGTAAGTGATAATGAAGTTAGCTGTAAGAAAATATGAAAAGAAAATTAGAAAATGAATTGAAATAAAAACTTTAGTTGTTGTAAACTTACCGCCGAATCCGAAAGCGTCTCCAACTTCTTCTTTTAAATCCGTACGGAAATCCCTAAAAGTAAATAAAACATTAATTAAAAATTGTAAATTGTTTGATTTTTAATTTAATTATACTTCCCTTAAACTCAAGTGGAACATTTTAGTGCCGAAAACCGGGATTATTAAGTGTCGGAGGTGTTTGTTAAGATATTACAAACACAATTTGCTAATTTTCTGCAAAAGAAAGAAGAAGAACAATAAAAACATTTTTGTTAAATATTTCCAAAATATTCCTGTGTTCAACTCCTCTATTGTTGCTGTGTTCCAGACATCATCAATGCCCCGGTTCTGTGATTGCCGTCTATGCAAGAGCAAACATAATCAGGAGAGTGATTCCGATTCACAGGTAAAAGCTTTGTAATAATTTGTGTGAATCCTAACATGTAAATTGTTCAGGTTTAGAGAATTTGTAATTTACTCAAATTTTTCTGTAATTTTGTTACACTTCACACAAATTATCACTTTACGCTTATTTATTCAATATATACATTTGGTGAACCACTTTGGTAATATTTATTCGCGGCAAAATAACACAAACTTAATTATCGTTGATAAATTAAGTTTGTTTTTCTTTTCTTATTCCGATTTGCTTGTCAGCCTTTCCACTTGTTTTTTGTTGTTGCACCACACTAATCCGCGATAACTATTGATATTAATATTACGCGAGTGAAGTTAATTAATCATAAACATTTTTCATTAATTTTTGGTTTATTTTTGACAAATTATTTAATTTACAATTTAGTTTGTTGCAATTTCACTGAAATTCCATATTTCTTTGTTTTGATATTGAACTTCATTAGTGCCCCATACTTTGTGAGTAATTGAGTACCCATATTCGGCTATTCAATTTGATAAATTGTGTTATCGGTGTTATCGATATACACAAAATACTTAAGGGTGCATTAGACTACGCGATTTGACAAACTTTCTTATTTACTGAAATTTTTGTGTTTTCAATTGTCGAAATAAAATTAATTAATTGAGATAGTATTAGTATACTATTTTAAAGCTGACAATTATATTTTTATTAAAAAAGCGAGAGTTTATTTGATAATAAACTTGACATTTCCTACCACTAACAAATATTAAAGTGTGTAGAGTTTTTCTGTTGTTTGAAACTCCTTCAAACTATTGATTAATATCAAAATGGCTGGTGGTAAGAAACACCAAAGTAATCCTGGTACGGAAATAGCCAA
The DNA here is from genome assembly GCF_047663935.1 of Musca autumnalis. Taxonomy (NCBI): domain Eukaryota; kingdom Metazoa; phylum Arthropoda; class Insecta; order Diptera; family Muscidae; genus Musca; species Musca autumnalis. Next base: position 131,954,464 of record NW_027411644.1, read on the forward strand.
TTTGAAGCAACAACAGGAAAAAATAATAAAAAATTTTGAAAGAATTAAGACTTCTTTCCGAGAAAAGAAAATATCCTTCAATTCATTTGAATTAGAATGTCGATTAGACATTTTAAACAAATATATTGATGAGGCAATGCATTTGCAATCCGAACTAGATATTCTAGATCCCGATAATGATGATCGTGGTGAATTGGAAGACTTATGTGTATCGGCAAAGTCCTTATTTTTAGGAGTTTTATCTAAAAATAGGAGGAGTTGTATGCCTGAGACTTCTTTTTGTGCTCAATCGCATCAAACATGAAATTGCCAAAATTCAGCGGAAAATATTCCGAATATAAGAATTTCATAAGTCTTTTCGAAAATTTAGTCCACACAGATCCGACATTGACAGACATAGAAAAATTCAACCATTTGATTTCATGCTTGTCCGACGAAGCTCTTGGTACTGTCAAAGCTTTTCAGATTTCTGAAGAACATTACCCCAAAGCATTAGCCAGCTTAAAGAAGGTTTATGATAATGATTGTTTAATATTTTTTGACAATATTGCTAAGCTTTTCGATCTTCCTGAGATCACCAAACCTTCGGCTTCGGCTTTGCGAAGCATGAGCGATACTGTTTCTGCCATATACGATTCATTGTTGTCAATTGGTGATGATAAAAGGATTACGAATGCCATATTGATCCATTTAGTTATGTCAAAGGTTGATCCAATCACTAAATCCAAATGGGAAGAACAGCTTGACTTCGAAAAGCTCCCGTTATGGTCTGATTGCGAGGCTGCTTTAAATAAAAGATATCAGCACATTTCTGCTGAAGAATCTTCTGGTGCAAGACCAAAACTTAACAAACCTAAGTTCGATAATCAGCCTAAAAGGAACTTTAAGACTTCACTTTCGGTTTCTAAACAGAAACAATCTCCCGAAAAGTGTATCTTCTGTAGATCTTTGCAGCATAACGTAACAAATTGTACGTCTTTTACTGCTGTACCAGTTCTCCAATGATTTGAGTTCATTAAAGCCGTCCCTGCTTGCATTAATTGTCTGAAAAAAGGTCATACTGTGGCCAAATGCAATTCAGGAGTGAAGTGTAGAGTATGCAGTGGTGAACACCATTTCTTACTGCATCGATATGCTTCTGATAATCCAAATTCAAATCTGTATCAAGAGCAGCCATCTACTTCCAGTGCTTCGGTCAACCATTCGGCGTCGAGTGAAGGCGTAATTTTGGCTACAGCACTAGTTCAAGTAAGAAGTAGTTCTGGGAAATTTATTATGGCTAGAGCTCTTTTGGATTCCGGTTCTCAACCTAATTTGATTACTGAAAACCTGGTACAGAGGCTTAAAGTAAAACGAGAAGGTGGCAGATTAAATTTATGTGGCATTTCTGAGACATCTTCATTTCCTAAGAATAGTGTCCAATTGTCTGTGATGTCGAGACTCAATTCAACCCAATTTTTATCCAAGTTCTGGGTATTGAGTTCTATTACGAATATTCAGCCTGATAAGAAAATATCTATTTCTGATTGGAACATTCCTAAAAATATTGAACTAATTTTAATGAACCTCGGAGAGTTGATTTATTAATTGGCGCTGAAGTTTTCTTCGAACTTCTTTGTGTTGGCCAAATCAAACCAAATCGGACTCTTCCAGTTTTACAGAAAACTTCGCTTGGCTGGATCGTAGCTGGAAAGTACGATGAGTCAAAGGGGTCCACTTCAAGTGTATGCCACTTAAATAGTTCAACAGGGAATGAAGAAACGATTGATGCAATAGTTCGAAAGTTTTGGGAGTTGGAAGAAATTCCAAAAAATTGTAAAAAGATATGGTCTGATGAGCAAAATAAATGTGAGGAACATTTCCAAAAATATGTGCGACGTTTACCGTCAGGACGCTTTCAATTGTCTTTACTTTTCAAGGAAGATGTGGAACGTTTGGGTTCGTCATTCGAAACTGCAAAAAGTCGGTTTCTCTCTTTAGAAAGGAGATTTTCTCGTGACGACACATCTAAGGAAATGTATAATTCCTTCATGAAAGAGTATCTTGACTTAGGTCATATGGAAATTACAAATAATATAGTTCCTCATAAACCACATTATTTCATTCCTCATCAATGTGTTTTCCGACCGCAAAGTACAACTACTAAGCTTCGCGTCGTTTTTGATGCTTCGAGCAAGACAACTTCACAGGTTTCGCTCAACGATCTCTTGATGGTTGGTCCAACTATTCAAGAAGAGTTGTACTCCACTCTGCTTCGTTTCCGTCTACATAAATATGTAATAACTGCAGACATTGAGAAAATGTACCGTCAAGTTTTACTTGACGAGAAAGATAGAGATTTTCACTTAATCCTTTGGAGACAAACCGATAGTGATCCGTTACAAATTTTCAAATTGAAGACGGTCACTTATGGCACATCTTCTGCGCCATTTTTGGCAATTCGTTGTCTAAGCCATTTAATTTGTCCAAAGAGACTTTGCCAATTGGGGAAGAAGTTATACGCAACGACTTTTATGTGGATGATTTATTGACTGGTGCTGCTGATTTGAGTAGTCTGACACAATTCGTGACCAAGTGACTACCATTCTCAGTTCAGCAGGATTCAAACTGACCAAATGGTTCTCAAATCATCCTGACTTTAATGAAACAAGTTGCAGTGAAAAATTATTGCACTCAGACACCGACGTAGCCAGGGGGGGGGGGGGGGGGGGCCGGGCCCGAAATGAGTTTCGTTCCCATAGGATTTTGGCTTATGTTACACATTTCTTAATTTTTGAGTAAAATTTTAAACTGTTTTAAATTTTTCAAGAAATATGTAAAGTATTTGGAGGAGGTATTACAGAGAATAATTTAACTACATTGCACTAAGGTAATTTGGCCTGTTTTGGAGCCAAAAATTAATAGCGGTGGACTTATGGGCTTTTTATACACTTTTAATGCTTTATATGCAAAAGTAAGATAAAACCAAGAATTACACAGTAAATTTCGGATATAGCGTACATCGGTTATAATAAACTACGTTTATATCGAAGAAAATTTTGTGTTTCTAAAGAATTTTTTCTTAATATTTTTACGCACATTTAACTTATTAAAACGACCATGATTATAACGAACAAAAATTGTTACCCCGCGAGTAGAATATTGTACAATTTGTTAGGATTTGCAGGCCCGCTTTTAAGCACAAGCGGATAGCGACGAATTTAAGCATTGTTTCATATATTTTAACATATAATATTTAAAAGTAAGCTTTAATAAGGATTTCGCAGATGAACACGTTTATAACGAACGCCGGATATAACGAAAATTCTTTTTCCTACTCCTATTCTCATTTTACCTATTTTATTCGTTCCAATCCAATGAATGTGGTTAAAACAAAAGAAAAACGGTTATAATGAACTAAAATACTGATCCGTCAAAAGATTTTTATAAATATTGATATGTTTAAAATATTGATTCGCGAAGATATCTTTATAAATATTATTTTTTAAAAGGAACAAATAAATCACGCAGTCATGATCCATAGTTAGACCGTATTACGGCTGTAATTATCAAAAATGTTGACCATAACACATCTGTACATTTTTAGAACACATGGTGAATATTTCTTTAAAAAAGTGTCTTCTTAGTCCAAATAGGATGCTTTTTTGTGTTAAATATTTCCTTCATCAAACAAAAAATTTAAAAAAAAACATTTTTTCTGCAAGGAGGGCACTTTCAAAAAAGTGATATAACTCAAAAATCGCAAAAAATCGCATCTTGGTAATTATGTAGTTGATTCAGAACCCTTTGCTGAAGATATTCCCGTTGGACAATTTTGTAAAAGTCTATAATATAAAACTATAATTTTGTAAAAAAATAATTCATAGGTTGTATCCTATATGACGATTTAAAAAAAATATTTCGTAAAACAGAAGGTACACACCGCCACCATTCCTATCTATATATTTGATTATTACCAAACTTTTACAAATTGCGTTTAAATTCTGCTCTGAGTTTTAATCTTTTTTAACATTTTTTATTTTGTCTTCGAAATTTTGATTTTAACTTCAAATTATATCGCGAGTTTTGAATATTTTTGAAAACAAATTGCACATCCATAGAATTTGACTTGTTCTTTCTTCGAATCAAATTAGAAAACTCACGTTATTAAAAGTTCAAAAATCGACTTTTTCCTAAATACATGTCCAAATTACCTATAGTGCATTGGTATACTTATTGTTCAACATATTTGAAAATATAAAAATAATTAAAAAGTTAGGCTTTTTGAGCAATTTTCTGCATAGTTGTTCTTAAGTTTTAAGGCGTTGTTTAAGCGTTTAATCGTAATTTTAGGCCGACTTGAACGTTTTGAACGTTTGTAGAATGTTACGTCCAATACTTTGGCTCATAAACAACATCTAGAAAAACATTCTTGCGATCTTTTGGTTTTAACATTTTTGATAGAGCAATACAGCAATAAAATATAAAATCCTTGCCTAATCTTTGTGGTTTTAACATTTTTTATTTATTCTCTAACACGTTTTTATTATTTTTATTATAACAATTACAAATTCACGCAAATGAAACTATATCAACCATTTTTTATGATATAATTTCTGTTCCACCGCAGTGTCGTCGTTGAGGTTATTTGAAACTGGTGTCTTGCTACAAATCAGTAAATGCCTATTGGACAAAAAAGGCATTTACTGATTCATCTTCAACAATTTTTCTGTCTATTACTTTTTGAATTTTATTTTACAAAGTACTTTCCTTCTTCGGCAAAGGACTTTGTGACGACAAAAGAAATCAAAAAAAAAAAAAAAAAAAAACTGATCGGAAACAGATTCTTCTTCGTCAAAATCAGTCGGCTTTGCGGACAGGAACTGAAACTTTCATCTATGGACAGATCGAATAGCGGCTACACAACCAAAACTCTTTAACAGAAATCTATGTATTAGGAGATTTTCAGAATTGTGTAGCCATTTTTGGACGTATACAAAATATGGATTTTATTATTGATCAGAATGGTTGCGGAGGAGGTACCTGAAGAAATTTACCGGGCCGACATAGTTCATTTTGGAAGTTGATCTTATTTTGGGAGTCATTCCTTTTAAAAGAGATTGCGCCCACCAGCCATTTCAGTTCGTCATAGTATAATTTTCAGCTTTTTTCAGGAAATATGGACTTGCCCACGAAAAACATAATACCGCTCTAAACACAAGAAATACCTTTAGTAAATATTTCTAAAGATCCTCGAACAGACCTTAAACTGCAAAGTTTTGACCAACGCAGTATCCGATTCGAAAGTTGCCGCGCGCACCAGACACTACACATGGTAGCCTTAGGTGTTCTTTACAGCTTTCGGGCCATTTTCTCTGGAAGTATGGACTTTCCCCTGAAAAAAACTGGTACTGTAGTAATAGGGACCCCGAGAACACTTGTTGCAAAAAAGCAAAGCGTTTCCAAAGAGGTATTTTTATTTATTAATTTATTTATTTCATATATTTACTTATAACTAAATTATTAGAATAAAGGAAGTGATGCCACAACTACTCAGGTCTTAAGCTTACACAGAGGCCTTAACCTACACTTCTCTGAAAATTTTTGAAATACTCTGTAAAAGGTTACCGAAAGAGTGGATCGATATGGTCCATCTTCGAAGTTGATCAAAATTTGGACAAAATGTTACGAAGGCCAAATTTTGGACCGAATCGGTTGATCTGTTCGAGACCAGACGGACGCAGATAGCTAAGTCGACTCCAAATTTTCTGAAACAGATTTTTTCCAAACACACTTTGACCCTAAAATAATTATTTCGATGTGGCACATTTTGACTAAAGGCTGAGGGTATAAAAAATGTTGACTGGGAAAAATTGTGTTTATGAATTTTTGCTAAAATAATATATAGTATGTACCTATGAATACCTTGGATTGGACGCCAGAATTTCATTTTAAATGAATTCAAGACTGGTTGCTAGAGTTTTCCTTGTTCCTGATCCATTTATGAGACGATCCACGATAGGAAACCAGAATTTCTATAAGTGAAGTTCGACAATTGGGCGCCAAAATTACTCTATTGACAGATGCACAGAATTTGTCATTTACATACCCGCTAGAATTTCATAATGGATAGACTCACTATTGCTCAGCATTAGTTCTCTATCAAGAAAACCTCTGTCGACCTTCAGAAATTCTTTTTGATAAGATGTACGATTGGGCACCGAAATATATTTAGGAAAATAACTACAAATGGGTTCTTTATGACAATAACAACGATTGGAGTGAGTTATTCGATAAATGATACACCCAAAAATATTTGCGATTATTAATATATCCATTGTTTTGAACATATATTAACTCTGATATATTGTCAAAAAAAAAGTTCTGAAAACAAGGGGAAATTGGCCAAGAAGTCTTACGTCGTTTTAATTAAAAATAGTAATGAAAATTATTGCATCAGTAATATAAGTCTAAAATAAGGTTTACACCATTGCTAAATACAAAATTTTCCCTTACATGAACTTTCAAAATTTTGGTCAGGTGGGCCCCCCCGAAATGAAATCCTGGCTACGTCCCTGCACTCAGATTCTGAAACTGCAAGAGCATTAGGAATTCATTGGGCTCCAAGAAATGATGTTTTTAAATTTTATATTGAGGGAGGCTTTCAAGACATGAAGGTACAAAAAGACACATTTTCTCAATTTCGTCAAGGTTATTTGATCCCCTCGGTCTCTTGTGCCCTATAATTACCAAAGCCAAAATGCTCTTGCAAGAACTTTGGATTAATAAATTAGACTGGGATGAATCGTTTGAATACAGCATGGGAAGATTTCAAATTTAACCTTTCGAAATTAGATACGATTCAAATCCCAAGATTCGTAAACACGACCACGTCCTCGAGGATCCAAATTCATGGGTTCTCAGATGCCTCGATGCGAGCCTATGGCTGCTACTTTTATGTTCGTGCTTTGGACTCCAGTGGAGTTTCTTGTCGGCTTTTAACAGCCAAATCCAAAGTAGCACCGCTCAAAACAATGTCTCTTCCGAGATTGGAGCTATCAGCAGCACATTTAATGGCGAATATGTGGTTACGAATTAAACCAATGATGAACTTTGAAATTGAAAATGTATACTTCTGGTCCGATTCCGAAATTATGCTATATTGGTTAAAAACCCATCCTTCAACTCTGGCCACGTTCGTTTCGAATAGAGTCGCAGAAATTCAAGAATGGTCAGAAAGCGGTATTTGGCGCCTTGTGCCCACTAAACAGAACCCAGCCGACATAGTGTCGAGGGGATGCAGTGTTGAAGAACTTAAATCTTCAATATGGTTCGAAGGACCCAAGTTTCTATTAGACGATATGTCCAAATGGCCTGTTAACAAACATTTTGAGTTGACAGAGGAAGAAAAATCATTGGAAGTAAGAAAATCCAGAGATTTATTGGCGTCAGATGGTAAGACAGATAAGGAATGTTCTGAGAACATTCTTCTAAAATTAATAAATGATCCCTCGTCTTACAAAAAGCTTCTTAGAGTGGTTTCATACATCTTTCGATTCGTTGATCGGGATAAGAAGCGAAAAATTCCAAATTCGATCTGTCTTACAGCTCAAGAGTTGAATTGGTCATTCCTGAAATTGGTCGAAGTAGTTCAAAAGGCCAGTTTTTCAGAAGATATTTCTAAAATAAAGAAATCAATCTGCCTAAAATCAAATCTTAAAAAATTGACGCCATTTATACACGATTTCTCTGAGTGTAAAAGAATATTTTCTCTCTTAAGAGTAGGTGGAAGGTTGCTTAATGCGAAGTTACCACATAATACGAAGTTTCCCCTTTTACTCCCAAAAAAGCATCATTTTGTTTCAATATATTTGAGAGATTTACATTTCAAAAATTGTCACGCTGGTACAAAGGCCCTAGTAGTTTTGTCCCGTAAACGAATTTGGCTAATAAATGCCAGTGAAGAATGTAACAGAATAGTTCGGAATTGTATTCATTGCTATAGATATAAGCCAAAGCTGATGACCCAAGTAATGGGAAATCTACCCACTGATAGAGTGAGAGCTTTACGTCCTTTCTTAATAGTAGGCGTAGACTTTTGTGTTCCCGTTGATATTACATTAAAAATACGCGGGCGACCACCTACCAAAATGTTTATTGCCGTCTTCGTTTGTTTTACGTCCAAAGCGGTTCACCTAGAATTAGTATCTGATTTATCCACTGATACTTTTATTCTTTCATTTAAAAGGTTTGCCGCACGCCGTGGGCTCCCAAAGAAGATGTACTGCGACAATGCGACGAATTTCGTAGGAGCCAGCCGAGAGCTGAGGGAACTGCAAGAGAGGTTCCTAGCAAGCCACAAAGCCGTGGAGGAATACGCAGCCTCGTGCAGCGTGCAGTTCAGCTTCATTCCTCCGAGGGCTCCTCATTTCGGGGGCCTGTGGGAAGCTGCCGTAAAACAGGCGAAGTTTCTGCTTCTGCGAGCTGTCGGCAAAGTGTTGCTGACACAAGAAGAGATGGTGACGATGCTCGCAGAAGTAGAGGCGGTGCTAAACAGTCGCCCCATAGCACCGCTGTCTCCAGACCCCAACGACGTGGAAGCTCTGACACCCGGGCATCTACTAGTCGGAGCGGGTCTGCGTTCGCTGCCGCCAGAATACGACGTAGAAGACAGCGACAGCAAGCGTTGGCAGATGCTCTCCGGTCTCAAGCAGAGGTTCTGGCGGGCTTGGTCCAGGGACGTTACCGAAGGCCAAGACGGAAGAGTTAGGGTGGCAGAAATAAAGACTAAGACCGGGATTTATAAAAAGCCGATTGCGAAGATTGCTCCATTACCGATGTTTTGAAAGCCTGCGGTCTTCCAATGGGGGAGAATGTTGGAGCAGTAACGTTTTATTTAATTTTTATTTCAATTAAATTTTGTTTGCCTTTTTTTCTTTTTTTTTAATTTTGTTTTCATCATTTTATTATTGTTATTTTGCTATTTTAATATTGTTTCTTAATTTTTTTCATTTTGCTTAATTTATTTTCATTTATCTATACTTAACCTAATTAATTTTCCATAGATGTAAATTTTAGTATATGAATAGTATGTAAGTGATAATGAAGTTAGGTGTAAGAAAATATGAAAAGAAAATTAGAAAATGAATTGAAATAAAAACTTTAGTTGTTGTAAACTTACCGCCGAATCCGAAAGCGTCTCCAACATCTTCTTTTAAATCCGTCCGGAAATCCCTAAAAATAAATAAAACATTAATTAAAAATTTTAAATTATTTGATTTTTAATTTAATTATACCTCCCTTAAACTCAAGTGGAACAACACCCCTGTAATAGTATGAGAGATTTCAACGAATATTCACTTGACAACCGCCCTCATGAAGCATCCATGCAGATGTCAACACAAAACACAATATAATAAACATAAATAAACAAAAAATATCGATTGACGGCTTGACTTGCAAGCAACATCGCGCTTTATCGTAAGCTCTTAGTAAATATCGTTGTACATAATTATTCTCAAAGGTAATATTGTTTACCAATAAATAAACACCGGCAATTGAGCCAAACCTTATACTAAAAACTATTGTGTTTTTATTTTAATTCTAGTTTCATTGTTACCGACGGCCAAACGTACGCATTGGGCGTACTGGCTCTATTGGGAGAGCCTTCATACACTTGTTCCCCGCAAGTCCCTATAGTGCGGACTAAACATTTGGTCCAATCGAACCGGATCCTCCAGTGAATTGGTTTACTTCTGGAATCCCACTAAAATACAGTCCACAATCATATTGCTGCTTACTATTATCGGTACGTATAGTGCATAGTGAGCATCAAAATAAATAAAAAAAACAAGTGTTCGTTTGTTTGTTTGGTCGTTTTGCAACGTCACATATTCCCTTTTTTGTTAATCGGTCAAATCCAAATCGTGGACAGACATACGGGAATAATAAAATAAAAACAAAAATAATAACTATTTTCTTCTGAATATTTCACATTATTTTTCATTTATTTTCTTCCAATTTGTCGTTAACCTGCTTCATATTGTTGTTGCAAAAAATGTTGAAAATATTCCCTATTTTGCATTGATTTGTTTTCGCTAGCATTAGCAGTGTAAATATACAAACGTATATTCATCAATACATCGATTACATATTTACACTGCACGGCCTATTCGTGGTCCCTTCTGCTTTGATAAACACACGTTCGTATATCTACATACTCCAGCATCGTCGCTTTGCAAATATATACACACACGCATGTACGCATAAATATTGCATTTTGGTAATTCCTCTTTCTGTAGTGTCCGTTTTTATTGCACAGTCTCCCGTCGGTGTATTATTACACAGTACCCGGTCAGTAAATTCGTACTGTGACACATATTATTATATTTTATAGTAAATATAATAAATCAGTGTCAGGGAACTTTTTAATAATATTTTTGGACATTTTGGAATTGCGTGAACCCTACAATCGGTCGATTGGACCTTTTCTTGTGTAGGGAGTTATTAAAACATATTTATTGCGATTTATATATTTTTGGAATTTCAATATAGTTTGAAGTTTTTGTTGCATTATTGGACACAAATACACTACATTCGGTGGTTATTTGTATAAATTTAGTATTGCATGCACCCTACAACCGGTCAATTGGACTTTTCTTGTGTAGAGTGTATTTTAGCCATTATTTGTGGTAATTTTGTAATTATTTTTTCTGGAATTTTGATACCGTTCGAATTTCTCCTTGCATTTTTGGACAAATATACACTACCGTCGGTATTTATTTCGTGTAATTTTGGTCGAAAGTTGGATATTATTTGTTGGTTTTTACACATATTTTAGCGAATTTTATATTTTTTGGAATTTTGATATTGTTTGAATTTCCAGTCAAATTTTTGGACACAAATACACTGCAATTGGTAGTTAGTTCGTGTAAATTTGGTCGATTTATTATTAGCATTCACTGCAAATTAACATCGCCTAATAGTAATAATTTTGTAAACTATATGGTAGTTTACAAATTTTACATAGATTTTGGAATTTAAATATTGACTTAAATTTCTTATTGCATTTTTAGGCAAATAGTTGTCAATTAGATTTTTATTGCTTTCTTTTGCCAAATGTTTTGAGATTTTGAATATTGTTTCGATTTTGGATTCCGATTTTAAATCAGCACGCTACAATTGGTAGGTTGATTATTCTTCCTTTTGTGGAAAGTAAATTAATTTATTGGCATTATTCTTTGTGGCTACAAATTTGCTAGCTTTGTTTTATCCTGTGATTACCATATTGTTGGTTTGATTTCTATTCGTTTTTCGTTAATATGGTTTTCACTCCTAAAGAAAAGATCCTCAGAGCTTCCAACTCTATAGTGAGATTCACTGCACATTTCGGTGCTATGACGGAAGACGAACTTGACTTTTATGCTCTCGAAGTTAGGAGTGAGGAAATTGGGAAATTGTGGAAAAACTTTTAGGAAACTTTTAGTAAATGCCTCTCTTCAGTAGAAAACCCTGAAAATCATAATTCCATATATGAGGAGTCGCATTAAAAATATATAAATTGTTCGTCAATAATAAATAGATTGTTATCAAATTTCGTAGTTCTGCTAAATTGTCCCCGAACACATCGGAAAATAGTTCGGTAGATTCCTAAACGGAGCATCTCGGTGATATTTCTTTGAAAAGCCTGTCGTGTGATGCAAATCTTAAAAACATGAGTTTGTCGTCCCACACTTCTCGTGATGTGGGTACCCAGGTATCTAGTTCTACAATATCCAATATTGGGAATCCTAGAGCAGACCCAAAGTTCATTGTTGATCTTCCAAATTTTTATAGCAATCATAATATTGCGTTACCTCCTTTGGAGATTGAGGTTTTCGATGGAAAAATTCTAAATTGGCCCACTTTCAGAGATTTGTTTAGTGCGGTTTACCTAAATAACTCCCAGTTGACAGATATTGAACACTTGTGTCATCTGGTGAGTAAAACTAGTGGTGAGGCTCGAGAAATCGTCTCGAAGTTTCCGTTGACTCATCGGAGTTTCAATCTTGCGTGGAATGAATTGAACTCCGTATACGATAATCCACGTTTGATTGTCCACAGCCAATTGAAATCATTGTTTTCGCTTCCTGTGTTGGATCAGGAAACTAGTTTGGGACTTAAGTCAATACAACGTGGGATCAATAGTTGCCTTTCGGCAGTGGCAATTTATGATATACCTACGGACAATTGGGATCCGATCGTGGTTTTCATTTGTTTACAAAAATTGCCTAAGATCACACACGCTTTATGGGAGCAAAGTGTGTCAAATAAGACTCGTCTTTCAACTTGGAAAGAATTATATGCATTCTTGACAGAGAGAATTCGAACTCTTCTGTGTTTGCATGAAATGAGAAGTGTTGGCACTCTTCTCTTCGACTTGTAAAGTGTCTCCTAAATCTTGTACTTCTCCTCACTCTTCTCCCAGTCCCAAACACTTTTCGGCACCTCTTCGTTCGTTTTCTTATTCTTGCTGCGTTCTTTGTTCAGAGCAACAACACAAATTAAATGTTTGTCAGCGGTTTGTAAATTGTACACCGTTGGAGAGATACAAATTGGTTAAAAGGCATCGTTTGTGTGTGAATTGCCTTCAGAAGGGACACGAAGTCAAAAATTGTGCTAGTCGTTGTTGTCGAAAGTGCAAACAGAGACATCACACTCTGTTGCACAGAGATCGCTCTATGGTGAGCAGTCCGAGTCAAATTGTGACTCCCAGAAGTTCGAAGTTGTCTGCTTCAGCTTCCACTTTTCGGCCTAGAACTCTAAATGGTAGTTGTACTTCTTCCTCAGCTTTTTGCATTCCTTCGACATCGGTAGATAATGAAGTTCGACAATCCTTCCACGTCAGGCAGAAAAGAAAAGTTCTATTGGGAACAGCACTGGTGAATATCGTTCACCAAGGTGTTTCTTTTCCTGCTAGGGCGTTGATCGACCCCGCTTCTGAGTCGGCCCTCATTTCGGAAAGACTTCAGAAGAATCTGAAACTGAATCTGAAAAGTTGTTCATTGAAACTTTGTAGTCGTGTGGACAGGTCGTCTATTTATGAAACTTCGGCGTTAGTAGTAGATTCGACATCGGGAAATCTTCCCACATTTTCGGTCACTTCGGACCTTAAGACGAATATGTCGAATATAGTTTTGACAGGTCCTCAATTCGATAAACCTCGACCAGTAGATATTTTGATAGGAGCAGACTTGTTCCCGAAAATAATTAAAAGTCATACATTGCGACTTCCGGCTGGCTCGCTGCTTGCTCAAAATACATCATTTGGATGGATTGTTACGGGTCCGGTCACATAAATTGTCGTTTTCGTAAATCGTACTGAAAAATAGTTGTAAAGCGGCCCCAAACAAACATAACGAACGTTAGCTCACGTTGCACTATCGTTCGCAGGGTCCCTAATGGCCCTTTGTTAGCCAGATCTATAGTGATATGCACAACAGCTGGGTCCCTAATGGCCCAGTCGCTTGAATGGTCCCTTATTACCATATTTACCGCGGGGTCCCTAATGCCCGGTATCCCTAATGGCCCGGGGTCCCTAATGGCCCATCGTTTAGTTTGTAAGCTTATCGCATGGTGCCTAATGGTCATATTTAAAGCGGGGTCCCTATTGGCCCATCGTTTAGTATGTAAGATTGTTTTTGAAAAAATGAAAAAAAAAACAAAAAATTGAAAAAATGTAAAAGGTTATGCTCACTCCTGCACTATACCAATACTGAATACTTACATATATACATTGTACTTATTTCGATTTTGTTAAAACATTTGGATGTTTCAAGGGAGGCGGCAAATGTTTAAGTTAGAATTGATTATTTGATTTGAATTGGCCCTATGAATTGCATAGGCATATTCGTTGAAATCTCCTCATTCCCATTTATTACACCCCTGTAATAGTATGAGAGATTTCAACGAATATTCACTTGACAACCGCCCCCATGAAGCATCCATGCAGATGTCAACACAAAACACAATATAATAAACATAAATAAACAAAAAAAGATCGATTGACGGCTTGACTTGCAAGCAACATCGCGCTTTATCGTAAGCTCTTAGTACATATCGTTGTACATAATTATTCTCAAAGGTAATATTGTTTACCAATAAATAAACACCGGCAATTGAGCCAAACCTTATACTAAAAACTATTGTGTTTTTATTTTAATTCTATTTTCATTGTTACCGACGGTCAAACGTACGCATTGGGCGTACAGGCTCTATTTGGAGAGCCTTCATACACTTGTTCCCCCTAAGTCCCTATAGTGCGGACTAAACACTAATTATGTATATTATGTATGGACAATATGGCGTTTATATATTGGTAAATGACGCTAACTTTCCAAAATTTGATGTATAAATATGGCGCTTTATATATTGGTAAATGACGCTAACGTTCGAAAATTTTATGTATAAATATGGCGCTTTATATATTGTTATCCAACGATCATTTATTTCCAATCAAATATGGCGTTTATGTATATGCCAATGACGCCAGCTTTCCAAAATAATTTGCGTGTAGAATTTTTATGTACAAATATGGCGTATTTCCAATATTCCTAGTATTTCTCTTGACTATGTAACCATTTCCAATGTTTTATTTGCCAAATTTTGTCCAACTTCCCTAACTTTTGTGTCTACGTGGCAAATAGCAGTTTCACTCCGAAAGTTTTTTATGAGAATATGCGGGCCAATGCAAATATTGAAGATTTGCCTGCTCCCGATATACTCCTTTGAGTCGGACCAATACAAAAAAATGCCCAAGTACTCACTTTGAATGTTGTTTCTGGGTCTCCTTGTGTGTGTGGGGTCCTTGTGTGGTCTGTGTGGCACCGTTCTTCTCCTTTTTTGTCCGTTCGACTCTGAAATTGCTTCCTTTTTGTTGTAGTTCTGTGTAGAGATGTCTCTTTTTGTTGTATTTTTCTGTTTTTCCTGTTATTTTAATTTTTTCTAAATTTCTTTTCGTACCACTGTGCACTGTCCAACTTTGTACCTCTGTGTAAATAGTATTGTATATGTTCGTGTAAATTCACTTTGTTTGTGTTTAATTTGTACTTTTTGAATTTTCCGTGTTTTTGTAATTTTTTGAGTTATGTACCACTGTGCAAATATTTGTCTTTTGCACCACTGTGCACTTTTTATTTTCTTGGATGTTCGTGTAGTGTCACTTTGTTCTTTTATTTTTTACTTTTTCGATTTTTCTGTTTTCTGTAATTTTTCCTCTGCGTACCACTTTATTCGTTTTGTCACTTGTACCACTGTGCACAGTTAAATTGCTTTTTTTCTAGCGGTCAATTTTTTCGTTTGATTTTTGTAATTTGTTAACTGATGTATTTTGTGTATTCTCACTTTTGTCCCACACTGTGTCTGTTCACTTATGCGTTTTAGTGTATTTTCTATGTTCCCTTTTGATATTTATTTAGAGTTCAATTTATGTTCATTAAAGGGAACCACTCACTGTTTTGATTTATCTGAGTTTCTCTTTTGGGTCTGTTTTCCTTTGCCGATCTTGTACATATGTACTCACGGATTTTATGTTATTTGTTGTAAATGCTTTTTTTCCACTTGGAAGTTTAGCTGTTTTTTTTTGTTTGTCACGCACCAATGTATGTATTATATGTCTCTAACCGCACAATTTGTCCACTCACTGTTTTTCTTGTAAATATGTATGTATGTATGTATATATGTAATATGCTTTATGTAGTTTGACCGCACTTTTTCTGTTCTTGTTTCGTTTCAAACTCACAGTGTTTTTGTTGTACGTTTTTATTTATTTAAAAAACTTCACTTTATGCAATCCGGCTTTGAAGGATCAAATGTTTTGTATTTATGTGTGGTTGTATGTTAATGTATGGTTATGTGTTACCTTTTGGTTTGCCTTTTTTATTTACAAGATTTATTGCATTTATTGCATTTAGTTTAGGTAGATAAATTACAAACGTTTTAGCTTTCAACTAGGGTAAGTTTCATAGGAAATTTTTAGGTTTTAATTAGACAATTTTTAGGGTTTAGTTAGGCAATTTTAATGGGTTTTAATTAGGCAATTTTTAGTTCACAGTTTTTAGATTTTAAGTAGGCAAGGTAGGTTTTAGGTTCTTTTTAGGCCAATTCAAGGTAGGTTTAAGGTTCTTTTTAGGCAAATTCAATGGTAAGTTTTAGGCACTTTAGGGTAAGTATAAAGTTGTGTTTTTAACCTTTTAGCATGTAAGTTTTGGTATGTACAATTTTAACTTATAGCTTATAGTTAGGTACAATGTAGCTTGTAAGTGATTTTAACTAGTTGTAGGTTTTAAGTTTTAACAATTTCTGTGTGTTTTGGTTTTTAACTTAGTTTGTGGTACTCTATTGTGTGTTCTTTGTATTGTTTCTTTTTGTACAAATTCAACTTTTAGTTGTTTTCACATTTACTTTGTGTTTCACTAATTTGTTTTGTGGGTGAAAAGTTCAATGTTCTGTAGTGTAACTTGTTTTTATGTTTTCACTTGTCACTGGGGAGGATAAGGCACTTGTCGCGATATTGATCTAATTCGAACTGAACTCTTTCTTGTTTGCTAAATAGCAGCAAACCTATTTTGCCCGCTGCAAACTTATTTCCTTCCAGTGGAATCTACCGGTGGTCGCATAGTTGTGTGTGTTTACTATTTACATTATGCTACTGTGACGACCGGCAGAGTACACTGGAGTGCAAAAGTTAGGAACTTACTTAACAGTGTGCTCGGGGCATTCGAGTGTGGGAAGCTCTTTTTCTTCTTAATCGGCTTAGCGGTGTTCTGTTCCTCGGGAGACCTTATCCTCTTCGCCGCTTCCGAGGAAGTGGAGGGAGTATCATTGGTCTCTTTTGGAGCATCTCGTTGTTTTTTGTTAAGCCGCGCCTGGTTCTTCTTATACCTTCGTCTTTGAGCCCCAGTCGCTTATTTCTTCTACCATCTTTTGGACCTCCTCTTTATTTGGGTTTTCCACGACGGTAGTATTGTTTTTGCTGTTGCTGTCGGATTCGGAGTCAGGGTCGCTCCCATACTCCGATGGTTGGGTCAAGTTTAATCTATCCCTAGGCTTCCCTGGCTCCTCCTCCATTTTACCTTTAGGTTGTGTGCTTGTAGCCGTACCTTCGACCACAGATGCCAAGGCACCCACATCTGTGGGAGATTTTTGCTCACGATCGCCTGATGACGACGAGGTGTGACTCACAGGCAGATCACTGTTCCCCGCCGGTACTGCGTTATTTAGGCCCTGCACCGTAAATTTTGTCTCATTTCTCCCATTTCTTTAGTACTTTAATGTTAAATTGTTATCGCCCTGCGAAATCTCTACGGTACAACTGTTCAATTTTGAAAGTTTTTTGTGGAAATTTCTTATTTCCTTGGACCTACAGCAATTTGCGCTAGAATTGTATCTCCCTTTCACCTTTCTTAGTTGTTTGTTGCAAACTAATTGCAAGTTTTGTTCATTTACCTTGGTGCTTTTGTTCATTTACATTGAAAAATGTCAGTCACCCCGTTTACTCGCTTTGTCAGAGCCACTGACATCCTCTTGAAACGAGTGGCATCATTTGAACAAATTAGTGAATCCATAAACAATGTATATTATTTCCATATCCACAATTCTGAGTTTCGAAAATTGTGGTATAAAGTCACGACATCCAGGATAATGTTACAGTTGAACCTCGATTATCCGTGAATCGATTATCCGGGAACGTCCATTATCCGTGATAGAAAAGAAATGTTGGACTTTTTCCCATTTCTTCTATTTTTCGTTATAAACTCCATTACCCGGGAGTAAAAACACACGTTCCAAGTAATTTGATTAAGCCCACAAAAAAGTAAACAAACGAAAACTGAAAATTCTCCGGTATATCACAATTTATGTATTTACGGTATCACAAAAATATGGGATAAAGTCAATTCAGATGAATCTGTTGATGATGATATTATGTTTCCTTCTAAAATTTGGTGGATTACCGTAACAAATTTAATAAAAACTGCAAATTTTCATATTATTGTACAATATTATGCAATTTTTACTTAAAAATATGTTCAAATACTGCATAAAAGCATTGCCTCCATTATCCGGGAAAATCGATTATCCGTAATGCCTCCGGTCCCGACCATCACGGATAATCGAGTTCCGACTGTATTACTGTCGTTGAGGAAACTCACCACCACTCACCACCTCCACAGAACTTCTTGAATATTTCTGAAGTAGCACCTGCGTCCAATTTGCCATTGGGCAAATCTCTCTTGCCTGCTTCTGTGCAGTCTGCTTCCTCCTCCGCAATTGCTCCTCCTAAAATTTCTTCCCACAAATGTAATTGCTCTAGTGACCCTGCCGGTGCCCATAGTATGTTGTTGCCACCCATTGATATTGAAATCTTCAGTGGGGACTTTATGTCTTGGCCCTCCTTTAGGCATTTATTCACTTCCCTATTTATTGAAAATTCGCGTCTATCCGACGTTGAGCGTCTCTGATACTTAGTGCAGAAGACCGCCGGTGAGGCTCGCGAAATCGTTACGACATTTCCACTCACTAAAAATAGTTTTCCGGTAGCGTGGAAAGCTTTGTCGGATACGTACGCTCCGTTTTCTGCGACCATCTTCCTCTTCTGGACGGTCTTAGACTTCTTAATTTTGTCACCGGGTCTTCCAGAAGATTCTGCAGTCGCACTCACACCCTTCATGTCTGAGCTCACTTCTTCGCCCTCCTTCGAAGGGTTGTTTGGGCAGTCTCCTTCGTGTTGGTTTTGAAATGGTGTGCTCGGGGCATTCGAGTGTGGGAAGCTCTTTTTCTTCTTACTCGGCTTAGCGGTGTTCTGTTCCTCGGGAGACCTTATCCTCTTCGCCGCTTCCGAGGAAGTGGAGGGAGTATCATTGGTCTCTTTTGGAGCATCTCGTTGTTTTTTGTTAAGCCGCGCTTGGTTCTTCTTATACCTTCGTCTTTGAGACCCAGTCCACCGCACTTTATTTGTTGTAAGTTTTGCGATGTTATCACTTATTTCTTCTACCATCTTTTGAACCTCCTTTTTATTTGGGTTTTCCACGACGGTAGTATTGTTTTTGCTGTTGCTGTCGGATTCGGAGTCAGGGTCGCTCCCATACTCTGATGGTTGGGTCAAGTTTAATCTATCCCTAGGCTTCCCTGTCTCCTCCTCCATTTTACCTTTAGGTTGTGTGCTTGTAGCCGTACCTTCGACCACAGACGCCAAGGCACCCACATCTGTGGGAGATGTTTGCTCACGATCGCTTGATGACGACGAGGTGTGACTCACAGGCAGATCGCTGGTCCCCGCCGGTACTGGGTTATTTAGGCCCTTCACCGTAACTTTTGTCTCATTTCCAACATCCATATTTGTTTTTTGTTTTAGGGGAACACCCCCGTAGTCAGTTTTTTGTCCGCGGGAAACTCGAAGTTTCCAGAGGTAGGTGATCGTACCACTCTACCTAAGACAGTACAGTCACTAGTGATTTCCTAGTTTGGGGTAGAGTGATACGATCGTCCACCTCTCCCTATCCGCCGGTGGGGACGCGCCCGGTAGGAGAACTGACAAACACCCTCGGGACTGACAAACACCCTCGGTTAGTCCAGTGGCATATAAAGTGTTGCACAGTTTGTGTAGTCCTGAATCTCCTGCGTCAAAAAAATATGAGGATTTGTGTGAAATTTTGGACACGCAGTACACACCACCGACAATTGTGTTCAGTGAGAGGAAAAAGTTTCATGTTGCTACAAAGAATGATAGTGAAACTGTTGCTGAGTGGTACGCCAGAGTTAAATCGTTGGCGCTTAATTGCAAATTTGGTGATCATTTGGAAGCCTTTGTATTAAATCAATTTGTGATGGGCTTGCCAAATTTCATTTTTGAAATGAAAAGTTAACAATGCAAATGGCGTTAAGGAAAGCGATGATAATGGAGACGAAAAGTATGTTAAGGGCTGCAGAGGCTGAGCAGAGTTCAGTGAACTATTTAAATAAGCAGAGATTTGCCAAGAAAAATTTTGGAAATGCAAATGGCGGTTGCAATAGAAGCAGTGGTAACAGAGGCGGTTCAAGTGGCAGAGGCAATGGAAGCAGAGGATATTTTGGCGGTGGCAGAGACAACAGAAATGAAAGTGAAAGAAAGCCTGTGTGTTCTCATTGTGGTTGGCGCAATCATAAGCCGCAGGCATGCAAATACAAAGACAGTATATGCCATTCGTGTGGTAAAATTGGACACCTAGCTTCAGTTTGCTACAACAAAAAGAGAAGTGTCAATTATGTTTGTGCAGATGAAAATAATTTTGATGATGATGTTTTTAATTACTCAAGTTTTAGTGTGTCGGAGTGCAACTCTAGTGGAGTATATTCTCTTCCGGTTGTTATTGATGGTATTGGTACGTTGTTGCCTAAGTCGTTCCTGGAGAAGAAAAATATTAAAAATAATATTCGTCCATGTCTTGTGCCATACGTGGATTATAGTGGTGATAAGTTGAACCTAGTTGGTGAGTATGATGCCTCGGTTACTTTTCAAGGTAAAACAAAATCAATAGTTGTTGTTGTAGATTCATCGAATCCTCCTTTATTAAGTCGTACATTTTTACGTTCATTTAATTTTGAATTGTTGCAAGTCAACAAAATTGATTGCTCAAACTCAAATTCTATGATTATTAATCAAATCAACGAGTTTTCTGGTGTTTTTGAAGAAAAGTTGGGAGAGTTTAATGTCACTAAAGTTTCGTTGAGAGTTGAGGAAAACGCAATTCCTATTTTTTGTAAACAAAGACCTTTGGCTTGGAAGAGCAAGGTTGAAAACAAATTGAAAGATTTGATTAAATCCGGTGTTTTGGAACCGGTTGATAAATCTGATTGGGGAACTTCTTTAGTTCCAATTTTGAAGCCTAATGGCGATTTAAGAATCTGTGGTGATTTCAAGGTTACCCTAAATAAATGTTTGTTGGATTTTAAGTATCCATTACCCAGAATTGATGAAATTTTTGGTGGGAGGTGAACTTTTCACGAAGCTTGATTTATCAAATGCATATAATCAACTTGTTTTAGATGATGAATCACAATTATTATGTGCTTGGAGTACACACATTGGTACTTTAAAAGTAAAAAGATTACCTTTTGGTGTCAAAACAGCTGCGGCTAGTTTTCAAAAAACTATGGAAAATCTTCTTCGGGATATTCCATACGTTGTCGTTTATCAGGATGACATTATGGTCACTGATAGAAATATGCAAGAGCATATCAGAACCTTAAGATTGGTTCTTCAGAGGCTTCAGAAACTGTATTGAAACTCAATGTCCATAAATCTTTGTTTCTACAAACTGAAATTTCCTATTTAGGATTTAATATTGATAAAAATGGACTTCGTAAGAATAATGAGAGAATTTCGAATGTCCATAAATCTTTGTTTCTACAAACTGAAATTTCCTATTTAGGATTTAATATTGATAAAAATGGACTTCGTAAGAATAATGAGAGAATTTCGAGCGTGATTTCTCCTCCTATTCCCAAAAATGTTTTCTGAGTTGCGAGCTTTTGTCGGTATGGCAAACTATTATTCTAAATTTATTAACAATTTTGCTCAAAATATGACCCCTTTTTATCATTTACTCAGTAAAGATATAAAATTCGATTGATCAGGAGGTAAGAAGGCTATAACCTCAGACCAAGTTTTGGTTCATTTTAACGCTGATCTGCCAATTGTTTTGACTACAGATGCATCAAATAATGCTGTAGCTGGGATTTTATCTCTCAAATGTCCTTATGGTTTAAGACCAATAGCTTTTGTTTCAAGAGCTTTGTCAAAAAGTGAACGAAACTATAGCACTCTTGAGAAAGGGACTTTATCGATTGTGTTACAAAACTTCGCCAATATTTATTGAGAAACCCATTCGTTTTACGAACGGATCATCGTCCACTCTTATGTTTGTTTGGTAGCAACAAAGATTTGCCAATTATGGCTTCAGCGCGAATGCAACGCTGGGCATTAATCCTGTCAGGATTTGTTTACACAATTGAGCACGTTAAAGTTGTTAAAAATGAAGCGGCTTGCATTTCAAGAATGCCTCAAAAATGTTTTGAATCGAAGAATGTTGAAAATTCTTACGTAAATTTTATTGAAAGTCAAGAGAATAACTTGAACTTAAATTTTAAAGATGTGTCTGGTGAAACGAGACGTTACCCAATTTTGTCAAAAGTTGCCGATTTGGTTTTAGAAGGCACTTAAGTTAATTGTCATGATGACAATCTTTCACCTTTTCGTGAGAAGTATACTCAACTTTCAGTTGAGTATGGATGTATTTTGTGGGGATATAGGACAGTAGTTCCTAAAACCCTAAGATCAAAAATTTTGGAAGAACTTCGTCGTTCTCATTTTGGTATTGTCAAAACCAAAGCACTTGCCCGATCTTATGTATGGTGGCCTGGTCTTGACAAGGATATTGAAAATTTAATATCAAATTGTATTTCTTGTCAAAAACTTCAATGAAGTCCAGAACAGAGTACATTGATTCCTTGGATGCCTAGTGATTCAGTGTGGAGTAGAATTCACGTTGATTTTGCTGGCCCAATCAAAAACTTTTACTTTTTAATAGTCGTTGACTCTTTTTCGAAATTTGTTGCAGTCTTCAAAACCAAACACATGAAAACAAATTTCACCATTTCGAAGCTAAGAGATTTGTTTTCGCGTTATGGACTTGTTGATACCATTGTAAGTGACAATGGATCACAGCTCTCGTCTCCCGAATTTCAAAAATTTGTATCTCTTAATGGGATTAAACATATATTGACTGCTCCTGGACATCCGAATGGACGAATGGACAAGCAGAAAACTTTGTGAAAACTTTCAAAAAGTCTATTTTGGCCAATTTGGACCAAAATAAAGATTCATAAAGATTCATATTTTATGCAGATTTTTAATGGACTACCGTAACATGGTGCATGGTGAGTCTCCAGCGAAGAATTTTTTTGTAGGACATTAAAAACTCGTTTTTCACTTTTCAAACCTCCTAAAACTACAGAGCGAATCATGAATTCACAACAACACAACATTTTAAATCACAAAGGTAACCGTGACATCCAGACCTCAATCTTATTCCTGCATTTTAAATCACAACAATTATGTATGTCATAAAACGACATCTTGATCAAATCCGAGGACTACGTAGACAACAACATCCACACGTCATTGAGCCTGATCTACAATCACATGTAAATAATGATAATTCTTCACTTGTTGTGAATGAAAAACATGCTCCAGAAGAGATTATAGACCCTAGAAGAGAACTCAGACCAATTGAAAGACTTCAAAAAAATTTATCAACTTTGCTTTATTAATATTCGTTGGATTTTTCACATCCATTGCCATCATCTACGTGTAATCTGACACATCTGGATTTACTTAATGATCGTAGGTCAAAAAAGGGTATTATGTTTCTTTATAAATTGATTTGTGGATATATAGATTGTCCGGATTTACTTGGATTGCTTGGTTTCAAAGTGCCATCAAGGTGTTTGAGATATGCTGAATTTTTGAATGTAACAACTCATAGAAGCAACTATGCTGAATATGAACCAATTACAACAATATTAAGTGAATTTAATGTTGTAAATATGAGACTAAACTTGGATTTTACATTTACTTTTGATAAATTTAAAGAATGTTTAGATTTATATTACTGTAATAATTTCTAGTCTGTAAGGATTGTATTTCCAAAGACTGAATAGATAAATAAATAAATTCATTTAATTGTTTAAAAAAAGGTTTAAAATTTTCCTTTAAAATATATTAATATGACCTCATAATTTAAAAAAAAAAAACCATAAATTGTTTTATTTTTATATATTTTTATGATTCAATCGTTAAGTCAACAACTAAATGTGAATTCAAAATAATGTTATTTATTTATTATTTACATTCAGTGAATTTATATTGTACATTAATATTCATATTTTTAAATTTTATATTAATTGCCAACTTTAGGGGGAGCATATAGAGTATTTGTATTTACGTTCCACCATAATACATATTTTATTATGACCCAACCTAATACACGGTATGTGGTCTTCTTCCTTTAATTACTGTATGCAGTTACAAGTATCATTTACTCTCACTCTCATCTATTTATCACTGAGTGATAAAGATACATGGTAACTTGTATATACATACGCACATAAACATACATACATATATAACCACTTGTTAGTTTTAAGCTTGTGATGTTGGTTAATGCAAAATAAAAGAACATTAAGCATTTGGATTTGAAACAGAGAAGTTTCTTTTGTGTAAATACACTACACTCTTACAGACCCCTCGTCGGCAGTTTCAATTGTTTCCAAGAAACTTAAGAAAACTATAGAGTTTTCTAGTCACCCTGCCGGATCTTTATCTGATAAGTCAAAATCAGGTACACCAAGAGAAACTTGTTCTCTTAAGTTGTTGTGCCCAAAAAATAACTTAAAACTTTTGGAAACAAAAGCCTTAGTCTTGCCTAAAGTCAAAGGGAAATTGTACTCGCCTCCACCCATTTCAGAATTGAAGACTCGAATTCCTAATCTCGATTTAGCAGATACTTTTGA
Organism: Musca autumnalis; assembly: GCF_047663935.1. Classification (NCBI taxonomy): domain Eukaryota; kingdom Metazoa; phylum Arthropoda; class Insecta; order Diptera; family Muscidae; genus Musca; species Musca autumnalis. The sequence goes on from NW_027411644.1 coordinate 131,979,031, forward strand.
TGATAGCCCAATAGACTTGCTACTTGGTGCTGATCTCTACCCCCAAGTACTTAAAGCAGAACAGCCTAAAGTCGTTTCAGATTCGTTGCTGGCCCAAAAGTCTATTTTTGGGTACCTCCTCACCGGTTCGGTTCCTCTTGCCGCTAGTACGTAATCTCGCACCTGATATTGAAAATCGCCCTCAATAGTCAATTCTTGAAATAAATCGCTTGTACTATTATATCTTGAAAACTAAAATTTAATTGTTCAATAACTCGTCTCCATATTCTTGAATCGAGCGAATATCGGAGTCCATCATTTCTTAATTACACGTTTATAGAAATCGATAATTTGAATTATAGCTCACTTAGGAATCTGAATTTACCTTCATTAATCCCAATTTGAAGAATTGTATTTATCTTTATACTAATAAGTAATTATTCCTAGCTTTAATTTGTTGATCCACGCTTACGTGTGTGTATCAAGGTGGGCGGCAATGTATAAGTTACATAGATACTTTGTCCCTCAATTTCCCCTGCTCGATCAATCGATCAAACTTGTAAATGTATTAGTATATGACATGGGATCCTCTGCGATCACTTAGAACCTCTGCGTTCACTTGCCATTTAGTCACTTGTCGAAGAATAACGTCTACGCGTTATTACTTAAAGGCCTCTGTCGCCACTACCACCGATTACAAAACGTAATCTGTGTTGTTTGAAAAGAATCACAAATAAACTTCCAGCATATTATTATATTTAAATTGATACTGCTTGTGTTTTTATTTCTCTTATTCTTTTCTCCCTCCACTGCTCAACATTCGGTAACCTGAGCTACGTTTGTCTAACCTATTGATTTTCCCTCCCTCACCTAAACACCAGTATTGGTTTTATTTTATTAATTATTATTGATAATAAGGGTTTAGCTGTATGGAATAGAACTAGCATTGGTTTTATTTTATGAATTAATTTATTGTAATAATTTCATTAAATATGAAAAAAAGCGATTGCGGTTTGTTTTGTTAATAAAAAAATTAAACGGGCGTATAGGTATGTGGAACGTTTGTAACGGTCACGTTACAAAGATCATGCATGATTCGAAGTGTTTTAGTGCTTCATAAACTCAAAAAGCTTTGTTGTGGATTTATGTTAAACTCCTAGAAAATAAGCTGTAACGCGATGAGTTTTACAGATATCAACATGAATATTTTACACAAGATAAAGTAGAAGTCGTAGAAAAAATAGAAAGGGCCAACTCCAAAAACGCGCTCTTTGCTGCTCAAAATGGAACATTTATGGAACATAATAGGTCTGGTTACCCTAAAATTTGTAACAACTTGTACCAATTGTTGCTGGAAGTCGTCTGTTAACACAAAAAACTAGCAAAAGAGAGCGATTCGAGAGAGACATTTTGACAGCTCTTTCACTGAGAGTTTGCAAATTCTTGCTGGACAAATTTCCTCTAGCAATCACTAGCAATTCTTCTTCTTCCTGAAAACAGTCAATCATCTGTTTTTAGTTTTTTGTGGATTTATGTTTGTGAAAATTAAAAACTATTTTATTGTGGAAATAACATAGTATAATTGTATTATTTTATGGAGAACAAATTTGTAAAGTGGAAAAATACTTTTTTGTTTCATTTTCTTTTTTATTTTTAATAAAACTCAACGTGTTTGCTTCCTTTATTGGCGGACAAACTGTTCTGTTTTGGCAAGCCAGCTGATTGCTTGCTGGTTTTTGCTGGGAAGGTGTCTGTTTACTTTTTTCAATTTTCTAGCAAAAGAGAATAAAAACCCCTTACTCTCTGAGAAAGTTCTTGCTGGACAATTCTTGCTGGGAAACTAACCAGATAGACTTAATGCTAGGTAACCATATAACTGTAATGCTAATATTTCGTTACACAACGTGATGTTATGTCGACATGTTATACTAAATTGCGTATATAAGTAGATATAATGTAGCGGAGCAATAAATGTCAAAATTTGATTGATGGGAGCCTCTGCTGACCTCAGCTGACTTCAGTTGGCTTGCAGGTGTGGTCAAGGATCGTAAAGCTGTCAAGGAGGTTGAAGGTTGTAAATTATGTATATAAAAAAAAAAAAAATGAAGGGGGTGGGGGAATGCAGGTGTTCATTGGTATTGAATATGGGTTAGTGACCTATTTATTGCTTCCCCATCCACTTGTTTGCATATCGTTATAATAGCGCGAATAAATGATCTTGAGTCTTTTTTGTGTGATCGTCAATGTGAATGTTTTTTGTGTCCTTTTTGTTTGTCCGTCCGCTATTTTTTTGTGTCCTTTTTGTTTGTCCGTCCGCGATTTTTTTCTTTGTCATGACAAATCTTTATCCCTTGTAAATGACACTTGTTGGCATTTTCTATGGGAAAATTTGTAGAAAGGGGTTTTATTTGTTATCAGGACAAATCTTTGTCCCTTGTAATTGGTACTTGTTTGCATTTTCCATCGTAATGTTGTTGAAGATTGAAAAGTGAATATTTTTTGACCTTTTTTATGATCGTGTCATGCTGTGTGTCCTTTCTTGTATGTTGTTGTTGCGTTGCTACTGTGGGACCGTGTGTCTTTCCTTGCATGTTGTTGTTGTTGTGTGTGCTTAATGTGTCGTAATATTTGTCCTTCGTTGTGTGTTGTTGTTTTTAGATGTGTACCATTTTTTGTATGTTTATTATGTTTTGCTTCCTAGTGTCTTGCCGTCTTGAATCTTTTTTGTGTGATCGTCAATGTTTTTGTGTCCTTTTTTGTTTGTCCGTCAGCGATTTTTCCCTCCATCATGACAAATCTTTTATCCCTTGTAAATGGCACTTGTTCGCATTTTCCATGTTGTTGTTGCTGTGTTGCTACTGTGGGACCGTGTGTCCTTTCTTGTATGTTGTTGTTGCGTTGCTACTGTGGAACCGCGTGTCTTTCCTTGCATGTTGTTGTTGTTGTGTGTGCTAAATGTGTCGTAATGTTTGTGCTTCGTTGTATGTTGTTGTTGTTTTTTAGATGTGTACCCTTTTATGTATGTTTATTATGTTTTGCCTCCTAGTGACTAGCCGTGCAACCTACCTTTTAGTTTTTTTGTAACTAATGTCGTCCTTTCCCTTTCCACTAGTCAATATAATTTCATAATGTTGTGAAATACATGATCACTTGAATTTCGTGCCGGTGGTCAACCTTTAATGTAATTGTCCTTTTATAAAATAGGCTAGACATCTTTGGAATCTCGCGTGTGTGCGGTCAACCCAAATACTTTGTAACCTTTTGATTATTCCCCCTTCCAATTTTTGTATAGTGACTAATGATCTTTCGAAGATCGTTAAAAATTATATTCTAGGACCTTTTTGTTTGTCTGCCTGCGATTTTGGGTCGTGTTTATGCCTTGTCATTGAAATTTTTCAACGTTTTCAATGTGAATGTGGGTGAAGATCACTAAAGTAAATGTTCTTTGACCGTTTTTGTTTTAGTCCGTCCACTAGTCTTCATTTTCCATAGAAATGTGGTTGAAGATCAAGAAAAAATGATGGCAAACGTTATAAACATAACATGTCGGGACAACTTTTTGTAATTTATGGGTTTTGCCACTTTCCCAGCAAACATATTAAATGATATTGAGCCTTGCTCTTCACCCTTTATAGAGTCAAATGATGCACGTGTTTATACCATTTTGTGTGGCACTTTTTCACATTTTTCTGAGGGAATGTGCTTGACGGTCTAAAAAAGAAGATCTTTGGACTTTTGGTTTATCTCTCCCTCTGCGATATGCACATCCATGGCTTGCATGTTGTTGTTATTTTTCTAATAGGTCAGATATCATAACACAACCAATATGTTTTGATATGTGTTGATGTATGCAGGTGTTCAGCGAAATAATTTGTTTCCATCCATTCGATCGTGCTATGTTTCACAGCGTCAGGATGTATGCTTCTTGTGCTCAATAGAAATACGGGTGTTCTAACATCTTGTTGTTTTTGTTCCCATCCATTCGATCTTATTCACATTGTTGTTGTTGTTCTTTAATTAGATCCAGGATGTTACATACATATTTTCAACCTTCCCTTAGCACTTGTTAACATTATTTCACAAGGTCGTGAAATACATGTAGGTGCGTTTAAAATTTAGATTAACTAAGCAACTCCTTTGATCCTTATACTCCTTTGATCCTTATAATCCTTATAATATAAAGTATTTTTTATTCTGGGATAATATGTCATAGTAAAGAATTTACATTTATGTTTTCATGTTTTCTTAGTAATAATGTAACTGTTTACGAAAATATTCACTTTTAAGCAAACAAAGAATATGTATTCTTGGTTCATCATTGATGTGGACATAAAAAGACTATTTTGACTTAAAAAAGGTTTCCATACAAATCAAAGAGATCTGGCAAGCTATATGAACTCTTAAAGTCGAGTAAAATCATTAATGAGGTATCTATGCAAGAAGTAAGTTCAAAATGGATTCAACGGGAGATTTTCTTTTATGTTTACTACTCTCAAAAAGACAATATCCCGACTTTAATTCAAAAATTTTGAAGACAATAGAACAAGTTACTAATGCAGAAGATGCAATATGTATGGCAGAAATCATAAAAAATTTATATGTATATTGATGACAAAAATATATCTTTAGACCTGTATGAGCAAACATTTAACGAACGGTTTCCTGTAAGGGACTACATACTAACGGTTCATCCCAAAAAAGATGTTGTATAAAAGAAAACAATGGTAGACTGCTATTTTATTATTTAAAATCTTAAAACTAGACGTATTTTCCTACGAATAAATTGCATATTGAATTGTTTATGCATGCAATAATATAAACAATGAAATCATGTTTCTTTTTCCAAATTGACGTGTTTTATTAGAGATATTATACAATTGTATCTATTTACAATAATTTAAGCTTAATGAAAATTATAAGATTGGGTAAAATGCATATTTTCCAATAAAGCCATAGAAACAATAGTATTTGGAATGGATACAGATATATACATATAAAACCATTAAAACAAATTTATGTCTCAATATCGTGTTAAAATACTATGTATAATTCCAAAGCTACCATACTATTATAACAATAAATGATTCATCTTTTATATTTATGGTTTTGATATAAGTTTTGAGTAGTTAGTTCATTAGTTATTATGGAACTGTATACAAATTTTTTAATCAATATATAAAACCAGCACGTCTCAATTCTTTGACGATGAGGGCAATTTTGTTGTCATGTTCTGCATTACCAGCGTTCTTTAATGGTATTAATATTCTCAAGCGGTCAACTAACTCATTAGGATCATTCCATATTATTTTCTTTGCTGTATTGTGTTTAGCACGATTTAAGCCTGCTCCGTTTGTATTTTTAGACAATTCTTTTATAATTTTTTTTATACTTTGGACCACGGTTTCCTTTTATTTGTCCGTTAAGTTCATAATTTCTTCGACGGACACATGAAGCCTCTAATATCTTTTTATATATGTCTAGTTCATTTACATTGTAATCGCATGGATCTTTGAGAAATAGGAGGTTGTATAAATCTCTTGTCAGACGCCATGCTTGATTTCCAAGTTTAATGTTACCATTGACAAAGTATACTTCTGTATTACCTAGTTTCCAACATCCTTTATTATCCTTTTGTGGTCCATATTTTTATCAATTTTCTTAGTTGTATGTAGCAATGTAAGATTGTCAACATCCATAGTATTTGCTTCATTTAACTCTTCTTTGGCGTGTGATTGGAGAATATCAACTCCAGAGGTCTCGTTATCTATTTCACCATTTCCTATTTCAATTCTTTCTGAGATATTTTTATCAATACTGGTGTATAATTGTAGGGTTTCTCGAATTGGGCTTTCACATCATTTTCTCCTTTTTTAAAGGATTTCAGCATCTTTTTCAAAATAATTCTAGATTTTATTAGTTCTTCGAGAATGTTTTCCTTCATTATGTTTAATGCTATTTCACCTTATGCTGTCTACTTCAAAAGAAAGCTTTTTACGTATATATGACATTTTAATCAAACAGCCCATATTTAAACAGCACATGAAGGCATAGAAGGAGGTTATTGTGCTGTTGAACCATAAGATAAAAGTTGAAATTAGATCAGGGAACCATTAGAGTGTGAATATGTTTAACCATAATAAGAAATATATTAGGGAGCCGACAGGAGAGCTCTTAAATAATAAGAGGGGTGTCATCAAACAAGCATATATAATAGGGTGGGGCGATTTGTGTGGAAGCAAAAAAACCTTAATGAGCCCTTCGCGTTTCTGATTTCTGGGATTGAACTGAGCAAAAAAGTCCACTGGACCATATATCTACCGTGAAAATCGAGCCTCCCGATTTTGACTTTAAGTTTTTTATTGACGTTTTTTAGATATTTTGGCATATAACAGCCAACCCATTGGGATTTTCGATCCAACACAAAGACAAACATTGTAGCCAAGACAGTAATTGAAAGCTCTCTAATACATAACAAAAGCATTGGAATGCTCCTTCAGGCAGTTTTGGCCTTAAGAATGTGCAAATTTTTCGGAAAATGTCGATAAATGACATTGTGCTACAAAATTTGACCCGAAAAATATTCAAGTGTTCTGATGCAAAATTATATCGTGTTGGGATCCATGGACAACGACAATGCCTTTATTTCGTTTGGGTCACTTCGTTTTATTTTTTTATAACGGTAAAAGTAGTGAAAATCTGGGTTTCTTACATTTTCAAATTTAAACGGGCATATCTTATTTTTCCACAACGGATTTCTTTTTATCCTTCTTCCTTTTAAAGGGGTGAATAATGTCTTTTGAATAAGCTATTATTGATTTAAATCGGTTAACAAATGGCTAAGTTATAGTGGTTTATATCTGAAAAACCCCACAAAAAACCTATAAAGGAATTTCTCATAATTTTCAAAATAAATATAGAACAAAACAAAAAAACATTATTTTTTTGAAAATTATGAGAAATTCCTTTATAGGTTTTTTGTGGGGTTTTTCAGACATAAACCACTATAACTTAGCCATTTGTTAACCGATTTAAAACAATAATAGCTTATTCAAAAGATATTATTCACCCCTATAACAGGTAGAAGGATCAAAAGAAATCCGTTGTGGAAAAATAAGATATGCCCGTTTAAATTTGAAAATATAAGAAACCCAGATTTTCACTACTTTTACCGTTATAAAAAAATTAAACGAAGTGACCCAAACGAAATAAAGGCATTGTCGTTGTCCATGGATCCCAACACGATATAATTTTGCATCAGAACACTTGAATATTTTTCGGGTCAAATTTTGTAGCACAATGTCATTTATCGACATTTTCCGAAAAGTTTGCACATTCTTAAGGCCAAAACTGCCTGAAGGAGCGTTCCAATGCTTTTGCGATGTATTAGAGAGTTTTCAATTGCTGTCTTGGCTGCAATGTTTGTCTTTGTGTTGGATCGAAAATCTCAATGGTTTGGCTGTTATATGCCAAAATATCCAAAAAACGTCAATAAAAAACTTAAAGTCGATATCGGGAGGCTCGATTTGCATCGTAGACATATGGTCCAGTAGACTTTTTTGTTCAGTTCAACCCCAGGAATCAGAAACGCGAAGGGCTCATTAAGATTTTCAAATCGCCCCGGCCTAATATATAACCATTGAATCATATTAGGGAACTGTTGAATAAAATATTGAACCCTTTATCCATATTAAGGAGCTATTGAGCCCGATGAGGGTTCTGTTGATCCAGAGTATGTAGTTGTTGAGCCATATTAAGGTGCTGTTGAGGCAGAATAGGGAGCTGTTGAACCAGATTATGGTTCTGTTCAGCCTAGTTATGGAGCTGTTGAGACATATTAGAGTGCTGTTGATTCAGATTAGGGAGTTGTTGAGCCATATTAGAGTGCTGCTGAGATTGATTAATGAGTTGTTGAGCGACAGGCTGAATAAACATCCTTCTGTGAACAGTCAGATAGGCATTATTGGATTTGTCATTGATGTAGTTAGGGTCTTGTTTTGATATAGTCAGCTTATTTCCTGATGATAAAATTACCCTCCAGTTGACAATGTTTGTTATCGTTTGCAAATAATGTTAAAATTACAATAACATTAGAAATTTTATCCAGAAATATGACAGGCTTACGTTTCTATACTTGTGGTTAAACCCACGTTTCCTTGGGAATTTGATCACCATTAATATACACATTTAACCAAGTTTAATCGTACAAGCTATTTTATTTTCTTCTCCTTTGACCTGTGAATACAACACATCGGCATTAGGATCCGCGTTATCTGTATGTACATTTTTCATATCAGTCTCTTCATTTATACTGATGTGATTGTCACATTTCTTCGCTTTAAAACAATCCACCAATCTTATTTTCTTATATAATTTGTTCAAGGTAATATGGTAACATGGGGCGCCTTCGCCACGTTTTTGTTCAAAATGTTCTCATACCAACATCGTTAAAGTTTTTTCAAATATTATTTTTGGTACAAATATTAGCATATCTTAACTATAAGTTTTGATATATAAATAGTTATATTTTTGTTTATAAAATATTATTTTTGAGAATTTACAAAATGTCTAAAAAGTGGCGAAGCCTCCCCACCAGCGTTGCCGACAGTTTTTGATCGGAAATCGTCAAAAAAATCGTCAAATCGTCAACAATATTTGGAAAATCGTCAAAAAATCGTCAACAGGGTCCAAAACTCGGTTGGTTACAGTTTAATGCGATTTCTTGCTGATATTTTTGTGTACGCGACTGACAACATAAGATATGCAACCCTGAGCAATAAATCTAACCCGATATCACCTAAATACTGCTATAAAAACAGCTCTCAGAAGATGATAGTTTTCCTATGGTTATCGAGTTTGCAGTAATGCAGCATGGAAAGCTGGATACGCATCATTTTGAATGACAGCTTAGCTCAAATATCGCTTGCTTGACAGTGTGACCGTCCAAGTTTGTCGGTAGACGTACATTTTGGTTGTTGGGCAGTCGTAAATCGATAAAAATGTTCATTCAAAACTGGCTGACAGCTTAAAGAGGGCATTAGTAGGAAGTTATTAAAGCTAATAATTATTTAATTAACCCCCAGTTTATGTATTTCGAAACGAAAATGTGTGCGCATGAAAGACACCCAAACTTTGGTTTTTGAAATATTATTTCACTTGCTTTTGCTTCAAAACAAAAAACAAATTTGAAATACGCACTCAAATTTGGTAGTTTTTCTTCCGCATTCGTTTTCTTATCGACATACATAAACAGGCCCTAAATATTTAATTAATTAATATTTTATCTAGAAAACTTTTTAAGGAAGATTTACTTCCATTAACAAAACTATACGAAACTTTTCAGCTGATGTAATTTGAATATGGGGCAACAAAAACTATGAAAATACCTGTATTCCAGATATGTGCCGAAATATAGCCAATCCGTCTACAAATTGCTATAAAACATTAAAATGGCTCAAAAATCGAGTTTGGAATATTGTTTTTCTTAAAATCTTTCATGAAATTTTGGTCAAAATGTAGTTGTGGTCTTTTATTTCATGCATTTCTGTAGTGGAATTCTGTAACTCATTTTTTGAGTTACCGACAAAAATCGGTAAAATTAAAACGCAAAATTATGAATGAAAATGTCAATAAAAGTTGACAACACTGTTGTTATCAGTATGACTTAACGACGACTTCATTTTGGTCGCTAACTTATCGAAAAATTTCGGTAATTTCCGAAATTATAACATTTTAATTTGACCGATTTTTGTCGGTAACTCGAAAAATGAGTTACAGAATTCCACTACTGGCTTACGTGAAAAATCGTCATTTTGGACCATAAAATCGTCAAATCGTCATTTTTAAATTTTGGGCCAAAAAATCGTCAAAATGACGATAAATCGTCAAATTCGGCAACACTGCTCCCCACCCATGGGGCAGCTTCGCCATCGATATTGAACATTCTACAACGGACTCTAAACTGTAATTTACCACACTTCATCCTTAAGTATCAACATTATGCAAAAAAGAACGTGTTTTCTATTGAATAATCAAAAATGATTTTAAAATTCACAAAAAGTAACCGATTCTAGCAGTTAATTGAAGTAGGTACCTTGAATTTAGGTACAAAAATCATAACATAACTAAAACAAGATACGTTTAGGATAATATTTAATTTTAACTTCACATTATAGTGTGAGATATATATGGTATAAAGAATTTAAGTTAAACATGACGAATTTCTAACATTAACCCACCACGTCCCTATCATGGCGTAGATGCCCCACCCCTTACATATTTCATAATATTAATATATTGACATTTGCAATTGCTTTTTTCATGCGAATTATTGGGATTTATATTCTTCAGTAGTTGCCTTCTAACGGCATAAAATCTGTTCTTGATATCACAAAAGGTAAAGAAGATATCACAAAAAATACCTACCATAATTATTTTTCCCAATACCCTGAAAATACAAAACCGCATGCGTCCGCTATCATACCTATGGCACAACTGCCAACTATTGGAAGATGATAGATCTACATTAAACTCACAATTTTTCCTTTAACAGATTTTTCCTATCATTGGTAGTTTGCGAGAAAATCGGCGATGGCGTAGCCGCCCCAGTGGCGAAGGCGCCCCATATTACCATACAGACATTAGTCAATTTGTTCAGGATCTTGGCACACATTTTTTATTTATTATCCGATTAATCCTGGTTGAATTGTGACGTTTTGCGTTAAACTGATCATACGGTACATACATAAGAATTGATAAGGGATGCAAACAACAAGTCTATGTGATTGTTAGGTATACACCAGCATTCGGCACACAACAACAACAATTTGAGCAAACACTGCTCAGTCCATGGCTTTTCAATTAGTGAGTGGAGAGAGAAGCTCTTATTGCTTGCTCGTGAGTAAAGAGGTGGCTAATTCTGGTATACACACAGCAACTTTAGCATGCAAATTTTTTACATACTTACATATGTTATCAAATAAGAGGAAAATTTAAAGTGCAATAAATATTGTGTCTTTATTTTTCAAATCATTATCCAAAATTCAATATTTGTTTTCAAATATACTTCTTACTTTAATAATACAACAAGAAATAATGACTTGGATAATTGGATTGACATTGATAATTGGATTGAATATCTAATATATTATCCCGGCTTCTCGCAGCTCTTCAATAATAGAAACAATTTCATTATCATGATTATAGTTTCCTCGTTTACGAGATTTTAACAAGAACTTTAAGCGATCGACCAGAACGTTTGGGTCTCTCCAATAGACGTACTCCGGTTTAGTTAGATTTAACATCATTAGACCTTTACCAGTATGAGTACCGTCAATTAATTTCTTTATTATCTGTGTGTATTTATAACCTCTGTTGGATTTTATCCTTTCATCAGGCCTATATCCCACTTTATGTGCGTTGGAGTCCAATAAAATTTTCTTATATATTTCTAATTCAGATGAATCGTATTTTGTTGGCTTTTGACGAAATAAAAGTTCAAACAAGCCTGGTGTATGTGCCCAAGTCTGATTTCCTATGATAATTTTGTCATCATTTACTTGTAATGGCTTGTCTCCAAATTTCCAGTCTCCATTTATGTCTTTATGTGGTCCATATACAGTATCCAGTTTATCATTTTCAGTTAGCTGAGAAAGAGTTACATCATTTTCATCATCATCGTCATTTTCTGAATAAAATTTTTCTTCATTTGTGTCATCACCTTCAATAGGTTTATTTTGGATATAATCAAGTTTGTATTCGTCACCGTATGGATTATTTGTGCTTGCAGCCTCGTCTTTCATATCTGTCTTAAATTTCTTGGTGGGATTACTAGCGTATTTATTTACATTTTCACGTTTTAGGTTGACTAATTTGTTTAATTCATCTGTTATAGGTTTAAATGTGGTTTGCAGCTCAGTATCTCTTTCCTGTTCACCCCTTTTAATGCGTTGAAATTTTCTCTTCAATTCATTCCGGGTATCAACTAGTTCTTGCAATACTTTTACTTGGTCCATGGTTTTTTTCATACTAATTAATTGGTAGGGTTTTATTTGATATAAATATTCCATAATTCTGTCATTATGTTAAGATGCAAAATATAATATTGCCATATCTTTGCATAACGTGGAATTAAAGCAGCAGCAACCATACATTGAGTTCACCCACAAAAAATACTCGGAAAAGTATATTTTCATATTTATTTAAAAATTATCAATCAAAAATATTAATAAATATCAAAATTTTTCTCCTTATTCATCCGTTTCAATAGCATTAGAATCCTGTTCCGGTCCAATTTCAAACCTTGCGTCGTATAGAATTCTGCTTCAATTTGTCCTGCTTCTATTTGATCAGCTATTGTAGGGAGATAGTGGTCTGTTTCACGATCATTCCACTCCGAAGAAACGTCTTCCTCAATGCAACGGTCGATGAAGCTTTGGGAATCCATATTCAAATCGATTGACAGTATATTTACTACTGATTATTTTCTCAATCTCGAAATGCGTTTTTATACATTTTATAATTTTATAAAACGTCTTTTTTCACTTTTGAAATCTAATCCCATCATTCATCCCAACACATAATAATATGTTTGTACTTATTATGGTGTAAACACACAGTAAAATCTTATCAAATAATGTTTCCCAGGTGTGTAGGGAAGGGTTACAATATTTGATCTTATAAAGCCTGAATGTTGGAAGGAAAAAAACCTATATTGTAAGCTATATAAAGGCAATCATTTCAAACAAATGGTTCGAAACACGCAAGCATGTTGACATCTCTTTACATATAAACGTTTCCATAACATAATAAACATCAATGCACAAGTATCACTGCCTTTTAAAACTTTTGTATTATGAGATATAAGGGTCAAAGGAGGTGCTTAGTTACTCTAAATTTTAAACGCACCTACATGTATTTCACAACCTTGTGAAATAATGTTAACAAGTGCTAAGGGAAGGTTGAAAATATGTATGTAACATCCTGGATCTAATTAACATATAGGACACAACATCAAACATATACAAGGAAGGATGGATGGATGTTTTCGTATTGATCATAGAAGAATAAGATCGAATGGATGGAAAACAAAACAACAACACCCTTATTTATATTGAGCACAACAAGCCTACATCCTGACGCTGTGAAACATAGCACGATCGAATGGATGGAAACAAATTATTATTGATATCTGACCTATTAGAAAAATAACAACAACATGCAAGCCATGGATGTGCATATCGCAGAGGGAGAGATAAACCAAAAGTCTAAAGATCTTCTTTTTTAGACCGTCAAGCACATTCCCTCAGAAAAATGTGAAAAAGTGCCACACAAAATGGTATAAACACGTGCATCATTTGACTCAATAAAGGGTGAAGAGCAAGGCTCAATATCATTTAATATGTTTGCTGGGAAAGTGGCAAAACCCATAAATTACAAAAAGTTGTCCCGACATGTTATGTTTATAACGTTTGCCATCATTTTTTCTTGATCTTCAACCACATTTCTATGGAAAATGGAGACTAGTGGACGGACTAAAACAAAAACGGTCGAAGAACATTTACTTAATTGATCTTCACCCACATTCACATTGAAAACGTTGAAAAACTTCAATGACAAGGCATAAACACGACCCAAAATCGCAGGCAGACAAACAAAAAGGTCCTAGAATATTAATTTAACGATCTTCGAAAGATCATTAGTCAAAATACAAAAATTGGAAGGGGGAATAATCAAAAGGTTACAAAGTATTTGGGTTGACCGCACACATGCGAGATTCCAAAGATGTCTAGCCTATTTTATAAAAGGACAATTACATTAAAGGTTGACCACCGGCACGAAATTCAAGTGATCATGTATTTCACAACATTATGAAATTATATTCACTAGTGGAAAGGGAAAGGACGACATTAGTTACAAAAAACCTAAAAGGTAGGTTGCACGGCTAGTCACTAGGAGGCAAAACATAATAAACATACAAAAAAGGGTACGCATCTAAAAAGCAACAACGACATACAACGAAGCACAAACATTACGACACATTAAGCACACACAACAACAACAACATGCAAGGAAAGACACACGGTCCCACAGTAGCAACGCAACAACAACATACAAGAAAGGACACACGGTTCCACAGTAGCAACACAGCAACAACAACATGGAAAATGCGAACAAGTGCCATTTACAAGGGATAAAAGATTTGTCATGATGGAGGGAAAAATCGATGACGGACAAACAAAAAAGGACACAAAAACATTGACGATCACACAAAAAAGATTCAAGACGGCTAGACACTAGGAAGCAAAACATAATAAACATACAAAAAATGGTACACATCTAAAAACAACAACACACAACGAAGGACAAATATTACGACACATTAAGCACACACAACAACAACAACTTGCAAGGAAAGACACACGGTCCCACAGTAGCAACGCAACAACAACATACAAGAAAGGACACACAGCATGACACGATCATAAAAAAGGTCAAAAAATATTCACTTTTCAATCTTCAACAACATTACGATGGAAAATGCAAACAAGTACCAATTACAAGGGACAAACCCCTTTCTACAAATTTTCCCATAGAAAATGCCAACAAGTGTCATTTACAAGGGATAAAGATTTGTCATGACAGAGAAAAAAATCGCGGACGGACAAACAAAAAGGACACAAAAAAATAGCGGACGGACAAACAAAAAGGACACAAAAAACATTCACATTGACGATCACACAAAAAAGACTCAAGATCATTTATTCGCGCTATTATAACGATATGCAAACAAGTGGATGGGGAAACAATAAATAGGTCACTAACCCATATTCAATACCAATGAACACCTGCATTCCCCCACCCCCTTCATTTTTTTTTGAACACCTGCATATCATTAACACATAATTTACAACCTTCAACCTCCTTGACAGCTTTACGATCCTTCACCACACCTGCAAGGCAACTGAAGTCAGCTGAGGTCAGCAGAGGCTCCCATCAACCAAATTTTGACATTTATTGCTCCGCTACATTATATCTACTTATATACACGCAGAAAAATATATGTTAGAAATATGTATGGATCCAAACAAATATTTGTTTGGAACTGATTGCGAAGAAAAATATGTTTGGATCCAAACATAATTTGTTTGTGTCCAAACAAACATGTGTTTGCAACATGTTGTAACATATCTCAATTTTAGTTTTTTGGGTACCAACATATTTTTTATGTTAGAACATATTTTTTTATAAGTGGAGAGAGGATTTTTGTCAAAGAGAGTAACAACAGGGCTCTGCGGAATGCAGTTTTATAATAAAGAGCTGTGTGTATGGTGTAATAAAAGACGCAGAAGCGAAGACGGGTGTTTCGTGCTTTCTTGTTGTTAACCAACGTATCAAGCAAAGAGGAAAAGAAAAAATGGTATTAATTATGTTGTTATTTTTTCTTCAGTTTTCTAAATAAAATCCTTAAGTAACGACGGTTAAGTGAGTGAATAAATCAGTGGTTTTTCTTTTCTTAAAGAAATTGTGGTTTTTAGTAAATTAAATGTTCATTACATTTTATCATTGAATCAAATGAAATATTTTGTTGGACGAGGAAGATATCGCATATGACTTTGGTAATTACATCAATACAGTTGTAATATATATATATATATATATATATACATATACTGGAAATATGGTTGTACCTATAAACCATTACCATTTATAAATACGTGTATATGTTTGAGATAGCTGGTGAGCGCTTACTGAGAGCAAGTGCGCATTCATTTCAATATGTTTCACATTGAAATTTACAATCCCTTGCTCTCAGAAAGCACACACTGGTGCATGTGTTTGTTTTTTGTGGCTTTTGGGTTTGTATTTGTTTGCACCCAAACAAATATTTGTTTGCACCCAAACAAATATTTGTTTGCACCCAAACATATAATTTGTTTGCTCCCAAAACATATACTTTGTTTGCACCCAAAACATAGAATTTGTTTGCAGGACCCAAACATATGTCATGTTTGGGACTGATTGCAAACAAATATATGTTTAGTCCGCACTATAGGGACTTGGGGGGAACAAGTGTTGCAAAGACTCCGCAATGGAGCCAGTACGCCCAATGCGTACGTTTGGCCGTCGGTAACAATGAAAAGTAAGAAGTAAATGAAACAATACTGTTTTATGAGTAAAAAGTTTGGCTCAATTGCCGTATTTATTTAATGGTAAACGATATTACAACGATATGTACATGCAAGAGTTTACGATAAAGCGCGGGCAAAAGTTGCTTGCACGTCAAGCGGTCGATCTTATCTCGTTGTTGTTTTATTTATTAGTTATGTTTTGTGTTGACGTCTGCATAGATGCTTCAATAGGGCGTTTGAAATTTCTCATACTATTACAGGGGTGTAATAAATGGGAATGAGGAGATTTCAACGAATATGTCTATGCAATTCATAGGACCAATTTAAATGAAATAATCAATTCTAAATTAAACATTTGCCGCCTCTCTTGAAACATCAAAATGTTTTAACAAATACAATTTGATTATATGTCGCTAATTAAGAAGAATAGTGCTGGCGTGAGCAATAACCTTTTACATTTTTATACCCTCAGCCTTTAGGCTAAAGAGGGTATTTACACTTTGATACGACCAAAAATTTTCCTCATCGAAATAATGGTTTTAGACCCCAAGTATGTTTGTACGTTTCAGACAATTTTGAGTCGATCTAGCAATGTCCGTCCGTCTGTCTGTCTGCCTGTCTGGCTGGTGCGCACGATAACTCTCGAACGGATCAATCGATTCAGTTTAAATTTTGGGTATCGAAAGGTATTGCAGGGCCATTAGGGACCCTGCGGTAATTATGGTCATTAGGGACCATTTAAGCTACTGGGTCATTAGGAACCCAGCTGCTGTTTAGATTATTGTGGATCGGCTTAAGAAAGGGCCATTAGGGACCCCGCGAACGTTAGTGCAATGAGCTAAAGTGCGTTATGTTTGTTTGGGCCGATTTACAACTCTTTTCCGTACGATCTACCAGAACAACAATTTACGTGACAGGGCCTGTAATAATCCATCCAAATGACGTATTTTGAGCTAGCAGTGAAACAGCCGAAAGTCGAAAAGTGTGACCTTTAATTATCTTCGGGTACAAATCTGCCCCTATCAAAATATCTACGTGGCGCGATTCGCCGAATTGAGGATCTGCCAAAACTATATTCGACAAATCCGACTTAAGGTCGGAAGTGACCGAAAAGGTTGGATGAGTTCTCGATATGGAACCTACTACCAACACCGAAGTCTCAAAAGTAGACGACCTGTCACCATGACTGCAAAGTTTTAATGAACAGCTTTTACGACATGTAGCTGCGACAGTGCTATTAACTCCAATGATTATCGATTTCGTGGATTGAACCTGGAGTTTCAGATCCTTCCGAAATTAAAGAAGGCTCAGAAGGCGGATCGGTTAGCGCCCTAGCAGGAAAAGAAGCACCCTGATTAACTATATTCACCAGCGCTGTTCCCAATAGAACTTTTCCTTTCTGAGTTACGTGGAAGAATTGTCGAACTACGTTATCGACCAATGTCGACGAATTACTACTATCTAATATTCTAGGCCGAAAGGTGGAAGCTGAAGCAGACAACTTCGAACTTCTGGGAGTCACAATTTGATTCTGACTGCTCATAATAGAGCAATCTCTGTGCAATAGAGTATGATGTCTCTGATTGCACTTTCGACAACAACGACTAGCACAATTTTTGACTTCGTGTCCCTTCCGTAGGCAATTCACTCACCAACGATGCTTTTTGACCAATTTAAATCTTTCCAACGGCGTACAATTTACGAACCGCTGGCAAACATTTTATTTGTGTTGTTGCTCTCCACAAACAACGCAACAAGAATTAGGAGACGAACGAAGAGGTGTCGAAAAGTGTTTGGGACTGGGAGAAGTGTGAGGAAAAGAAGTACAAGATTTAGGAGACACTTTACAAGTCCAATTATACAAAGTGTCAACACTTCCCATTTCATGCAGACACAGAAGAGTTCGAATTCTCTGTGTCAAGAATGAATCGAATTCTTTCCAAGTTGAAAGACGAGACTTATTTGTCACATTTTGCTCCCATAAAGCGTGTGTGATCTTAGGCAAACAAATGAAAACCACGATCGGATCCCAATTATCCGTAGGTATTTCATAAATTGCCATTGCCGAAAGACAACTATTTATTCCACGCTGTATTGACTTTAGTCCCGGACTGGCTTCCTGATCCAGTACAGCAAGCGAAAACGATGATTTCAATTGATTGTGGACAAGCAACCGTCTATTATCAAATGTGGAATTCAATACATTCCACGCAAGGTCGAAACCCCTATGAGTCAGAGGAAACTTCGAAACGAGTTATTTATATAAACCGCACTGAACATATCTCTGAAAGTCAACAATGAAGTTTGGGTCTGTTGTAGGATTCCCAATATTCGATATTGTACAACTAGATACCTGGGTACCCACATCACGAGAAGTGTGGGACGACAAACTTAGGTCTTTAACATTTGCATCACACGACAGGCTTTTCGAAGAAATATCACCGGGATGTTCCGTTAAGGCATCTTCCGAACTATTTTCTAACGAGTGCGGGGACATTTTAGCCGAACTACTAAACTTTAACAACAATCTAATTATTATTGACGAACAATTTATATATTTTTGATGTGACTCCTCACAAATGGAATGAAGTTTCTCGGGATTCTCTATGCATTTACTAAAAGCTTCCTGAAATTTCTTCCACAATTTCTCAATTTCCTCACTCCAAACTTCGACACCAT
The DNA here is from genome assembly GCF_047663935.1 of Musca autumnalis. NCBI lineage: Eukaryota > Metazoa > Arthropoda > Insecta > Diptera > Muscidae > Musca > Musca autumnalis. The sequence continues at coordinate 131,997,816 of NW_027411644.1, forward strand.
AAAAGTCATGTTCGTCTTCCTTTAATATACTGAAGTGTTCAGCGAATGTCACGATAGACTTGGAAGCACGAATTAATAAATGAGGAGGAGTGAAAGCCATATTAGTCAAAACTAGGAAAAACAAACCAACAAAATGGCGAATGACACAAAAGTACAAAAAATATAAAGCCATAAAGAAGAATGAAAATAAAATATATTATTTTTTACGTAACCAGAGCTACCTTTTGTAGCGAGACTTTCAGAAAGAAAATTTAAATATATATTTAAATCGGTAAAATGTACACTAAAATATATTATTTTTAACAAAAAGAGAAAATCTTAAGCTACCAATTGTAGCTTGGTAATTAAAAATTGCAATCTTAAATTTAAAACAATATTCAAAATCCTAAATTGTGCACACGAAAAGCAAAAATTATTAATTATAATTAGCAATTGTCTACGAGCAACAAATTTGCAATAAGAAATTAAAACCAATATTTAAATATCAAATGTTGTAAATTACTATCTAATTTACAAAAATATGAATGCGATAATTAACACAAAAGCCGATATAAATTGCACAAAAAATATATAGTACAGATATGTATCCACCAATGTTATACAAATAACTACCAAATGTAGCGTATTTGTTTGTAAAAAATGCAACTGGAAATTCAAACTATATCAAAATTCCAATAAATTTTTTTAAATTTTGCAATTTAAAAGCAACTAAAAATACAATTGACAATTGTCCAAATTGCCTTAGAATTTAAAACCAATATCTTAATTCCAAAATCTATGTAAAATTTGTAAACTACCATATTATTTACAAACTTATTACCAAGAACAGCATTTGGCGATGTTAATATGCAGTGAAAGCTAATAATAAATATCTACTATCGACCAAAAGCACGAAAAAAACTACCGATTGCGGTGTATTGGTGACAACAAATTCAACAGGAAATTCGAACAATATCAAAATTCCGAAAAAAATCACGAAATTCGAGTAAAAAACTCCCTACACAAGAACAAATCCAATTGAGCGACTGTAGGGTGCGAATTTATACAAATAGCCACGGAATGTAGCGTATTTGTGTCCATAAATGCAAGAAGAATTTCAAACTATATTGAAATTCGAAAAATATACAAATCGAAATAAATATGTTTAAATAACTTCGTACACAAGAAAAGGTCCAATTGACCGATTGTAGGGTGCACGCATATCTAAAATGTCCAAAAATATTATTGAAATATTCACTGACACCGATTTATTATATTTACCACAAAATATAATAATATGTGTCACAGTACTAATTTACTGACCGGGTACTGTGTAATAATACACCGGCGGGAGACTGTTCAATAAAGCGGACACGACAGAAAGAAGAATGACCAAAAAAGCAATATTTTTGCGTACATGCGTGTGTGTATATATTTGCATGCAAGCCACTTACTGACCGACTGACTAGACGGTACGACAGAGCGACGATGATAGGGTATGTAGGCTTTCAAGCGTGTGTGTATCAATGCAGAAAGGACCACGAATAGGCCGTGCATTGTAAATATGCAATCGATGTATTTATGAATATATGTTTGTATATTTACACTGCTAATGCTAGAAAATGAAACATATCGAATGTAGTTGGGAATATTTTGCCAATATTGCAACAACAATTAGAAATAGAAATTTGGGGCCACAGATAAGGAGAAAATAAAACAAAAATTATACAAAAGTTTTTAAAACAAAAAATTATTATTTTTGTTTTGATGTTTCTATTTCCACGTCTGTCCACGATTTGGACTTTGACCGATTGACAAAAAGAGAATCGATGACGTTGTAAAACGGCCAAACAAACTCTTGTTTTTATGTATTTTAATGCTCAGCAATAGGATTGTTGACTGTAATAGCTTTCCAGAATTACGTCAACTGGATTATCCGGCTCGATTGGATCAAATGTTTAGTCCGCACTATAGGGACTTGGGGGGAACAAGTGTTGCAAAGACTCCCCAATGGAGCCTGTACGCCCAATGCGTACGTTTGGCTGTCGGTAACAGTGAAAAGAAAGAAGTAAATAAAATACGATAGTTTTATGAGTAAAAAGTTTGACTCAATTGCCGTATTTATTTAATGGTAAAAGATATTACCTTTTGTACAATGATATGCAAGACCTTACGATAAAGCGCGGGCAAAAGTTGCTTGCAAGTCAAGCGGTCGATCTTATCTTCTTGTTGTTTTATTTATTAGTTATGTTTTGTGTTGATGCTTCAAGAGGGCGGTTGTCAAGTGAATATTCGTTGAAATCTATCATACTATTACAGGGGTGTAATAAATGGGAAAGAGGAGATTTCAACGATTATGCCTATGCAATTCATAGGACCAATTTAAATGAAATAATCAATTCTAACTTAAACATATATATTTTTTATTAGTTTTCTCGTTTAGAGTTAAGCTTGATGATCGGAAATTATTTGCAAGTGAAAAAGGAAAGCCAAGGACTCGAACCCACATAGTCACCAAATTACGTTACCTGGTTTCATTGGTGGTAAAGCAAATCTTCGGACGTAACGACTATGTAATGGCTTCTCTGTCCTAGAACTTATCGTTTTTCAAATGCGTGTGTTTTGTACATTTACGCGGATACTTGGCCACAGAAATGTATTTTCTTCACGACAAACGCTTTTTTTGCGCTGCCTTTGAAGTTATGAGTTTTGGCTTTGAACGCTTGCAAATAATTTCCGATCATCAAGCTTAACTTTAAACGAGAAAATTAATAAAAAATCATTACAAATGATTTCCGCCCTTACAGGCAAAATTTCAAAAAATTAAACATATGTAGTTTTGCTGCAAACTATGTTTGGGGCATATGCTAGAGAGACTTTTTTCCTCCGTGTACAATTTACAATCTTTTGTACAAGGAATTACACTGGAAGAGGTCCTATAAATTTCGTTTTTTATACTATTAATTGAAATTTTCCACAAACCTGCTCTGTTTCTGTACATTGTTTCATAAACAGTTTTTGTATCATGCATATTGTCTGGTCTTTCTAGCTTTATGTCTGTTGCGAAGGCAACACATTCAATTGTTTTCCTTATCTCTCAGCTCATGCTATCGTCATCTAAGTTGAAACATGTAGAAGACAACATTATCGACGTGTTAACAGATGTTCATCACAATCGTATAAACCCATTTCTACTGACCCCACATCAGCTGTTGAGCGAGCTCCAAACCATCAAGGCTCATATTCCATCATCTCGTGCTCTACCTATTCGAGAAGAGAACTTGACAGAGTTCTTCAAATTAATGACGAGTAAGGGAAGTGTTATGAGAAATAGCATCATATTTGAGATTCGCCTTCCATTAGTGAATCTCCAACAGTATGATCTATTCAACATGGTTCCCATCCCGATGATACGGTCCGGTCAGTTCATCACAATCTCAATCAAGTCTGCCGTATTGGCAGTTAACGCTCATCGGGACGAGTTCATATCTCTCACAGCAGATGAAATGCACAGTTGCATTCATACTACAAACGACGTTTTTATCTGCAACAAACAAGCAAAATTTAACAAAGGCGATCGGTCGCATTTATGCGAAGTAAACTTCTTCTTGAATAAATCATCAGAAGCTTGCGACTTGCAGTCAACCGTTTCTCATCAACCTTGGACCCAAATGGCTCGGAATCGATCTATGGATGCTTACTCTAGCCAACATGACAGAATTGACGTTTGTTTGTGGTACAAAAATGACGCATTTGGAGGCACAAGGGGCTGGAACATTAGAGGTTGGGACCGATTGCACCCTAAAAGACAACACCGTTACGATATACGGTCATTATGAAAACAAAACAATTGTACATACATCATATTTGAGACTCTAGGCATTGGACACAATAGCTTCGCCCATTCCAGTCGTCTGGAATTCGAACAAACGGGATAGTTGAAACAAAGGTAGCCGATTCATCGGACACAAAGTGCCCAGCAGTTAACAATTACAAGAAGACGTGATACAACGAACATTCGTCGTGCTACAATACACATCCTCGCATTCTTCCTGATCCAATACACACCCTTTGAGTTGCAACACGCATCGTTGGATTAAAAAAAGGAGACAGTTTTCACCTTGCACGTGATGAAGATCCCAACAACAACCCCACAAGTGGTTTCAGAAAGTTAAGAAAAAAAAGATAAATCCAGCAAGCAACCCCTCAAGTGGTTTCGGAAAAGATATCAATGGTGACTGTTCAAGAACTCATAGCTCTGCAAAAAGTAAGGGGCAACAATTTCGACAAATTCGTGGCGACAATAAAGAAGGCTCCGGTTGACAGAAGAACGGAAGAGTTCTACATAGGCAAGCGTAGTGAGCTAACGGTGCTCTGGCAGACGTTTGAAAAAGCAGAAAACCAGATCCGCAAAGACCCGTCTTTGCCAGAGGATTATCCATACATAGCTCAGAACCTCCACAAAACGATTAGAGAAAAGTTTAGTTCAACAATGGACTATATCGAGGAGGAATTGGAAAAGCTGAAGTCTGCCGAGATTAAGCCAGGTCCAAGCGCAAAAGCAAAATCGCCAGAAACTGGTTCAGAAATCCAAGCATCGGCCACAAGGGAGGTGCTACAGAAACAACCCAGCGGATCTAGTATGACCAGCAACATGGCTGCATTAGTAAGGCACCAGAGGGCTCTAATGCAGTCAATCCAAACGTTAAAAAAGGGCATCTCAGGTCAAGCTGCGCCTTGTCAAACGATGGCTGCAATTGAGCGATTGTGGTCAAATGTGGAAGACATCCACTTCAAGATGTACGAGAATTTTGACGACCCAACAGTGGTTGGGTACGATGCATCCGCATATGTTCTCTTAGAAAAAGAGACATTAAAATTCAAGGAGAAGATATCGACTCTATCACAGGTCGATTGTCCATCATCTCAGCAGAGATCAGGCGATAACATGGCAATTCAAGTTCACCTGCCAAAGATTACAATACCTCAGTTCAATGGGGATTACTCAAGGTGGCAGACATTTTCGGACATCTTTGGGAAGATGATCGACGAAGAAGCATTGCCGCTGGTACAACAGATGTGGTACCTCAAGGCGAATGTGACTGAAGAAGCCGAGAAGCTCATAAGGCACCTCGAGTTGACGGAGGCGAATTACCACATAGCCTGGTCGGCTCTACAGGAACGATACAACAACAAGAGAGTTTAAGTGTCAACTATACTTGAGAGAGTTTTAAGCTTGCCTAACATGTCAGGCGATTGCAGGTCAGTGAAAGACTTTCATGACAGTCTTCATGAGTCACTTTTGGCACTGGAGCGCCTTGGAATAAAGTCAAAAGAATGGGATCCACTCTTAATCCACATCCCGACAAAGAGGATGAACAAGGAGCTTCAAACGATGGATCATTTCATGAAATGCCTGAAGGGTCGCTTCGAATCATTAGAAGCAGTCAACGGGGTTCAAAAGAGTAAGCCAACAGCTACGTCTGCCTCAAAAACAACCCGAACATGTTACATGTGCAAAGGTGACCACCCACTTTACTATTGCAAACAGTTCTTGGCAAAGATCGCGCCCAAAAGACAGAAATGGGTTTGCTAGGAACAAAATGTGCCTGAATTGCTTTAAAGAGGACCATCAGGCAAAGACGTGTACAAGTGGGACATGCAGGAAGTGTCAACAGAAGCACAATACTCTTCTACATTTCTCCACGAAGACACAAGCAGAAGAGAAGGCAGCAGTAACGTCAACTCAGCAATCACCTACAGTAGCATCGGCAAATAGAGCTCAGTCATACGTACTCCTAGCAACCGCACGAGTCGCCATTAAGCCAATAATGGAAGGAGCTATGAATTTAGGGCGATGTTGGATTCCGGCTCACAGATTAATTTGGTATCAGAACGGCTAGTGCAGAGACTGGGTATTGAACCAATTCAAGCGTCTCTCTGTATCGAAGGTGTTTGCGGAAAATCAAGAACCGCAACCCACAGAGTCAACGTGGAGCTTCAGTCGCTAGTAAGCAATTTTCGGACGCGCCTAGAATCTTTTGTGTTACCAAACAAAGTTCCACCGTAACCAAGCACTGAAATCGACGTCAGATCATGGCCTTTTCCAGAAAACATAAAGCTAGCTGATCCACACTTTTTCCAAGCGAGCAGGATCGACGTACTGCTTGGAGCAGAGTTTTATTTCAATCGAATTCTATCGCAGGCAATGAACGGAAACAAACAAAACGATTCCCGTACCAATCACACAAAGCCACAAACTTTTCAGCTTCTCTGAATCGTTTCATTCTCACAACCAAAACAAAAACACAAACTTTTCAATGTAAAAAAATAGAAACCGTACGATTGCTGAATTGTAACTTCGGCTATGCTTTGCCGAGTGGTTTCATTCACCACCGAAACAAAAAGTATTTTTGGGAAACGTTTCTCGTGCGTATTGTCAATGACACACTCAGACACACGCACATGTGATTGCTTAACAACCCTATAAGTTAGCATCAGCATACCACAGTGAATTTTATCAACCACCAATCAGCATACCACAGTGAGTTTTATCAACCACCAAACGTTTTTGATTTATTCACATGTGTTTAGTACTATTCCGTTTTCTATCTGCTATTGTGGAGTTGAGTACTTTTCGTTTTGTTTGCACTCACGAATGTAATCAAGACAAAACTAAACAGCGAGCTCGGCCAACGTGGGTTATGTTTTGTTTTGTATTGTTCCTATGGAAAATACGAAACGAAACGATTGGAAATGTTATTTAAAGTATTTTTACGTACGCTGATCGCAGGAGATTCGGATGTCCAAGGAGCTTCCTATATTGAAGAATTCGAAACTGGTATGGATTGCTTGTGGAAAAGTCCAGGCCAAAGCAGGAACCGTTACGTGTGCAGTATTTGAAAAAGATGAACGTGGTCTGGAAGAGTTGTTGAAGAAGTTTTGGGAACAAGATGATGTTGGTGAGGACCAGAAGTTGACACTAGCAGACGAAAGGTGTGAAAGTCCTTTAACCACCACACTACAGTCAATGAGAGTGGTCGATTTGTGGTGCGACTACAATTTTCAGATGATACGGAAAAGATATCAGAGTCACTGAATATTGCAGCGTCCAGATTCTTCGCTCTGGAGCGTCGGTTAGCAAAAGATGCAAATCTTCGCGAGCAGTATGCTAATTTTATGAAGCAGTACGAAAAGTTGGGCCACATGGCGAAAATACAGTCGAGAGAGGTACGTGGTAGTCATTACTACATTCCACACCATTGTGTTCTACGTCCAGAAAGTAGCACAACTAAACACATGGTGGTGTTCGATGCATCTTGTAAAACATCATCTGGATGGTCACTCAATGACATTCTGCATTCAGGTCCCAAGGTTCAAGGAGATTTATTTGGAGAGAAGATGTACAGACAAGTACTAGTCGATAAAAGGGATCGCAAATATCAGCTGATCGTATGGAGAAATTCCCCAGACAAGGAACTGGAGCATTACATGTTGAATACACTAACATATGGTACAACATGTGCACCGTATTTTGCTACAAGATGTCTTAAAAGGCTAGCAGATATGAACATCCACAGGTATCCATTGGGTGCACCAGCACTTCAAAAGAATTTCTACGTTGACGATGGCATATGCGCATCCGACAGTTTAGCAACGGCAATGGAGATGCAGAAACAACTGAACAGTTTATTGCTGGAAGCAGGCTTTAGATTACGAAAATGGTGTGCTAACCACTTGAAACTGCTGCATGGAGTTCCACCAGAAGATAGAGAAGTAGACCTCGACTTCGACAATTCATCAACCAAAGTATTGGGGTTGACATGGATTCCCCAAGCAGACCGATTTTGTTTGAAGAGTGGTGTGAATGAATGTCCCCCGTTACTAAGCGGAAGGTCACATCCAATTTGGCAAGATCGTTCGACCCATTAGGAATTGCATGTCCTGTAGTGTCAGCGGCAAAGATATTTATTCAACAGCTGTTGGAGAACAAATATTTATTTATTATTATAGTTTAGTTATTATTTATTTTTCCCACACAAAAATATCTAATTTCTATTTTTCTTTAATTTGTTTCAATTTCTATAACTGGCATCACTAATTAAATTTCTATAACTGACATCCCTAATTCCTTTGTAAATCATAATTTTTGCCTATTCCCTTTTTAATCGTGTCCTACCGAAATTGTTTTCAAGGCCATCAAACTTACCAACAGTAGTTGAGCTTTGATCTCTGTTTACTTGCTCACTGTCTCTATTGAGTAGTGTTGTTGTTACTGATGTCGCTTGCATTTCTTTTCTAATGCTTGTATGTACATCAAGCAACAAATCAGTGATTATTTACATCATAGTGGTAGCGACGCAAGCAGAGAAAATATGTAAAGAAGAAGATTCTGTCTAGTTATAAGTATGCTTTTTTCTTATTGTTAGTTACGATTAACACTCTGCCTTGCTGCTTAGGTCATATATCGATAAACTCTCTAAACCATTCTGCCGCGCTGCAACAACAAACTATCTTAAATCGTTTATTTTTTCCAATAATTAAAATTAACCTAAATTAAATAATTTAAGTTTTCTTTTAATATTAAGTAATAAATATAATAAAGTGTCCCAGAGGGAGCATAATTATTAATATATTATATTAAATTATAATTTAGTTAAATAAATAAAATTGCCCCAAAGCTATTGTAAATTTTTAAGAAGAAAATTTTCGTGTTTTATTTGCTAATGCTCAAACTGCCTATTTATAATACATTTTTATGATGCCGAAACCTGGGAACCGCGACGCGTTCCAAACAAAATAAAAAGAAAACCAATTTGTGAACAGTGTGTTTTACCGACGGTAAACTTTAAGTGAAATTCCCGAACTATTACTGAACATTTCTGAATATACTACCCTGCAAAACATATTCACTCTATTGGATGGTGAATATTCTTACGTCTGCTCCTGTGCTGAGATAATAATAGAATTCCAACTGAAAAAATAGTGACATTTTTCTTGTGAAGCATATTCCATTAATATTATTTTGTTTACCTACAAAAGGTTCACTCCGCTGTTGTGCTAAAAAGAACCAATTTGTGTCGTTCGACAATTTTCCTCAGGATTACACTGCCGTGAATCTAAAGAACAATAAACTGTGAACGTTTTCTATCTTGCTCTCTAAGCAAAAGGCATTACAAAATAAAAATTGAGTTGTCCTTAATTTATGAGACATTTTCCTTGATTTAATTGAAATCAAATTCTGTGAACCTTATAATCTGTTTATTTACTGAGTAAATATAAACTTTTTTCTCGAAATAATTTTTTTGTGAACTTTGCTAAAACAATAATTCAGAATGGAGGATTCTTCAAGAGCCATTGAAGATCAAAAATTATTGTTGACTCGTGTTCAAAGAATTATTTCGGATTTTGAAAAATTGCCCGTCGAGGACAAAACTCTCGGCGTATGCCAAAGCTATCTGGATAAAATCGAAGAACTACGAAGAAGTTTTGAGGAGAATCATGAACACTTTTTCGATTTATTCCGAGATAAATCACTGAGTATTTCTGATGTTCCTTATTTTAATGATGATGTGCATCATACATTTTGCAAAGCCTTTCTCAAAGGAATGGAAAGGTCACTTGATTTTCTGTCTTGCTGCCCTACTCCATACTCGCCACACTTTCACTCTACCTTCCACGCTTTGAATTCGCAACGAAACGAGACTATTTTACCCGAAGTTCGTCTGCCCAAAATTTATATCCCAACTTTCTCTGGGGATTGTTTAAACTGGATTTCTTATCGGGATATGTTCGTTTCGTTACTTCATAGCAATCAAAGTTTGTCTAAGGTTCAGAAATATTATTTCCTGAAAAATTCGTGTCGTGATACTCCACTTTCTATTGTGAATGAATATCCTGCAACAGAAGCTAGCTATGATTTAGCATAGGATGCCTTGGAAAAAAGGTATCATAATAAACGAAAAATTGCTGATACTGTTTTGAGAAATTTGCTAAATATTCCAAATTCAATTGGCTCTTGTGAGAGCATAAAAACTCTTCACGACACTACAAGAAATGGTATGGCTCTCTTAACAGCCTTAAAAGTTGACTGTTCTAACTGGGATCCACTTCTCATTCATATAACTGTCAGTAAGTTGGATCAAACCTGCAAGGAATGGGAACAATCATTGAAAGCTTCAACTGAAATTCCCAAAATGACTGTTTTATACAATTTTCTTGAGACAGCTTTCCGGACTCTAGAGTCGATTTCTGAGTATTCTGAATCTGCCTCAAAACCACAAATTAAGCTAAATCTATAAAATCGCAACGCATGACTCCGAATTGACGAGTCAATATGGCGTCTGTTAATGATGCAATGCAAACACATGGTGGTGTTCGATGCATCTTGTAAAACATCATCTGGATGGTCACTCAATGACATTCTGCATTCAGGTCCCAAGGTTCAAGGAGATTTATTTGGAGAGAAGATGTACAGACAAGTACTAGTCGATAAAAGGGATCGCAAATATCAGCTGATCGTATGGAGAAATTCCCCAGACAAGGAACTGGAGCATTACATGTTGAATACACTAACATATGGTACAACATGTGCACCGTATTTTGCTACAAGATGTCTTAAAAGGCTAGCAGATATGAACATCCACAGGTATCCATTGGGTGCACCAGCACTTCAAAAGAATTTCTACGTTGACGATGGCATGTGCGGATCCGACAGTTTAGCAACGGCAATGGAGATGCAGAAACAACTGAACAGTTTATTGCTGGAAGCAGGCTTTAGATTACGAAAATGGTGTGCTAACCACTTGAAACTGCTGCATGGAGTTCCACCAGAAGATAGAGAAGTAGACCTCGACTTCGACAATTCATCAACCAAAGTATTGGGGTTGACATGGATTCCCCAAGCAGACCGATTTTGTTTGAAGAGTGGTGTGAATGAATGTCCCCCGTTACTAAGCGGAAGGTCACATCCAATTTGGCAAGATCGTTCGACCCATTAGGAATTGCATGTCCTGTAGTGTCAGCGGCAAAGATATTTATTCAACAGCTGTTGGAGAACAAATATTTATTTATTATTATAGTTTAGTTATTATTTATTTTTCCCACACAAAAATATCTAATTTCTATTTTTCTTTAATTTGTTTCAATTTCTATAACTGGCATCACTAATTAAATTTCTATAACTGACATCCCTAATTCCTTTGTAAATCATAATTTTTGCCTATTCCCTTTTTAATCGTGTCCTACCGAAATTGTTTTCAAGGCCATCAAACGTACCAACAGTAGTTGAGCTTTGATCTCTGTTTACTTGCTCACTGTCTCTATTGAGTAGTGTTGTTGTTACTGATGTCGCTTGCATTTCTTTTCTAATGCTTGTATGTACATCAAGCAACAAATCAGTGATTATTTACATCATAGTGGTAGCGACGCAAGCAGAGAAAATATGTAAAGAAGAAGATTCTGTCTAGTTATAAGTATGCTTTTTTCTTATTGTTAGTTACGATTAACACTCTGCCTTGCTGCTTACGTCATATATCGATAAACTCTCTAAACCATTCTGCCGCGCTGCAACAACAAACTATCTTAAATCGTTTATTATTTCCAATAATTAAAATTAACCTAAATTAAATAATTTAAGTTTTCTTTTAATATTAAGTAATAAATATAATAAAGTGTCCCAGAGGGAGCATAATTATTAATATATTATATTAAATTACAATTTAGTTAAATAAATAAAATTGCCCCAAAGCTATTGTAAATGTTTAAGAAGAAAATTTTCGTGTTTTATTTGCTAATGCTAGTAGAGGGGTAATGGGCATTCTGAATCAGTAATTTGATACCTTTTTACCTCCTGTCTGTGTGTGTGTGTGTGTGTGAGAGAGAGAGAGAGTGTGTGTGTGTGTGAGAGAGAGAGATTGAGAGAGAGGGAGAGAGTGTGTGTGTGTGTGTGTGAGAGAGAGAGAGAGTAAGAGAGTATTTGGAGAGCGAGGGTTAAATTTAACTGCACAGTGGGTCAAAACAACAAAAAATTACAAGAAATATGATAGGCTAAGCCACCTATATGAACGGATGAGGGGGAGAGAGCTCGAGAATTTGAGAGAGATCCACATTTTTTCGATAATATAATCAAGAATACATACATACATATGTAAACGTTTAAATATAAGCGAGGCAAAATATGAAACAATGTTGCATATTTTACCTCCTGTATGTGTGAAGCAAAATATGAAACAATGTTGCATATTTTACCTCCTGTATGTGTGAAGCAAAATATGAAACAATGTTGCATATTTTACCTCCTGTTTGTGTGAAGCAAAATATGAAACAATGTTGCATATTTTACCTCCTATGTGTAGGAGTAAGCTATATTTTACCTCCTGTATATGTGCTGTAGAGAGCGAGACCGAGATTTGAGGAGAGAACCACATTTAACCAGAGCCAGAGCGAGAAGTTGAGAGAGAACCACACTTAACCTGTATATACATATGCGGGAGAGACCCACATTTTTTTTTTTTCAATAATATAACCAAGAATACATACATATGTAAGCTTTTAAATATAAGCGAGGCAAAATATGAAACAATGTTGCATATTTTACCTCCTGTATGTGTGAAGCAAAATATGAAACAATGTTGCATATTTTACCTCCTGTATATGTGTGGGAGGGAGCCAGACCGAGAAGTTGAGAGAGAACCACATTTGATCGATAATGTAAACAAAATACATTTATTTTAATATATGTCTGTCCGTGAGCATGCCGAAACATGATCGTAATCGAAGTGGATTTTTCCGTCCGTCCGCCAGTCTCTCTGTGAGCATGTTCAATCATGTTCATAACTTAACATATGTATGCCCAATTAATTTCACAATATTGTGAAATTATTGATGGTGGTTGACAAATTTCGTATAAAAAGCAAAAATTTGAAAATAAGCTTCACAGTATAAAACTTAAAGTACAAGTGAAGACATGGCGAGCGGCATTTTAATTACTTTCTTCAATTCCTTCAACATCAAATCAATAATTCCTTTGAAGGATATGGAGGACAACAAGGATTACATCATCACCGGAGCATTCAAGAGCAAAACAAAATATGGGGAGAGAATTGTATTGAGGTTAAATGACTCTATTCTTTACTTGCCAACAAGATTTCTTTCACTAGGAGACGAACATGTGAAACAATTAGCTGGTGGAGGATATGCTATCACAAAATCTACCCTGAAAGATTCCAGCGGAGCAGATGTATATAAATTAGAGTTAAAACAATTGGAAATTCCAACATTTTATTATCCACCGTATTAAACAAAAATAAAGAAATTTTATAAAATTTAAAGTTGCTGTGGCTTCTTATTTAAATTTGGGGGGATAGAGGTTTCAGTATGAAAATAGTACTTTAGTTAGAAAGATGTCTGCGCTTAATAGGGAAGACGAGCGTTTAAAAACCTTCAATGGTTGGCCATTACCGTATCCAGATACAAAGACGATGGCTGCAGTTGGATTTTATTATATTGGTATAGGAGATTTGACCAGATGTTATTTTTGTGAATTAGTTATTCATCAATGGGAAGAAGCTGACTGTCCTGTTGCAGAGCATTTACGAATGTCATACAGCTGTCCGCTAATGAGAAGACTTTATACAAACAATATTCCCATCAATCAAGATATTTTAGATGATATCCTCCCTGAAATTGGTCTAGATGTTTGCGGCACCAGAGAGTTTTAAACAATATTAGTATTATTGTTCACATTCATTGCGTGCACTTCTATGAATAAAATTTGAGAAAAATTAAAACACTCAAATCTTTGTTGTTTTATTTATAATCTTTATTTTATGTTTTGGTTTTTACAATCCATCTTGTATTATATCACGAATATAATACCATTTCTGTTCAATGAAAACAAATATCTTAAATACATTATTAACAGCACATTTATACTTAGAATCTATATGTATTGGACAGTTGGTGAAATAATCTTGACGAGTTCTAAGATTCATATTACTTTCTAAATTAACAATATTAGTTTGAAGATAGTTTTCCAAAAAGCATTTCTTTTCTTTCCCATTTACAAAAACGTATTGATAGTTGTTTAATGGTGAGAGAACATCCTCGATATCATTGTAGCAGATTTCTCCATCGGTCCAGTCTAATCCATTCACATGTGCTTTGGTGTAGTTGATTGTTCTGAGTGCTTCTCCATCAAGCTCCTTTGCACTATAAGGTGGTCGAAACAAAAAATGATTCGGAATAACAGAAGTTCCACACATAAATGAGAGCTCCTTCATGAAAATGGTTTTATCATTTCCATGACAATATTGAAAGTCGGCAAATGCGACATCCGATCTTTGGATTAGGTACGACATCTTGGATAAGTTGTATTAGACTGTAGTGAGTAATTTTGTTGTTGGTGTATTTTATTTATAAAATCTTGCTCATTTGCAACAAAAATTTTAAGCAAAGATGACCACAGTTGTATGTATTGAAACGTTGATCTCGTTTATAATTATATGTTGTATCTGATCCCAAGTAACGTAGAATTTCAGCTGGAGGTTGAAGGTTCCCAAAACTATCGTAATAGTCGATGATGTTATTATTCTTATAATATGCCACCCAATGTGTGCCAGGCCCACTGTCAATATCCAAATTTACGACACCACATTCTTTTCGATACGCTTTTTTAGGTAGTTTATCTCGCATATAAACACCTCTAAAGAAAGGGATGTATTTCTTTCCAAATGTATTGATATGTGTATCGGTAAGTGGACCTTTGGGCAGCTGTTTTATTAGTTTTTTGGCGTTTCATTTTCATCAACATAAATTCCATAGCCTTTTTTGTATGGTTTGAGATAGAGACCTTTTCCCATAGCTATAGCTTCTATGGTTTTGTTGTGTCTGGTTTGCTCTTGCAACTCTTGTTTAGCTTTTTTAGCATTCAAAACTGCATTGGTTATCGCTGAACTGCCCGAAGCTAATGCACCCAACGCTCCCAACCCAGTTAGAATAGGTATGAGAGGAAGAAATCCTCCCCTTTTGGGTACCCTTATTACTCTTGGTATGACCACCTTTGACTTTTTTCCTCGGAATGTCTTTTGTATTTCTTTCCTTGCTATTTTGATGGCAGCATTAATATCAGTTGGTTTAACGCTTTTAAGGGAATCTGTTGCATTCTTTATAGCATTTTTAAATATTTGTTGGCCAAGTATTTGTTTGGGTTTCTTATTACCCATCCCCATTCCAAGCTTTGTCTTTGCCTTCATTATATTAGTTACAAGATATGCGTTTATTTTTTCTCCAATGCTACTATCCTTACTTACTATCTTACTCGTTACTATCCTTACTCGTTCCCAAGCTCGTTCAGTTAGTTCACGATCAGCAATATGTCGTTGTTCTATATCTTTGTTCTGGGAATAAGCAATATCGTGTTTTCTACAAGCAGCATCCAGTGGATTAACACCTTGATCTCCTCTTTGTATACGTTTTCTTAGCTTTGTACCTGGGCCACAAAATTGATAACCTGGTAGATGAAGTTCGACTGGAAGAGAGTTGATCAACTTATTTACAAGTCCTCCTCCTTTAACGGCTTTCTTCCTAATAAATCGTTTTGCGTTGTAAACAATCATTTTATACTTTTTCACACGTGCTAAACAAAATATATATGTAAATCGATTATATATATTATAAATAGTCATGTGTTCTTATACTAATCATTAGTTGTAAACATGAGATTAGTTGAGCAACAAGCTAAAATTACAGTACGAAATGAGGACTTTATACAAAGGAAAACCCCTCGACATAGTACTTTGTTACCCAATACTATACGAGCATTAATAGTGGGTCCATCAAACTGTGGAAAGACGAATGTTATGCTTAGTTTGATTGAAAGCCCAAATGGACTAAAATTTGAAAATGTTTACATTTATTCAAAATCGCTATATCAACCGTCATATGAGTACCTAAAGAAACTGATTTCCTCTGTAAAAGGGATGGGGTTGTTTACATTCACCAATAATGATGATATTATACAACCAGATGAAATAAAACCAAACTCAATCATGATTTTTGACGATGTAGCGTGTGATAAACAGAACAGTATTAAAAACTACTTTAGTATGGGACGACATAAGAATGTTGACTCATTTTACTTATGTCAAACATACACCCGTATCCCAAAGCATTTGTTGCGTGATAATGCCAATATGATAATCATGTTTAAACAAGACGATCTGAATTTAAGACACATATACAACGATCATGTTGGATGTGACATGAGTTTTGATATCTTCAAAGACATGTGTCATGAATGCTGGAAAGAAAAATATGGATTTCTAACGATTTCTAAAGATGATGAAATTCACTCTGGGAGATATCGAAAAGGCTTTCATACATTTATTCAACCATAATATTATTTAAAAGATGTTATATAGTATATTTACATTAGTACACCTGCAACCATGGAGGAAGCAATGTTGAAACGACTTGTAAAGTCCAAAAATGTTTTGAAAAGAAAATTTCAAAGCATTAAAATGGGCGAAGATGCTAAAACTACTGAATTGACAAACACTTTTAAACCATTAACAGAACCCATAAACAAACTACTAAAGCTTTCGACTGAGAATGCAAACAAAATGATTACACCCAAGAAGGAGAATATGGATTCATTTAGAGAATCTTTTGTCGCAAGTACACCCTTTAAAAAATATAAGCCAGAGATGAAGCTAGAGCCAAGCATTTTGGAGGAAAAAGATGACAAAGGAGATTATTCACAAAATTATGATACTTACAACACCTCGAAAGATGACACATTTTATTCAGAAAATGAGGATGATGAAGACGATCCTATTAGTCTAACACTCTTGAAGAAAAATAAAAAACTAGATACAGTATATGGACCGCATAAAGATGAAAATGGTGAATGGATGTTTGGAGATAAACCACTGAAAATCAGCGATGAAAAGATTACGATTGGAAATAAAAATTGGGCATTTACACCAGGACTGTTTGAACTCTTATTTTATCAAAACCCCAAAAAATATGATCCTACAGAACTCGACATATATAAAACAATCTTGTTGGACTCAAATGCATTTAAAATAAACTATGACCCTAATGGTAGAATCAAGGGGAACAAAGGACAAAAATATAAGCGGATAATTAAAAAGTTAATGGGGAATACTCACAGTGGCAAAGGCTTAATGACACTAAGTCCAAGTAAACCCAACTATATATACTGGGACGATCCCAACGAGTTGGTAGAACGATTAAAGCTGTTGATGGCATCACAACAAGCCGGAAACAATAATCATACTAATGAGATTGTTTCGATTATCGAAGAACTGCGAGAAGGCAACATAATCTATTAAGTAAACTTTAAAGGAAACAAACAACATATGACTGTTGACAAGTTTGGTCATCATTATAATCCAAAAACCCACTCAATAGAAGTAAGAGAAAATGTTTCGAGAATACTGGGAATTAATATTGACGAAGATAACAACCTTGACGTGCAAAATAAAAAAGTTAGGAACGTTGCACCCCCAACAGAAGGAACGGATGCGGTCAACCAAGCATACATACATTCACAAATCAAGCACATACAAGAAGTATTAAACCAAAATATCATTCAGGAGTGTACTCAACTAAGAGAAGAAATATCCTATGTAAAACAATCACACAAGGAAATTTTTAAAGTCTTATCTCAACCCCCATTCAACTCAATTGCTCTAATATATCCCCCAAAACTTGAATAATGGAAAAGCGAGGATTGGTGAACGAACTCCACTCTCAAGCACGAAGAAATTTTAAAAGACGAAGGGTTATTACAAAGGGGATCGATGATCTTTGGCAAGCTGATTTAGTTGAAATGGGCAACTATTCCAAAACAAACAGGGGATATAGATTTATGCTTACTGTTATCGACACCTTTTCGAAATTTGCCTGGTGCGAAGCACTTAAAACAAAAACAGCAACAGAAGTATATAGAGCATTTGAAAAAATTTTGAAAGATGGAAGATTTCCAAAGAATTTGCAAACCGATGATGGAAAAGAATTTTTCAACAAGGAATTTAAAAAATTAATGCAGAAACATTCAATAAACCACTACTCTACATACAGTGTCTTGAAAGCCTCAATTGTTGAACGCTTCAATAGAACTCTAAAAGGCATGATGTGGAAGGAGTTTAGCTACAATGGAAATTATCAATGGATTGATATTTATAGAGAGCTGGTTGATCAATACAACAAAACTCGTCATCGAACAATAAAAATGGCACCTATTCAAGTAAATTCATCGAATGAGCAGATGTTGTTAAAAACTGTATATAACCACATAAAAATCTTTAAGAGGCAAAATCTTCGTGCTGGTGATCATGTTCGCATCAGCAAATATAAACATCAATTTGAAAAGGGGTATACGCCAAATTGGTCTACAGAAATATTTAAAATAAGAGGAATACGATTAACCAACCCTGCTACTTATTTACGAGAAGACTACGAAGGAAATCCCATACATGGATGTTTCTATAAAGAAGAACTTTTACCCACAAAATATCCCAACACATATTTAGTAGAAAAAATATTAAAAACAAAGGGTGATAAAGTCTTTGTTAAATGGCTGGGATTTTCAAACAAGCATAATTCCTGGATAGATAAGACAAGTGTATAGTAAACTTTATATAACTTTAGTATTTTAGTAAATAAATAAAAACCTTATATAAACATATGTATATTTGATGTTTTACTTATTACTAGAAAGAATCTTACAATGTCAACAACGTTTGCTTTGACGGGTAAATCATCAATTTTACACTCAAACTATTCACCTCCTATTGAATTGGGAGAGGGTAGTTATGAGTGTTGTTTAATAGATTTTCAATCCTACAATTCCATTCCAAATGTGGACAATGATAACAATCTCTTCAATATCGGAGACAAAATTATAAAGATACCCATAGGATCATATGAACTACAAGACATTGCTCACTACTTGGAGACACAGTATAGAGCAATCCACATTAACAGATCTATTGAGATTAAAGCCAACAATAATACGCTACAGATAGAGATCTTATCCTCTCATGATCCCATATACTTTGATAAAGAAAAATCCATTGCAAAACTCTTTGGTTTCACCGGAAAAGTTTTGGAACCTGGCAAAAAGCACATTTCAAACCTTCCAGTTAACATTTTAAAGGTTAATGCCATACAAATACATTGCAATATTGTTACCGGATCATTCATGAATGGGTCGCCTGCTCATATTCTGCACGAATTCGCTCTTGACGTCCCTCCAGGCTATAAATTGGCAGAGAGACCGATGAATCTCATTTATTTGCCGGTGAACGTCAAAGAAATAAGTCATCTGGAGATACTCATATTAGATCAAGAAGGTCGCTTGATAAACTTTAGAGGAGAAGAAATTACGCTACGAATTCATATAAGACCCAGACAGCCATGATTATTTACAATAAATACACCCATAAACAAACACCAAAACACATTCATCATCAAGGAGCCAAACCGTCAAGACCTCCTCTCAGCAAGGAAAATAAAGAATTTTTAAAGCTTATAAAATTAAAAGTCAAACCAAATGTCTGAAATACTCGATATTAATGAGCGCCCACTCTCTGACGAGAATATTGTGAAGAGAGACTACCATAGCTATGTTCCATATATTCAGTCATTTAAAAATAACGATGAAATTCGTATAAGTATACAAAATCAAGATCTTTACATACTACCATCGGAGAGCTATCTATACATTGAAGGAAATTTGAAAAACTCAAAGGGGGTGTTTCGCAGAATGCTAAACTAAGGAATAACTGTGTGGGTTACATGTTTGAGGAAATTCGCTATGAACTAAATGGAATTGAAATTGATCGTACTCGTTATCTGGGTACCACAACAAAAGTTAAAAATTGGATTTCTCTAAGTGAATCCGAAAGCAAGGTTATGAGTAATGCAGGATGGAATCCAGATGGTGACGTAAATACAAGCTCATTCAATTTTTGTGTTCCCTTGAATCGTCTACTGGGCTTTGCAGAGGACTTTAATAAAGTAATTTGCAATAGTAAACATGACTTGATTCTCTTGAGAAGCGCCAACGATAAAAATGTATGTTATTCAACTACTGAAAACGAAGAAATTCAACTCACCATTACAAACATTGTTTGGAAAGTACAACACATTCATTTGTCAGACTATAGAAAAATCAGTTTCTTGAAAACAATCAAGGATGGAAAAACTTTACCGATAGCTTTCCGCAGCTGGGATTGCTACTTTAATCCAACTTTTGCTGGTGGAAGACAACACAGCTGGAGTGTTAAATTGTCTGCCAATCATGAAAGACCTCGATACGTTGCTTTGATATTTGAAAGAGACAACAAGCTACAACACTGTGAACTTCAAAATATTAAAGTTCACTTGAACTCTGAAACGTATCCATATGATGATTTGAATCTAAAGTTTGGAGAAAATCGTTATGCAGTACTCTATGACATGTACGCCAAGTTTCAACAATCGTATTATATGAGGGAACCACAACCACTTCTCACATATGCAAGTTTTAAGGACAACCCAATTGCTGTTATTGATATCAGTAATCAAAACGAAACTGTGAAGAATGGACCCATCGATTTAAAAATTTAATTTGAAACCAATACACCAATTCCTCAAAATACCTCAGCATATTGCTTAATTATCCATGATCGTCTGGTGGAGTATGTTCCATTGACTGGAATCGTTCGAAAAATAGTATAAGTTCTTTGCATACTTACCATTATATCATGTAAACTCAATAATGAAATAAAACACATTGTTTTGTAATTTCAAATATAAAAAGTATTGTTTTATTTTTTCAAAAAACGTTATAAATGTATGTAGTTTGTAATAGTACATAGTTAATTAGTACAAATAATGGTTTTTATGTGTAAAGTTAGTATTATTAATAATATATTGTATTTAGTAAAACATTGATAAAAAAGATTAATACAAATACCATGTGTAATTTCTAAAAAGTAACATGAAAATAATGCTGAAATTTTAATGATAATATGTTGAAATACTAGCAGTAAGGTAATTAATAACCAATATTTATACATTAGATTTTATTCCTTAATTTATTTTATTCCTTAATTTAATATATTTACATTTTAATCAATGTCCATTGGGACAGGTGAATCTAAATTATCCGTGTTTAAACCCTCATTTATATTGTTTAGTTTATAGTGGCCCCAAGCATATGTACTTATACCATCTTCTCTTATAAAACGTTTGTCGTCTTGATGGCTTAGAGATATTTTTGTAATTTTGTCTGTGGTTATAGTATGCTGTCTTGACCTAAATGTATACATTGTGTCATACAAAACCTTTTTATCATATAAACATTCTCTATATGTATCTATTGTATACTTTTTTATTACGGATTTTTTAACACCCTTAGATTTCTTCACATCGTCGCTATCAACTACTTTGATAGCATAGACTTTAGGACGAAGTCCTACAAACTCAATCATGGTTTTTCCGTTATTTTCATCCTTCATTATACCCAATTTCTTTTTATTAATGAGAGGAATACCATACTTATTGTTGGGTGAGAAGTCTGATGTGTCAAACCTTTCCTCTATTTCTTTCAAAGTCAATACCCTATATAGATTCAGTCCTTCAAATGTTATTATGAAGGAGTCCGTGTCCATATAATTTAAAATAAAGGCGTCGCCAAATTTTGCTTTCAGAAAGTCATAAAGGAAAGCATACATTAACGGCTTTGATATTTCTAGCACGCAAAAGCCTAAATATAATGGTTTATCATATTTTACTTTAACGTTCCTCATCTGGATAGCTACCATATTTTCAGAAAATATAGAAAGACTATGGAAATTTGGTTTAGCAATTAGCTTGCTAGCTACATTTCTTTTCTTCTTGTTATTCTTGTCCTCCCACTCTGTTACAATTTTAACAGTTTTCCTCTTGTCTATATTTTCCACAGTCTTACCGTATACCGAGTTATTCAGCAATTTGAAAAAATCTTTTTCAAATGCATTTTTAGCATTTTCTCGATGCATATTATTCTTTAATATATAGGGAGCTAACCAGGCACGTTGTGTAAATGAAAAAATTTTTTGTACTTTCTTTAGAATCAGTCCATGTTGCAAACATTGTTTTAAAGCAGAATAGTGAATTGTGTACGATTTTTTGTCCGTCAAGTCCGCAATTAACTTTTTAGTTTTAGACCCCCCAACACATTTGTTTTCTGGACAAAAGGGTAAGTCATTATGTTTGTCATGAAGATGCTGAGGGTAATCGAGATCAACCTCTAATATGTAGCCAGTTATATTATCATCTGGAATTAATTGTATCACATTAGGATCATTAAATATTTCCAAGTCCTCTTCCCACTTGAAATTTTTTTCTGGGAGAGGTTTTGTCATGGCTGTTCCATATAAATTATTAACGTCCAAATAATATGTGTTTACTTCTGGCTTGCTTTTGTCATAATTGGGGACATCTTCATTATTGGCTACAGAATGTCTATTTGAGCACTGGGTTAGTCCACCTCTAATAGCATTTTTACAGAAATTGTACATATTTATATCTGTAAAAAGCTCAAGCTCAACCTTGGTGCAGAGAAGCATTGCATCCCAAGATAGAGATGGAGATGTGAAATATTGACAAGGATCTAATTTGTGAATATTCATACAGACATCTCGAAAATTTTCAAAGACGTCTGTTAGTAAGAGGACATCTGTTTTCAGGTACAACTCCATATAATCTTGCAAAGTCTGACAACGAAAATGTGACCAAACTTGTTTTGCATGGTTGTAGTCCTCTACTGAACATTCAGAATCTGTCATTTTATTGTAAAATTCTTCAATGGGAGGTAGTTGGGTATCTTTTAATTTTTCAAATGATGAAAGATAATCATAAGGGAAAACACCTTTCCTTGTCAAGAGCGTAAAATCTTTCTCCTTAGGGAAATATGATTTCACCGCATGAAAATCGTCTTTAGGCAGATTCTTTGCCAATTTGTCTAAACTTGTAGGCATGAATCTAAAACTGTCCAGGAAACGTAGTTCAAGTCTGTTTTGTCTCTTCTTTTTCTTCTTGTCTTTTTCACATTGTCTTTCCTCCCCTACATCTTCTTCCTCTGAATCCTCTCCCTCATCACTCCATTCTTCTTCATCCTCTTCTCCTACAACAACACTACTATTGGAGCTAGTAGTGTTATTCGACTCATCATCTTTCATATTAATGAAATAAGACATGGATATATAAAGTTCCTTATTTTGAGGAATTACTTTTATATCTCCACCAAAATTAGATAATTCTTTAATAAAAAGGTGACAGTCATAAGATGAGAAGTTATGGAAAAAAATTGGTATGAATTTAGGTATTTGATACTGCAGATTACAACGATTATGTGCAGGCCCGCGATATTTACCAGTTAGGTGGCAATGATCACGAACTCTATCACCACCTAACGGTTCATCGCATATGTGGCATCTGACACTTGTTTTAAATTGTGATTCTTCTTCGGGTGTTAATGTAATCATGGGTTTAACTTTTGACAAATAGCACTGTGCAGCAGCATTTTTGGGGGGTGGAAAATTTATTTTGAATATGAAAGCCCTTGATGAGTATACTAGGAACCCAAAAGGAAATTTTCGCCATAGGTCAAGTTTCTGAGATATCGCGCGATGAAGTTTTTGATTTTTTCCCTATAATACTTGGGAAAATAGCTCCATATCTCTGTTTGGCGTTGTTGTAGCTTCGTTTTGTGGTGACATGTCTTCAGTGAAATCGATTGGCGAATCTTTTTGTAGAACATTACATTCTTCTAACTCAATGCCTTTCATGTCCTTTTCGTCCTTTATTTCTTGAACCGTAGTGAAAGTACCACAAGATGAGATTTTTCAGCATCCAAATATTCAACAAAAATGTTGCTCAGAAGATTTTAGGTACGGTTCCCTTTGACAACTAATCGATTTTGTCCCGTTTTCATTGTCCTTTTTGACATTTAATCGGTTTTGGTTCAGAAATAAACTATGTTTTGTTTTTCTGTATATTCGTCATTGGGTATTTATTGGTATGTACACATAACTATTGGTTATTGCTTATGTAGACATCTGGGGTGTTTCTGAAATATTTACCACAAATAGCTATTGTAATGATGAACACGTTAATAACAAATTTTCTTGGAGGATAGATCCGGTTATCTCAATTTTGGAACCGGATATTCCGACATTAAAACCGATTTTTGAACCGGTTTTAAGTAACCGATTAAACTTATATGTATACCGTTAAAAAGCTTATAGAATTGTCAATCAAATTAAATTAATTCGGTTCTGAAAACTTTGTTAGGTGCAATTCTAGAACAAAAAAACCGTTTTCTTAAACCGTTTTTAAGGAAAAATATCAACACGCGCAAATATGGAGATCAAAGGCTGGGGGGCGAACAATTCTTTTTGGCGATGAAAGTCGATGAATGTAATATTACGAACCCGGAAGGGCAGTTATGCCGTAGGTCAAACTTCTGAGTTATGGCGCGATCAAATTTCGTTAGGGTTTTTGTCATGTAGGTATGTATAGTTTGTCAAGAAAGAATTCATTTCGCTATAACTCAGAAGTTTGACCTACGGCATAACTGCCCTTCCGGGTTCGTAAAATTACATTCATCGACTTTCATCGCCAAAAAGAATTGTTCGCCCCCCAGCCTTTGATCTCCATATTTGCGCGTGTTGATATTTTTCCTTAAAAACGGTTTAAGAAAACGGTTTTTTTGTTCTAGAATTGCACCTAACAAAGTTTTCAAAAGCGAATTAATTTAATTTGATTGACAACTCTATAAGCTTTTTAACGGTATACATATAAGTTTAATCGGTTACTTAAAACCGGTTCAAAAATCGGTTTTAATGTCGGAATATCCGGTTCCAAAATTGAGATAACCGGATCTATCCTCCAAGAAAATTTGTTATTAACGTGTTCATCATTACAATAGCTATTTGTGGTAAATATTTCAGAAGCACCCCAGATGTCTACATAAGCAATAACCAATAGTTATGTGTACATACCAATAAATACCCAATGACGAATATACAGAAAAACAAAACATAGTTTATTTCTGAACCAAAACCGATTAAATGTCAAAAAGGACAATGAAAACGGGACAAAATCGATTAGTTGTCAAAGGGAACCGTACCTAAAATCTTCTGAGCAACATTTTTGTAGAATATTTGGATGCTGAAAAATCTCATCTTGTGGTACTTTCACTACGGTTCAAGAAATAAAGGACGAAAAGGACATGAAAGGCATTGAGTTAGAAGAATGTAATGTTCTACAAAAAGATTCGCCAATCGATTTCACTGAAGACATGTCACCACAAAACGAAGCTACAACAACGCCAAACAGAGATATGGAGCTATTTTCCCAAGTATTATAGGGAAAAAATCAAAAACTTCATCGCGCGATATCTCAGAAACTTGACCTATGGCGAAAATTTCCTTTTGGGTTCCTAGTATACTCATCAAGGGCTTTCATATTCAAAAGAAATTTTTCACCCCCCAGACTTTGAGTTCCATTTTGTGTCACAGTGTAGTTATTATAATAAAACTTGCAATCATTAATTAAATTTTCTAAGAAAACCTTTGGCGCGTCAGGGCCAGTATAAGTAAAGAACTTATCTAAACTAGAGTCAAAACTACATTTTATATTAGTTGTGTTCCAGAACCTGCAAAATAGTACTATTTAGTACTATTTTTACAATTTTTTGCCAAAATGCGTTCCTGTACTACAAAAAGTGGCAAAACTTGCTCTTCTCTTTAACCAAAAATGGCACCAAATAGCTTTCTCTTCTACTATTTTCTACTACACAAATTTGGCTGTGTAAAAAGGTGGAAATTTGTCAAAAGGAATATTTGACATATTTTTATAGAGATATTTGACATATTTTTAAATAAATAAACTTTGAAAATAAGTCATCAATAGAAAATAATTGTATAGCAAATAAAATTGGATCAAGATTTTTCGCTAATAACTGTTGAATCGTTTAATAAAAATTGATGGTATGGATTTACAGAATTTCAGCAAAGCTCATAACTATTTAACAATTTCAATCTTACAGTCCAACTACCGCAATTGTGACCAAGGCTATTCATATTTCCATGCAGGAAACCATCAGCAACATATCCTCAAGTACGCTATCTTCTTCAAGAGCATCGTACGTTGCTATAGGAACGGTCAAATTGTACAGATGGGATCGCATCTTCTGTACACGTTTCCGCCTCAATAACTTGATTTATATTGCTCTTGTCCTTCACTACAAGAATAAGCGTGGTGGAACAAATGCTCCTTATGCCAAGCGCAATGATTGGATGATTGTACGCAAATGTCAAATGTTACCTTTCCCACTAACATCAAAGAATGAAAAGGATAGGAATATCCCAGCCGATCCTATTTCAACTACATGATACATCCGAATACAATGCTGCACATAGTTCGTTGGATTCAATCAAATCCAGGACATATTTTCTCACCGATGTTGACACGGTATAATGTAGTGGATCCTGTTGGTGTTGTAGTAAATGAATGCAACTTTGAGATGCCAAATGAAATCAATTCCAAAAGGACATTATTGTGGCCCAATAACGTAATGAAAATTAGCTGTTGATGTTAATTATGATGGTTTTTAAACTGAATAGTGGAAGAGTCAACAATTCAATAAATCTCTAAACGAATTATTAACATGATTTTTATTCATATTAGATACACAAAAATATATTTATGCATTATAATCGCGTACATTGATTGGGATTTTTGTCTAGGTCTCCAAAATATATCTGGGCCTGCTCCAAATTGGCTGGATGGGGAATTGATGCTTTTATTAAAATATGATTTCATATGCTTGTTGTTATCCCAAGGGTGTTCCAGATTTATATTGATTGTAGCCATGGCTCTGGTTCTTTTATTTCTTAATGACCAGCAAAGATTTCCAATGTATGTTATTTCTGGGACTTCTTTGGCATATAACTTCTTAAAATGAACAGAAATACATTTGAAATCACAATTCGTAACAACGAATATTTATTTTATGTTTTATATGACGTCTGCCATTGATTTAGTACTGACATTTTTAATAACTTTACTACAATTACCGTTCCTGTACTTTTTAAAAAAATATGTGTTCTGAGAGCACATTTGACAGATTGCTCTTTTACTCCTTCTGCCATTAAAAAAGTACTGGAACGAAGCTATTATAACTAAAAGCACATGGTACGTGCTCTTTTACTTGCTCTGTTTTTCCGCTGTTATTGGGTTCCTGCTCCTTATGTTTCAATACGCTCTCAGCATCAGCATATATACTAATGCCCACCCTCAGCATCTTTTTGTAGTTTCCAAATTTGAGTATCGCGTCCTTCTTTGTCTTGGGCATGCTGCAAACTACACCTCCACATTGCTTTTTGTGAACATCGAGGTCCTTCTCCTTATGAAAATGTTGAACGCAGCCGTTGCAAATGTAAACTTGTCCATGATGTGCTGTTAATTGAGATCTCAACATGCTGAAAGATACCAAAAATACACAATTATTAGTATATAATTTATTTAGCATTATTAAATGTTGATATATTACCGTGACATGTTCTTAATCCATATGTAATGGAATTTATCCCCATCGTTGAGTAAAATCAGGTTAACATGATGTCTCTTTTCCTCTTTTGTAAGGTAGTATGGACCTTCAATGGAATATCGCTCATATCCGTAAACATTTATGCTGATTTCGGGGTTGGCTTTTTCAAATTGTTTTACATCCTTTAGAGCCAATGGGAAACTTAAACCCATAAAGTTTAATGTTAATCCTGAATCGAGATGGATGACATCCTGCTTGACATCGACTTTATATGTAGATGGTCTATCGACATTCATTGTTCTCGGGAAACTTAGTGCCGCTACCATACACCATTTAAAGCAATATTCATCTTTATTTTGAATGTTTATGCATGCATGTTTTGTTCTCAATGTTGCTGGTGTTGGGATGAATTGTGAACCTCGAGTTACATTGACTTTGTTAATATTGATGTCAATTTTTAAAAGTTTTTCCAAGGCCCAACCAGAACCTCTTTCTTGAAACTCGTCTGATTTGTCGACAAGTTCATTCTCTTGGTTGGTAAAGATTTCATCTAGATCATCACCTAGGGACAGGATTACAGTCTTTGATATGTGATTAAACACTTGTTCTGTTGCTGTCGACTCTGTAGATTTTGACTGATTCTCTTTTACAGCGGTGGGCTTCACATATTGTCCCTGCAGCTCCATATTGACTTTGATACAATTTTTTTCAATCAACTCAAATTTTAAACATTTTATTATTGAGTCTTTAGCGTCTCTTAGAAAATCACGGGGTAATATTATGTCTTTAGTGTTTTCAATTTCATAACAAGTAATGTTCTGATTGAATGCACTTTTTATAATTTTTATATTTTTTTTCCAAATTTTTTCTAACAACACTGCGATGATTCTCACTTCGAATATGAGATATCATATTCTTCACTGTAACGTTGCACTCCTCACATAATTTATCGGCCCGATTAATTTTGTCTATTTTAGGTGCATTCATCTGCGATACAGTTGGTTGTTCTTGTTGTTTTGGGTTCTGATTAGATGTTACAGTTGGTTGTTGTTGAGAAAGAGTTAAAGCTTGTTGTTGTTGAATTTTTGAGATTTGATTAGATGCAATAGTTGGTTGTTGTTGGGTATCTGTACAAACCTGTTGATGTTGTTGAAGTTCTGAGCTTTGAATAAATGATTCAGTTGGTTGTTGTTGGGTAACACTTAAAGCTTGATGTTGATTAATGAATTGTATATTTGTTTCACTTGATTGGGCATGTTTTGTCAGTTGGTGAAATTTTAGTTGATAACAATTACTAAACAGCTGACCACAATTTTTACAATGCATTTTTACGTGTTTTAAAATCTCGCGTTTAACATTGAAAGTAGTAGCACAATAAATGCAAGTATATTTAGCCATTTTTAAAAGCAATTAGAATTTTGGAATGCGATGTTGAATAATCCGTGACTTGTTAAGTACTGATGATGTTCTCAACAATTCCCATCAATATATAATTATTTGGATGAATCAAAGTATTGATTGTATTCCAGAATCAACCTAATCCCCACATCACACTTGACCCCCTATCCCCCACCACATGATGATCAACATAAACACATGCATTGCAGACTCAAACTGTGTAATACCCACAAAGGGCAAGAATTCCTACGAACAAAGAAATATTCTTGTAGCATTGAATACTACAGATTTGTTTACATTTGTTAAATGTAAACAAATGACCTAATGCTCGTTGACAAAAATCAAATTTTTGGTCAATGTATCGATCACCAGTACGCTAACATGGAGTAAAACAATGGAAAGAATTTGTACGAATCATTTCATGGCCACTTAATGTTTACTCTTGGGCTTTTGTTGCAATATGAGAAACTCTGACATTCATCTCAACCCATAGCGGAGTTATGAAATTCAAAAGACGAACGAACCTGACCATCATCAATAATTTCGCAAACTTGTGAAATTAATTGGGTATACTGTGAATCTTATTTTCAAATTTTTGCTTTTTATACGAAATTTGTCAACCACCATCAATAATTTCACAATATTGTGAAATTAATTGGGCATACATATGTTAAGTTATGAACATGATTGAACATGCTCACAGAGAGACTGGCGGACGGACGGAAAAATCCACTTTGACATGCTTACGGACAGACATATATTGAAATGTATTTTGTTTACATTAGCGATCAAATGTGGTTCTCTCTCAACTTCTCGGTCTGGCTCCCTCCCACACATATACAGGAGGTAAAATATGCAACATAGTTTCATATTTTGCTTCACACATACAAGAGGTAAAATATGCAACATTGTTTCATATTTTGCTTCACACATACAGGAGGTAAAATATGCAACATTGTTTCATATTTTGCCTCGCTTATATTTAAAAGCTTACATATGTATGTATTCTTGGATATATTATTGAAAAAAAAATGTGGGTCTCTCCCGCATATATACAGGTTAAGTGTGGTTCTCTCTCAACTTCTCGCTCTGGCTCTGGTTAAATGTGGTTCTCTCCTCAAATCTCGGTCTCGCTCTCTACAGCACATATACAGGAGGTAAAATATAGCTTACTCCTACACACAGGAGGTAAAATATGCAACATTGTTTCATATTTTGCTTCACACAAACAGGAGGTAAAATATGCAACATTGTTTCATATTTTGCTTCACACATACAGGAGGTAAAATATGCAACATTGTTTCATATTTTGCTTCACACATACAGGAGGTAAAATATGCAACATTGTTTCATATTTTGCCTCGCTTATATTTGAACGTTTACATATGTATGTATGTATTCTTGATTATATTATCGAAAAAATGTGGATCTCTCTCAAATTCTCGAGCTCTCTCCCCCTCATCCGTTCATATAGGTGGCTTAGCCTATCATATTTCTTGTAATTTTTTTTGTTTTGACCCACTGTGCAGTTAAATTTAACCCTCGCTCTCCAAATACTTTCTTACTCTCTCTCTCTCTCACACACACACACACTCTCTCCCTCTCTCTCAATCTCTCTCTCACACACACACACAGACAGGAGGTAAAAAGGTATCAAATTACTGATCCAGAATGCCCATTACCCCTCTACTAATGCTCAAACTGCCTATTTATAATACATTTTTATGATGCCGAAACCTGGGAACCGCGACGCGTTCCAAACAAAATAAAAAGAAAACCAATTTGTGAACAGTGTGTTTTACCGACGGTAAACTTTAAGTGAAATTCCCGAACTATTACTGAACATTTCTAAATATACTACCCTGCAAAACATATTCACTCTATTGGATGGTGAATATTCTTACGTCTGCTCCTGTGCTGATATAATAATAGAATTCCAACTGAAAAAATAGTGACATTTTTCTTGTGAAGCATATTCCATTAATATTATTTTGTTTACCTACAAAAGGTTCACTCCGCTGTTGTGCTAAAAAGAACCAATTTGTGTCGTTCGACAATTTTCCTCAGGATTACACTGCCGTGAATCTAAAGAACAATAAACTGTGAACGTTTTCTATCTTGCTCTCTAAGCAAAAGGCATTACAAAATAAAAATTGAGTTGTCCTTAATTTATGAGACATTTTCCTTGATTTAATTGAAATCAAATTCTGTGAACCTTTTAATCTGTTTATTTACTGAGTAAATATAAACTTTTTTCTCGAAATAATTTTTTTGTGAACTTTGCTAAAACAATAATTCAGAATGGAGGATTCTTCAAGAGCCATTGAAGATCAAAAATTATTGTTGACTCGTGTTCAAAGAATTATTTCGGATTTTGAAAAATTGCCCGTCGAGGACAAAACTCTCGGCGTATGCCAAAGCTATCTGGATAAAATCGAAGAACTACGAAGAAGTTTTGAGGAGAATCATGAACACTTTTTCGATTTATTCCGAGATAAATCACTGAGTATTTCTGATGTTCCTTATTTTAATGATGATGTGCATCA
The DNA here is from genome assembly GCF_047663935.1 of Musca autumnalis. Classification (NCBI taxonomy): domain Eukaryota; kingdom Metazoa; phylum Arthropoda; class Insecta; order Diptera; family Muscidae; genus Musca; species Musca autumnalis. The sequence goes on from NW_027411644.1 coordinate 132,029,352, forward strand.
TACGTTTTGCAAAGCCTTTCTCAAAGGAATGGAAAGGTTACTTGATTTTCTGTCTTGCTGCCCTACTCCATACTCGCCACACTTTCACTCTACCTTCCACGCTTTGAATTCGCAACGAAACGAGACTATTTTACCCGAAGTTCGTCTGCCCAAAATTTATATCCCAACTTTCTCTGGGGATTGTTTAAACTGGATTTCTTATCGGGATATGTTCGTTTCGTTACTTCATAGCAATCAAAGTTTGTCTAAGGTTCAGAAATATTACTTCCTGAAAAATTCGTGTCGTGATACTCCACTTTCTATTGTGAATGAATATCCTGCAACAGAAGCTAGCTATGATTTAGCATAGGATGCCTTGGAAAAAAGGTATCATAATAAACGAAAAATTGCTGATACTGTTTTGAGAAATTTGCTAAATATTCCAAATTCGATTGGCTCTTGTGAGAGCATAAAAACTCTTCACGACACTACAAGAAATTGTATGGCTCTCTTAACAGCCTTAAAAGTTGACTGTTCTAACTGGGATCCACTTCTCATTCATATAACTGTCAGTAAGTTGGATCAAACCTGCAAGGAATGGGAACAATCATTGAAAGCTTCAACTTTTATACAATTTTCTTGAGACAGCTTTCCGGACTCTAGAGTCGATTTCTGAGTATTCTGAATCTGCCTCAAAACCACAAATTAAGCTAAATCTATAAAATCGCAACGCATGACTCCGAATCGACGAGTCAATATGGCGTCTGTTAATGATGCAATGCAAACACATGGTGGTGTCCACGCATCTTGTAAAACATCATCTGGATGGTCACTCAATGACATTCTGCATTCAGGTCCCAAGGTTCAAGGAGATTTATTTGGAGAGAAGATGTACAGACAAGTACTAGTCGATAAAAGGGATCGCAAATATCAGCTGATCGTATGGAGACATGTTGAATACACTAACATATGGTACAACATGTGCACCGTATTTTGCTACAAGATGTCTTAAAAGGCTAGCAGATATGAACATCCACAGGTATCCATTGGGTGCACCAGCACTTCAAAAGAATTTCTACGTTGACGATGGCATGTGCGGATCCGACAGTTTAGCAACGGCAATGGAGATGCAGAAACAACTGAACAGTTTATTGCTGGAAGCAGGCTTTAGATTACGAAAATGGTGTGCTAACCACTTGAAACTGCTGCATGGAGTTCCACCAGAAGATAGAGAAGTAGACCTCGACTTCGACAATTCATCAACCAAAGTATTGGGGTTGACATGGATTCCCCAAGCAGACCGATTTTGTTTGAAGAGTGGTGTGAATGAATGTCCCCCGTTACTAAGCGGAAGGTCACATCCAATTTGGCAAGATCGTTCGACCCATTAGGAATTGCATGTCCTGTAGTGTCAGCGGCAAAGATATTTATTCAACAGCTGTTGGAGAACAAATATTTGTTTATTATTATAGTTTAGTTATTATTTATTTTTCCCACACAAAAATATCTAATTTCTATTTTTCTTTAATTTGTTTCAATTTCTATAACTGGCATCACTAATTAAATTTCTATAACTGACATCCCTAATTCCTTTGTAAATGATAATTTTTGCCTATTCCCTTTTTAATCGTGTCCTACCGAAATTGTTTTCAAGGCCATCAAACGTACCGACAGTAGTTGAGCTTTGATCTCTGTTTACTTGCTCACTGTCTCTATTGAGTAGTGTTGTTGTTACTGATGTCGCTTGCATTTCTTTTCTAATGCTTGTATGTACATCAAGCAACAAATCAGCGATTATTTACATCATAGTGGTAGCGACGCAAGCAGAGAAAATATGTAAAGAAGAAGATTCTGTCTAGTTATAAGTATGCTTTTTTCTTATTGTTAGTTACGATTAACACTCTGCCTTGCTGCTTACGTCATATATCGATAAACTCTCTAAACCATTCTGCCGCGCTGCAACAACAAACTATCTTAAATCGTTTATTTTTTCCAATAATTAAAATTAACCTAAATTAAATAATTTAAGTTTTCTTTTAATATTAAATAATAAATATAATAAAGTGTCCCAAAGGGAGCATAATTATTAATAAATTATATTAAATTATAATTTAGATAAATAAATAAAATTGACCCAAAACTATTGTAAATTTTTAAGAAGAAAATTTTTGTGTTTTATTTGCTAAGGCTCAAACTGCCTATTTCTCATACAACAGCTATGAAAGCATAATATTGGCTGGGATGAAGAACTGCCAGCGGAAATGGCAGCATATTGGTTGTCGTTCCGAGAGAGTCTGAAGATGTTAAATGAATTCAAGTTACCCAGACGCATGTTTGATGGAGAGCAACCAACAAAGGTCTAGATCCATACGTTTGCGGACGCTTCAAAAAAGGAATGTGGAACAGTGATGTATCTGCGGGCTAAGCTGGCAGACGGGAGGCATATAGTTAGGCTTCTTTGTTCAAAATCAAAAATAGCACCGATAAAAGAGATAACTTTGCCGCGGTTGGAGCTTTGTACAGCTGAGTTGGGAGCAAAACTTACTTCAAACGTCAAGACTGGATTGGGGTACGAAGATCTAAAGACAGTATTTTGGTCAGATTCAGGGATCACATTGTACAGGATAAACTCGGAGCCATCAATGCTGAAGACGTTCGTTGCCAACAAGGGATGAAACCAGAACGTATGTCAAGATGTATGATGTGGTTTTATGGGCCCACATTTCTACAGGGCACTGTAGGTCAAACGGGCCATTTTATTGGCCAAAAGTCTTAAAGTTAAAACAAGTATTTGGTTTAAGTTAATATAGAGTTTTTAGATTCAGGGAGAAAAATGGAACAACGTGGGCCAAAAAATTAACACTTTATGGACCAAATACACAATCGGTACCTTAACCCTTTGGGGACAAAAACTGGAAAGTCTGTTATTTGTCTATAGAATTGAAGGCATCGACGTCCGATAAGTCCAGAAGCTTTTTTGTTCTGCTTCGTTTTAGTTTTAATGTGAATATGCCTTAAAATTATTACTTTGAAAATCCCAATGTATGATGTGACATATTTTGACTATAACTGTATATATTTATAAAAGATTTGTAAATAATTTGACTTTAGAACACAGCAGAATGCTGAAGACTCCAATTTGGCTAACATTATTTGGTAAGAGTTTTAACCCTGACTTCAAAAAAATCTATATTATGGAAAATATGGTAACCAAAAAACGTTGTATAATTCTTGTCGAGCAAATTTACGCAAAATCACATAAAATTTTCTGCATTCGGCACGAGTTAATGAACCAATTTCAATTTTCACTTTCATTGCCGAGACTTTAAAAGCGTACATAACCTCAAAATGTTCTACTTTCTTCGAAAATTCAAAGTTATCACCCATTTAATAACTATTTATACACATAAATGATGATAGGAGGGCATTTTTGATAAACAGATTCGAATACTTTCTAATCAAATCGTTACTTATGCTAATATTGTGATTTTGTTTCACACTGAACGTATACAAGTAAACTTATTTCGTTAACAAGTTTTTAAAGATATTTGGATAATACATATGTGGCAGCCTGTCATGTAACGGTATAATTTCTCATACAAAAACAAAATTTATTTTTATTATATTTGAAGTGTTTCTTACAAGAAAGGAACACAAAATAAGTGAAAATACAAAGTGCGAAATCTGACTTTTGGCCAGTAAAATGGGCTGTTTGACCTATAGTGCAGGGAATTAAATCTCTCTGCCCGGAACCTTTCTCCAAGAATGGAAAAAATCAAACCGATTTTGAGTTTAAGGTGAAATCTACAGTGGCAGCAGTAGCCTCACAGAGCGGTTTGCAGGATATGATTTATGGAATAAATCACAGGAATTCATTTAGCCGATTACAGCGAATTGTCGGTTATGTCTAGCGATTTGCCGAAAAGGTTAAAAGGACGCAAGGATGGGTGCTCGACAGAAGTGTTAACCCCCTTGGAATTGAGACGATTGATGCAGCTAATTGTTAAGACTATCCAGGTGTCGGATTTCGCAAAGGAAATACAGCAGTTGAGGAAGCATGGAGCATTGGACAAATCACGTTCCATACACAGCTTAAATCCGTTTTTGGATGACAAGGGAATACTGAGAGTCAGTGGCAGGTTGGAAGAGGCAACCTTAGCATACGATGCAAAACACCCGATGTTGTTACCATACAACGATCCGATTGTGAAACTTGTCCTTGACATGATTCATCGGGAGAATAATCACTGTGGTTCCCAATTACTACTTGCAACATCAAGACAGAGGTTTTGGGTTATCAAAGGGAAAGCTATGGCACGTAACATTGTGCAAAATTGCGTGAAGTGCACCCGAGCAAAGCCAAAATTATACAGTCAAATCATGGGGAATCTCCCACCCAGCAGAGTCAGGCCAGCAAGGCCGTTTATTGTGTCGGGCGTTGACTATCCTGGGCCTTTGTGGGTCCACTACAAAATACAAGGAAAGAGACCACACAAGGTTTACATTGCTGTGTTTGTCTGCTTCGCAACAAAGGCTGCGCACTTGGAAATAATGACCGATCTGACTAAGGAGGCATTCATCGGTGCGTTGAAGAGATTTGTCGCTCGTCGTGGAAAATGTCAAACGCTGTATTCAGACAATGTGACGAACTTTGTAGGGGCCAAGAATCAGCTCGACGAATTGAATCAGGCGGTATTTGGAGAGGAAGGCAAGAAAAAAATAGCCGACACATGCGCAAGGGAAGGGATCGATTTCCAATTTATTCCCCCAAGAGTTCCACATTTCGGTGATTTGCCCGCAATCATCAACAGATGGCGGCGTTTTAAAATTGGATTTCGTTCTGATCTGGAAAAGATGTTCCGACAAATTCGAGTAGTTGATAATCAGCAGCATTATCAACAAATTCTGTGGCGATGTTCCGATTCTCTTATTTCTATTTACAAGCTTCAAACTGTTATGCAGATAAAAAGGAAACGTATCCAGAAGCTTCGAAAATCTTGATGACCGACACATATGTCGATGATATTATTTCTGGAGCTGACACAGAGTCAGAAGCTATTTTCCTACAAAAGCAACTTGTTAAATTACTTTCTGCTGGAGGCTTTAATTCGCGAAAATGGACGTCAATTTCCGATCAACTTATGTCTCATATACCTGAAGACTTCCGAGATAAGGCGAATATTTTCAATTTGAATGAGCAAAATGTTGTCAAGGCACTTGGATTAGGTTGGAATAATAATCAAGATGCATTTTCTTTCCAAGTTTGCTTTCCAATCAATGACAGAGTCACAAAAGCTAGTCTCTTATCTGATGCTGCGAAGCTATATGACCCACTGGGGTGGCTACCTCCTGTTACGATCCAAGCGAAGATCTATTTCCAAAAACTATGGTTCGAAGGCATTGATGGGAAAGATGAAGTTTCCCCTACCATGAAATATAAATTGCATTCCTACCTCAAAGACTTGAAAACTATCGAAAATATGTCTATACCTCGTTGGCTTGGCAGTTCCAAACAATGTTCCATTGAACTACAAGGATTCTGTGATGCTTCTACGTCAGCGTTTGCTGCTGCTTTTTATGTTAAAGTTCTAAGTTCAGATGGAGCGGGAACTGTAAACTTACTTACAATTCAAAACTAAAGTTGCTCCGTTAAAAGTTTTGTCGATCCCGAAATTGGAGTCATGCACAAAATTCAAAATAGGCTCGATCTTAATATTTCTTATTCTTACTATTGGACTGATAGTATTACTGTGTTATGTTGGCTCAGAGGCGAGTCGTCCAGATGGAATGATTTCGTTGGAAATAGAGTAAGCGGAGTCCAATAACATTCCAATATTTCTCAATGGCGCTATGTTTCTACTCACGATAACCCTGCTAACTGTGCTTCCCGTGGTATAACGTCAACTGCGTTGGTACAACATCCGCTTTGGTGGTCTGGTCCTCTCTGGCTTGATCAGTCTCCATCTCTTTGGCCCAACCAGCCAGAAAATTCCTATGAAACTAACCTTGAAATGATAAAATCTTTGAAAGTAAATTCTACAACTGTTTCCAATTATCCGAAGATATTAACTGATTACTCAAGTTTAACTAAATTGGTTCGAATCACAGCTTACATATTGCGATTCCTGCAATATAAACCTGATTCTCAGAGCGTCGGAATTAAACAATTCACTACAAAAATTGGTACAAATGTCACAAGATGTTGATTTTCCAGAAGAAATCACACTATTAGGGAAAGGAAAATCCATTCCTTTGAGCAGCAGAGTTGCCCAGCTATGTCCATTCCTAGACGATGATGGCGTACTGCGTGTTGGAGTACGATTACAAAAAGCTAAGTTTCACTATGACTTCAAACATCCTATGCTTTTGTCAAAAAATAGCCATTTGTCTCTTTTGGTCTTTACAGATGCTCATCAGAAAACTCTTCATGGCGGCCTCATCCAAATGCAAGCTTACGTTTCTCGAAAATTCTGGATCCTTTCTTCCCGCATCCTGGCAAAACGAGTGCAGCGTCAATGCATCACCTGTTTCAAATACAAGGCCAAATCACTTCAACAAATTATGGGTAACCTTCCTTCAGTTCGACTTCAACCAACTAGACCATTCAAGCACAGTGGTGTTGATTAAGCTGGTCCAATTACAATAAAACAATCAACAGCCAGAAATTCCGTTACGACCAAAGGCTATATATGTCTCTTTATCTGTATGGTCACGAAGGCTCTTCATCTGGAAGCTGTAACTTCTTTGTCAACTGACGCATTCATTGCAGCGTTTAGAAGATTTACATCACGTCGCGGCATATGTTCCGATTTGTATTCCGACTGTGGCACGAATTTTATTGGTTCCAACAAAGATCTGAAAATTCTTCATCGAAGGAGTATTGAATCTTTGCCCGATTATCTCGCAAACCTTCTTGCAAACAATGGTACTAACTGGCATTTCATACCACCCGCTTCGCCAAACTTCTGAGGACTTTGGGAAGCTGGCGTGAAATCTACAAAACATCACCTGAGGAGAATCATGGATCATCGAATTCTAACATATGAAGAATTGTCAACTTTTCTAGCACAAATAGAAGGATGTCTCAACTCAAGACCACTTTGTCCAATGTCACCAAATCCTTCTGACTTCGAAGCTCCTACTCCTGCACATTTTCTCGTTGGAGAGCCAATATTATCTGTCCTAGATGAAGACCTACTGGATTGTTCCATAGATAGACTTTCCCGGTGAAAGTAGTTCAATTGCTGAAACAACAATTCTGGAAACGCTGGTCTTCGGAATATGTTAACCGCTTACAATCTCGTCCAAAATGGTTTAAGCCCCAGAAAAGCCTTGAAATTGGTGATTTGTTCCCCGTATTTGATGAACGTCTTCCTCCTGGTCAATGGCCACTTGCTCGCATTACTGAAACTCATCCCGGCGCTGACGGTCGAGTGAGAGTTGTTTCCTTGAAATCTAATGGCAAATTCAATAAACGGCCAGATTCGAAAATTGCTCTTCTGCCCATTCAAGAAGACTTCAATTCCTCAAAGGGCCATGAAGAGGGTTTCTATGAGCAAGATCACAACTCGGATAATTTGGAAACTGAATGAAACACCTCGTTTATCATTTTTTACTGTGCATCATCATGTCATCATAATCATCAATGTTTCACCTTTACACAACATCATCTTGTCTACATCAACATCTCTACACCTACATCTCAACAAAATGCAGTGTCAAGAACAGTCGTTCTTTGCGCGGGGGAATGTTGGAGAAAAATATTTATTTATTATTATAGTTTAGTTATTATTTATTTTTCCCACACAAAAATATCTAATTTCTATTTTTCTTTAATTTGTTTCAATTTCTATAACTGGCATCACTAATTAAATTTCTATAAATGACATCCCTAATTGCTTTGTAAATCATAATTTTTGCCTATTTCCTTTTTAATCGTGTCCTACCGAAATTGTTTTCAAGGCCATCAAACGTACCAACAGTAGTTGGACTTCGATCTCTGTTTACTTGCTCACTGTCTCTATTGAGTAGTGTTGTTGTTACTGATGTCGCTTGCATTTCTTCTCTAATGCTTGTATGTACATCAAGCAACAAATCAGCGATTATTTCATCATAGTGGTAGCGACACAAGCAGAGAAAATATGTAAACAAGAAGATTCTGTCTAGTTATAATTATGCTTTTTTCTTATTGTTAGTTACGATTGACACTCTGCCTTGCTGCTTACGTCATATATCGATCAACTCTCTAAACCATTCTGCCGCGCTGCAACAACAAACTAACTTAAATCGTTTATTTTTTCCAATAATTAAAATAACCTAAATTAAATAATTTAAGTTTTCTTTTAATATTAAATAATAAATATAATAAAGTGTCCCAAAGGGAGCATAATTATTAATAAATTATATTAAATTATAATTTAGATAAATAAATAAAATTGACCCAAAACTATTGTAAATTTTTAAGTAGAAAATTTTTGTGTTTTATTTGCTAAGGCTCAAACTGCCTATTTCTCATACAACAGCTATGAAAGCATAATATTGGCTGGGATGAAGAACTGCCAGCGGAAATGGCAGCATATTGGTTGTCGTTCCGAGAGAGTCTGAAGATGTTAAATGAATTCAAGTTACCCAGACGCATGTTTGATGGAGAGCAACCAACAAAGGTCTAGATCCATACGTTTGCGGACGCTTCAAAAAAGGAATGTGGAACAGTGATGTATCTGCGGGCTAAGCTGGCAGACGGGAGGCATATAGTTAGGCTTCTTTGTTCAAAATCAAAAATAGCACCGATAAAAGAGATAACTTTTCCGCGGTTGGAGCTTTGTACAGCTGAGTTGGAGCAAAACTTACTTCAAACGTCAAGACTGGATTGGGGTACGAAGATCTAAAGACAGTATTTTGGTCAGATTCAGGGATCACATTGTACAGGATAAACTCGGAGCCATCAATGCTGAAGACGTTCGTTGCCAACAAGGGATGAAACCAGAACGTATGTCAAGATGTATGATGTGGTTTTATGGGCCCACATTTCTACAGGGCACTGTAGGTCAAACGGGCCATTTTATTGGCCAAAAGTCTTAAAGTTAAAACAAGTATTTGGTTTAAGTTAATATAGAGTTTTTAGATTCAGGGAGAAAAATGGAACAACGTGGGCCAAAAAATTAACACTTTATGGACCAAATACACAATTGGTACCTTAACCCTTTGGGGACAAAAACTGGAAAGTCTGTTATTTGTCTATAGAATTGAAGGCATCGACGTCCGATAAGTCCAGAAGCTTTTTTGTTCTGTTTCGTTTTAGTTTTAATGTGAATATGCCTTAAAATTATTACTTTGAAAATCCCAATGTATGATGTGACATATTTTGACTATGACTGTATATATTTATAAAAGATTTGTAAATAATTTGACTTTAGAACACAGCAGAATGCTGAAGACTCCAATTTGGCTAACATTATTTGGTAAGAGGTTTAACCCTGACTTCAAAAAAATCTATATTATGGAAAATATGGTAACCAAAAAATGTTGTATAATTCTTGTCGAGCAAATTTACGCAAAATCACATAAAATTTTCTGCATTCGGCACGAGTTAATGAACCAATTTCAATTTTCACTTTTATTGCCGAGACTTTAAAAGCGTACATAACCTCAAAATGTTCTACTTTCTTCGAAAATTCAAAGTTATCACCCATTTAATAACTATTTATACACATAAATGATGATAGGAGGGCATTTTTGATAAACAGATTCGAATACTTTCTAATCAAATCGTTACTTATGCTAATATTGTGATTTTGTTTCACACTGAACGTATACAAGTAAACTTATTTTGTTAACAAGTTTTTAAAGATATTTGGATAATACATATGTGGCAGCCTGTCATGTAACGGTATAATTTCTCATACAAAAACAAAATTTATTTTTATTATATTTGAAGTGTTTCTTACAAGAAAGGAACACAAAATAAGTGAAAATACAAAGTGCGAAATCTGACTTTTGGCCAGTAAAATGGGCTGTTTGACCTATAGTGCAGGGAAGTAAATCTCTCTGGCCGGAACCTTTCTCCAAGAATGGAAAAAATCAAACCGATTTTGAGTTTAAGGTGAAATCTACAGTGGCAGCAGTAGCCTCACAGAGCGGTTTGCAGAATATGATTTATGGAATAAATCACAGGAATTCATTTAGCCGATTACAGCGAATTGTCGGTTATGTCTAGCGATTTGCCGAAAAGGTTAAAAGGACGCAAGGATGGGTGCTCGACAGAAGTGTTAACCCCCTTGGAATTGAGACGATTGATGCAGCTAATTGTTAAGACTATCCAGGTGTCGGATTTCGCAAAGGAAATACAGCAGTTGAGGAAGCATGGAGCATTGGACAAATCACGTTCCATACACAGCTTAAATCCGTTTTTGGATGACAAGGGAATACTGAGAGTCAGTGGCAGGTTGGAAGAGGCAACCTTAGCATACGATGCAAAACACCCGATGTTGTTACCATACAACGATCCGATTGTGAAACTCGTCCTTGACATGATTCATCGGGAGAATAATCACTGTGGTTCCCAATTACTACTTGCAACATCAAGACAGAGGTTTTGGGTTATCAAAGGGAAAGCTATGGCACGTAACATTGTGCAAAATTGCGTGAAGTGCACCCGAGCAAAGCCAAAATTATACAGTCAAATCATGGGGAATCTCCCACCCAGCAGAGTCAGGCCAGCAAGGCCGTTTATTGTGTCGGGCGTTGACTATCCTGGGCCTTTGTGGGTCCACTACAAAATACAAGGCAAGAAAAAAATAGCCGACACATGCGCAAGGGAAGGGATCGATTTCCAATTTATTCCCCCAAGAGCTCCACATTTCGGTGATTTGCCCGCAATCATCAACAGATGGCGGCGTTTTAAAATTGGATTTCGTTCTGATCTGGAAAAGATGTTCCGACAAATTCGAGTAGTTGATAATCAGCAGCATTATCAACAAATTCTGTGGCGATGTTCCGATTCTCTTATTTCTGTTTACAAGCTTCAAACTGTTATGCAGATAAAAAGGAAACGTATCCAGAAGCTTCGAAAATCTTGATGACCGACACATATGTCGATGATATTATTTCTGGAGCTGACACAGAGTCAGAAGCTATTTTCCTACAAAAGCAACTTGTTGAATTACTTTCTGCTGGAGGCTTTAATTCGCGAAAATGGACGTCAATTTCCGATCAACTTATGTCTCATATACCTGAAGACTTCCGAGATAAGGCGAATATTTTCAATTTGAATGAGCAAAATGTTGTGAAGGCACTTGGATTAGGTTGGAATAATAATCAAGATGCATTTTCTTTCCAAGTTTGCTTTCCAATCAATGACAGAGTCACAAAAGCTAGTCTCTTATCTGATGCTGCGAAGCTATATGACCCACTGGGGTGGCTAGCTCCTGTTACGATCCAAGCGAAGATCTATTTCCAAAAACTATGGTTCGAAGGCATTGATGGGAAAGATGAAGTTTCCCCTACCATGAAATATAAATTGTATTCCTACCTCAAAGACTTGAAAACTATCGAAAATATGTCTATACCTCGTTGGCTTGGCAGTTCCAAACAATGTTCCATTGAACTACATGGATTCTGTGATGCTTCTACGTCAGCGTTTGCTGCTGCTTTTTATGTTAAAGTTCTAAGGTCAGATGGAGCGGGAACTGTAAACTTACTTACAATTCAAAACTAAAGTTGCTCCGTTAAAAGTTTTGTCGATCCCGAAATTGGAGTTGTGTGGAGCAAAACTTTTAGCGAACCTCATGCACAAAACTCAAAATAGGCTCGATCTTAATATTTCCTATTCTTTCTATTGGACTGATAGTATTACTGTGTTATGTTGGCTCAGAGGCGAGTCGTCCAGATGGAATGATTTCGTTGGAAATAGAGTAAGCGAAGTCCAATAACATTCCAATATTTCTCAATGGCGCTATGTTTCTACTCACGATAACCCTGCTAACTGTGCTTCCCGTGGTATAACGTCAACTGCGTTGGTACAACATCCGCTTTGGTGGTCTGGTCCTCTCTGGCTTGATCAGTCTCCATCTCTTTGGCCCAAGCAGCCAGAAAATTCCTATGAAACTAACCTTGAAATGATAAAATCTTTGAAAGTAAATTCTACAACTGTTTCCAATTATCCGAAGATATTAACTGATTACTCAAGTTTAACTAAATTGGTTCGAATCACAGCTTACATATTGCGATTCCTGCAATATAAACCTGATTCTCAGAGCGTCGGAATTAAGCAATTCACTACAAAAATTGGTACAAATGTCACAAGATGTTGATTTTCCAGAAGAAATCACACTATTAGGGAAAGGAAAATCCATTCCTTTGAGCAGCAGAGTTGCCCAGCTATGTCCATTCCTAGACGATGATGGCGTACTGCGTGTTGGAGTACGATTACAAAAAGCTAAGTTTCTTTTGTCAAAAAATAGCCCTTTGTCTCTTTTGGTCTTTACAGATGCTCATCAGAAAACTCTTCATGGCGGCCTCATCCAAATGCAAGCTTACGTTTCTCGAAAATTCTGGATCCTTTCTTCCCGCATCCTGGCAAAACGAGTGCAGCGTCAATGCATCACCTGTTTCAAATACAAGGCCAAATCACTTCAACAAATTATGGGTAACCTTCCTTCAGTTCGACTTCAACCAACTAGACCATTCAAGCACAGTGGTGTTGATTAAGCTGGTCCAATTACAATAAAACAATCAACAGCCAGAAATTCCGTTACGACCAAAGGCTATATATGTCTCTTTATCTGTATGGTCACGAAGGCTCTTCATCTGGAAGCTGTAACTTCTTTGTCAACTGACGCATTCATTGCAGCGTTTAGAAGATTTACATCTCGTCGCGGCATATGTTCCGATTTGTATTCCGACTGTGGCACGAATTTTATTGGTTCCAACAAAGAGCTGAAAATTCTTCATCGAAGGAGTATTGAATCTTTGCCCGATTATCTCGCAAACCTTCTTGCAAACAATGGTACTAACTGGCATTTCATACCACCCGCTTCGCCAAACTTCTGAGGACTTTGGGAAGCTGGCGTGAAATCTACAAAACATCACCTGAGGAGAATCATGGATCATCGAATTCTAACATATGAAGATTTGTCAACTTTTCTAGCACAAATAGAAGGATGTCTCAACTCAAGACCACTTTGTCCAATGTCACCAAATCCTTCTGACTTCGAAGCTCCTACTCCTGCACATTTTCTCGTTGGAGAGCCAATATTATCTGTCCTAGATGAAGACCTACTGGATTGTTCCATAGATAGACTTTCCCGGTGAAAGTAGTTCAATTGCTGAAACAACAATTCTGGAAACGCTGGTCTTCGGAATATGTTAACCGCTTACAATCTCGTCCAAAATGGTTTAAGCCCCAGAAAAGCCTTGAAATTGGTGATTTGTTCCCCGTATTTGATGAACGTCTTCCTCCTGGTCAATGGCCACTTGCTCGCATTACTGAAACTCATCCCGGCGCTGACGGTCGAGTGAGAGTTGTTTCCTTGAAATCTAATGGCAAATTCAATAAACGGCCAGTTTCGAAAATTGCTCTTCTGCCCATTCAAGAAGACTTCAATTCCTCAAAGGGCCATGAAGAGGGTTTCTATGAGCAAGATCACAACTCGGATAATTTGGAAACTGAATGAAACACCTAGTTTATCATTTTTTACTGTGCATCATCATGTCATCATAATCATCAATGTTTCACCTTTACACAACATCATCTTGTCTACATCAACATCTGTACACCTACATCTCAACAAAATGCAGTGTCAAGAACAGTCGTTCTTTGCGCGGGGGAATGTTGGAGAAGAAATATTTATTTATTATTATAGTTTAGTTATTATTTATTTTTCCCACACAAAAGTATCTAATTTCTATTTTTCTTTAATTTGTTTCAATTTCTATAACTGGAATCACTAATTAAATTTCTATAAATGACATCCCTAATTGCTTTGTAAATCATAATTTTTGCCTATTTCCTTTTTAATCGTGTCCTACCGAAATTGTATTCAAGGCCATCAAACGTACCAACAGTAGTTGGACTTCGATCTCTGTTTACTTGCTCACTGTCTCTATTGAGTAGTGTTGTTGTTACTGATGTCGCTTGCATTTCTTTTCTAATGCTTGTATGTACATCAAGCAACAAATCAGCGATTATTTCATCATAGTGGTAGCGACACAAGCAGAGAAAATATGTAAACAAGAAGATTCTGTCTAGTTATAATTATGCTTTTTTCTTATTGTTAGTTACGATTGACACTCTGCCTTGCTGCTTACGTCATATATCGATCAACTCTCTAAACCATTCTGCCGCGCTGCAACAACAAACTAACTTAAATCGTTTATTTTTTCCAATAATTAAAATTAACCTAAATTAAATAATTTAAGTTTTCTTTTAATATTAAATAATAAATATAATAAAGTGTCCCAAAGGGAGCATAATTATTAATAAATTATATTAAATTATAATTTAGATAAATAAATAAAATTGACCCAAAACTATTGTAAATTTTTAAGAAGAAAATTTTTGTGTTTTATTTGCTAAGGCTCAAACTGCCTATTTCTCATACAACAGCTATGAAAGCATAATATTGGCTGGGATGAAGAACTGCCAGCGGAAATGGCAGCATATTGGTTGTCGTTCCGAGAGAGTCTGAAGATGTTAAATGAATTCAAGTTACCCAGACGCATGTTTGATGGAGAGCAACCAACAAAGGTCTAGATCCATACGTTTGCGGACGCTTCAAAAAAGGAATGTGGAACAGTGATGTATCTGCGGGCTAAGCTGGCAGACGGGAGGCATATAGTTAGGCTTCTTTGTTCAAAATCAAAAATAGCACCGATAAAAGAGATAACTTTGCCGCGGTTGGAGTTTGTACAGCTGAGTTGGGAGCAAAACTTACTTCAAACGTCAAGACTGGATTGGGGTACGAAGATCTAAAGACAGTATTTTGGTCAGATTCAGGGATCACATTGTACAGGATAAACTCGGAGCCATCAATGCTGAAGACGTTCGTTGCCAACAAGGGATGAAACCAGAACGTATGTCAAGATGTATGATGTGGTTTTATGGGCCCACATTTCTACAGGGCACTGTAGGTCAAACGGGCCATTTTATTGGCCAAAAGTCTTAAAGTTAAAACAAGTATTTGGTTTAAGTTAATATAGAGTTTTTAGATTCAGGGAGAAAAATGGAACAACGTGGGCCAAAAAATTAACACTTTATGGACCAAATACACAATTGGTACCTTAACCCTTTGGGGACAAAAACTGGAAAGTCTGTTATTTGTCTATAGAATTGAAGGCATCGACGTCCGATAAGTCCAGAAGCTTTTTTGTTCTGTTTCGTTTTAGTTTTAATGTGAATATGCCTTAAAATTATTACTTTGAAAATCCCAATGTATGATGTGACATATTTTGACTATAACTGTATAAATTTATAAAAGATTTGTAAATAATTTGACTTTAGAACACAGCAGAATGCTGAAGACTCCAATTTGGCTAACATTATTTGGTAAGAGGTTTAACCCTGACTTCAAAAAAATCTATATTATGGAAAATATGGTAACCAAAAAATGTTGTATAATTCTTGTCGAGCAAATTTACGCAAAATCACATAAAATTTTCTGCATTCGGCACGAGTTAATGAACCAATTTCAATTTTCACTTTCATTGCCGAGACTTTAGAAGCGTACATAACCTCAAAATGTTCTACTTTCTTCGAAAATTCAAAGTTATCACCCATTTAATAACTATTTATACACATAAATGATGATAGGAGGGCATTTTTGATAAACAGATTCGAATACTTTCTAATCAAATCGTTACTTATGCTAATATTGTGATTTTGTTTCACACTGAACGTATACAAGTAAACTTATTTCGTTAACAAGTTTTTAAAGATATTTGGATAATACATATGTGGCAGCCTGTCATGTAACGGTATAATTTCTCATACAAAAACAAAATTTATTTTTATTATATTTGAAGTGTTTCTTACAAGAAAGGAACACAAAATAAGTGAAAATACAAAGTGAGAAATCTGACTTTTGGCCAGTAAAATGGGCTGTTTGACCTATAGTGCAGGGAAGTAAATCTCTCTGGCCGGAACCTTTCTCCAAGAATGGAAAAAATCAAACCGATTTTGAGTTTAAGGTGAAATCTACAGTGGCAGCAGTAGCCTCACAGAGCGGTTTGCAGGATATGATTTATGGAATAAATCACAGGAATTCATTTAGCCGATTACAGCGAATTGTCGGTTATGTCTAGCGATTTGCCGAAAAGGTTAAAAGGACGCAAGGATGGGTGCTCGACAGAAGTGTTAACCCCCTTGAAATTGAGACGATTGATGCAGCTAATTGTTAAGACTATCCAGGTGTCGGATTTCGCAAAGGAAATACAGCAGTTGAGGAAGCATGGAGCATTGGACAAATCACGTTCCATACACAGCTTAAATCCGTTTTTGGATGACAAGGGAATACTGAGAGTCAGTGGCAGGTTGGAAGAGGCAACCTTAGCATACGATGCAAAACACCCGATGTTGTTACCATACAACGATCCGATTGTGAAACTCGTCCTTGACATGATTCATCGGGAGAATAATCACTGTGGTTCCCAATTACTACTTGCAACATCAAGACAGAGGTTTTGGGTTATCAAAGGGAAGGCTATGGCACGTAACATTGTGCAAAATTGCGTGAAGTGCACCCGAGCAAAGCCAAAATTATACAGTCAAATCATGGGGAATCTCCCACCCAGCAGAGTCAGGCCAGCAAGGCCGTTTATTGTGTCGGGCGTTGACTATCCTGGGCCTTTGTGGGTCCACTACAAAATACAAGGAAAGAGACCACACAAGGTTTACATTGCTGTGTTTGTCTGCTTCGCAACAAAGGCTGCGCACTTGGAAATAATGACCAATCTGACTAAGGAGGCATTCATCGGTGCGTTGAAGAGATTTGTCGCTCGTCGTGGAAAATGTCAAACGCTGTATTCAGACAATGTGACGAACTTTGTAGGGGCCAAGAATCAGCTCGACGAATTGAATCAGGCGGTATTTGGAGAGGAAGGCAAGAAAAAAATAGCCGACACATGAGCAAGGAAGGGATCGATTTCCAATTTATTCCCCCAAGAGCTCCACATTTCGGTGGTCTATGGGAAGCTGCGGTGAGGTCAGCAAAGCAGTTGTTACTTCGCACCACAACTAGCGCGTCATTAACTCAGGAAGAATTGGAGACGGTCGTCGTGGAAATAGACGCAATACTGAACTCTAGACCGCTGACTCCTATTTCTAACGACCCGAATGATCTAACAGCGTTAACGCCTGGACACTTTCTTGTGGGGGAACCTTTAACGGCTCACGTTGATCCGTCAGCCAGCCACTCATCTACTTCATTGAAAAGCAGATGGAAGATAGTATCCCAAATTAAGCATGTGTTCTGGAGACGTTGGTCTACGGAGTATCTAACTAATCTGCAAGAAAGGCGGAAATGGAGCACACCATCTCCAAACATTGAGCCTGGGCAATTGGTCATCATTAAGGAAGACAACGTACCTGTAATGCAGTGGCCGCTAGGCAGAATAACCCGAACGTACAAGGGAAATGATGGAGCCGTCCGAGTAGCTGATAGAAAGACGCAGAGCGGAGAAATTAAGCGGGCTATAAACAGGTTAGCTCCCTTAATGGAAGATGAAAATGTGCCTCTGCCAACGTTAAGGAACGAGAGTGGTGGTGAAGGACCATCGTCAAAGCGAATTAAGCCGCCAAGCAGCATGTTGATGTCAACAATATTTAGGGCTTTGCTATTCCTGCCATTATGCTTATGTCAGTCGTTCAGCGTACGTAAGTTTAGAATAAGCCTGGAATTTACTTCGAAGGCATTGGAGTTACTAAGGTCGTAACAGCAGAGTGGAACCTAATAACTTACTATGACCTTTCCACGTTTTAGGCGGACATGGATGAATTTTCGTCTGGGATAAGAACCCTTCAGGAATTGTGCAGACTTTCAGGTGAAAATCGAAGCAGCTAGATTGTTTCAGAGGCTCTGGTTCAAGACCAGAAACAGCTAGAAACTGGTACTTTGCACATCTTTCCCAGGCGAGGGGTGCTGAACATAGTTGGAAACCTTGCGAACTCCTTATTTGGTGTTTTGGATTCTGAATATGCGAAGCAAATGGCTGTGACAATTGAGAAGGCAAATGAAGACAAGCAACATCTGCATGAGCTGCTAAGGAACCAGACATCTATTATTGATTCAACAATTGATATCATTAGAAGGGATGAAGGTGCGAGTCAAAGGACCTTTACGACATCCAAGCTGCAATGAATCTTCTAGCTAATAAGGTGAAAAAGGAGGAAGATGTTGCGAAGGCAACACAGTCAATTGTTTTCCTTATCTCTCAGCTCATGCTACTGTCATCTAATTTGAAACATGTAAAAGACAACATTATCGACGTGTTAACAGATGTTCATCACAATCGTATAAGCCCATTGCTACTGATCCCATATCAGCTGTTGAGCGAGCTCCAAACCATCAAGGCTCATATTCCACCATCTCTTGCTATACCTATTCGAGAAGAGAACTTGACAGAGTTCTTCAAATTAATGACGAGTAAGGGAAGTGTCATATTTGAGATTCGCCTTCCATTAGTGGATCTCCAACAGTATGATCTATTCAAAATGGTTCCCATCCGATGATACGGTCCGGTCAGCTCATCACAATCTCAATCAAGTCAGCCGTATTGGCAGTTAACGCTCATCGGGACGAGTTCATATCTCTCACAGCAGATGAAATGCACAGTTGCATCCATACTACAAACGACGTTTTTATCTGCAACAAACAAGAAAAATTTAACAAAGGCGATCGGTCGCATTTATGAGCAGTAAACTTCTTCTTGAATAAATCATCAGAAGCTTGCGACTTGCAGTCAAGCGTTTCTCATCAACCTTGGACACAAATGGCTCGGAAGAATCGATGAATGTTTACTTTAGCCAACATGACAGAATTGATATTTGTTTGTGGTACAAAAATGACGCATTTGGAGGCACAAGGGGCGGGAACATTAGAGGTTGGGCCCTATTGCACCATAAAAGACAACACCGTTACGATATACGGTCATTATGAAAACAAAACAATTGTACATACACTGCCGCTCACTTGAATAGAACCCCCCTGCAATATTTTTTTCAACATCCATTTTTTCCGAATTGTACAAGATATGAAGTTTTAAAGTTTTATTACAATTTGCTTCATCTGTTTGGAGTAAACTTAGTCATTCATTTGCATTCAAATACAATTTGTATAAGAACTATGCAAGGAAAACAAAATAAAGTAAAAAATTGGCTCATAGGAATAGAACCCCCCTTTAAAACTTGGGAATACAGAAAGATTGTATTAGAATATCGATGCATATTCACTGTTTAAGTTAGTATTTTCACTACAAATCTCCAGGGAGCCCTTGTTCGCCTAGTTCGGATCGCAGAGAGGCCTCCCTTCCTTAAGTGTTCTCTACAAACCCTCTGAGAAACTATGTTCGCTTACGGCGGACCGTAGGGTGATATTTCCAATCATTGCCCAACAAATCTTCTCAGAGACTGTGTTCGCTCAGTGCGGATCGTAGAGAGTACTCTCTTGGTAGTGGAATTTATCTGCAATTTCTCCCTGGAACTATATTCGCTCAGTTCGGATCGTAGTGAGAACTTTCCAATAAGCAGTGATTGCCACAGCCTTGATTCACTCTCGGTTTTTATACACAACTCACTTATAAGTCATCTCTTCACCAGTACGGAAGTACTTCTCGGTTTACTCGCGAATTGTAACGCGTCTCACCCAATATAAGGTAAAGTCATCAGTACTTTTCGCCTTAATAAATCACCCACACCAATACACATTATTATTATACCAACTAAAAACCTTTGTGTTTTATTTTCATCTCCTTTTATTTATCGGTAACACTCGGGTTTGTATCACCATTCTCATCTCCACAAACAACAACTATTCTCTGCGGCCATTCTGAGCTATCACCTAAACATTTGGTCCAGTCGAGCCGGATAAGTTCCTTTGGATTTTGTTGTTGTCCACTTAAACATTTCATCCAATCGAAACGGATCAGTGGACAACTTACACGGTGTTGTTTGTGCTAATCGGAGTTTTTGTTCTCTTCTTCACCACACAAAAGATTCCCCAATCACCCCTCACCACCATCCTCATCATCAAACCATCATACATTATCACCATCAACACACATTCCACCAAAAAACATACCAGGTATGTAAATTCAGTGTTTTCCATAAGTCAGCAAATCGCGAGTGTTAAATTTTTTATCTCTATTTTCGCATAAAAAAATATTTCGGTTACTGATCGACTTTAATTCACCCTATCGGTCGGTGATTACAAACAAATACGGTTAAATTCTTTATACAGTCCACACAATAAATCTTTTAATAGTTATTCTCACCAAAATACGGTTGTGTTCCCTTTAAAGTACATGCAAATTGCGTTTATTTTTTACATCCAATACATCTAATATACGGCATACTGTGTTTCTTTATTATTCACCAATAAGTGTAGTGATCGCCAATACGTATTGTTGTTTTATTTATTTCGGTTTTCTTCTCACTATCCCTACATCCATAATTATTCCAAAGGGAGAGCCCTTTAGTGAGAATTGCAACAACAAACGTATTACAAATTACCCGCCTTTTTGCATTTCTTTTAGCGTCACCTAATAAAACGAAAAAACCTACCAACAACAATTCAATACGTTGTGGCCTCTCTACCTGCTTACCTACTAGTACATACCAGCAAACGTCTACTGCGACGCTAGTTGTGTTTTATTTCGTTTTGTTGTACACATTCGTTATTACTACGGTTACAGTGGGTCGCAGGTGAAAAAATTATTTTTTATATAAATTATTTTTTAATATTTTTTCGGAAAAATAAATATTTGCATATTTTCGAAAAATAATCGGTATTCGGTATAAACGGTTTTTTGGACATCGTACACCCTACAATCGGCATTATATATTTATATTTTTAGTAAATATAACATATATATTTATTCAAATATTCAATATAAATTTATATTTTTGTACTAAAATCACCTTTTTTATTAACATATTTGAATTTTCGGTTGCGTTTTTTTGATTTTTTGGTTGTTCTAAAGTAGTGCACCCTACATTCGGTCCCTGTGGAATTTAAAATTTTCATTTTTTACAACGAAAATTCCCAATTTATTCGGTTTTCGATATTTTCGCCATTTGTGTTTCACCTTTCACACAAAATTAATCGGTTTTGTACATTTAGACATTGATTCACCCTACACCTAGTGGCTAAAACAATAAATTCAATCGATTTTTTGCAGCTTTTTGAAAATTGTTGCCTTTTTTGCAATTTTTTGAACGGATTATCTGGAATTTATTTAATTTTTCGGACATATGCTTTATTTGTGTTTCCTCTTCACCTAAATCAATTTGTTTTGGAACTTTTAGTCCCTGATTCACCCTACACCTCGTGCAGAAATAATAAACTCTATTGAATTTTTGCAACTGTTTGTTCATTTTTGTGAATTATTCCAACAAATTCGTGAAAATTTGTCTATTTTTTCGGAACAAAGAAATTCTCTACAATGCCAGTCACACCTTTAGATCTCTTTATCAGAGCATCGGATGCTTTGATCAAATTCGATTCCCATTTCAACCAAATGCGGGATGATCAGTTAGATCAGTACGACTTAGACTTTCGTAGCACAGAAATTGACAAGCTGTGGTCAAAGGTCCAATTAACATTCGATCGTTGCCTCGATTATTTAATGTCGGCGGTAGATTCGAAAAAGGATGACATAGATTCGTTAGATAGTAAATACGAAGTGTGTCATCAGACTTACATTACTTGTAGGTCAACTATGAATCGCAAATTGGTCAAAATTCTAAAATCCTCCGAATCTTCACATCACACCTCAATAAATAGTTCAGACTTCTCGGCAGAAGTATTTCAGGGCGAACATGCAAATAACTTGAGCACTTCGACACAGGCGTCGCGGGAAATCGGTATTCAGGTGGATCCTCCTTACATTCAAAACAGTTTTCATACTCGTGACTCAATCTTTTCTTCACCAAATCTGGATAGTGTACATAACCTTGTACTTCCTCCATGCGACATAGAAACCTTTCATGGAGATTTCTTGTCGTGGCCGACTTTCCGAGACCTTTTCACCGCGATATATGTAAATAATTCTGGTCTTAGTGACATTGAGAGACTCTGTCATTTAATTAGAAAGACAGACGGCGAAGCTAAAGAAATTGTATCCAAGTTCCCATTAACTCACCGTAGCTTCGTCTTAGCATGGACAGCTCTCAAAAATCGGTTTGACAATAAACGGGTAATTGTCAATAGTCACTTGAAGCTTCTCTTTGATCTTCCATATATCGATCGTGAAACTAGTTCGGGATTGAAAACCCTTCAGCGCGGAATAAATAGTTGTTTATCTGCTATGGCCGTATATGATATCACCACAGTACATTGGGATCCTATCACAGTCTTCATTTGTATTCAGCGTTTGCCGCAAATAACTGTCACTCTATGGGAACAGAGTGTTAGAGACAAATCGGCTTTGTCTTCTTGGGAAGACTTGGATTCATTTATTTCTGAAAGAATTCAGACACTTGACTGTTTGCGTGATATCAAAGGCCCTGAACCCAATAAAAAGTCTTCTTCGAAAGAATTTAAATCACCTATCACCAATAAATCGGTCTCTAGAAAATTAAATTCACCTTCCAAGATAACTTGTCTTCTATGTCCTACGGAAATTCATTCTTTGCGATCTTGTCCAAAGTTTAAAAAATTGTCTTTTGACCAAAAATCTTCAACGGTGAAGAAACAAGGCAGTTGTTGGAATTGTCTTTCACGGGGTCATACAATTAAAACTTGTACTAGCGCCCACAACTGCAATATATGTCGTGGAAGACATCACACCCTCCTCCACCGTTCTACTAATTCACCTCCCTCAACTCCTTCATCACATTCTACACCTTCTTCTTCCCGTCATTCTATAGTCCACCACAATGACAACATAGCTTCCACCTCCACTGGTGCCAATCCAACTATAGCAAATCAACAAGTTTTCCATACATCACAGAATCGTAGTGTTCTTCTGGGAACTGCTATAGTGACTCTTCTTCATAATGATAAAGAATATACAGTTCGGGCTCTGATCGATCCAGCATCAGAGGATTCTTTTATCTCAGACACCATAAGGAAAAGGTTAAATTTGCCTACCTGCTCTGCTCTAGCTCGTATTTCAGGAGTAACGGGAACGGTATCAGCTAATACTCAGAAGATTTGTTCTCTGAAAATCGGTTCAAGAATCAATTCTTCTGTAGTACTTCAAACAGAAGCATTTGTTCTCCCGCGGATATCGAATGACCTTCCATCTGTCTCAATGGAACCCGATATAACACATTGTTTGCCAAACATTCGGTTAGCTGATCCACACTTCTTTGATAGTAGACCTGTAGATCTCTTGATCGGAGCTAACTTATATCCAAAAATATTACAAGCCGGAACTCTCCAAAATATATTCGGTTCTCTTCTTGCACAAAATACGGTATTTGGATGGATTCTAACTGGTCCAATGTCCTCTTCACCTAGTAAATCCAGTGAATAAAATTCCAAGGGCAGCACCAACAGACAACCAAAATTCCTCGTATCTAAACTATTTTCACCAGGAAGTATTTCCATTCGTTTCTCACCACGTATTCAAATATACATTATCTAACTGGTAATTCTAAAAAATGTTTTACAGTTAAGTCGTCATCGGGATGATTCTAACGTCACATAATTATTTTTCCCTTCTTCAGTTGTATTAGTTACCCAAAGGCCATCGTTTGACACAGTACTAAATTTTAAATATAAGATCGCCAACATATTAAATTAAAATGCAATCATCGGAAAAGCTCACCTACTCTGAATTTACATACTTGGATTCCTAGTTGTAAGTTACTTAAGTTCGCCCATTTTATGTTGAAACACCCCTATGTGTTTCAAGGCTGGCGGCTAATGTTTAAGTTAGTATTTTCACTACAAATCTCCAGGGAGCCTTTGTTCGCCTAGTTCGGATCGCAGAGAGGCCTCCCTTCCTTAAGTGTTCTCTACAAACCCTCTGAGAAACTATGTTCGCTTACGGCGGACCGTAGGGTGATATTTCCAATCATTGCCCAACAAATCTTCTCAGAGACTGTGTTCGCTCAGTGCGGATCGTAGAGAGTACTCTCTTGGTAGTGGAATTTCTCTGCAATTTCTCCCTGGAACTATATTCGCTCAGTTCGGATCGTAGTGAGAACTTTCCAATAAGCAGTGATTGCCACAGCCTTGATTCACTCTCGGTTTTTATACACAACTCACTTATAAGTCATCTCTTCACCAGTACGGAAGTACTTCTCGGTTTACTCGCGAATTGTAACGCGTCTCACCCCACACAAGGTAAAGTCATCAGCACTTTTCGCCAAATAAATCACCCACACCAATATTATTATTATCTATACAAACTAAAAACTTTGTGTTTTATTTCCTCTCCTTTTATTTATCGGTAACACTCGGGTTTGTATCACCATTGCTCATCTCCACAAACAACAATTGTTCTCTGCGGCCTCTCTGAGCTATCACCTAAACATTCACTCTATATTGAAAATGAAGTACTTTCAGTAATATTCAGTAAAAGTATATCCCTCCTGATTAAGATACACCCGTATATCCTGCTTTGGCAAGGATCCTTTAAATAATCAGGTGTAATGCCCAACAAAACTTACTTTTTTCATTCAACAAGTTTATCTTTCTATATTCCCAAGTTTTAAAGGGGGTTTCTATTCAAATGAGCCAAATTTTTTACTTCAATTTTTGACTTTATTTTGTTTGCCTTGCATACTTCTTATACAAATTGTATTTGAATGCAAATGAATGACTAAGTTTACTCCAAACACATGAAGCAAAATATAATAAAACCCAAAAACTTCATATCTTGTACAATTCGGAAAAATGGAGGTTGAAAAAACTTTTGCAGGGGGGTTCTATTCAAGTGAGCGGCAGTGTACATCATATTTGAGACTCAAGGCATTGGACACAATAGCTTCGCCCAGTAAACTTGTTTTGTTAAACACAACATGGAATAACACCTATGAGACTCATACTGCTGAGCTCATTACATTACACCAACAGCTGAAAACCATTGATATCGGACGCCTGCCCAATTAATGAAATCGTCTTCCATTCACATCACACTGTCAGCTACTTGGCGCTTTGCATTGGAATTGGAGTAATCATATACGTCACATACAAGTTTCGCCAACAAACAACTTCCATCAACAACACAATCAATCCAACACCTAGGCAGTCCGTGTCGTCATCATATGTAATCGATCAAACAGTTTCTTAAACGTTACCCCACATGAATGAATGTATATTATGAACAGAAAATTGGATTCTTAACCCTCCGTTGGACACATGAGTCTGACCAGGCCTTTTTCATTTTACCCTGAGAGCAGGACCAGCTAGCTTCATGAAATTTTCTTACGGCTTATTCCTAGTTTAGCTATAACTGTCGGATAAATCTGAAATTTTTACCATAGATAGATCTCGATGCCCTGATTACGAAAATATAAAATTTTTCCGGCGGTCATAACAGGTTATCCGATTATTTGAACCGAAATCCGAAATTTGCACCTGTCCAGAGGAGAAAGTCTTAAATCCCAGGCCGAAGGCCGGCTACTTAAGAAAACTTAAAATTTTAAAGAAACTTTTGTCCGCGTAGCCGAAATTTGCATCTGTCCATAGGATAAAGTCTACTTAAGAAAACTTACAATTTTAAAAAAACATCTTTGTGTTTATTTCAGCTCGAGTCCATATTTTGTTGTATTCAAATATTTGAATAACAACAAAATGTTTTACAGTGGATATGAAATTGATTAGTTGCGGGCGGAGGTTGGGAAGACTATAGTTTCAGTTGTCACAAAAGAACTTCATCAGTTTCCTTTTGCCGCCGACTCTGTATCGATAAACAGGTCAATAAGCCCATCCAGCATATTAAACAAAATGAGAAATTTGCTGTATGGCCCTAAAGCTGATTACCCTACAAATTGAGTCGAACTAAAGAATTTCATATCCACCAATGTTTTTATATCGTCTTTGCTTTGCAAAGAATACGAAAATAGGAATGTTGCTTCAATAAGCGGGGGTAAAACAATGAGAAAGTTGTTGTTTTTGCATTACGCATTGATCAACAAGGCCGTGCTAATGCCAATTATTGTTGTTGGCGTTTTTTTATTGTTGGACTGCAGAATTTTACATCTTTGTGTTTATTTCAGCTCGAATCCATATTTTGTTGTATTCAAATATTTTAATAACAACAAAATGTTTTACAGTGGATATGAAATTGAGTAGTTGAGGGCGGAGGTTGGGAAGACTATAGTTTCAGTTGTCACCAAACAACTTCATCAGTTTCCTTTTGCCGCCGACTCTGTATCGATAAACAGGTCAATAAGCCCATCCAGCATATTAAACAAAATGAGAAATTTGCTGTATGGCCCTAAAGCTGATTACCCTACAAATTGAGTCGAACTAAAGAATTTCATATCCACCAATGTTTTTATATCGTCTTTGCTTTGCAAAGAATACGAACATAGGAATGTTGCTTTAATAAGCGGGGGTAAAACAACGAGAAAGTTGTTGTTTTTGCATTACACATTGATCAACAAGGCCGTGCTGATGCCTATTATTGTTGTTGGACTGCCGAATTTTACATCTTTGTGTTTATTTCAGCTCGAGTCCATATTTTGTTGTATTCAAATATTTGAATAACAACAAAATGTTTTACAGTGGATATGAAATTGATTAGTTGCGGGCGGAAGTTGGGAAGACTATAGTTTCAGTTGTCACCAAACAAACATTTGTAGGGTAATCAGCTTTAGGGCCATACAGCAAATTTCTCATTTTGTTAAAATTGCTGGATGGGCTTATTGGCCTGTTTATCGAAACATAGTCGGCGGCAAAAGGAAACTGATGAAGTTGTTTGGTGACAACTGAAACTATAGTCTTCCTAACATCCGCCCGCAAATAATCAATTTCATATCCACTGTAAAACATTTTGTTGTTATTCAAATATTTGAATACAACAAAATATGGACTCGAGCTGAAATAAACACAAAGATGTAAAATTCTGCAGTCCAACAATAAAAAACGCCAACATTTTAAAGAAACTTTTGCACGCGTGACCAAAATTTGCTATAGAATTGTAACCGGTTTATATACAGCTGGAAATATTACATTTCTAGATAGGTATTTTCCTAAGCTTTCTTTTGATCCGGTTTTTTACCCGTAATTTCGATTAATATAACGTGATAATCGGTTGAGACCGACGGCAATATTTTATATTTTCGTGATCAAGGCATCGAGATCTATCTATGGTGAAAATATCAAATCGATCGGACGATTATTGTCAAACTAGATATGTTCCTTTCTTACCGTTCCAATGAAAAACATGAAGTCAAAAGGATCAACAGAAAAGGAGCTGCAAGGATTTTTTGACAGGGCCAAACCCTGTCCATTTTTTATTGAAAAACTTTGGGAATTTTCCTTAAATTAGATTTTCTATTATAATTTGACTAAATGAATACCTTTTTATGAAATTTGCCCAATTTCACCCTACCATGTATTCAAAATGGCACATAAAGAGGTAGTAAATGTAAGAGATTCGTGTGCAATCGCTTGCTAATTACACTTTTACTTCAGACAACTGTTGTATAACTGGACAAATTAAAATCATTACTTAGCTTTTCTTTCCGTTTTGTTTGATGGATTGGTTCAAATATAGAATTCTACATATGATTTAGAAGATAATCCTAAGGATATATGCCATCATTTACCTCTTGATATCATCAGACAACTGTATGCATAACTGGACAAATAAAACCCATTACTTAGCTTTTCCTCTCTCAAATATGATTTAGAGATAATCCTAAGGATATATGCATTCATTACCTCTTGATATCATCGTTATTGTATTGCATTAAGCTGTAAAGCTGTAAAATAGACACTTTTCATTGTGAATAATACCTCAAAACAAAATATCTGAAATGGAATTAAAAAGGACTTTCGAGCATAGAGACAAGAAACCTTACTTAGTTTTTTATGGAATGAAAATTTGACCACGCCCAATTTGTTCAAATTTCAATTTCAGTTAAAAAAACTACTGAATCAATTTACCTGAAATTGTCAGGGAATGTACAGGAATGGTCCCGGTGAAAATATGGTACACATTTGGGTGAATTCCGGAGGGGGCGTGAAAATTCCCCTATACCCTATTTTTATACCCTACACCACTATGTGGGGAGGGTATTATAAGTTGGTTTTGGCCAAAAAGTTTGTAACGCATCGAAATAATGGTCGTAGACCCATACTTATATATACCAAAATGAATGTCTCGACGAGCTGAGTCGATCTGACTATGTGTGTCCGTCCGTCAGTCCGTCCGTCCGTCCGTCTGTCCATCTAAACCTTGTAATCACGCTACAGGTCGCAATTTTGATCGGATCGTCACGAAATTTTAGACGCTGATGGGGGTCCCGGAGGTGAAGAAGCCTATTGATTTTGGTGATGGTCGGATAATATTTAGGGGTCGGAAAGGGCAGAAAACTTAGGTGGATAAAAAGACAACGTTTTTTCCAAAGCGAATATCTCAGCTTCTATATGAGGTATGCCAAAAGAAAA
Source organism: Musca autumnalis (assembly GCF_047663935.1). Classification (NCBI taxonomy): domain Eukaryota; kingdom Metazoa; phylum Arthropoda; class Insecta; order Diptera; family Muscidae; genus Musca; species Musca autumnalis. The sequence goes on from NW_027411644.1 coordinate 132,058,115, forward strand.
ACCAGACAATGATAATAGAAAATATCACCTTTCTAATGATGTAAAGTAGGTGCTCGTAGGTGATCAAACAACGAAGATATCACAAAAGTAGCAAATAAAACCCCAATTTTCATTTTTGCGATTTTAATTATATTGACAAATATCACAGCTTTGGTTGAAAATTTTCCAAAAGCAAAACTTGACTATGAAAGTAGAAGATCCCGCCTTTACAATGATGCAAACTAGGTCGGCGTAGGTAACCAAATAACGGAGATATCGCAATAGTCGGTAATACATCTCATTTTTCTATTTTTTTTGGAAATCACACTACAGGTCGCAATATTGATCGGATCGTCACGTCTCATAGATAAAGAAGCATATTGATTTTGGTGATGGTCGGATAATATTTAGGGACCGGAATGGGCAAACACTTGTTTGGAGAAAAGTCAACATTTTATTTCAAAGCCAATATCTCTGTTTCTTTAAGAGGTTGTCGTAGGTGGTCAAATCGCAAAGATATGGCAATAGCCGATAATGCATCCCATTTTCCGATTTTTTTGTAATCACGCTACGGGTCGCAATTTTGATCGGATGGTCACGAAATTTTGGGGGTTAATGGGGGTCCCAAAAAGAAAGAAGCCTATTGATTTTGATGATGGTCGGATAATATTCAGGGGTCGCAATGGGCAAACACTTATTTAGAGAAAGATCAACGTTTTATTTCAAAGCCAATATCTCTGTTTCTTTAAGAGGTATATCAAAAGCAAAATCTGGCAAGGAAAGTAGAAAATATCACCTTTACAACGATGTAAATTAGGTTGTCGTAGCTGCTCAAACAACAGAGATATCGCAATAGTCGGTAATGCATCCCATTTTCCGATTTGTTTGTAATCACGCTACAGGTCGCAATTTTAATCGGATCGTCACGAATTTTTTGGGAGTTGATGCGGGTCCCACATAGGAAGAAGCCTATTGATTTTGGTGATAGCCGGATAATATTTAGGGGTCGGAATGGGGAAAAACTCATTTGGAGACAAAATCAAAGTTTTATTCTTTGTGAATATATTGGCTTCTAGTAGGGGTATTCCAACGACAAAGCCTGTCAATGGAAGAAGAAAATATTACCATTACATTGGTGTAAAGCAGGTTGGCGAAGGTGGTCAAACAAGGGAGTTACCACAATAGTCGGTAATTCTTTCTTTTTTGCAATCAAGCTACAGGTCGTAATTTTGATCGGATGGTCACGAAATTTTGGTTGCTTATGGGGGTCCCAGAGACAAAAAGGCATATTATTTTTGGTGGTAGTCGGTTTATATTCCCTAAAAGAAATGTTTACCAGTGAAAAGCTTATGCACAGGGGTAGTGGTGTAGGGTATCACATGGTCGGATCCGTCCCGACTATAGCCTTTGCTCACTTGTTATACCCTACACCACTATGTGGGGAGGGTATTATAAGTTGGTTTTGCCCAAAAAGTTTGTAACGCATCGAAATAATGGTCGTAGACCCATACTTATATATACCAAAATGAATGTCTCGACGAGCTGAGTCGATCTGGCTATGTGTGTCCGTCCGTCAGTCCGTCCGTCTGTCCATCTAAACCTTGTAATCACGCTACAGGTCGCAATTTTGATCGGATCGTCACGAAATTTTGGGTGTTGATGAGGGTCCCGGAGGGGAAGAAGCCTATTGATGTTGGTGATGGTCGGATAATCTTCAGGGGTCGGAATGGGCAAAAAACTTATGTGGATAAAAAGACAACGTTTTTTTCCAAAGCGAATATCTCAGCTTCTTTATGGGGTATACCAAAAGCAAGACCTGACAAAAAAAGTAGAAAATATCACCTTTTTAATGATGTAAAGTAAGTTGTCGTAGGTGATCAAACAACGGAGATATTACAATAGTCGCAATTAAAACCCAAATTTTCATTCTTGCGATTTTAATTATAATGACGAATATCACAGCTTTGGTTAATGACTTTTCAAAAGCAAACCCTGACTATGAATATAGTAGATCCCATCTTTACAATGTGCAAACTAGGTCGGCGTAGGTGACCAAATAACGGAGATATTGCAATAGTCGGTAATACATCCCATTTTTCCACCTTCTTGGAAATCACGCTACAGGTCGCAATTTTGATCGGATCGTCACGAAATTTTGAGGGTTAATGGGGGCCACACAGATGAAGATGCCTATTGATTTTGGTGATGGTCGGATAATATTTAGGGGTCGTAATGTCCAAAAAACTTCTTTGGATAAAAAGACAATGTTTTTCCAAAGCGAATATCTCAGCTTCTATATGGGATATACCAATAGCAAGACCTGACGATGAAAGTAGGAGATATCACCTTTCTAACGATGTAAAGTAAGTTCTCGTAGGTGATCAAACAACGGAGATATTACAATAGTCGCAAATAAAACACAAATTTTCATTCTTGCGATTTTAATTATAATGACGAATATCACAGCTTTCGTTGGGGACTGACTGTGAAAGTAGAAAATCGCATCTTTACAATGATGCAACCAAGTCGGCGTAGGTGACGAACTAACGGAGATATCGCAATAGTCGGTAATACATCCCATTTTTACATTTTTTTGGAAATCACGCTACAGGTCGCAATTTTGATCGGATCGTCACGAAATTTTGGGTGTTGTTGGGGGTCCCGGAGGGGAAGGAGCCTATTGATTTTGGTGATGGTCGGATATGAGCCAAATAGTTATTTGGTTGGGGCCTTCTAAAAGCAAAGCCTGACTAAGAAAGTAAAAAATCCCATCTTTAAAATTATGCAAATTAGATTGGCGTAGGTAGTAAAATAATAGAGATATCGTAATAGTCTGTAATGTATCCATTTTTCCACTTTTTCTGCAATAACACTACAGGTCGGAATTTTGATCGGATCATCACGAAATTTTCTCAGAGAGATAGAAACCTATTGATGTTGTTGATGTCGATAGGAGTCAAATATACAATTAAATATTAATTATTTTGGTTCAGTTCGCCTTAAGTCATTTGGTATAAAAGCCAGATAGGTGAAAACTTTCGTATCTCCCTACAAGAAATGTTTTCGAGTGAAAAGATTATGCACAGAGGTAGTGGTGTAGGGTATCACATAGTCGGCCCAGTACCGACTATAGCCTTTTCTTACTTGTTTAAAAATGCTATTATCTGTACAAATAAAAATTAAATGTCGTTCGTCGTTATTCAAATTTTAGTTTCTATTTTTCTTATTTAATTTTATTTGTTTTTTCTCTTGTTTACCACTTGTTATGTTCCTCTCTGTATAAACACGATGTGGTTTTGCTTTTAGCTTTACAGGTTTTATTTTTGTTCTTGGTTTATAAAGAAATATTAATCCACTTTTAACAATCAAATTAATCTCAATTTAGTTTTCAATTCAAAGTATTTGATGTGTTTTAAATTCGTAGATTTAAGGTCGATTTATTACAAAAAACACTGATTGATTTCACTTATGTTATTTGCAACTTCCACTTGTTTTGTTTTGTTTGATATAATTTTTTATGGTTTCGTTGGTCTTATTGTTAGCCAGGGTTGGAAAATGAAAATTTCCAAAAGGTACTAAAATGGTACTTTTTCATTGAAATGGCATTTTTAATTTTTTAAGAAAAAGAAAAAAACAATTTGTACTCAGTAAAAAAAAAACAACAACAAAGGTTATTATCAGTTTCTCAGTGGGTGGAAGAGATCCACAAAGAAAATTATTAATACAGGTTCATATCTTGGTATGTTCCCAATACGAAGGTACATACATTTTACATATATAAAAATTGTAATCTTGGAAGTAAATTGTGAATTTTGCAATTTTAATTTCACATAAAATGTTTCAGCCTGTGGAACTAGAGTATGTGGTACTTTTATAATGAAATGGTACTGAAAAAAGTACTACTGTAAGGGCTCAAGAGAAGTTGAGAAAAGAATGTCAACAAAAACATCGCTAGTGTCTATGGTGGTGCATTGACATTAGCATGTAGTCTGTTTGTTCACTGAGATGAAGAGAGTGAATTTTCAAAACAGTGGACGTTTAGAAATATGTACGTAATATGAGATATTAAGAAACAAGAGAAATTGGAATTCAAGGTCAATATAAAGCAGATCAGTTGTAGCCCGCTTTACTGCATTTTGACTTTGCTATTGTTTGTTTAAATAAAAATCAAATGTCGTTCGTCGGTAGTTTACACTTACGTTTCTATTGTTCTTCTTTTTCTTTCTTTGTTTGAACATCTGATTTTCGGATATATGCGATTATACAATATTTGTTACAACTTATATATACCAAAATGAATGTCTCGACGAGCTGAGTCGATCTGGCTATGTGTGTCCGTCCGTCAGTCCGTCCGTCTGTCCATCTAAACCTTGTAATCACGCTACAGGTCGCAATTTTGATCGGATCGTCACGAAATTTTGGGTGTTGATGAGGGTCCCGGAGGGGAAGAAGCCTATTGATGTTGGTGATGGTCGGATAATCTTCAGGGGTCGGAATGGGCAAAAAACTTATGTGGATAAAAAGACAACGTTTTTTTCCAAAGCGAATATCTCAGCTTCTTTATGGGGTATACCAAAAGCAAGACCTGACAATAAAAGTAGAAAATATCACCTTTTTAATGATGTAAAGTAAGTTGTCGTAGGTGATCAAACAACGGAGATATTACAATAGTCGCAATTAAAACCCAAATTTTCATTCTTGCGATTTTAATTATAATGACGAATATCACAGCTTTGGTTAATGACTTTTCAAAAGCAAACCCTGACTATGAATATAGAAGATCCCATCTTTACAATGTGCAAACTAGGTCGGCGTAGGTGACCAAATAACGGAGATATTGCAATAGTCGGTAATACATCCCATTTTTCCACCTTCTTGGAAATCACGCTACAGGTCGCAATTTTGATCGGATCGTCACGAAATTTTGAGGGTTAATGGGGGCCACACAGATGATGGTCGGATAATATTTAGGGGTCGTAATGTCCAAAAAACTTCTTTGGATAAAAAGACAATGTTTTTCCAAAGCGAATATCTCAGCTTCTATATGGGATATACCAATAGCAAGACCTGACGATGAAAGTAGGAGATATCACCTTTCTAACGATGTAAAGCAAGTTCTCGTAGGTGATCAAACAACGGAGATATTACAATAGTCGCAAATAAAACACAAATTTTCATTCTTGCGATTTTAATTATAATGACGAATATCACAGCTTTCGTTGGGGACTGACTGTGAAAGTAGAAAATCGCATCTTTACAATGATGCAACCAAGTCGGCGCAGGTGACGAACTAACGGAGATATCGCAATAGTCGGTAATACATCCCATTTTTACATTTTTTTGGAAATCACGCTACAGGTCGCAATTTTGATCGGATCGTCACGAAATTTTGGGTGTTGTTGGGGGTCCCGGAGGGGAAGGAGCCTATTGATTTTGGTGATGGTCGGATATGAGCCAAATAGTTATTTGGTTGGGGCCTTCTAAAAGCAAAGCCTGACTAAGAAAGTAAAAAATCCCATCTTTAAAATTATGCAAATTAGATTGGCGTAGGTAGTAAAATAATAGAGATATCGTAATAGTCTGTAATGTATCCATTTTTCCACTATTTCTGCAATAACACTACAGGTCGGAATTTTGATCGGATCATCACGAAATTTTCTCAGAGAGATAGAAACCTATTGATGTTGTTGATGTCGATAGGAGTCAAATATACAATTAAATATTAATTATTTTGGTTCAGTTCGCCTTAAGTCATTTGGTATAAAAGCCAGATAGGTGAAAACTTTCGTATCTCCCTACAAGAAATGTTTTCGAGTGAAAATATTATGCACAGAGGTAGTTGTGTAGGGTATCACATAGTCGGCCCAGTACCGACTATAGCCTTTTCTCACTTGTTTAAAAATGCTATTATCTGTACAAATAAAAATCAAATGTCGTTCGTCGTTATTCAAATTTTAGTTTCTATTTTTCTTATTTAATTTTATTTGTTTTTTCTCTTGTTTACCACTTGTTATGTTCCTCTCTGTATAAACACGATGTGGTTTTGCTTTTAGCTTTACAGGTTTTATTTTTGTTCTTGGTTTATAAAGAAATATTAATCCACTTTTAACAATCAAATTAATCTCAATTTAGTTTTCAATTCAAAGTATTTGATGTGTTTTAAATTCGTAGATTTAAGGTCGATTTATTACAAAAAACACTGATTGATTTCACTTATGTTATTTGCAACTTCCACTTGTTTTGTTTTGTTTGATATAATTTTTTATGGTTTCGTTGGTCTTATTGTTAGCCAGGGTTGGAAAATGAAAATTTCCAAAAGGTACTAAAATGGTACTTTTTCATTGAAATGGCATTTTTAATTTTTTAAGAAAAAAAAAAACAATTTGTACTCAGTAAAAAAAAAACAACAACAAAGGTTATTATCAGTTTCTCAGTGGGTGGAAGAGATCCACGAAGAAAATGATTAATACAGGTTCATATCTTGGTATGTTCCCAATACGAAGGTACATACATTTTACATATATAAAAATTGTAATCTTGGAAGTAAATTGTGAATTTTGCAATTTTAATTTCACATAAAATGTTTCAACCTGTGGAACTAGAGTATGTGGTACTTTTATAATGAAATGGTACTGAAAAAAGTACTACTGTAAGGGCTCAAGAGAAGTTGAGAAAAGAATGTCAACAAAAACATCGCTAGTGTCTATGGTGGTGCATTGACATTAGCATGTAGTCTGTTTGTTCACTGAGATGAAGAGAGTGAATTTTCAAAACAGTGGACGTTTAGAAATATGTACGTAATATGAGATATTAAGAAACAAGAGAAATTGGAATTCAAGGTCAATATAAAGCAGATCAGTTGTAGTCCGCTTTACTGCATTTTGACTTTGCTATTGTTTGTTTAAATAAAAATCAAATGTCGTTCGTCGGTAGTTTACACTTACGTTTCTATTGTTCTTCTTTTTCTTTCTTTGTTTGAACATCTGATTTTCGGATATATGCGATTATACAATATTTGTTACAAATTTAAATAATGAGTGAGCTTATGTATGTTATAGAAAATGTCATATTAGTTGAAGATCTCTATTTCTGGCAGCATTTAGAAGGCTTCTTTCATCTTGGATACCGGTTCAGCTTTGGATATTTTTGAGCCAGGAGAGTTCTCTTCGGCTTCTTGTTCGTCTTCCTTCAATCTCTCCTCTAATAATATTTTGCAGTATTTTGTATTTATTATTCCGCATGATGTGTCCGAGATATGACACTTTTCGGGTTTTAATAGTTGTTATTAGCTCTCTATTCGCAATAATTTTCCTCAGAACTTCGCAATTTTTCATTCGGTCTGTCCATCGTATTTTTAGTATTTTTCGTGTACTCATACCTCGAAGGATTCGAGCTTTTTCTGGTCGCTTGTATTTAAAGTACAAGTTTCTGCACCATACAGTAGAACGGACCACACGTAACATTTGATAAATCTGTGGTTTGTTTGGATACCAATGTCGTGGCTGGTTAGAATTTTAGAGTATTTATAAAAGGCGTCTCCATCTCATCTCTATACGGCACTTTATTTCATTGGAAATATTCCATTGGTTGTTCATAAGGACTCCCAGATATTTAAAGGTTTTGACTTTTTCAATTTCCGCGATATTAATTCTTAAAGATAAGTTGCTGGGTAAGTTGTTCCGACTTATTACCATGTATTTAGTCTTCTTAGTGTTGATTTTAAGACCATAAGTTTCACTCATATATGTAAGTTTGTTGATTAATTTCTGGATACCAGATATGCTACCAGCCAATAGCGTAGTATCGTCTGCTTATCTTATGTTATTAATAAGTGTTCCGTATATGTTTATACCGATTTTCTCCGCTTCGAGGGCTTCCATAAATATCACTTTGGAGTATATATTGAATAGTAGCGGAGAGAGAATGCAGCCTTGTCGAACACCTCTTGAAATTGAAAATTCTTCAGTCAGTTCACCATCAACGTCAACATATGCCATTTGCTTCCAATATAGATTTTTTTATACATCGTATTTCTTTATCGTCGATTCCAATCATTGTAAAGATATGAATTAGCTTATCATGAAGGACCGTATCAAAAGCCTTTTCATAGTCAATGAAACAAATATAGACTTCTTTATGTACATCGCAGCATTTTTGTACTAATATCTGAATGCTTTGTATAGCTTCCCTTGTTCCCATTCCTTCCTTAAAACCGAACTGAGTGGCTCCCATTGACAGTTCGCACTTGGAGTATATACGTCTATGTATTACGCGTAGAAAGATCGAGAATTTCTTTGGCACTACCTAAACTCGAGCAACTTCACTTGCAAACAAAACCAAATCTTTCCCACTGCTATGCGTTCGTTGATTCTCAACGAAAAAAACACATAACTAATTTGTTGGTATTGCATACTACAGCAATAAACAACATTTCGACGGTGCCAGTTCTTACAATAAGGAGGGTTGGCGGTTTTTATTTGGGATGACGGCTTCAATTTTGTTTTTCAAAATGGTCAGGCTTAATCGCACAGTCCTTCTTTTAATATTTTATTAAAACAACTTTAATTTATTAGTGGGAAAAAATTGGCCTTACCCCTTGGTAAACATTGCCAATTTTTTCCCACTAATAAATTAAAGTTGTTTTAATAAAATATTAAAACAACGACTATGGGATTAAGCCTGACTATTTGAAAAACAAAATAGAAGTCGTCAAATAGAAAATAAAAATAAAAAACGCCAACCCTCCTAATTGTTCTTTTTTGGTATTGTAATGAACCTTGATTTAAGCCAGTCTAAGCGGTATTTTCCAGTATCATATACATAGTTGAAGAGTTTGACAAGTAGTTGTATATTATCACCATCTATTAACTGCAATACCTCTGATGGAATTTCGTCAGGGCCCTTAAGAGCGTTGAGTGCGTATTCTACCTCGTCCTTAGTTATCTGTGTCCCAGTCTGATTGATTTGCATCTCTTCATAGGGGGTTCTTCCTTCATCTTTAAATAAGTTCATTACATTTTTTCTTATTTAATTTTATTTGTTTTTTTTCTCTTGTTTACCACTTGTTATGTTCCTTTCTGTATAAACACTATTTGGCTTTGCTTTTAGTTTTACAAGTTTTATTTTTGTTCTTGGTTTATAAAGAAATATTAATCCATTTTTAACAATCAAATTAGAAAGGCAAACTTTTCAAAATCTCAATTTAGTTTTCAATTCAAAATTATATGATGTGATTTAAATTCGTAGATTTAAGGTCGATTTATTACAAAAACTTCCACTTGTTTTCTTTTGTTTGATATAATTTTTTATGGTTTCGTTTGGTCTTATTGTTCGCGATTGTGTCTCTCACCACAAATATGACAGTTCGATTTAGCTGGACAGTTGGAACGATTGTGTGAACAGGCCAAGCAATTTATGCAGTAATAATATTGGCAGACGACCTCAAACGGCTCATCAGGAGTAAGACACATTTGGGGCTCCTGGAGGAATTAATGCCCAATCTAGATTTTGATATGAATACTGAATACTAAGGTCGTTTTTAGTCTTTCGAAACAACTTCATTCGAACTTTTTTGAGCAATTCCGCTGCACCAGTAAAATTGATCCCATTATCAGAGGACATCAGAGAAAGGCAGCTAGGAATGCTTGTGTACTAAAATCACTTGTGACTTCCAAATGCAACGCGGGTTTTTGCAGCAAGGAGATGATAATGTATGGTGTCAATTTCCTCAAGTCGAATGAATATGGTCGCAGCATACGCTTTTTCCGAAAAATCGCAAAATCCTTGAACGTCGACTTGTATGACGGAGTATACTGTATTTCTCGCGAGATTCTCAAATGTTGAATATCTGGACAAGTTTTAACAAAATTTTTCAAGCAATTGATGTTAGAGGTCTAAGTCCGTCATCCCAGCCGCCCTTATCAAGGCATATCTGCTGCATAATAAGTTGAAGGGGTCAAAAACCGCGATATTACGGTTTTTGTAATATACGACTTTTGCCTAATATCAGGTTGAGGAAATGGAAATTTATAGCTACTGATGTTTCATCTAATGTCCAATGTCTTTGTTACAACATTTTCTGATAGCTGCAAACAGTCGTCCGATAAAAGTTTTCAGGACGGAGGTCATTGATTATAATGGGATTATTTGAGGCCCACTGACCTATTTTCAAGTCCCGCTGAGGTCAGTGCATTAGTTAATTGATTTCTTGAAGTTATTGCTTCTTCCACGGTATGTGCTCCTGCCAAGACATCATATATATACATGTGTGTCCTTGATGTCTTCAGCTTACTGAAGCCAAGTCCTGATTGCCAGAAAAGGGGAGCAATTAACTCCAAAGGTCACTGTAAGAAGTTGGAAGTCTTCAATTGGCCCTTTGGGTGATGTCCTGAACAGGACTCTTTGATATTTTCCTTATGAAGGATGGACTCAAATCAGCCGATACATTTTCTTACTGTTTGGAGTATAAGGTCCTGTTGAAGAAGTGGTCCAGGGAATAAAAAAGGCATTTAAACTCTTTTTATTGTCAGAGGGAGATGAGGCGTTAAAAACACTCAGAATTTGGTGGTTACAAGGTGCGGTTTTATTACCTGCTATTCGTTGAAATCGATCAGGTCGTTGTATGCGTTGGTGAATTACTTTGTGATATCCATGTTAAAAGAGCTTTTCACGCTAGCCAATAAATAAAAGAAAAGGTCAAGGAGGGCAAACACGATCCAAACGAACAGTTACCCAAATTTCTACAAAGTTTAAGAAACTACCAAGAGATTTTCAAAAAAGAACCAACTCGAGTTGTGATATTTAGGTTATTGGCAAATTGCACAAGGTAAAGACAATCATTAAATAAATCGACCAAAATTGTTTAAAAATTTCCAAGTTCCAGCAATGTAAAAATCCCAAATGTTGTATGGTGTTAATGATTTTATTTAAAAACAAAAACATAATTTAAACAAGAAAGTCCAAAATACAGATTATTACAATGTCGGAGAAAATGACCAAAACGAGAATTGTTTACCAAAATGTAAAAAAAATCCGACATTTTTCCAAAGTTTTAATCATGCAGATGTTCGACAAATAGCACAAAATAGATAATGCCAAAGCAGTGTAAACTTGTTCACAAATGTCGTATTCCTTGATTGATCCAAAATAGTAAAATATCACTGTAAACTAGTTATCACAATTGAAGTTTTCTGCAAAGTGTCCCTTGTTTAACAGCAAAATGTCAGCAATTTTCATAATTTTTTTTCCCAAAAATGTTAAAAAATAACCGGAGTTTGCAACTCTAGGTGCTCTCTGTTATCTAAGGTCCAATATTTAAGTCTCCTTATCTTTATTAGAACATGCATGCAAAAATAAATAAGTATGTGTGTTTCTACAGCTTTTCTTACGTACTTGCTCGTAAATTGTTGCTTATGTCGTTTTACTCAGATTTTGCTAAAATATCTGAAATCTGGAAATGACACAAATTTGTTGGCTATGTGCAACTTTGTACATTGAACTTTTGTATCTAGATCCGTTAGAAATAGCTGCTATTTTTTTTGTTTCTTGTGATCGACTAACAAAACAATTTGACAAACAAAATTTTGCCACAGTTTTAAGTACAAATCACTTTTGAAGGTCAAATACAGTATAGTCTCGATAATCCGGACACCACATGATTCGGCGTTGTCCGGATTACCGAGTAGTTACAAAAAAACATATAATTTGGTAAGTTAAAATTATTAATAAAGGACGTTTACTAGATTATAACCTGACATCTAAACAAAACGAATTCATGTTAAGCAAATATCACGCGTTGTGACCATTTTTAGACTGAGAGCAGCTATCCTGGCTATCAAATTTACTTCTTCGTTTTAATCCTTCAGCGTAATTTAGGTGAAATTTCCCGTGAAGTTTTGAAGTCTAAACCGTCTCTACTATTGGTTTATATTTATTCATATTTTTTTTCGAGGATATAAACTTCGATGTGCATGTAAGGATATTGATTTTCAGGGTCCATGGAACACGAGACTCTTACGACTTAAGATATAACTTCAGAATGCACTAATCTCATTATGGGAAATATATTTTAGCCATTTTTAAGAACATCAGCAACTGGCTTTATCTCGTCGGTGAAACCAAAAAGGTATTGTTTTATATTAATGTTATAGACTTCGAATAGGACAATATAGAATTTAAATCTATTAGATGCATAATTATAGAATACAACAACAATCCGTAGTTGCCAGTAATTTTGTATGAAAATAAGAGGACTCTTACTTTTTTAAATAATATATTGAATTTTCTATCTCTAACTCATTTTTTGCGTTACTGAAAAAAATCGGTAAAATTCAAATGCTTATAATTTCGGTAATTAACGATAGTTTTCAGTAAGATGGCGACCAAAAAAGTAATCGTTAAGTTCTGCCTATTGCAAGAGTGCTGTCAACATTTATTTAAACTTTTCATTCATAATTTTTAATGTTAACGATTTGTGTCAGTAACTCAAAAAATGAGTTAGAGAATCTAAAAAATCTTAATCTAAAAGCTAAACTATTCATCCTAACGCTTTAACTGTTTTAAACATTTCTAGGTAAAATATCCTATTATAATGAGAGGATTGCCAAATCAAAAGTCTCTATATGGTGGCGTGAGGGAAATCCTAAGTCATAATCTTAAGTTGAATATTGAAAACGAGATTGAGAATTTAAAAAAGATCCATGAAACAAAAGATAAAATGTCAGTCCTCGTTGAATTCAAATCATCAAGAACCGTTACGGAAGTTTTAAAGGCTACAAGGTTGCTAGCAGGCACTCAAATTTTTATAGAACGAGATTTAAATGGAATGAGACTTCAAAGGAAAAAAGTGATGTTGACATTAAAAAAAGAACTGCAGAAGATCGATAAGGAAAAAAGAGTTGGAGTACGAGGTGACCACCTTGTGACGGAAGGCAAAACGTTCTATTGGAATAATGAAAATAATTTAATGTGCGGTCAAGGTTGTGGTGTAGACGTTTTAGCTAATATATTTGGAGATGCTGTTAGAAGTCTAGATATTAACTATGCTAATTTAGTTGAGAAAATGGTTTCAAAAAACTAATAAAAAACTTAAGTACAAAAAATGAAAGTAAACGTAAAGAAAAAAAGAAATCTACTATTGAATATCCAAGTTTTTTCACCTTAAAAATTGTAGCGTATAATATTAACGGCTTGGGCAGCAAAAATCTTTACCACCGCTTCTTTCAATTCTTAGAGCCGTTTGATATATTCATACTAACGGAAACGCATGTCGAATCCAAAAACCAAGAACTTTTCTCTAATAAATTTCAAAATTTTTATATTTACTGGAAAGCGGCGGCTAGAAATAACAGTAGAGGAAGAGGCATTGGTGGACAACTTTATGGGGTTCGTAGAGATTTAGAAAGAGATGGGTTCAAACATACCTTTACACACAGAGGCAATCAAGATATTATCCGATGTGAACTTTTTTTTTTTTTTTTATTAATTCTTTATTCATCAAAAATTACATTACAGTTCATTAATGTTGCCCCAGCGCCTTATAGACTTTATAGGGGCTAATTGGTTAACAAATACTAATTTGTGACGTGTAACATTTTAAAATATACAAAAATATTTTTATTGATTAAAAAACAAAAAAAGTTATAAGATGAAAAATTACATCAAAAGCATTTCAATAGTACTTGACAAAAAGGTTTTAAGTTCCCTTTTAAACGATGAAATTCTTGTATTACATTTAATGTGATTTGGAATGCGGTTAAATTCTAAACAACCATTATGTTCAATTCGTTGTTTTGATATTTCTAGCCGGCATCTTTTCACATGTAAATTAGATGAGTTCCTTGTATTTACCAATGTTTGATTAGTAGTGAATTGGATTGATCGGTGACCAATGTTGTTTACAGCTCTATACATATATGTTAGAAGTTGTAACTTGTAGATTCCATATAAGGGCAATATCCTTCCTGCAACATTATTATATAATTCATACGTAGAATATAGTTGCGGCAAATTAAATACGATCTTAAGTGCTTTGTTTTGGCATCTTTGTAATGATTTTAAATGATTAGTTTTCTTATAGGCATATATCAACGCCAAGTAGTTTAAGTGACTCTGAACTAAAGAATTATATAGTAGAAGTTTGGTTTCTACGTCAAATTTATTTCTGAACTTATGCAGTATACCTATAGCGGGTGCAATCTTCCTTCTCAATTCATCAATATGTACATTCCATGCCAAATTACTTTGTAGATGTATGCCCAAATATTTTAATGACTGGCTTTCAGATATTTGCATGTTTCCAATTTCAACATAAAATGCAGAGTCTTGTTCTGAGTAACGAGGACGAAATCGAATAACTTTCGTCTTATTAGAGTTGATTACAAGTCCATTCAATCGACTGTATTCCATAATAATAGCAGCATCACGCTCCATTTGACATTTTAACACAAGTGGGTGATTGTATGGATAAAGTAGAGCCAAATCATCGGCATACATAATTAGTTTACCATGCAAGTTTAGGTTGGAAATATCATTAAGGTATATTGTGAACAATAAGGGTCCCAACACACTTCCTTGTGGTACTCCATGTTCTACAGTTCCCATATCTCCCTTAACACCGTTTATTTCTAGAAATTGTTTCCTGTTGGCAATATAACTCTCCAACAATTTTAACTCTCCACCTTGAACTCCGTAATAGGAAAGTTTTGATATAAGAATACGATGATCTACCAGATCAAAAGCTCTAGAAAGATCATAAAATACTGCGCCCACTCCACCATAGTTTGAATCCAGGCCTTCACAAATTTCATTGACAACTTTCACAACGGCTTCTTGGGTACCACTATTTTTTTTAAACCCGAATTGTAATGGATACATCTGTCCAGTCTCTTCCAAGAAATTTGACAATTGGTTGTATATTAACTTTTCATATAATTTGTCAATTAATGACAACAATGCTATGGGTCTAAAATCACAAACTGTACTAGAATTTGTGGATTTAGGTATTGGAACAATTTTGGCTATTTTTAACGCATCAGGGTAAATTGAAGTTTCTATCATTTTATTAAATATGGCTGCAAGATGTTCACTAAGACAGTTTTTCGATGCTTTCAGAATTTTGCCTGTAATTCCATCATAACCAGGACTTTTGGCAATATCTATATTTTCCAATAATTCCAAAACATGAGCTCTAGTAACAGTGATCAACGAAAACCTTGACGGAAACTGAATTAAGCTACTAAAATTATTAAAATGATCGCCAACATTGCATGGTAGATTACTTTTTAGTACCTTTGGAACATTTAAAAAGTATTCATTGAATGCATTGCACTTTACTGTTTCATCATCAATAATTTCATTCCTTTCATTTCGTAACTGAATTGGTTGTTTTTGCTTTCTTCCCAAACATTCATTTAGAAATTGCCAACTTTTTCGAGGGTTTTGATTAAAATTTTGTAGATTCGAGCTTATATAAGAATTCATACTCGTCTGACTTGCAATCTTTATTATCCGACTAACTTGCTTGATAATGTATTCATTTCTTCTATCTCTGCCAAGTTTTCTTCTTTTTGTCAGTAGTTTTGCCTTGAGTTTTCTCAGTGCTTGCAGGTTTTCATTCTCCCAGGGGGTAAGCAATGATTTTGATAGTACATTCGTATTTTTGACTGTTGTATTAGTTTTTATAATTTCTGAGATGTCCGACATAATATTTCCCATGTCAGATGAAGGATTTCCACTATACTTGTAATTTTCGGAATAGTCATGAATACTCGTAGCTATACCATTATAGTCATACCGTTTAAAAATATTTCGGGTTATTTCGTTATTCTGGAGCTTACTCATCATGCGACACCATATTATATTATGATCTGACAATTGACATTCTATTGTACTTATATGCACTCTACTTGCCTCATTGCTGTACACATGGTCTAAAGATTTTTTGCTGCTTGGGCGTGTTATTAACATATGGCATGCTTCATAGTGCATAGAAGACAAAGTCGATAGAATATCTACAGAGCTTCCGGGGTTAAGCAGATCAATATTAGCATCTCCAACCACAATAGATGCTGTACGGCATTGTCCACACAACTCATTTTCAAGATATGTTAGGAAAGGCGTTATATGGCATTTCTGAGATCTATAGAAATTAGTTATTTTTAGTGGTATCCCATTAATTTTAAATCCGTCAATCGATATACGCAATGCATCCACATAATTTTTACTCTCACAGAGTTCTACAACGAATGTTATATTATTGCGCACATAAAATGACACACCGCCATATCCATCCTTTCGACAGCAGTGTATAGCAGTATACTCAGGTATATTATAAAGTTGTGTGAGGTTACTGTGAAACCATGTTTCTTGTATTGCGATTACATTTGGTAAAATTGGGAACTCAGCTAATATTGATTTAAATTTATTAAATTTTGCATAGGACGAAATGCTTCGGATGTTAACAGAAATCATATGAAAATTATAATGGTTATATTTCATGAAATGTTCGTTAAATGAATCAATATTTTCATAATAGTTTTTATTTAACATTATAGAATTTAAATATTTTCTACAAACTTTATATAATGCTCAATCACACAATTCAGTTACGCGGGTCGTCTGGCGATACAAACGCTGTTTGTTCATCATTTTCGTTATCATCAGTATCATCTTCTAAAACTGGCACAATTCGCCTTGATCTTCTTCCATGCAAGCTATTAGTTGTAGCTTGAAGTAACAAGGTATCAACATCCTCTTTTCCACGTATAAGTTGGGGCTTGTTTGTTGCACTTCTTTTTGCAAAAATGCGACTTCTGTTAGTGTATATAAAAGAATAACCCACCGTTTTAAGCAACTTCGCATAATTAAAAAGTTCAAGTGTTTCCATGCTCAACAGATCATTAATATATATACATTTTGTAGTATCACTCTCTTTTAGTTTGATTTTAGCTTCCATAAGTTTGTTCTTGGTAGATTTGGAATTGAATTTAACGATTAAGGATTGGCTTTTATTGTTCGCGTTTTTCTTCTTCAAAAAGTATGCTTCTTCTATGTCTTTTTCACTTATTTGGACACCAACATTTTCAGATAGTTCAATCACCGCATCCTTTGCATTCGTACTTTCATTTGCCATTATTCCATTTATTAGACAGTCATTTTTTACTCTTTCATCAGTTAACATATTTACCGATTCTTTCAAATGATTAATTTCGGCTTTGAGCTTAGTATTTTCTTTTTCCACTTGTTCTACTCTTTTTTCATTCGCAGTTACAGCTTTAATTAAATTCTCAAACTTAGAAGACATGAAGTCCACAGATTCAGTCAGGCGGTCTATAATATTTAACTTTTCTTCCATTCGATGCAATTGTTCCCGTATATTGAATTCATCATTCATATTACAAAAACTTTTTCGTCCTTTGGTTTTTGGCATTTTAATTTCACTTGTATTCACTTGTATAGCACCAAAAAGAACTGTTCAAACTTCTGTATTATTTCATGTGGGGGGGTTCAGCTGTTATTATCCTTCAATATAAGTTGTGATGATTCAGCTTAAACAAATTATAGCATACTTTTAGGATCACAATTTTAATATAATTTCGCTTTTCCTATTACATACTCGATAGTGCACTTTTAGGGATATGCAATTTATGAAAAGCTTTTAATTAACATTTTAATAACATGTTAATTGTTTTTCTCTTTTTAGAACTATTACTTTTTATGATTTGACGTTTATGCTGTTGTTAATAACACTCTCAACTCTCTCAATTGTGTTGTTTTTAGTTTTACTTTCTTTCACGTGCACGAATCACTTAACATTTTATTAATAATTTATTATCAAAAAACAAATTGTTTATGCGCCGAAATGTACATTAAAGGTTACAATTCACAACAGTGATGTTCAAATATTACTTTCATCACGTTTATACTGCTTAACTTAGTTTTTTTACTTCAAAAGAATACGTTTTTATCGGAGCTTTATAAAAACACGTCCGCTCACTTCAACTTTCAATTCAACTTAATGCCATACAATTTGAGATTTTACCGATATACTTAAGATGTGCTAATTGGAATTCCGATTTCGAAATTCTGAAGAATTATATTGAGGTCTATGATGGGAGCAAAATTGTCATCGGCGATCATAATATTCGAATCGGCGAGGAGCAGGAGATCCCAGAAGACATATCGAATATGTTCGCAAGTACAAGAAGGTCGAATGACAAAGTCACTAACGCAAATGGAAAAAAATACATAGAGACATGCAATAATAATGGCTTAGTTATCTTAAATGGACGCAGCTCTGATGATGTTGATGGAAAATTCACCTTTACAAACAAAAATGGAAGCTCGGTGATTGACTTGTGTGCGGTGACAATCGATATGCTTGATTTGGTTAAGGAGTTCAAGGTTACTGATCAAATATGGTCTGATCACTTCCCGATTACCTTGAAGCTTGCCATACCATGCTCAAGCGAAGAGAAATCATCAATATCAAACCTCAGGACAAAATTAATATGGAGAGAAAGGAACAAAAATATCTATCAAAACCGTTTAAACTTAAACTTGAGAAATTTACCACATAACCCAAGAATTGGTGATTTAATCAAAATAATTCATGAATCGTATCCCAATAATCCAAATCCAAAAAAAGTAAGGTTTAAAAACAAATGGTTCGATACGGAATGTCTCAAGAACAGAAATAAGACGTTAAAAAGTTTGAATAAATTCAGAAAGTCGTGTAATGTGAGAGATAAAATTGCCTATATTGAGCAAAGGAAGATATATGCAAATCTCTGTAAAATTAAAAAATCGAACTATTATAATAGCATCGAAAATAGTCTTGATAGTATTAACGATAGTAGACAGTGGTGGAAAATGGCGAACGAAATCAGGCAAGTTGAGAACGGGACGAACTGTTGTGTGCCTACTGATGTCTTAAAAACCCATTTTGAACGGCTCCTTAATCCTTCATGTAGTACTCAACCTATTTATTATGCAATAAATCAGAGTATGGATGAAATCCTAGATAGAGAATTCACAATCACGGAGATTAAGAACCAATTAAAAAGCGTAAAAACAAACAAAGCGCCAGGTGAAGACCGAATCCCATACGAGTTCTTCGTAAATGCGTCAGACGACTTCTTAAGAACCATGTGCAATGTCTTCACGGAAATTTTGAATGGAAGCGACGACTTTGAATCCTTTCGCTCAGGCATAATATTCCCAATACACAAAAAAGGAAATATAAATGATGTGAGCAATTATCGTGGGATAACGTTTATGAATTGCATTGGGAAATTAATGATTGGAATGATCAATAATAGAGTATCGGAGTGGGTTAATAGACACAACAAACTAAATGAATACCAAGCGGGATTTAGAAAAGCATATTCCACAGTCGATAATATTTTTAACCTTGTAGCAACAATCAAGCTGAAATGGTACGAAAGCAAGAAAGTATACGCATATTTCGTAGACTTTAAGGCGGCCTTCGATCGAGTTCCCAGAGACCTTCTAATTTATAAGCTTCAAGAAATTGGACTTTCATCTAAGATAGTTAGCTTTGTTGAAAGTATTTATAAAGATACAAAATCGGCTGTTTGGTCAGGTACCGAGCTGTCAGAATATTTTGAGACACGTACGGGAGTGAAGCAAGGATGTTTGCTATCTCCAATTCTATTCGCTCTATATTTGAATGACTTGTACGATTATCTGGGTGGAGGTCTGTATGTTGATGAACATAATATCCGGCTGCTCATGTATGCAGACGATATAGTGCTGTTGGCGGATAACCCCAAAACTCTGCAAACCATGATTAATAATTTGGAATTATATTGTGCTAGATGGGGGATGGAAGTAAACAAGTTGAAATCTGAAATTATGGTTTTCAGAAAAGGAGGAAAACTTTCAGCTGATGAAAAATGGACCTTCAATGGTGAAGAAATTGGAATAGTGAATGAATATAAGTACCTGGGGATACTGTTAACTCCGAAATTATCATTTACTAAACATTTACAAAAAAAGGAAGAAGCTACAAAAATGTCAATTTTTGCTACATGGAAGAATTTCTTTTCAAACCCATCAGTGAAGTTAAAATCGAAATGGAAAATGTTTACAGCCGTTTGTCGTTCCATTCATAGTTATGGCGCCCAATTATGGGGAAATGAATATTTTACTGAGGTAGAAAAACTATATCGATATTTCATAAAGAAAATATTAAAGCTCCCAGAATCTACTCCAAACTATATTCTTGCGATAGAAACAGGCTATGAACCGGGATATATCTACACATATTCCCTGCATTTGTCGTATATATCAAAAATTGTATTTGATCTTGAAAGCCATCGTTTGCCGCACATATTAGCTTTAAAACTGGCAAGCAAGCATCTGTATTGCTTCAAGGATGTTGTAGATCAGCTTACTGAAAATAACATTGACATCGGCAACATTATGACAAATAAGAGAAGGTGGATGGAAGCATCCCATAATTTAATAACAGCAATTAAAATAAAGGCCTTTAATGCGCATACACAAAAAGCTCAACAAAGCGACCAAAGACTGTATAAACATCTGGATTATTACAGAGGACCACTCTATTGCAACGATAACTTCAGTCAGCAGCAAATAACACTAATAATGAAAGCTAGAGGTGATTTACTTTGGCTAAATGGAAAAAGGTATAGAACGCCAGAGGACCAAAGGTGTTCACTGTGTAATCTTGAAGAACAAGAAACGTTAACTCATTTTATCGGTAGGTGTCCAATATTAAAAAATATGCGGGTCAAATATTTCAATACAACTGTATTATCGCGATACGAAGTCATTGACACTCTTAATGGTGGTGAAGTTTTTTGCTGGCTCAACTTATATAAATACTTAAAGGAAGCATTAAGATACCGAAAATTTTTAATTGAAGAATTTAATTACTAATAAACTTTGATCCTAAGTATTAATACTATAACCACTCAATTTTCCAGCTGACGGTTTTAATTACAAACCAAGCTGTATAATTCTTTATTATGTTTAGTAGTATGCAAAAATAAACAAATTGTAATCTTTATAACGATATTTGAAAATAAAGAAAATTGAATTGAATTGAATAGGTAAAATATCCATGGAATACATTACATGCTCCCAAGGGACTTTCTCACTAATCAGAAGGCTAATGAACTAATTCCTTTAGAGGAAACGCACATCCAACATAGATTTTTAAGGGAACTAGGCTACCCAACACTAGGTTTAAAATATTGTTGTTTACCATAGTCATCCATCAATGGTTAAACGGTAGAAAAAAAATCATTGGACAGATTCAGATAGTTAATCCTATATTGACTGTAAAACTGATGCAACAGGGACTCGCGAAAAAGCGAGATGTGGACCGAAAATTTTAAAATACTTAATTTTCCTTATTTGTACACCAATTGCTGTTGCTAAGAACGAAAACGTCAATGAAATAAATAAGAATATAATGCTCAAGAAAGGAAATATACTGATGTCCGGATTATCGAGGTACGAAAAATATGAGATGTCCGGATTATAGAGTCTTCAATGTAAAAAATTCTAGTGTCCGGATTACCGCGTTGTCCGGATTATCGAGACTATACTGTATTATGGAAATTATTTTTGAACTATGTCACTATGAATATTTATTGAAATATACTTTTAAGTACTTCTTTTTACTTAATATATTTTCTAACATTGCAGTTTTTTCACTTTTCACACGATTCGGCTCGTGGGGACCAAAATGTTTCGTTACGAGGGGTGGGGGTTTGTCAAAATTTAGTTTCTGTTTTTCTTATTTAATTTTCTTTCTTTTTTCTTTTGTTTACCACTTGTTATTGTCCTTTCTGTATAAACACGATTTGGTTTTGATTTTACAAGTTTACAAGTTTTATTTTTGTTATTGGTTTACAACAAATATTAATCCGCTTTTAACAATCAAATTAATTTCAGTTTAATTTTCAATTCAAAGTTATTTTTTGATGTGATTTCAATTGGTAGAGTTAAGGTCGATTTATTACAAAAAACACTGATTGATTTTACTTATGTTACTGGCAACTTCCGCTTGCTTTCTTTTGTTTAATCTAATGTTTTGAGATGGCGTTAACGCCAAAATCCTGTGTCACAGAAGTCCAATTTGGCTTCTGGCAACACAGGCGTTTTCTTATTCTATTTATTCATTTTCATTTTCACTGCCTCTCATCTCCACAGACATATGTATATGTGTGCGTTCGGCTTTTCTAGTTCGAAACCTGTCGTCTGTGCTTTCTCGGACTTTCTTACTTATTCTTTGTTTAATCACTTTCAATTCAACCATTGTTACTCCATAACTCCACACTATTTTTCCACAACTATCTTCCTACAAATTTTCAATAAAAGAAGAATTACTTTCTGTTCAATTCGCATCCTGATTCCTTTTGTGTTTTTATTTTCAGTTACTTTTACGCAATCCAATCTGGGAGAAATATTGAGTTTCCAGCAACATTTCTTTGTTTGGGGTTCTCAAGCTTTTCTTATATTTCTGCAGGAATACATCCAACGTCAAATCTTGGTGTGTTCATTTGGTCCTAAAGATCCGGAAATTCTGTTCCAGTTTGAATATAAAGTTTGGATATCTCCATCAAATCCTTTCAAATTGCATTTGAAAGAGGAAAAAAGTTAGATTCCTAAACCAAAGGCGAAACATGTCATGTCACACAGTGGTGGTTGTGTGGGTTCGTATCGTCGGCTTTCCTCTTTCAAAAAGCATCTTGGTCAGTAAGATCGTCTCTAACGAGAAATTAATTAAAAGCGAAAAAGCATTCAGCGACCAATAAATGTCAATATTGAAAGCAGTGACGATGAGAGTTGATTGGCCGATAATTCCTAAATTTATATTTATTTAAAGAAATTATTTGCATGCTATTATATTTTTCTTTTTATTATGAATTATTTTAAAAATTTTGATGCTTATAAAACCTTTTTAAATAATTTTAATAATAATTATATTAGTATTGTCACGGTTAATACAAGGAGCATTTCTTCAGTTTATAAATTTGATCAATTTAAGACAGTAATAGCTAGCCTTCCCAAGATGCCAGATATTATGGCAGTAAATGAGACGTGGTTTAGAAATGAATATACGCAGATATACACTTTCCCACATTATAGTTCGGTGCACAGCTGCCGTAACACGGTGCTCTTGAAACAAATTTAAATGGAAGGTGCTTACACCTGGGAAGTTTTTGCGGATTCTGAAACTACAATGTTCATATATGAGAAAAAATCAATAAACAAAAAAATCGCCGGAGCGCTTTTTAAATAAATCGCGATTCAAGTTGACATTTTTAAGTGTTGTTTAGGTTTTCACGATTTTGCTTAGAAACCGCATGTCCTATCAAATTGAGACTGAAAAAACGTTGTAGCTATGACAATTCCCTACAAGATTGCTCTTTACGGTATTTTCGTAGATTTTACCATTTTTGAGATATTGAAGTTCAAATTGGGACAATGCACTGACGGTATCGCCCCCTTATCAAACAATGTCATGAAGGGTGCTCCTTAACTAACTTTTTATGAAAACCGCTTACACAGGGGAAGTTTTTGTGAATTCTGAAAAAAGCAACGTTCATAGATGAGAAAAATCCAAAAATAAGAAAAAATCGTTTTAGGGATTTTTAAATAAATCGCGGTCAAAATTCACATTTTTAGGTGTTTTTTAGGTTTTCACGATTTTGCTTGGAACCTGCAAGTCCAATCGAAATGGAGCTAAAGAAAATGTTGTAGCTGTGAAAATTCTCTACAGGATTGACGTTCATGATTTGTTCTCAGGCTGTACCATTTATGAAATAAAGAAGCTCAGTTTACATTTTTAGGTTTTTTTGTTAGGGTTTCGCGATTTTGCTTGAATACGGCAAGTCTTATCGGCATGGGACCTGAGAAAATTTTATAGCTGTGAAAATTCTCTACAGGACTGGCTTATGTAATTTTTCCTAGGTTGTACCATTTTTATACCCTACACCACTATGTGGGGAGGGTATTATAAGTTGGTTTTGGCCAAAAAGTTTGTAACGCATCGAAATAATGGTCGTAGACCCATACTTATATATATCAAAATGAATGTCTCGACGAGCTGAGTCGATCTGGCTATGTGTGTCCGTCCGTCAGTCCGTCCGTCCGTCCGTCTGTCCGTCTGTCCGTCTGTCCATCTAAACCTTGTAATCACGCTACAGGCCGCAATTTTGATCGGATCGTCACGAAATTTTGGATTTTGATGGGGGTCCCGGAGGGGAAGAAGCCTATTGATTTTGGTGATGGTCGGATAATATTTAGGGGTCGGAAAGGGCAAAAAACTTAGGTGGATAAAAAGACAACGCTTTTTTCCAAAGCCAATATCTCAGCTTCTATAAGGGGTATACCAAAAGCAAAACCTGACAATGAAAGTAGAAAATATCACCTTTCTAATGATGTAAAGTAGGTGCTCGTAGGTGATCAAACAACGAAGATATCGCAATAGTAGCAAATAAAACCCCAATTTTCATTTTTGCGATTTTAATTATATTGACAAATATCACAGCTTTGGTTGAAAATTTTCCAAAAGCAAAGCCTGACTATGAAAGTAGAAGATCCCGTCTTTACAATGATGCAAACTAGGTCGGCGTAGGTAACCAAATAACGGAGATATCGCAATAGTCGGTAATACATCCCATTTTTCTATTTTTTTGGAAATCACGCTACAGGTCGCAATATTGATCTGATCGTCACGAAAATTTCAGGGTTAATGGGGGTCTCACAGATGAAGGAGCATATTGATTTTGGTGATGGTCGGATAATATTTAGGGGTCGGAATGGGCAAACACTCATTTGGAGAAAAGTCAACATTTTATTTCAAAGCCAATATCTCTGTTTCTTTAAGAGGCATATCAAAAGCAAAACCTGGAAAGGAAAGTAGAAAATATCACCTTTACAGCGGTGTAAAGCAGGTTGTCGTAGGTGGTCAAATAGCAAAGATATGGCAATAGCCGATAATGCATCCCATTTTCCGATTTTTTTGTAATCACGCTACAGGTCGCTATTTTGATCGGATGGTCACGAAATTTTGGGGGTTAATGTGGGTCCCAAAAAGAAAGAAGCCTATTGATTTTGATGATGGTCGGATAATATTCAGGGGTCGGAATGGGCAAACACTTATTTGGAGAAAGGTTAACGTTTTATTTCAATGCCAATATCTCTGTTTCTTTAAGAGGTATATTAAAAGCAAAACCTGGCAAGGAAAGTAGAAAATATCACCTTTACAACGATGTAAATTAGGTTGTCATAGGTGGTCAAATAGCAGAGATATGGCAATAGTCGATAATGCATCCGATTTCCGATTTTTATACCCTACACCACTATGTGGGGAGGGTATTATATGTTGGTTTTGGCCAAAAAGTTTGTAACGCATCGAAATAATGGTCGTAGACCCATACTTATATATATCAAAATGAATGTCTCGACGAGCTGAGTCGATCTGGCTATGTGTGTCCGTCCGTCAGTCCGTCTGTCCGTCTGTCCATCTAAACCTTGTAATCACGCTACAGGCCGCAATTTTGATCGGATCGTCACGAAATTTTGGATTTTGATGGGGGTCCCGGAGGGGAAGAAGCCTATTGATTTTGGTGATGGTCGGATAATATTTAGGGGTCGGAAAGGGCAAAAAACTTAGGTGGATAAAAAGACAACGCTTTTTTCCAAAGCCAATATCTCAGCTTCTATAAGGGGTATACCAAAAGCAAAACCTGACAATGAAAGTAGAAAATATCACCTTTCTAATGATGTAAAGTAGGTGCTCGTAGGTGATCAAACAACGAAGATATCGCAATAGTAGCAAATAAAACCCCAATTTTCATTTTTGCGATTTTAATTATATTGACAAATATCACAGCTTTGGTTGAAAATTTTCCAAAAGCAAAGCCTGACTATGAAAGTAGAAGATCCCGTCTTTACAATGATGCAAACTAGGTCGGCGTAGGTAACCAAATAACGGAGATATCGCAATAGTCGGTAATACATCCCATTTTTCTATTTTTTTGGAAATCACGCTACAGGTCGCAATATTGATCGGATCGTCACGAAAATTTCAGGGTTAATGGGGGTCTCACAGATGAAGGAGCATATTGATTTTGGTGATGGTCGGATAATATTTAGGGGTCGGAATGGGCAAACACTCATTTGGAGAAAAGTCAACATTTTATTTCAAAGCCAATATCTCTGTTTCTTTAAGAGGCATATCAAAAGCAAAACCTGGAAAGGAAAGTAGAAAATATCACCTTTACAGCGGTGTAAAGCAGGTTGTCGTAGGTGGTCAAATAGCAAAGATATGGCAATAGCCGATAATGCATCCCATTTTCCGATTTTTTTGTAATCACGCTACAGGTCGCTATTTTGATCGGATGGTCACGAATTTTTGGGGGTTAATGTGGGTCCCAAAAAGAAAGAAGCCTATTGATTTTGATGATGGTCGGATAATATTCAGGGGTCGGAATGGGCAAACACTTATTTGGAGAAAGGTTAACGTTTTATTTCAATGC
Source organism: Musca autumnalis (assembly GCF_047663935.1). Taxonomy (NCBI): domain Eukaryota; kingdom Metazoa; phylum Arthropoda; class Insecta; order Diptera; family Muscidae; genus Musca; species Musca autumnalis. Next base: position 132,084,637 of record NW_027411644.1, read on the forward strand.
CAATATCTCTGTTTCTTTAAGAGGTATATTAAAAGCAAAACCTGGCAAGGAAAGTAGAAAATATCACCTTTACAACGATGTAAATTAGGTTGTCATAGGTGGTCAAATAGCAGAGATATGGCAATAGTCGATAATGCATCCGATTTCCGATTTTTTTTTGTAATCACGCCACAGCACTATAGGTAATTTGCCCTGTTTTTGAGGCAAAAAGTCGATTTTGCAACTTTCAATAATAATAATTTTTTAGTTGGCATTGAAAAAAGAACATGTCAAAATTTATTAATATGAATGACATTTTTCAAAATAGCGTCATTATCGCGGTTTAAATTGCAGTCAAAGTGAGAATTTCGAAGAAGAACTAAAAAAATATATATTGTAAGGCATATTTCAATGTACTTAAAACCGCGGAAAAATAAACCAAATATAAATATATGTAAAATGAAATAGATTGGCAATTGCGAGAGGAATTTATTTCATATATAATATAGGTTAAACATTTTGGGTAGCGCCCAAAAACAACAAAAAGTCAGAAATAAATATGTTATTTTTCTTAAACTCACTTCACATAGACTTATACTAAATTGGCCGTGTTTGGCCGTGATTTTGCCACCCAGAACACCTTACTGAAAGTCTTCTGCATTGGTATTACCAGGTTTCAAAACCCGATTTTGCCCGTTTTTTGATATTTATGAGATTTTATTAGGTTACTTCTCAATAAAAAGTCTTAAAATTGTGGAAGTTTGGTTTGAGGAAATAAATAATAAATGTAAAAAATATTGTTTTTTACAACTGCATTGCAAGTAAAATAAGTAATGGCGACAAATTGTTCGGTATATCCGGGTTTTCTATAAACGGTGCGGCAGTAGTAAGCTTTATTTTATCTCTCTATTACATATTAATCATTGATACGGTTTAAAGGAGTACTAAACTCGTCCTTATTAACGTATATTCAAAAAATATACAAAACTGTAGTAACAATTCGTTGGAAAATCTACTTGCGGGGACAAAATTTGTGTTACTTACTACGGTGGTCGTTTTCATCAGTTTGTTGTGTATAAGAAAATTAATGAAAATGGCATTGGAAAAAATAGCTTTGTTCGTTATATACGAAGTTGCTTATAACCGTTGTTCCTTATATCCGAATTTATCTGTAAAAATCTTTGTTTTATCTCACTTTTACACATAAATAATTTAAAAAGTTAAAAAATCCTTTAATTCCGCTGTTATTAATTTTTGTCTCAAAAACAGGGCAAATTACCTATAGTGCACAGGTCGCAATTTTGATCGGATCGTCACGAAAGTTTAGGGGTTAATGGGGGTCCCACAGAGGAAGAAGCCTACTGATTTTAATGATGGTCGGATAATATTCAAGGGTCGGAATGGGCAAAAACTTATTTGGAGAAAAGGTCTACGTTTTATTTCAAAGCCAATATCTCTGTTTCTTTAAGAGGTATATCAAAAGCAAGGAAAGTAGAAAATATCACCTTTACAACGATGTAAAGTAGGTTGTCGTAGCTGCTCAAACAACAGAGATATCGCAATAGTTGGTAATGTATCCCATTTTCCGATTTGTTTGTAATCACGCTACAGGTCGCAATTTTAATCGGATCGTCACGAATTTTTTGGGAGTTGATGCGGGTCCCACATAGGAAGAAGCCTATTGATTTTGGTGATAGCCGGATAATATTTAGGGGTCGGAATGGTGAAAAACTCATTTGGAGACAAATTCAAAGTTTTATTCTTTGTGAATATATTGACTTCTAGTAGGGGTATTCCAACGACAAAGCCTGTCAATGGAAGAAGAAAATATTACCTTTACATTGGTGTAAAGCAGGTTGGCGAAGGTGGTCAAACAAGAGAGATACCACAATAGTCGGTAATGCATCCAATTCTTCCATTTTTTTGCAATCATGCTACAGGTCGTAATTTTGATCGGATGATCACGAAATTTTGGTTGCTTATGGAGGTCCCAGAGACAAAGAGGCATATTATTTTTGGTGGTAGTCGGCTTATATTCCCTAAAAGAAATGTTTACCAGTGAAAAGCTTATGCACAGGGGTAGTGGTGTAGGGTATCACATGGTCGGCCCCGTCCCGACTATAGCCTTTGCTCACTTGTTTTAGATATATAAGTTTAAATTGGGAAATTGCAGTCATGACATTGTTTTATAAGGAGACGATACAGAATTGACTTGAATTTAAATTTTCCCAATTTCAACTTCTATATCTCAAAAGTTGTAAAACCTACGAAAATATTATTAAGGTCAGTCTTGTAGAGAATTTTGATAGCTACAACATTTTCTTTATTCTCATTCTAATAGCACTTGCGGTTTCCAAGCAATATCGCAAAAACCTAAACAACGCCTAAAAATGTCAACTTGAATCGCGAATTATTTAAAAAGAGCTCCGGCGATTTTTTTTGTTTTTTGATTGTTCTCATCTACGAACATTGTAGTTTCAGAATCCGCAAAAACTTCCCAGGTGTAAGCACCTTCCATTTAAATTTAATTCAAGAGCACCGTGGTAATGATGGCTATGGGGGCACATCGATATTCATTATTAATCGTTTTAAATATACAGTGATTTTCTGTGGATGCGTTAATTATGTGAATATGGTGCACATAAAGCTTCATAATCTCAAGGTTGGAGGAAAAGCGCTTATTGTTTTCTCGTTTTATAGATCCCAGAAGTGCTTGATGTCGGACTTCTTGGATTTAATGGAAGAGAAGTTGGAAATTACTGCTGAAAGTTCAGTTGTTTTGGGGGATTCCAATATAGATTTAAATGGGCCACTAGCTAGCGATCTTAAAGCTTTGTTTTATACTTGTGGTTACTATAGTTGTCATAATTTAGTTACTCGACCTCAAAGCGGTACGAGCATTGATAATGTATTCGCCAACATAGTTAATGAGCTCATTGGAATAGACTCTGTAGAATTTGATCTGAGCGATCATAATATGTTATTCTGTAGACTATCAACAAATATAGAAGACACTGGTTCCTATCAAGTAATAAGAAAATCCTTTGATTATATGACTGTTGAGAGATTGTTGAATGAACGTCTTTCGGAGCTAAGGCTTTCAGCAGACTCATCTGTTATGTCATCGGACTTAACCCAAATTATAAATAATGCTTTAAATGAAAGTATGTCTATGTATTCTGATAAAAAGTATAAAAAGCATGATTTAGCGCCATGGATTAACAGAAACTTGTGGGGCTTGATGGAGGAAAAAGATAAACATTTAAAATTAAGAGGGAGGCACGGGAATAACGAATCGATTAATAAAAGGCTTAAAAGAATCAGTAGGATAATTTGGAAATCTACTAGAGTTTGTAGAGGACGAATTCGGGCGACCCCAAGAAGTGTTGGAGATTCTTAAATAAAGCAATGGGAAGGAGTTCAGAAAAGAGCCTGTATGTAACAACCGATAGTGGTGATGAACTTGGTTTATCGAATACACTGAATGATTATTTTGTTGATTCCGTTGAAAACTGGAGGCGTAGTATACCTCAACATGTTGATGACAAGCCCAATTTATTACGAACTTTAAGAATGCATGATGGTCAGTTTCGCTTTAAAGAAGTTTTAGCACATGAAGTAAAGGATGTTGTGCTGGGAATGAAGAAAACGGCAAGTTCTGGGAATGACAACATTCCTATGGAATTGCTGGTTAGGTTCTGTGATCTGCTGACACCATATATAGCAAGAATATTCAATAGCATGATAGAAGTTGCTAAATATCCTGATATATTTAAACTTCACAAAATTGTTGCTATTCCTAAAACTGCAAATGCTGACAAAGTTGAACAATATAGGCCAATTGCACTGTTATCCTCTTTAGACAAAGTCATTGAAAGAATCATGCATAATCAAATATTGAACTACCTAGAAGAGAACTCTATTTTATATCGTTCACAATTTGCTTATGTAAATGGTGGTGGTACGAATGAGGCAATAGTGAAAGCTATTCATTTGCGGATTGGATCAAGGTCATTGCGGTGTCGCGGGAATGTTTTATGATTTTAGTAGAGCTTTCGACTTAGTTGATCATAATATTATTCTTGGTAAGCTATGCTACTATGGTGTCAGGGATAAAGAACTTGAACTTATTGAAAGTTATTTAGAAAATCGAGCACAATTTTTTCAGGTCGGTAACAGCAGAAGTTTCATTCGTCCAATATTAAGAGGGGTTCCCCAAGGTAGTATTTTGGGTCCCCTTCTATTTATGATATATATCAACGATATCAATAATCTATGTCTAGTGGGGAAGATAGTGATGTTTGCCGACATATAGCAATTTTTTATCCTTACGAATATGAGAAGGTGCTAGAGGCCCAGATGCTGAGAGATTCTTCATTAGTTGTTGAATTTGCACGAATCAATAGACTTGTACTGAATGCTAGCAAAACCAGATTGCTAAGGTTTCGACCCTATTGTCCGCAACTTGAGTTTAATTTTGAAATTTTCATTGATGGTAGTATTGTGCATGAAATTAAAGAAATAAAGTATCTGGGTGTACAATTACAATACAACTTGAAATGGGATAGCCATATAAGGCATGTTAAAATGAAAATTGCTTCTGCAATTAGTGTGTTGGGCAAGCTAAGAACGAGATGGAATATTGAAACGAGGCTTTTAATTTACAACGCGCTGATACACTCCCACCTTGAGTATTTGCAAAAGTTGCAAAATAAAGCTCTACGCTGTGTTTTTAACTTGCCCTCTAGGTATAATACGTTATCTTTGTATAAGGACTATGGAAAGTTAATTTTGCATATCATCGGTTTATATAAAAAACAGTTATTAATGTATGTTCACAAATCTGTCAAAAACATTAGTACTCGATCAATTACTTTCTATGATGGCTCGAATGTATTTAATACTAGAAATGCGTCTAATCTTAGAATTCCGAGATGTAGACTTGAATTAACAAGGCAAAGAATTGATTATGCTGGAAGTGTTGAATATAATAACTTACCGCTTTTTATAAGGCAAAGTGAAACGTTACTAAATTTTAAATCACGCTTAAAAAATTATTTATTATCAAACTTGGAAATGCTTCTCTGACATTTTATTATTATTTTTTCTTATTACGCATTGTAATTTATTAATATTTAATTAAATAGATCTTGCATGATATTGTATTAATAGATAAAAATGTTATTGTTGCCAGCTAGTCCCATTTATGTCATTTTTGGCGCGGGACTAATGGACTTTTATATTGTTATTCTTTTTTTGAATTTGTTAATAAATGAATTTCTAATTAAAAAAAGTGCCTTTTCCGTCGACAAAACATCAATTCATTCAAACGCGATTTTGGTGGAAAAGTGTCATTTTTCGTTCTATTTTCTAAGAGAAAAGTGGAATTGTGTTGTTTCCTGTTAAAATTATCCATTCGGTGGTTATTTTAATAAAATATTAAAGTCTCTATAATTCCTTCAATTTCATTGCATTTGTTGTTGCATTTATTCACAAAAATAATAAGCGAAGTTTTCTACTCTTTTCCTTCACTAAAACATAATTTAAGTATTTCTCCTTATTTTGTGATTCATTCCCGCAAAATTCGAATAATCGCGCTGAATTAAATCGCGTGTGCCATTTACTTCAAGTGACAACAACAATTCTAGTATTTTCATTTTTCTTTCATTGCACTCGTTCCCGCTGTGTGCTGGTGATATTTCAATACTTTTTGTTGTTGTTGCTTATTTTCTGTTTCTTCTCATACGATCGTATGCTTTTAGTGTTCTGAACATTGAAATTTTACTTTTCGAATTCAATTTAAATACAGGGTTCTCAAAATCGAATATATTCGACTTTGATATTTTTGATTCTACTTTTGTGCAGGATTCTCAAATTTGATTTTTTTTCTTTTAATTTGAAAATTTTGCCTTTTTTAGGCGAAGATCATTTTAAGTATTAATTTTTAATTAATTTCTCGCTGGAATCGAGCTTAACGATAAATAATGCAAGTGAAAAAGGAAAGCCGAGGATTCGAACCCACACACCCACCATTATGTGACATGACATGTTTCGCCTTTGGTAAAGGCCCCTCAGACATACCGGATGTGGAGCGGCTTCGCTGTCCTCGAACTTTTCTTCTTTCAATTGCATTTTGTTTTTTTTTTACAACAACAATGGGGAATTTCCCATTTAGTTGTGGTTTCATGACAAACGCTTAGCGCTGCCTTTGAAAGTAATGAGTTTGGCTATGAACGCTAACTCGCCGTGACAACACTTTTTTTCCTGTGTGTTTAAAGGACGTGGGTTCAAATCCCAGCCTGGCTCAGCTGATTTTATTTTTATTTGAAAATTTTGCCTTTTTTTATGCGAAGATCATCTTTAGTATTAATTTTAAATTAATTTCTCGTTGGAATCGAGCTTAACGATCAATAATGCAAGTAAAAAAGGAAAGCCGACGATTCGAATCCACACACCCATCACTATGTGACATGACATGTTTTGCTTTTGGTAAAGGCTCCTCAGACATATCGGATGAGGAGCGGCTTCGCTGTTCTCGAAGTTTTCTTCTTTCAAATGCATTTTGTTAAATAATAATTAATACAAAAAAATGATCTTCGCCTAAAAAAAGGCAAAATTTTCAAATAAAAATAAAACAAGTGAGCAAAGGCTATAGTCGGGACGGGGCCGACCATGTGATACCCTACACCACTACCCCTGTGCATAAGCTTTTCACTGGTAAACATTTCTTTTAGGGAATATAAGCCGACTACCACCAAAAATAATATGCCTCTTTGTCCCTGGGACCTCCATAAGCAACCAAAATTTCGTGATCATCCGATCAAAATTACGACCTGTAGCATGATTGCAAAAAAATGGAAGAATTGGATGCATTACCGACTATTGTGGTATCTCTCTTGTTTGACCACCTTCGCCAACCTGCTTTACACCAATGTAAAGGTAATATTTTCTTCTTCCATTGACAGGCTTTGTCGTTGGAATACCCCTACTAGAAGTCAATATATTCACAAAGAATAAAACTTTGAATTTGTCTCCAAATGAGTTTTTCACCATTCCGACCCCTAAATATTATCCGGCTATCACCAAAATCAATAGGCTTCTTCCTATGTGGGACCCGCATCAACTCCCAAAAAATTCGTGACGATCCGATTAAAATTGCGACCTGTAGCGTGATTACAAACAAATCGGAAAATGGGATACATTACCAACTATTGCGATATCTCTGTTGTTTGAGCAGCTACGACAACCTACTTTACATCGTTGTAAAGGTGATATTTTCTACTTTCCTTGCTTTTGATATACCTCTTAAAGAAACAGAGATATTGGCTTTGAAATAAAACGTAGACCTTTTCTCCAAATAAGTTTTTGCCCATTCCGACCCTTGAATATTATCCGACCATCATTAAAATCAGTAGGCTTCTTCCTCTGTGGGACCCCCATTAACCCCTAAACTTTCGTGACGATCCGATCAAAATTGCGACCTGTGGCGTGATTACAAAAAACAAGTGAGCAAAGGCTATAGTCGGGACGGGGCCGACCATGTGATACCCTACACCACTACCCCTGTGCATAAGCTTTTCACTGGTAAACATTTCTTTTAGGGAATATAAGCCGACTACCACCAAAAATAATATGCCTCTTTGTCTCTGGGACCTCCATAAGCAACCAAAATTTCGTGATCATCCGATCAAAATTACGACCTGTAGCATGATTGCAAAAAAATGGAAGAATTGGATGCATTACCGACTATTGTGGTATCTCTCTTGTTTGACCACCTTCGCCAACCTGCTTTACACCAATGTAAAGGTAATATTTTCTTCTTCCATTGACAGGCTTTGTCGTTGGAATACCCCTACTAGAAGTCAATATATTCACAAAGAATAAAACTTTGAATTTGTCTCCAAATGAGTTTTTCACCATTCCGACCCCTAAATATTATCCGGCTATCACCAAAATCAATAGGCTTCTTCCTATGTGGGACCCGCATCAACTCCCAAAAAATTCGTGACGATCCGATTAAAATTGCGACCTGTAGCGTGATTACAAACAAATCGGAAAATGGGATACATTACCAACTATTGCGATATCTCTGTTGTTTGAGCAGCTACGACAACCTACTTTACATCGTTGTAAAGGTGATATTTTCTACTTTCCTTGCTTTTGATATACCTCTTAAAGAAACAGAGATATTGGCATTGAAATAAAACGTTAACCTTTCTCCAAATAAGTGTTTGCCCATTCCGACCCCTGAATATTATCCGACCATCATCAAAATCAATAGGCTTCTTTCTTTTTGGGACCCACATTAACCCCCAAAAATTCGTGACCATCCGATCAAAATAGCGACCTGTAGCGTGATTACAAAAAAATCGGAAAATGGGATGCATTATCGGCTATTGCCATATCTTTGCTATTTGACCACCTACGACAACCTGCTTTACACCGCTGTAAAGGTGATATTTTCTACTTTCCTTTCCAGGTTTTGCTTTTGATATGCCTCTTAAAGAAACAGAGATATTGGCTTTGAAATAAAATGTTGACTTTTCTCCAAATGAGTGTTTGCCCATTCCGACCCCTAAATATTATCCGACCATCACCAAAATCAATATGCTCCTTCATCTGTGAGACCCCCATTAACCCTGAAATTTTCGTGACGATCCGATCAATATTGCGACCTGTAGCGTGATTTCCAAAAAAATAGAAAAATGGGATGTATTACCGACTATTGCGATATCTCCGTTATTTGGTTACCTACGCCGACCTAGTTTGCATCATTGTAAAGACGGGATCTTCTACTTTCATAGTCAGGCTTTGCTTTTGGAAAATTTTCAACCAAAGCTGTGATATTTGTCAATATAATTAAAATCGCAAAAATGAAAATTGGGGTTTTATTTGCTACTATTGCGATATCTTCGTTGTTTGATCACCTACGAGCACCTACTTTACATCATTAGAAAGGTGATATTTTCTACTTTCATTGTCAGGTTTTGCTTTTGGTATACCCCTTATAGAAGCTGAGATATTGGCTTTGGAAAAAAGCGTTGTCTTTTTATCCACCTAAGTTTTTTGCCCTTTCCGACCCCTAAATATTATCCGACCATCACCAAAATCAATAGGCTTCTTCCCCTCCGGGACCCCCATCAAAATCCAAAATTTCGTGACGATCCGATCAAAATTGCGGCCTGTAGCGTGATTACAAGGTTTAGATGGACAGACGGACAGACGGACTGACGGACGGACACACATAGCCAGATCGACTCAGCTCGTCGAGACATTCATTTTGATATATATAAGTATGGGTCTACGACCATTATTTCGATGCGTTACAAACTTTTTGGCCAAAACCAACATATAATACCCTCCCCACATAGTGGTGTAGGGTATAAAAATCGGAAATCGGATGCATTATCGACTATTGCCATATCTCTGCTATTTGACCACCTATGACAACCTAATTTACATCGTTGTAAAGGTGATATTTTCTACTTTCCTTGCCAGGTTTTGCTTTTAATATACCTCTTAAAGAAACAGAGATATTGGCATTGAAATAAAACGTTAACCTTTCTCCAAATAAGTGTTTGCCCATTCCGACCCCTGAATATTATCCGACCATCATCAAAATCAATAGGCTTCTTTCTTTTTGGGACCCACATTAACCCCCAAAATTTCGTGACCATCCGATCAAAATAGCGACCTGTAGCGTGATTACAAAAAAATCGGAAAATGGGATGCATTATCGGCTATTGCCATATCTTTGCTATTTGACCACCTACGACAACCTGCTTTACACCGCTGTAAAGGTGATATTTTCTACTTTCCTTTCCAGGTTTTGCTTTTGATATGCCTCTTAAAGAAACAGAGATATTGGCTTTGAAATAAAATGTTGACTTTTCTCCAAATGAGTGTTTGCCCATTCCGACCCCTAAATATTATCCGACCATCACCAAAATCAATATGCTCCTTCATCTGTGAGACCCCCATTAACCCTGAAATTTTCGTGACGATCAGATCAATATTGCGACCTGTAGCGTGATTTCCAAAAAAATAGAAAAATGGGATGTATTACCGACTATTGCGATATCTCCGTTATTTGGTTACCTACGCCGACCTAGTTTGCATCATTGTAAAGACGGGATCTTCTACTTTCATAGTCAGGCTTTGCTTTTGGAAAATTTTCAACCAAAGCTGTGATATTTGTCAATATAATTAAAATCGCAAAAATGAAAATTGGGGTTTTATTTGCTACTATTGCGATATCTTCGTTGTTTGATCACCTACGAGCACCTACTTTACATCATTAGAAAGGTGATATTTTCTACTTTCATTGTCAGGTTTTGCTTTTGGTATACCCCTTATAGAAGCTGAGATATTGGCTTTGGAAAAAAGCGTTGTCTTTTTATCCACCTAAGTTTTTTGCCCTTTCCGACCCCTAAATATTATCCGACCATCACCAAAATCAATAGGCTTCTTCCCCTCCGGGACCCCCATCAAAATCCAAAATTTCGTGACGATCCGATCAAAATTGCGGCCTGTAGCGTGATTACAAGGTTTAGATGGACAGACGGACAGACGGACAGACGGACGGACGGACGGACTGACGGACGGACACACATAGCCAGATCGACTCAGCTCGTCGAGACATTCATTTTGATATATATAAGTATGGGTCTACGACCATTATTTCGATGCGTTACAAACTTTTTGGCCAAAACCAACTTATAATACCCTCCCCACATAGTGGTGTAGGGTATAATCAGCTGAGCCAAGCTGGGATTTGAACCCACGTCCTTGAAAAACACAGGAAAAAAGTGTTGTCACGGCGTGTTAGCGTTCAGAGCCAAACTCATTACTTTCAAAGGCAGCGCTAAGCGATTGTCATGAAAGCACAACTAAATGGGAAATCCCCATTGTTGTTGTAAAAAGCAAAACAAAATGAATTTGAAAGAAGAAAAGTTCGAGGACAGCGAAGCCGCTCCACATCCGATATGTCTGAGGAGCCTTTACCAAAGGCGAAACATGTCACGTCACATAGTGGTGGTGTCCGAATTAATGAAAATGATGCAATCGTCAATGGAATCGATATTGGAAGAAAAATTAGAGCATGTGTCAACAAAAAGTGATATCGAAGAGATTAAGACTCACATTGCAGATTTTGATGAAAAATTTAATGATGAACTAAAGGCTGAAAATGAGGCAATGAGATCTGAAGTCGCAGATTTAAAAGCTGAGCGGTTAAAAGGCCAGCAACAACTTCGCCGATTAGTTGAGCAGAGCAAACGAAAGAATTTATTCCTTAAAGGCATCGAGAAGAAAGGGTCACCAAAAACATCCGTGGAATAAAAGTTCGGAAAAATACTTAAACTTCATGATGTAAACATAATATCAGTGCGAGTTATTATTCCTCAAATGATAAAATGAGCGCAATCGTGGAAATGTAGGATGAAGAAATGACAAGGAAGGTGCATAATAATACTAAAAAATTAGCTGGCACAAAGTTATTATTGAAAAAGATCTCGCTCGGCAGCAGGATAAAAAGGTACTATACCAATTAAAATCTGAGATACTTGCAGTCGATAAGACACATAAAATTTTCGTAAGGAATGACTCAATAAAGATTGGAGCAAAGTGGATGTCGTGGTCAAAGACTGGAGAGCTGATGAGTGGAAATAAAAAAGCAGATGCCGATATCAAGGAGCTTTATGGAGACAAACTTAATTATTTAGATCTCAATTATAATTCACTACTTAAAAAATCAAATTAAAAAAACTAAATTTAAGCAATATAGATAAAAGAAACATTGTGTTTGAAGACCATATCTTAAACATAATGTCATATAATGTGCACGGCCTGGTAAATAAAATGCTGTATGCTGATTTCTTTAAATATATACATTCCTTTGATACATTTTTTCTCTTGGAAACCCATATTTGTTCTGATAAAGCCGATCAATTCACAAAATACTTCGGAGATTATGAGATTATCCGGCAATACGCTACGAAGAACTCACGTTTCGGTAGAGGAATTGGCGGGTTTTTGATTGGAATAAGGAAGAATCTCAAAAATCTAGGTGTAAAGCATTCGTATGTACTACAACCGGACCAAATTGTGATAAATGTATCAATAAATGGATTGAAGTTCAATATAATACCTCTTTATATGAGAGTCCCAACATGGAAAGAACAGTTCGCAAAAGTCGATACCATTTTAAAGGAATTTGATATAGAAAACCCAATAGTAATGGGTGATTTAAACGTCAGAATTGGTTCCATGCAAAAGAAAGTCGATGATATTTTTATGGAAACATTCCACGCTGGCTTAGAAGAAAGAAAATCTAAGGATGCTGAAACAAACGCAAGAGGAAATGACTTTTTAAACCTATGTTATGATCATGGCTTGGTGATATTAAACGGTATGACAAAAGGAGATGAAATGGGAGAATTCACGTTTGTAAGCACAGTCGGTACATCAGTCAATGATATATGCGCGGTCTCACAGGCAGCGTTCGAAAACTTACATTAAGGTACCGTACAATAACGTTTTGTACCGTACTTAGCATGAAAAGTTACACTACGATAAGGTACCGTACATGTACACAAACTTTAAAAAAAATTTTAGCGTTTGTGTACATGTACCCAACGATAATCGTTGCGTACATGTTTGGTACGCAACCACCATTGTAAAGTAACAACCACGTACCCAACCGAATTGGTTGGGTACGTACGTTATAAATGTTGCGTGTACATTAAAAAACCACGTAGCGTACATCATTATGTACCCTAAAAAACAAATGGAGGTTGCGTACACCTGAGTGATGTTTATAAAGAAATATAAAATATGAATGGGATGAGGAAAAATGCAACCATAAAAATAAGAGTAAATATCGTATAAATAAAATACAAAAGTAACTATATTTATATTTAACCGGTAAATATGAAAACATTTATTTATTTTATAAAAAATTAACGAATATAAAAAAGATTAACATACTAAAGAAAATAGAATTTTACAGGAGAAAGTTCAACTTTCATAATTGAAATCCCCATTAACTTTTGCCATTAATATATGTTCAAGATTTGTTGCTGACATGCGGTTGCGCTGATCAGATAATATGTACTTCGTAGCAGAAAATAAGCGTTCCACGCTTACTTGGGTTGACGGTATTGCCTGTACAATATTAGCAATCTCACTGATGATGGTTTTCTGAGAGTTCCAAAACGCTATTATATTTTCATTTAGTGGCAATCTTGATTGCCGCTCATAATTGGCAAAATCAGCTTCTAAATTGTGTAAATTAGATGAACTCGGAATTTCTGTGGTAGGATCTATAATTTGCAAATAATCGGAAAAAGATTTGGCTGCATCTGGTCTACTCGGTGATGGAGTTTCCTCTAATATTGGGTGGCTTGTATTGTGTTCTGAAACATAAAAGATGATTGATATAAATAAATAGGCATTGTTCTGGTTTACTTAAGCAAACTTACCTTCTGTTGAGTTCATGTGTTTATATAACGATAGTATGTAGTTCTTCGCCCTTTGTTTTTGTTCGCAGGTTAAGCATACTTTGATTCGTGGATCCAAGAACACAGCTGCGTTAAACAGTTCATTTTCTAAAAGTTTATCCTTTCTTATCTTCAAGGACTTCTTGAGAAGGTTTTTCATGTTGCTATCCGGTGAAGCGTCAATTTGAAATGTTATATCTATAGTTATAGTTATAAATGTTATATATATATAGTTCACTATAGCACAACTGTTCGCTTTGTAACTTAATGGTAGCATTGTAAATAGGTTTAAATAGTCCCAAGAATTCTGTTGCGAAAGACCAATCTTCAGATTCAAGAAATAAATCAGGATAATCCTTGCTTAATGTATTTATAATTTCCTTCATTTCCAGGCATCTTTCAATCATTTTATATGTTGAATTCCAACGTGTTGCACAATCAATGATAGGTTTTTTGTAGAGTTCACTTCTTAGAAAATTTAAAATCGTTTTACTTCTAAGTTTTTTTTTACCACAAATCGTATCTTATCGACATTGTCTTTTATTGCCGACTGTTTCAGAACATCGTTTACACACAGTGGAGAGTGTGAGCACCACAACGAATGCTAGTAATTGTGTTCGATGAGATGTTAAAATCAATTGATTCAATTGTGTCAACAGCTATTCGGCAATCGACAATTGCATTTCACAGTTCAGGATTCGTACAGTTTTGAGCATATTTGATCCGTTGTCGGTTGTAATAGTTAAAATATTACGTATATCAACATCATATTCCTTTTGAACATCCAGTATAACTGTTTTTGTATATTCAGAAGTGTGACTTGATCTAAGCTCCTTTATAGCCAACGTTTTAACAACGATTTTACCATGTTTAATGTACTGAACCATGGTAGAATAAGAAAAGGTAGCAGCAATACACAGCTGACTGAACTGGGTTGTAACGTTAGTGTCAAATTTCATATGACATTTTATACATTTATTTCTATTTCGATGTACATTAGGGACATATATTTTTTGAGAAAAAAAATATATCATTCGGAAAAAACCATTTCCCAGAAAGACTTCTTCATATCAATGATATGTAACCTCCTCCAAGTTCGAACGATAAGCCGCGCAGTAGAGGCGATGATACAACGTTTGTTAATATGTGAGGTATTTTGTTAAAATTTAAAAAAATAAAGCCCTAATAAACATGTGCTTCTTTGATTTCTAAAACAAAACATGGAAACAGCTTCTCCTTTTTCTATGAATTTCCAGCGACCCCAAACTTTTTTGCAAGAATTCTACTTTCTGCGAGAATTTATGCATTTAGTGGAATGATGTGGAAACATAAAAATTGAAAATGTAACGAATTTTCATTCATGTTTTCCAAAATATTGAACCAAATGTGAAAAATTATAAGTTTTTTAAATTCCAATAATTTATAGACATTTCCATGGTAGAACAAGAAAAGGTAGCAGCAATACCCAGCTGACTGAACTGGGTTGTAGTGTTAGTGTCAAATTCCATTCGACATTTTATGTATTTATTTCTATGTTCGATGTATATTAGGGATATATATTTTTGAAGAACAAATTTATTCATCAGAAAAAAAACTATTTCCCATAAAGACGGCTTCATATCATTGACATGTAACCTCCTCCAGGTCCGAACGACATGCCGCACACTAAAACACCGCTTATAGAGGCGGTACAATATTTGTTAATATGTGTGCTATTTTCTTAAACTTGAAAAGAATAAAGCCCTAATAAACATGTGCTTTTTTGTTTTCAAAAGCAAATGATTGAAACATCTTCTCTTTTTTCAATGAATTACCAGCGACCCGAAACATTTTTGCAAGTATTCTACTTTCTGCGAGAAATTATACATTTAGTGGAATGATATGGAAACATTCAAATTGAAAATCTAATGAGTTTTCATTCATGTTTTCCAAAATATTCAATCAAATGTGAAAAATTATTAGTTTTTTAAATTCCAATAATTTATAGACATTTCCTTGTTTTGTTTACATTTACGTTGACACTAAGGTTTACAAACAAAAACAAATTCCTTTGTGGTTGTTGTTCGAGTTGTATTTGTTGTAGTATTAACTTTACCTTGTATTTGTTCTACCATGATACATTTCCTTGTTTTGTTTACAAATACAACTGGCAGTAACGTTACAAACAAAAACAAATTCCTTTGTGGTTGTTGTTCGAGTTGTATTTGTTGTAGTATTAACTTATATTTGTTCTACCATGGTACTGAACATTAATACCCAGCATACTTAAGTCCAGCCTTGTTGCGACATCCATCTTAAGGAAAAATAATATCCCTTTAAGATCGTTTGAGATTTCCGTTTTAATATTTTTTGAGATAGCGATAATTCGTTCCATTACGTTATGTTCGTTTACAGTTATCCCGAGTACACTTAAAACAGGTTCTTTAAGAACTTTGAAGGCTTTATCTTCGGCCTTTATGTAAAGGATGTAAATTTTTTGTAAAGAGTTCCACCAATGCTGTTTCAATGTTTTTTGGATTCACACTTTTTTTAATAATACTTTGATGACTCTTTTTCCTTTTACGTTTTCCCGTTTTTGATCATTATAGTTCGCATACAAATTTTCAAATGTCGCTCTAAATTTGCGGAATGCCAATTTAAAACATTTTGACACAATTTTGTAAATTACACACTGTTTGATTTAATTCGTTTGTACTGAACATATCACGAAGAACAATATTTTTTGGTCTTGGCATTTTCATAATTATTTTCACTCAACGTTTAAAAATGAACTAAATATCATTTGCGGGGGTTCTTTTGCATATATAGTTTGCAAAAAATGAATTTTGTTAACAAATTATGCTACCTGCAACTATTCCAAAGGGGTTTCGCGAAATTTTCCGTAAATTATACAATAAGACTTCGAGTGTAACAAACTCGAAAACTAGATCATTCATGTGGTACCTGAATGGTTATAATTTATTACAATACACAAGAAAGGTAAAAACCAATATTGTGGTTTACAATTTTTTAACTCATAATTTTTATGATGTAAAAAAGGGACAGGTACTTTATGGTTTTGGTGTGCGAGGAATAATATTTCCACCTAGTTCTGACTTTCTATCTTATCAAAACCAAAAACTCCGATAATTCTACCTGTAAACAAACTATAAAAATATAGCAGACCCAAAGACCGGATGTTGCCTTCACAGCTAGGTAACAGTCCTTGGGTACCTCAACGGCAATTCATAATTTGGAAAAACACAAAGCAAAAAGTAATTCTTATTGTGGTGGTGCAGCATTTCTTTTTGTAAGATGATGTTGATACTGAAAACAACTTACTTGAAACTGTTCTTCGATGCTTTCTCCTAAAAAAAACACCTCCATAACCTACAGCCCTATAGCAACCCTTTTGTAAATTGTCAAGATTTTAGATATTCGATGAGAGCGTTTTGTTTAGGCATTACTAACTTCTTGCATATGTATTTATGACATTTAAATAATAATATTTATAGTCCTAATTAATTGAAGATACATATTCATTTATATTTACTTGTATTTCATTTGTATATATTCCACAAAAATTAAACTAAATATTTTTTATACCTTATTAACCAAACAAGTGTAAGTGTACCCTAGCAACACTTTCTTTCTGAAGGTACATTATGATGTACTCTACGTGGTTTTTTAATGTACGCGCTGATGTACGCAACCTTTTCGGTTGGGTACGTGGTTGTTACATTACGATGGAGGTTGCGTACCAAACATGTGTGTTTGTCGAACTTTTCGAATCTCGTTGGGTACACTTACATAAACACTAAAATGGATTTTTAATGTTTGTGTACGTGTACATAAACTTTATATTTTTTTTTAGTGTTTGTGTACATGTACGGTACCTTATTTTATCAACCACCAAACATTTTTGATTTATTCATATGTGTTTAGTACTATATCGTTTTCTATCTGCTCTTGTGGAGTTGCGTACTTTTCGCTTTTCGTTTTGTTCGCACTCACGAATGTAAACAAAACAAAACTAAACAACAAGCTCGGCCAACGTGAGTTATGTTTCGTTTTGTGTTGTTCCTATGGAAAATACGAAACGAAACGATTGGAAATGTTATGTAAAGTATTTCTACGTACGCTGGAAGATTGTAAACGCGCTCAATACGAACACAATATATCGAATATACTTGCAAACAATAGACAAGAAGCTCCCAGTACTTTCGCAGATATAACTGACACTATAAAAGAAGCACGGGAATAAACCAGAAGGAAAAGAAATTTAAAAGATCAGAAAAGTGGTTTAGTACAGCCTGCTATTATGCAAGGAAAAAATCATTTGAAAACCTTCATAAATTTCGAAAAAATCCCACTGATGAAAACAGGAAAAACTATATATACACTAACAAACGATACCATGAAGTTTGTCGTAATGCCAAAGATCAATACAATAATAGATTGGAAATGAAGATAGACAGCGTTACAAATTCTAGAGAGTGGTGGAAATTAGTGAGGGAGCTAAGAAGTGAAGAAAAGTGCAGCAACATACCAATACAAGCCGATGATTTAAAGAAATACTTCCAAAGCCTACTGAACCAAACTCAAACTTCAACAGACATACAATGAAGACTTACAATGAAGACTTAGACAAGCAAATTTGCTTGTTAGAGGTTAATAAGGCCTTGAAAAAGGCAAAGTTAAATAAAGCAATGATTACATGAGTTTATTGGTGGAGGTAAATTTGTAGAAGAACAGAACATCAGACTTCTCATGTATGCCGACGATATCGTCATTAGGGTTATGACTTTTTTACAACCTCATATCCCTGTATCATAGCGTGATGAGTTTTGCCATAAGATTACATAAAATCTTAATTATAAGGTGATTCGGTGAAAAAACCTCACGCACAAAATGATTTTAAAATTTGAATTTATCAAAATTATGGACAATTTTTTGAAGTCACTGAAAACAGATATATAATTGAAAGTAAACTTTAGAGCCACATGAGATAATTAAAATGACATAAAATTTATTTCTCACGATTTTTCTTCAATTCTGAAAATCGTAAAAATTTCGTAAACGCTTTTATTCAAAAATATAATTTTTTAACAAAAAACAAAAAATTTAAAATTTTTTCAAAGTGACTTTTTTTCGCGACTTTTTTAATATTTGAATGAAATAAACGTTATTATAGTTATAAGTAGGCTTATATTTATTCATTCGAGCAACAAAAAATAATTTTTTGAAAAATTTTTTTTTCATTTCATATATTTTTTCAAAAAATTATTTTTTTAAAATCGATTTGTGCGTGAACTTTTTTTATATTTCAAGGGAATAAACGATTGCATAGTGATTACTAGGCAAAAGTTCATTCATCTCTGCTACAGGAAATCATTTTTGAGGAAAAATGTCAAAAAGTCATAACCCTAATCGTCATATTAGCAGACGAAATAGATGTGTTGCAACGGATGATACATAAGCTAGAGAAGTATTGTACACTGTGGAATATGGAACTCAATATGGAAAAATCAAAAATTATGATATTCCGAAAAGGAGGAAAGGTATCTAAGAGAGAAAAATGGTTTTATAACGGAAACGAGATATCAATCACATCCGAATATTCGTAACTTGGATTGATGTTTACGCCCAAACTATCTCACAGGAAGCAGATACAAGAACGGAACGAGTTGGCAAAAAATAGCATAAATACGACGTGGAAATGCTTTCTTTCCAAACACAATGTATCTCTTAAAGCAAAATGGAAGTTGTTTCAAGCAGTATGTAGATCAGTTCAATCTTATGGATCACAAATATGGGGATTCACACATTTCGATGAAATTGAAAAACTAACACTGTTCTTTTTGAAAAAAGTATTAAAAATGCCAAGCTTTACTCCAACATACATTCTCATGTTAGAAACTGGTGTAGAAAGTGGTCATTTGTTTACGTTCACCAACCACTTGAATTATTTAACGCGAATTTTATACGAGTATAAAGATGATAGACTACCTAAAATATTGGCGAAAAAGGTTATGTCGTGTGAGATATACTGAAAAATACATTGAAATGACTTTGCTCAGAAACACAACATTTTAAATCTGTCACAAAAAAATTCCACAATTACTTGGGAGCAAAACATTCAATGTCTTCTACAAAATATGCGTATAACTATAATGAATGATGCACTAACCAAAGCACATAACTCACAGCGATTTTACGGTAAATTAGAACCTACTCTTGGTAGATCGTTCTTCATGGATCATTTGACACAGGATGACATTATATGGCTGCTTAAAGCTAGAAGTGATATGATAGCACTTAATTCGAATCGATATCAAGCAGATGCAAATCCAAGACGTTCAATGTGCAATACACAAGAAAATGAAGACATACAACATTTTATTGGTCGTTGCCCAGCACTAAAAGAATTCCGTCAAATGTTTTTTCAAAAATCAGTACTTTATGAATCTGAAATAATAGATATCCTTAATGGAATAGTAATCAACTGGAAATGCTTAGCAAATTATTTAAGATTATTGTTCACAATGTAGAAACCAATTATTATTAGAATTCAATCTGTAAAACACTGAAATCACTACCAATTAACCTTAGTTGACAGACGACTCTAAGTCATTGTCACTAAACAATACTAAAATTTATGTATTCTCTGAAACCCTTATCTATGTTTATCGCTATGTAAAATTTCGAAATTAAATAATAAAGAATACTACTACTACTAGTGGTGGGTGTGTGGGTTCGAATCGTCGGCTTTTCTTTTTCACTTGCATTATTGATCGTAAAGCTCAATTCCAACGAGAAATTAATTAAAAATGTATTTTCTTCCATTAAACCGATCAATATTAATTGGTGGTTCCTTTCGACATTATAAGATTTTTTCTTATCCAAAAATTAAATTTATCCAATTTTAAATACATTTTTGGTAAATTTGTGGTTTTTGAAAATATATTTATGTTTCTTTCAATATTATTATTTCGTATAAATATAAATAGGTTGGTACAGGTGTATTCATTTTGATTTGGTGTAAACCCTTTTTCTCAATTCAAATAATCATTTTATATACATATATTTTTTCGCTTAGTTTTCGTCCATTTCCTAAAACAATCACAATTTCCAGATTTTTGAGCTTATTTACTATTTTTAAGTTAAGGAATCTCCGGTTCCGTCTAGTCCATCTCCTCAATCCCATTAGTACAACATTCCCACTGGTTATTCCGAGGATTACATGGCATGGCCAACATTCCGGGACATGTTCACCGCTATGTACATAGATAACGCCCATCTCAGTCCTGTGGAAGAATTATTCCATTTAGTTCAGAAGACCAAAGGCGAAGCAAAAGAGATCGTTCAGAAGAGCCCTCTAATCAATAATGGATTCTCTTAAGCTTGGTCCGATCTTTCCGATCGCTGTGAAAACAAGCGAGTTCTCTCACTGGCCAGCTTAAAGTTCTTTTCAATTTGCGCATTGTTCATTCCGAGTCTTCTCAGGGTTTGAACCGCCTTCAGCGCGAAAAAAACTCTTGTATTTCCGTTCTGCAGACTTATGATATTGATGTGAAGATTTGGGATGCTATCTTCGTCTTCTTGTGTTCAAACAGGCTTCCTGAATCCACACTCAAGCTTTGGGAACACACTCTTTCTGATAAGTTCAGTATCCCACGGTGGGCAGAATTGGACACATTTCTGACCAATAGCTTCCGTACGTTAGAGTATGTTTCCGAGACGCACAGAGGTGTTTCTGGTTCCAGTCATAAGGAAAGTTCTTC
Organism: Musca autumnalis; assembly: GCF_047663935.1. NCBI lineage: Eukaryota > Metazoa > Arthropoda > Insecta > Diptera > Muscidae > Musca > Musca autumnalis. The sequence continues at coordinate 132,105,878 of NW_027411644.1, forward strand.
TGACGGGAAGTCGAAGCTTTCAAAAAATGTCAATTCGTTCCAGAGTAAAGTCTCTGATCCAAGGTGTCCCTTGTGTCCAAATGAGGTTCACATTATTCAAAAATGTCCAAATTTCCTCCGCATGAATCCTGATGCTCGCAGTTCTGAGATTAAACGACAAGGTTAACTCTCAGTTGTTTTTCGAAAACGCGTTTCGTGAAGAATTGTTCTAGCAAGCATAACTGCTATACTTGCAACAAACGGCACAATACTCTTCTGCGCAAGATTCCATTCAGTTTTTCTCAGCTAGGGCTTTGTTTGATTCTGGTCCTGAAGGCACATTTATTACAGAACTTTTTTCAACCAAATCAAATTATCGTATAAACGTACAAATGCACAAATTTCAGGTTTGAATAATTCCAGTGCCAGTGTACGTAAACAGTGCACTTTCATTCTTTCTTGAAAGCTTGACCGCAATTTTGCGTTGACAGCGTCCGCTTTTGTGCTTCCAAAGCTTTCAGGTAATCGTCCTAGCCATTCCCTTCCGATATCGTTCTTCGAAGATCTTCCTAATGGTTCAATGGCTGATCTACATTTCTTCAAGAACACTCAAGTCGATTTGCTTTTTGAAGCGACATTCTACCATCTCTCATGCGTTCAAATTCAATGTCAGGGGTTTGTGGCTCTCTTCTTGCTCAAGAGACTATCTTCGGATGGATCTTGACAATATTTCGCCCAGGTCTATTCTTGTTCCCGTTGATACGTATTCCACCCATTGTTCTTTACATTTTAAAACATATCGTTATATTCACAAAACAAAAAATATCGAAATAAATTTGAATAATTTTGTTTTGCATTTTAATTTTTTTTAAATAATTTTTTATAAAAGTTTTTATTCTTCTATGGTTCTATATAATTATAAATTTTATAAATAATTTGGTAATAATTAATCTTATTTGTCTATGACAAATATTATTGAAGGAAGTTTTTTGTTTTTAATTACAACTATTTCTAATTTTTTTTAAAAATATAGAATTTCTTTAAATTTTTTATACTTTTTTATATATATTGTTTTGTATGTTTACATATAAATGAGTTTAATAGCATGCAAATCTTTTTAAGTTCAGATTAATTTTATATTTTTATGTATTTTTAGAAATTGTTGTAAGCACAATGTTTGTATATATTACATATAATAAGACATCGGAATCCTATGAAAATGCATATATGGTTAGGATGGTCGTAGAAAAAATCTGATTAGACAGAAACTCGTTTTATCACAATATAAAACGAATTAGGCCGATAAATGTTTGCATATCGTGCATATTTTGACATATTTGCATAAAATGAGCATATGCAAAAATATATACAAGGATTTGTGGTCTAAAAATCCCACCGAAATGGCTGAAATTAATTAAGTCTTCGTTAGGGAAACTTTACACGTGAAATTTTTCCGCATGGGTCCACTTATTCATATAGCCCCCATAGAACGGTACCTCCAGATTTCCGATATTTTGTGGGATGTGGCATCAACATCACACTTAAATGGCTGACATTTTGTATAAAGTCTTCGTTGGGAGTATAAAACTTTCCACCTGAAATTTGTCAGTATAGGTCTACATCTTCATATAGCCCCCATAGAACGTTACCTTCCGATTTTCGGTATTTTGAAAGTTGTAGTCTCAATATCCCACCGAAATGACCGAAATTTGAAATTTAGTCTTCGTTGGGGGTATAAAACTTTCCACCTGAAATTTGTCGGTATAGGTCCACGTCTTCATATAGCCCTCATAGAACGGTACCTCCGGTTTTTCTGGTATTTTGAAGATTGCAGCCTCAATTTCCCGCCAAAATGGCTGAAATATGGTATTGAGTCTTCCTTGGGGGTAAACAACTTTCCACATAAAATTTGTCGGTTTAGGTTCAAGCCTTCATACCTCCCGATTTTAGGTATTTTGAAGGTTTAGGCTGTGGTTATACATTTCTCTATTTTATTGACTCGTCTGAAAGGAATTTTAAACAGAAAAATTGTACATACAAAAATTTTTGTACCTATTATTGAAATATTTGTTGTATAAGAAAATATGCATATGCAAAAATTTATGCATTTTGCATATGTCATATGTTTCGATTGAATCAAAAGCCAAAAATATGCCCAGTCCCAAAATTTGGCTTGAATCGGACCAAAAATGTGGGTTGCATAAAATTCCGCTGTCTACTTATTATTATATTTTAGTGCACTATTTCTTATTATTTTTGTATATCTCCATTTTTAGGTTCTCTGTTCTAGGTTTTACAAGATGATGTAATTTTACACGTGTTTTTTTTCCTTTATTTATTCCACTTGGGAACATAGGGCATTTACAAGAAAATTCCATTCTACTTTATTATGACACATAGTTTTAATCTCTTCCCATGACTTATTGATATGTCTTATTTCTAGGGATACCGTTCTGCGCCACGTATTTCTGTGGCGGCCCGGTCTTCTGGAGCCATGAGGATTCCAATCTAGGGCGATTTTGGCAATGCTTTCTGGACCTTTTCGTAGCGTGTGTCCCATACATTTCCATTTTCTCCTGGTGATTGGACGCGTAATGGATTCTTCATTTTGTTTTATTCCACAGCTCTGTATTTGATATTTTGTTCGGCCAGAATACACAGTTTATGCGCAGACATTTATTTATGAAAACTTGGAGTCTTTGTGTTACTGCGTAAAGTAGCCAAGTTTCACTTCCGTATAGTAATATTGTTTTAACACATGTGTTGAATATGCTGAGCTTTGTTCGAAGTGATATTTGGGACGATTTCCACGTTTTATTCAGTCGACCAAATCCGGATCTAGCCTTGTTTAGCCTATAGTTTACATCGTCTTCTATTCCTCCTTCCGTATTCATAAAACACCCAAGATAACAAAATGAATTTACGTACTCTTATGACCGATTATATATTTTTAGTTGGTTGTCTGATGTGTTATTAATACGCATTGCTTGTGTCTTTTTTATATAAATTTCTATACCACCTTCTTTAGCGTGAAGAACGAGGTCATTTAATTTGTCTTGCATGTCGTTGAATTTGTGCGACATGAGACAAATGTCGTCAGCATAATCAAGATCTTCCAGATGGCGGTGGAAAGTCCAAACTATTCCCCTCTTCTTTGAGTATATTTTATCCATTACCACGTCTAGTACAATTGAAATAACAGTGGAGACAGGGGACATCCTTGTTTCACCCCCGCGTTCGTTGTGAATGGTTCGCTCAACGTTCCGCAATGTTTTACTTGCAGAGTTGTGTTGCTGTACATCGCCTTAATTATTTGTATGATTTTCTGGGGCACGCGTTTCATTTTTAATGCTGACCAAATGGCACTTCTTTTGATGGAGTCGAATGCTTTACGGAAATACCAAATCCATTCCAAGGACTGTTCTATAATGACTCTTAGAGTGTTTGTCTGGTCTACGCAGCTTCGATGTGGCCGGAATCCGGCTTGTTCGTCACATAATGATTTTTCAACGCTCTGCTGCCTATCGTTTATTAAAGTCGCTATGATTTTATAAACAGTGTTAAGCAAAGTTACCCCGCGCCAGTTATCGCAAATCTTTAGCTCGTCTTTTTTGGGTAACTTTATTATAGTACCTTTCGTCCACGTTTCTGGTAGTGTCTCGTTTTACCATGCTTCTAGAATATGCGGTTGTATAATTGTTGCTGATAGCTTAGCATCCACTAGCAACTGTTCTGGTGGTATACCGTCCTCTCCTGGAGCATTGTTCTTTTTAATTTTGTTTATCGCTGTTTCAATTTCAGCTATGTTTGAGTGTCCGCGTCAATAGTTTCGTTTTGTTTCCATGTTTTGATCGATATGAACATCGTTTTCTTCAAAAATGTTAGTGATTGTTTCAAAGTTTTGTTTCCACCGATTTATTTGTTGATCCACATTTTCTTTAACAGCTTGGGCACGGTTTGATGACTGACTTATAACTTTATAAAGATCCTTCATGTTATTTGCTCCAGCCTCTGCTTCTCGGGCCATTTTCTCCGCATATTGTCTTTTGTCATTACGAGCTGAGCGTTTTGCAAGTTTTGCAATGGCTTTATACTGCTCCATATACCACGGATTTTGTGCTGATTTCTGGTTTAAGCCATTCCTTTCTTTGATCAAATTCCAAGTATTGTCGGAAATCCATTCTTTTCGTTCTGTTTTCTCTGCGTATCCTATGTGGTTTTTCGCAGTGGTTTTGAGCGTATTACATGTATCTTCCCATGATCTTGTAATGTTGGATTGTGCTTGCATCTTTAATTGGTTTGCTACCTCCATACTCTTCCCGTAGTTTTCCGACGTCAAGCCGCTTTTGTGTCCGCTCTCTGTTATTTTTATGTGCGCTTCTTAGTTTTATTTTTAGTGTTGCTACCACTAGCTCGTGGTCGCCGTCAATATTTGCACTGCGTTTGTTTCGCACGTCGAACAGGGAACTTCTGCATTTTCGTCGTATACATACGTGGTCTATCTGGTTCCGCGTGTTACGTCTGACGATGTCCATGTATATTTGTGTATTAGTTTGTGTGGAAATAAGGAACCACCTATTACCATTTGAAATTTCTGAAAAAGTTCTACAAAGCGATCGCCGTTATTGTTTCTTGTGCCTATGCCGTGCTTTCCCATTATATGAGTAAGACCGTGGTTGGAGTTTCCTATTTTGGCGTTACAGTCGCCTGTCAATATTAGCACGTCTCTGGATGGTATAGAGATTATTATTGCTGTCAGTTGTTCGTAGAATGTGTCCTTGACTGAATCGTCTGAATATACCGTGGGCGCGTAGCATTGAATAATTGTGACATATTTTCGAATATTGCTATAGAAACGGGCTGTTATTATTCTATCTGAAACAGCGTTATATGAATGTAGGGACATTCTCATTTTTTTCGAGATCATAAAGCCCACTCCGCCTTCACTCTTGTCCGCTTTCCCACTATAGAGAACCATATTTCTCTTGGCTGATGTCATTTCTCCATCTCCGCACCACCTCATTTCGCGTATCCCAAGGATTTCGATTTTGAGCTCCATCATCTCTTCTCAACTTGGGCAAGTTTTGAAGATTCTCTTAACGTCCTGACATTCCATTGTGCAATTCTTATCCTGTTCCGTGTTCCAAAAGTTGTCATCGATGTTTGGGGTGTTGTTTCTATATTTCTTGTAATTGTTTCATTAATCGTGTAAGTTTCGGGTAAGCGATTGATCTTGACGACTGTGTCCTATGATGGTACCGGGGCTGCTGCTTTTAAGCCACCATCCTGTCTTACGTTGTGCACGTTTATATAGCGAGCCTCTTGATGGAAGACCGACGCCCGCTGTTAGATCCACCAGCCGCTCCTCATGGAGTACAGACGCTAATTGTAGTGGTGTGTCAGTTCCTCCTCCGTAGTTGTAGTATCTCGATATTACTCCTCCATCGTTGACTTCCCACGTTGTGGATTGTTCTTAGCTTCAGCGCTCACCTTCAACCTTACCGGCAAGGGTGGCCCTACCAGTAGCTATACTACAGCCGGCATCGCTATCAGGATCATCGCGTTGTGGTGACAATCCCACGTGTACGTTGTATGAATTATTTTTAGATTAGGTTTAAGAAATATTGTTATTATATCATTTTTTTTTTTTTGCATATTTTACTGATTTTTCACATTTTTAGCTCTTATGATTTTGTAATTTCTATGGTTTTTATGGGAAACACCCTAATGTTCTCGTAGCAAAATGAACTATTTTTCGCCTTAAGTTATGCAATATGTAGTAATTAAATTTGCAAACACGTTATATTTCATGAAAGTTGATGAAAAATAAACCATGTGCAATGATGATAATCTTATCAAGATGGAGCTCAATGATTATTTCTTTTTTTGTTAAAATAAATTGATATATAGGTGGAACTAATGGCAATTATATTTATGGCACTTTTGTAGATTCTAGATGGCACTTGTTGCTTAACTTAAATTTGGTGACAGTACTCACTCATTATGCTGTTGAAATGTGGGCATTTCATTCAGGACTAGATTTTGTCTGTGTGGTCGAATTTTTGGATGTCTTATTACCATAAGTTGGGGGCTCAGAATATGTGGTGTCTTCTTGAAAATTTGGTTGTCGGTATTTGGCGATTACCGCGGTGTTAAAATCATCAAATGACATATATGCTATCTTCCTTTTATGAAGATGATGTGTTTTTCCACAATATTCTACGAGCCCTAGCCACTATTAATTCATACACCAGGTTTATAAAGGTTTAGATATGTTTAGATATATAACAACAGCGACAAATTTATACATTTCTGATAGGTCCTTTTATTTCCTCTAAACTCACATGGAAATTATACAAAATCCTGTGTACAAGTTGCAATTGTAGGGCGACCAGTACGCGACGCAGGGAACGAGATATCAAAAAATCACTTTTTTAAAACTGAAAAAATGCAAAAACAACAACAACACTCGCGGTAAGCGCAATATGAAAGAAACTGAACTACGTACCTTTTAGTAAATGATGTTGTTTGTGGGTGATGTTTTTATGATTTTTGTTGAGGATGATGATGAGACGATGCGCACTGACGAGGGGGGATGATGGTGTTGATGATTTTTCTCCTTTGAAAAAGGGAAAGAAACCAAAAATTAACAACAACTTCGATATGCAGGATATTGATCCGGCTCGATTGGATCAAATTGTTGACGTGATACCAGTATTTTTGAAACCCAAAAACAAAAGAAATAAAAACAATTTGTGTATGTAATTTTATGTATATTTATTTTCAATTCTTAGCTGTAAAGTAGATGAGTTTTAAGGAAACGAGACTTTGCGTTATTAACGAAAGCGAAAAAACAAGTGAAGAGCATAATTGCGCTTACAAGGTTGTGGTCAACAACGACGACGGTAGCATTGGAAAGCGCCCCTCTGCATCCGAACTGAGCGAATATGACATTTAGGAGAGACTGTGGGAAAGAAGGAATATTCTCTACCACAATCCGAACCAGGCGAATGTGACTCCTAAAAGGTAGGCAGAGAAGATTTCCCCATTGAGCTCGAAAAAGCGGCCAATTAATGCGGTTAATTGTAATGCTGCCGAAGGGGAAAACTTGGTATCGAACATATACATTGGCGTAACCAATGTATCGAACTTGTACACAGGATTTTATATTATTTCCACGTGAGTCTATAGGAAATAAAAGGACCTTTCAGAAATGTATAAATTTGTCGGTGTTATTATCATATCTAAACCTTTATTCTGGTGTTTGATGTTAAAGAGTGAAAAAACCTGGTGTATGAATTAATAGTGGAGCCCTAGCCACTAGAATATTGTGGAAAAACACATCATCTTCATAAAAGGAAGATAGCATATTTGTCATTTGATGATTTTAACACCGCGGTAATCGCCAAGTACCGACAAATTTTCAAGAAGACACCACATATTCTGAGCCCCCAACTTATGGTAATAAGACATCCAAAAATTCGACCACACAGACAAAACCTAGTTCTGAATGAAATGCCCACATTTCAACAACATAATGAGTGAGTACTGTCACCAAATTTAAGTTAAGCAACAAGTGCCATCTAGAATCTACAAAAGTGCCATAAATATAATTGCCATTAGTTCCACCTATATATCAATTTATTTTAACAAAAAAAGAAATAATCATTGAGCTCCATCTTGATAAGATTATCATCATTACACATGGTTTATTTTGCATCAACTTTCATGAAATGTAACGTGTTTGCAAATTTAAGGCGTAAAATAGTTAATTTTGCTACGAGAACATTAGGGTGTTTCCTATAAAAACCATAGAAATTACAAAATCATAAGAAGAGCTAAAAATGTGAAAAATCAGTAAAATATGCAAAAAATGATATAATTACAATATTTCTTAAACCTAACCTAAAAATAATTCATACAACGCACACGAGGGATTGTCACCACAACACGATGGGGAGGCTGTAGTATAGCTACTGGTAGGGCCACCCTTGCCGGTAAGGTTGAAGGTGAGCGCTGAAGCTAAGAACAATTCACAACGTGGGAAGTCAACGATGGTGTAGTAATATCGAGATACTACTACGGAGGAGGAACTGACCACATCACTACAATTAGCGTCTGTACTCCATAAGGAGCGGCTTGTGGATCTAACAGCGGGCGTCGGTCTTGCATCAAGCGGCTCGCTATATAAACGTGCACAACGTAAGCCGGTACCATCATAGGACACAGTGGTCCAATCAATCGCTTGGCCGAAACTTACACGATTAATGAAACAATTACAAGAAATATAGAAACAACACTCCAAACATCGATGACAACTTTTGGAGCACGGAACTGGATAAGAATTGCACAATGGAACGTCAGGAGGTTAAGAGAATCTTCAAAACTTGCCCTAGTTGAGAAGAGATGATGGAGCTCACAATCGAAATCTTGGGATAAGCGAAATGAGGTGGCGCGGAGATGGAGAAATGACATCCGCCAATGAAAATATGTTTTTTTTAGTCTTTTTCTATATGAAGTCACCCTAGTGTCTTGTCTAGGAATCATTTTCATACTAGCCATTTACATTCAAAATATGCTTGATGAGCTGGCTTAAACCAGCAGCCACGATCGTAGCATAGTGATTGGGTGTGAGGTACTTCGCTAGAATTCATTTTTCAATACAAATTCTTTAGCTCGATTAATTCAATTAATTAATTGACACTAGGGTGACTTGGTATAGAAAAAGACTTAAAAAAAAAATACTTCATATTTACAAATTTGTAAAAATGGTTGTATAAATAGAAGTTATCAAAATCAGCCTTTGTCTTCTAGCCATTTACATTCAAAATATACCTGATGAGCTGGCTTAAACCACCAGCGAAACGATCGTAGCATAGTGGTTGGGTTTGTGGTGCTTCGCTAGAATTCATTGTTCAATACAAACTCCTTAGGCCATGTTAGCTCGATTAATTCAATTAATTAATTAAAAACTTTCATAAAAATGGCCTTCGTCTTAAAGAGACAACAATAAATAAAAACTCACAGCAGAGCCCGGCTGCCCCGGCTGAGGTTTGAAACTGGGTCCTCTCCAACAAACAGACAATGTTGTCGAAGTCTTAGCGTTCTAAGCCACTGCCAACCAATCATATCTTGATATGATATCAACAAACACTTCCGAAATGGAGGGCATTACAATTCATGAAGGAAACCCCCCTTCGATTGTACATGTGTATGTATTGAGAAAATGATTTCTAGACAAGACAACAAAAACTTCCGAAATGGAGGGCATTACAATTCATGAAGGAAACCCCCTTCGATTGTACATGTGTATGTATTGAGAAAACGATTGCTAGACACTAGAGTGACTTGATATAGAAAAAGACTTCAAAAAAAAAAAAATACTTCATATTTACAAATTTGTAAAAATGGTTGTATAAATAGAAGTTTTTAAAATCAGCCTTTGTTTCCTAGCCATTTACATTCAAAATATGCCTCGTAAGCTGGCTTAAACCACCAGCGAAACGGTCGTAGTATAGTGGCTGGGTGTGTGGTACTTCGCTAGAATTCATTTTTCAATACAATTTCCCTAGGCAATGTTAGCTCGATTAATTCAATTAATTAATTAAAAACTTTCATAAAAAATGGCCTTCGTCTTAAAAAGAGAACAATAAACAATTTATTTATTTTTTCCAACTCTCAAGGCTGTTTCGTTGTCGTTTGTTGGTTTGTGTGTGGTATTTGACTACTAACACACGTTGATCGCTCTGCCGATTCCACGCTACTTGTGTTTTATTTTCTTTTATTCGTTGTCGTTGCTGGCTGTCGCACAGTGGGCACAAGTGTAAAAATATTTTTTTGATTAATTTTTAATAACAAATATTTATTTTTCTCGAATATAATTTCGTTTCGCGACTCAATACTGATTGTTCGTGATATTTTTCGAATAAAGCACCCTACAATCGGCATTATTGACAATATTTATATATTAAATTCGCATTTTATTCATTTTTTGGCAATTATTTATAAATTCAATTCTAATTTGTTTAATTTTTTTGTATTAATTCGTTTTTACCACATAGAGTGACACTACTGTCAATCTGGAGATTCGTAACACTGAACTCCAAGATTTGTGGAATAAAGTGAAGGATACTTATGATAAGTATCTAGATCATCTTATTTCCCACAAAAGTTTCGATTAAGCTTGGAAGTCGTTAAAGGATACGTACGATAATAAACGTATTCTAATCCATAATCATCTCAAGCTCATATTTAACCTTCCTATGTTTGAAACTGAAACTAGTTCCAATTTGGAAACCTTACAGCCTGGAATCAATAGTTGTATTTCTGCTATGTCAGTCTATGATGTAGTCACGGATCACTGGGATCCAATTTTGGATTTCATTTCTCAACAACATTTGCCTAGACTAACTGTTTCTTTGTGGGAACAGAGTATTAGTTACAAATCTTCATTATCCGCGTGGGAAGAATTAGACAAGTTCTTAAGAGAAAGAATCCAAACTTTATCTTGCCTTATGGACATGAGAGGTTCTTCTTCTAAAAAAAATTCCGAAAAGTAGAGTCAAAACTAATCTAGCTACTTCTTCGGTCAATGATAAGTCAAAATCGGTAGATGTACTTTGTCGCGAAGAATCTCATTCATTTGAAAAAAGATTTGAAGCAGCTAAAAAGCAGGATTATTGTCTTAATTGTCTTTCAGTGGGACATTCAGTCAAAGACTGCTCTAGTACCCACAATTTTAATATTTGCAAAGGTCGCCATCATACAATGTTGCATAGGCCTACTTCAGCTCCTTCTAGACCACCTAACTCACTCCCCTCGCCTACCAATACCAATCCTCCTCAAGTACTTGATAATGTCGCATCAACATCCACTGGTGCTAATCCTAGAACCATGAATAGTCAAGTGTTCCATACATCCCAAAATCGGAATGTATTGTAAGGAACTGCGATGGTCGACATTGTTCATTTAGGAGTTTCGTATCCTGCACGGGCTCTAATCGAACCCGGTTCAAAAGCTTCGTTTGTCACAGAAAATTTGCAAAAGATTCTTAAATTGCCAACACGATCAATTAATGCAACTGTTTCGGGTGTCAATGGTTCTACATATGCCACTTCAAAGAAACATTGATCGCTTCGTATTAGTTCCCCAATCTATTCTTCCTTAATAGTTGAAACATTTACGTTTGTTCTTCCAAAAATTTCCATCGTTTCCCCTCAGTTCAAACATCACTTCCCGCCTGCCAAATCTTTGTTTCGCTGAATCTCATCTCTTCGATTCTCGACCTGTTGATTTGCTATCGGGGCAGATTTATATCCACAGATTTTGAGGGACGCAACGCAATATTCTCGGTTCATTATTAGCCCAAAACACGATATTCGGCTGGATTCTGACTGGTCTCATGCATTCTCCCTCAGTCCAGGTCATTACGACTCTGTTGGATATAGCTGAGGAGGAATCTCTCAACAAGACACTACTCCGGTTCTGGAAATCGAAGAAGTCCCCAGATTGAAATACGTTTCTCCATCGGACATGTTTTGTGAGAAGAATTATCGTGCCACGACCGTGCGAGATTCGGAGGGTCGTTACGTAGTAACGCTACCCTTTAAATCCGAATTTCCGCAAACATTGCAATTGGGGGACTCTCGCAGTAACGTTTTAAAACAGTTTTTTCGGTCGGAAAATTCGCTTCGTAGAAGACCTTCAGTCAAAATAGTTTATAATGAAGTTTTACAAGAATAATTGTCGTTGGGACACATGTGTCCGGTTCAGCCCCCACAGTCAACTAGTTCTCTCGTTTGCTACCTTCCACATCATCCTGTCATCAATCCTGAGAAGCCGACCACAAAACTTCGGGTAGTTTTTAACGCTTCCAACAAAACTTCAAATGGTGTTAGTTTAAATGACATTCTCCATGTTGGGCCAACTCTTCAAGAAGATTTAGTTCTCTTAATTTTGCGATGGCGTTTATTCAAATTTGTTTTCAATTGCGATATCACTCAGATGTATCGCCAAATTCGTGTCGATCCCAAACATTCTCCATTTCAAAGAGTTTTGTTTAGATCTTATCCTTCAGACACATTTGGGGTAAACTGCGCGCCCATCCTAGCCATTCGCACTCTTCTTCAATTAGCTCAGGACACTCAGTCCGATTATCCTCTCGCCGCGCATATTCTGCGCAATTGTATGTATGTAGACGTCGTACTTGCTGGCGCTCACGATATTCAAACCGCATTATTCTATCGTGATCAGCTTGTTGATGCCTTAGCTACTGCAAAGTTTGAACTTAGGAAGTGGACATCAAATCACAAGTTCATTTTATCTTGTTTTTCTCCCAACGAACTCGTTGATGCCCAGGTCCTTTCATTTGTAGAAGCCAGTAGTTCCAAACCACTTAGGAATTCGCTGGAATGCTTATTTCGACTCATTCTTTTTCTCGGTAGACTCCACTCCTAAAAAAGCTCAATACTTCAAACGGGAAGTCTTGTCAATTATAGCCAAACTTTTTGATCCCGTAGGTTGGCTTTCGCCTGTAATTGTTGTCGCAAAAATCATTATGCAGCAAGTTTGGTTAGACAAGATAGATTGGGATGACTATTTACCTACCAATACAAAAGCCTCTTAGGAGTCTTTTATTGCAAATTACTTTTTGTTTATTAGATTGGTATCACTCGTTGGGTTCAATATAGTCCAGAAGACATAACTGAGCTACACCTCTTTTCTGATGCCTCGGAAAAGGCATATTCGGGTGTAGTTTACTTGCGAACTCAGTCTCCACTCGGTAATATTAATGTTCATCTTTTAGCTTCCAAAACCAAAGTTGCGCCTTTAAAATCGGTCTCCTTGCCTCGTCTCGAGCTCTGTGGAGCAACATTAACCTCGGAACTTCGTAAGTCTGTCGTTAATTAAATTCTAATTTCTGTAAATAGAGTTTATTGTTGGACTGATTCAAGTATTGTCCTCTCATGGCTTCGTAAAACACCTTCGACTTGGAAAACTTTCGTAGCTAATAGAGTATGTCTGATTCAGCAAAATGTGGGAAATGGCCAATGGTTCCACGTTAGATCCGAAGATAATCCCGCGGTGTCTCGACTCAGGACTTAGCCAATTCTTCACATTGGTGGCATGGTCCTGAGTGGTTATTGTCAGATTCCTTTCAATGGAAAATAGATGACATCTCATCCCCCGATACAGATCTAGAAATTCGTCCTGTCAAAAGTAATGTTGCTTTCTTTTTCTCTAACCAAGATATTTTGGATAGATTTCGTCACTTGGAAGGGCTTTGTCTTATGTTTTTTGATTTTATAATAATTGTAGCCCACATTCTCAAAGTCGTCGAGCATTCATTTCCACTATTTTAGATCCTTCAGAAATTAAAGCGTTAAAACTTCTTCTAGCAATTCTTGCTCAGAAATCGTATTTTGCTGAGGAGTATAAATGTTTATTGGATCAGTATCCTTTGCCTTCAAAAAGTTCACTTCTTCCACTCAACCCTCGTTTGGACCAAGACGGTGGCATTCGCCTTAATGGTCGTCTAGCTGTCCTACACTGAACGCCACCCGATTATATTGCCGTATTCTTGTCGATTTGTTCGTCTTCTAACAGAGTGCGAATATTGGGTCCCTCGCGTAAAAAATCTTATTTGGTTTGTTATAAATCGTTGCAAAGTGGGTATCCTTGAGAAAAAACGCTCGTGTACGCAAATCATGGCTGCTCTTCCTCGGGAACGAACCGTAGTTACACGACCTTTCCATACAACAGGCGTTGATTTCTCGGGACCCTTTGATATCAAGACATTTACGGGTAGAGCGTGTCGAATGACAAAAGGGTTATGTATGTGTCTACTTTTCAACTAAGGCAGTTCACCTAGAAGCCACTTCTGACGAGTCCTCTGCTTCATTTCTGGCAGCTTTTTATCGGTTTATTGGTCGTGGTTGCCCTAGGGCAGTGTTTTCTGATAATGGGACAAATTTTGTCGGAGCTTCTCGTGAAATTGAAAAGAGTTTCAAAAATTGCATTAAAGGGGGTCGTGAAAAAGTTTGTTCTTCGCTAGGGTATCAAGAGATTACTTGGCAGTTTATCCCAGCGGGTTCTCCCCATATGGTAGGCCTGTGGGAAGCTGCAGTCAAAAGTTTCAAGAAACATTTTCGCCGTCATGCAAAAACATTTTCGAGGAACTTTCCGCTGTGTTAGTTCGTATTGAGGCTTGCTTGAATTCCCGACCCCTTTGTTCTATAAATGATAATCAAACTGATGCAGTCGCACTTACCCCAGGTCATTTCCTCATTGGTTCTCCTCTTCTTTCGCCACCTGAAGGAGTAATAGTCGATTCACCTCTTAGTTTGGTCAATAGAAATCGCAAATTAAAAGCTCTTACTCATCAATTCTGTATTCGTTGAAAAGAGGAATATTTAGTCGAATTGCACAAGCAATATAAATGGAAACATCCTCAGCGCGAAATCCAAATAACTGATTTAGTTTTGCTCCGTAATGAGCAATTACCCCCTACTTCGTGGAAGCTAGGTCGCGTCGTTCAGATCCATCCTGGAACTGATAGTCACGATAGAGTTGAAGATCTTTGGATGGAACAAGGCATTGTTCGCCGACCAGTTGCGAAGTTAGTTTTAATTGAACAGGAATAATTAAACACTTTTATGTCGTATAAATCTTTGTATAGAAATGGATTCATCTTCGGATATTCTTCCATTTGTCACATTGCCAGAAAATGAGGAAGAAATGATATCTGATGGGGAGGTTGTGAAGGAGATACTGCTCTCTAAAATTGTCGAAGCTGTAGCAGCCTCAGACAAGGTTGCTCCAGTTCCGCCGGTTGTAGAGGACAAAGCTCTTCCCCGACCAACCACTTCTTCCGCCCAACGGAAAGTCGTCTCCGCCTCAACCACACAACAACGAATCCCATATCGGCTATGTTCCTTACCTCATCAATTATACCAATGCGTAAGGTTTAAGAGGATGCAACATTACAAACGGTTGCGGTTTGTCATATCCAATGGCTATTGTCGTAATTGCCTCAAGCCCATCCATAAGTCGTCAGCATGTCCCGTCGATCAGTTATGCCACATTTGTCGGGAGCCTCATCACAGCTTGCTACATTCCCGAACACGCGTGCCTAACAATTCGGCCAGCTGTAGTCAACGTGCGGGTTCGAACAACCGTTCCATTCCGTCCTCTACGGCAGTACGTCCCGTTGTTGAACCACCCGCCACCAGAACCATTCCACCGCTACCAATTAGTCGCGTTGTTACCCTGGCACCAACAGCGGTTGTCGCCTCTGCTTTAAAAACGGTAGCATGCGTATTCGCGCGCTCATTGACCCTTGTTCAGGTGTCAGCCGTATTTGTGGGACGATGGTGTCATATTTAAATTGGTCCATTTCATCGGTGGATGGTGCACGCTACTGTGATATTATGATAACCTCATGCCATGATCCCACACAGAGGCAACATCTTACAGCGCAGGTCGCGAGGTTATCATATGGTCGGACACCAGTGCTATCCATACCGCCAGCTACAGGCGAATCTTTCGTAGGTGTTCAATTGGCGGACCCTGAGTTTTTTAAGTCACGAGCAGTGGCCATGGTGTTGAGTACTGAAGTTTACTCCAAGATTATTATCCCGTCTCGCATCATGGCTCAACCTGGTGTGCCCACCGCCCAATACACATCCTTTGGCTGGGTCATCTCAGGTGCAGTACATCCCTGAATTATAAACCAACGAAAAATTTTTAAAATACCTAATTGTTGAATTTAATAAAAGCTGAATTGAAACCGAAATGCTCAATAAAAACTGAATTATTGTACCTTGGGAAGGGGCGCTTTCCAATGCTGCCGTCGTCGTTGTTGATCACAACCTTGTAAGCGCTATTATGCTCATCTGCAACTTCATTTGTTTTTTGGCTTTCGTTAACAACGCAAACAAAAGGTAGTCTCGTTTCCTTGAAACTCATCTACTCTTCATGAAAGAGTTGAAAGTAAATACAGTCGAAATCGCTATAACCGATATGTCGTTATAAGCGATAGGGTTATAAAGGGCCCCAGAGATTTGGGACTTTTGGATATCGTCGTTATAACCGATATGACGTTAAAACGACAACGTTATAAGCGATTTCGACGCTAACATCCTGTGTAGAAATGTTAAAACTATTAAGTATACCAAAAGGCCTTTAGTTATTGCTACAAATGATTTGACCACTATTTATTCATTCAGTTTATAAAATGCCCTCAAGCTAAACGGAAAATCAAAATGTAAACAAAAATTGTAAATTTATTGTCACAATGAGAGAATATGAATGTAAAGGAGACAAAAAAATTAATTTTTCACTTTATTTTATTTTAATTTTCATCATTTCTAAAATTTCAAATCTGTATCGACGTATGGACAGATTTTAAAATTCCAAGATCTACAAACAAAGTATTGTTAAAGAATATTGAAAAAGTGGATATTTTAGCAAAAATATTTGAAACAGAGCCGCATTTCCAAAATAGATACTAGCGATAAAAGAGCTTTAACAAATATCATTAAACTTAATCGTAGAAGCACTGTTCGAGATATAGCCATAAAGTGGCCTGAAGCAATTGGAAAGCCCATAAAACGTGAGTGGACCCGACTGCATATGAAAACATTGGTTATTATTTCTGTTTACGTAGTAAACAGACATAGTTTATAACAAAGATAGTGAATGTCTTGCTGAGGGATGCGTGTGTAGATTAAAGAGATCATTTTGTTAAATAGGGATCTGTTTTCAATACAGTCCACTTGAAAAGGGTAAACATGTGGTAAGCAGACCGCCTTATCGTAGGAGGTCTATAGAATAAACCAAAAATAGATAGGAGTTTTCTATTACTACATGTGGTATGTTTGTTTTAGATTACGGCGAGCGATCTAAGTACAGGCTGATAAACATGTGCCACATGGGGTGTGTGTTATGAACTCTCCATAAGATTGTATGGTTCGTGCACATACATATGTGCACTCTTTCTCTTTCTACACACTAGTTTAAGTAGGTTAAGTAATATTTTTGTATTTAGTTATTAAGAACATTTTTACTTTTAATAAACAGTGCATGTATAGCATTCAACTGGGAAAGAAGTGTTTTCTTTCCACGCATCGGATCCTTATTAACATTGGTCCTTCGAGCCGGATCAGTGGCCGAATCCAAAAAGAGCTGGTAAGCTGATAATTTGCCTCACAGGGAGGAAATTGGGTCAGCTGGCTGGTGAAGTCTTAATATCCAATTGGGGATATTGTCCATAGGGGAAGGGACATTCACCATGCTGCTTCAAATGGAGACGAAGGCAAAGGATGAAGTGGGGAGGCTTCTTGTTCTCATCAACTGGGCGATTGAAGAAGGCAATGAAACCCAGACTAAGCGTTACAATGAGGGCGTTTATACGTACGTGGATAAGCAGAGGTTTGCAGCATCGAAGCTGGCAGCAAAAGATAAAATGGTAAACGAGAAAATCCTCCAATTGTTTACCAAAAAAGAGGAAGTGGTACCAGTAATGTTGATGCCTGTTAGGCCCCTGTCATTGGAGGAACAAATAAAATTCCTGCGATGGGATATCGACGCAATGGACTATGAAGAAGGGAAATTGAAAGTCAAGAACAAGATTCTGGAAATTGACCTTGAAAAAGCTGAAGAGGCTAAAGCAAGCCTTGAAACCAGAGTGAGCTCTCAGTGTGAGGTGATAAGAGACCTACACATGAGGGATGAAGAGGCCAAAATGAAAGTCCGTGGCCTGCAGAAAAAAGTGGACGACGAACGGATGCAACGCAGGGCCGCTGTAGAGGCTATAATGATGATGAAAGTGGAGATCATGGCAATGGAAGTTGCTATGACCGCATGCCAATCGGAGAAAGAAGATGTAGTCAATCTTGCTGTGACTCTGCAGGAGCAAGTCAAGGATGCTCTGCGTGATGCTGAAGTAGCCAAAGAAGAATTACAGGCGGCTAACCTAGCGGCAGAACGTGGTGTAAAGACTTTGAGGGCAGAGTTGAGAAGAGCAAATGAAGATTTGGCTACACTAACGGAGCATGTAAAGCGTGAGGATGAGGAATCGAAGATAGCTAAGGAAGAATTAATAGCGGCTATCCAAGAGGGAAATTGTGAGTTGGCGGCTATGAAGGCAGAAGTGAGAAAATTTAATGAAGAGTTCATCGAGTTCATCAAGACGACAGATGAGAAATGTTGTGCAGAAGGCAAATCGCACATGGTAGAGATCAACTACGCGGTAGTAAATAAAACCAATTGAACGAAGAAAGATTTTCGTGTAAAGGCAGGTGTGAAAGCCAAGCAAAAGCCGGAGGAAGATACCTGCCTGGAACGTTGGAAGGAGAAGATACCTAGGGCCTAAAAGGTGATGTCGCCAGAGAAGGATGACTTTCTTCAACGTGGTAAGAAGATGTTTAAAGCCAATAAGAAGAAGCCACATCAGAACGATGACGTTGCTAGTGCTAGAGTCAAGAAGCCGCCAGATGAAGACGACTCGGCCTGGAAGATGAAGCCTGCAGACAAAGGTGGTACGTGTAAGAACGACTGGCTGGAAAGATGGAGATGCTTTCTTGGTGCTATAACATAGCTTCCTGTTTAGAACAAGCTGTATTTCCTGGTATGTCTATATTTAGGACTTTATTTGACTTTCTATTTTTAAATTTGTATATCACCAATATTTTTGAAAATTTAACATAGCTGAAGTCAAGGTTTACCCTTTTAGAACACGCGACTCGTGATTGTGTATTATACAAATTAAATACTTTTTGATAAAATGAAATGTTTTTGGACGTGGCAAAAAATATTGGCCTTAAAAGATAATTTGCGAGGAAGCTGTGGCTATATTTATGTTAAAAAATTGGTGAAAATGGGTTGAAGCCACCATGTCTTTTTTTGTTATCTCTCTATTTGCGAGTAAACCACACTTTTCTCGAGTTTCCTGTCAAAGTAAAAGCAAAAGCAAACTAAATAAGGATCATCTCACTAATGTATTACTTTTCAAAATTTCGTCCCCTTCTACTATTAAATGATGCTGACATTTTGAAGCCAGATTTACAGTGTTTTTTGAAATTTTCTTCTAATTTCATTCCGCAAACAGGTTTTTATAAAAACCATATATAGGATTGTAGTACTTGCGATTCTGAGTTATTTGATAGGAATGTTGTGAATGTAGTCTGCACAGCTTCATAGAAATCTGCATCCAAATGCGAAAATTTTGTGCGAACATTTTTCTAAAAATCATATTTTTCGGGCCTAATTTTAACAGTTGTTATTCAATTTCTTCGTACTTGATTGCACATTTCCTGATCATTTATTGGATCATTCCCCGTGAAAATCCATCTACTAAAACGCGAGTTACAAGAAATTCCAAAGTAGATAAATTGTCTAAAATTGTTTTCGGAAATATCGCGTATTTTATCGCGTTTTCTGCGGTTCGTTTCCACTGCAATGAAACAACTAGTACAGCATCTTCGTTTTAGCGGAAACAGAGATTTGAAAACATCTCTTATAAGGGAGCTACATTCATTTTATCTCAAAAAATAGCGTGTGATGCTACATCCACGGTTCTTGATTGATCGCCTTGAAATAGATATATATCGATATAGATTTTCATGGTGAAGACTGAAATCGGACAAAAATTGTATGCACTTTGCACAAATTAGCGATATTTTATAGGTTTTTACTGCTAAGATGCAGCCGATGCTACATCTTAGCCTCCAATTGAAATTTCGAAAAATATATACAACTTAATAGATATGGTCTTGCTGTACATAAAAATCAGATGCGGACAAAATGATTTTGATAATTACGCGATTTACACGTATTTTAAAATGCATATAAATTAAAATGGGTTATTTGACCTGTATTTCCATTTCAGAAGCTTTGTGATATATCCCCATCAACTCAATTACCTTCCCTAATGGGAAAGCTTTAATATTGTTACGGAATTAGATTTAACTAATGTCCGTGTAGACGTTGTTTTATTCCCCGATACGATTTGTACCAAATAAAACATGGTTCGTTTTAGATTACGTTTCTACAATGCTTTATTTACTTTATTACACTTATTCAGAACCGACTGTTATAGCTAAGCACACAGCAAGTCTCTAGTTAGCACGCAGCTATTCTTTAACCGATCTGTTCAGTTCAACGCTTAAAACACAACTCACTCGACATTGCCAGTTCCCCTGTATTTATACCCCAAAGTCTCCCTGTTCTAGAGTCCTCTAGAACACATATGGCAACACCTCGAATCTGTGCAGCGAACACACAGACGCACATTCGCACTAAGCGAACAACCATACTCACATACATACATGGGGGGAATACAATTGGACGACAAGCACAGTAATGACGTAACTACAACAACAAACAGATGCAAGAAATAAGGAAGTGACAAACTAAACAATAATTACATGACTGTGGCAAAACAAAATAAAAGCACATTAATGTAAGGTAAAGTAACATCTAGAATAATGAAGAGAGTTCTACATGGTAGTTGTTGTTGCTTGAATAAAGTAAATTTTTAAATTAACGGAAATTAAACTAAGCTAACTTAAACCTATCAGTTACATTCGTAACATTGCCTCCCGCTTAAGCCTGTTCGTCCCGAATAGGCACAGTTCCCTCTCTGTGGTATGGGCATTGGTAACACTGCCTCCCGCTTAAGCCTGTTCCTCATGACCTGGCACAGTTCTCGTTCCGTAGTTGTAGCAACCAATTTAGTTGTACCCTCTACGCCATTAGCTTTGGACTTTCGCTCTTTTCTCTCCTGGTATCGTGACGTTATATCTTCTTTCTCGGTCACCCTCCTAAGTGCCACCTGGTCGTCATCGGACTTGTCCTTCCTTGTTGTACGGCCGCTTTTCGATGGACCTTTCCTCGACGCACATCTTCGCTTTCTCGTCCACGTTGCTGGATTTTTCCGCTTTCCTACGGGCCAATTGTCGGCGGCTTCCACCTTCAGCTGCCTTTGGCGATGTTTGCTTTTCTCGTTGTAGCCCACACTTATCGGTATTTCCACATTGGACCATGTCATCACACGGTGCTTTATGTCCAGGGTGATATCGAAGGCAATCATGAAGTCTACACCAAGTATAACTTCGTCCACAATATCGGCCACTATTAAATCGAAATTTACCGATTTTCTACCCATGCTCAGCCTTTGGTAGGCCTTTCCATGCACCGTTGTAGTCTCGCCTGTGGCCGTCCGCAATTTGACTCCATTTAACGGCAATACCTTCCCTTTTACCAAATCCGGTCTAATAATGGACTTTGTTGCACCGGTGTCCAATGTCAAGGTACGCAATACACCATTGACGAAGCCTTTAACCGTTAGGTTGTGATTCTCCTGCTGGACTATGGCTATAGAAATTGTGGGACCATCGTTTTCATCCTCTGCCAGCGGCGCCTCGTGATTGACGGAATTCATTTTACTTGATTCACCTGATGTCTCTCTTTCCAGATTCTTGGCCACGGGTTGGTCGTCGCTTTTTGAAGGCGGTGAGGTGGATCTGAGCCTTGGTCGTTGCAATATGCATTCTCGTGCAATGTGTCCAGCTTTACGACAGTTGTAGCAAGTCTTTCTCGTTTTACCAGCCCCTCGTTTCACACGCATTAGTGCATCCTTTAGCGGATCGACAACGGTCTGGGAATTGTTGTCCTCAACTTGCAGCCTCCTCACGTTGTAGGCTTTAGGTTTCACCAGCATCCTCGCGGTTTCTTGGGCCAGGGCAAATGACACGGTTTCTGCAAATGTTCCTATCGGTGCCGCATATGTCGCAAATTTTATCTCTGGATCACGAATACCACTTGCAAATGTCTCAATCTTTATGCGGTCCACCAATGGATGTGTCTCTCCTGGATATGCCAACTGCGCCAACCGCTCTATATCAGCCGCAAAGTCTTGTAAGGTCTCATTTGGCTTCTGGACTCTTCCCTCAGTTCCATTCGGTAGATCTCTTGCTTGTGTTCACTACCGTACTTACGTTAAAGAGCAGCCATTATATCTCCACAGTTGTTCCTAGAAGCGGCGGGAATACTCTGTAATACGTCAGCAGCATCACCCTTCAATGCCATAAGGAGTGATACCGCCTTGTCGTTGTCGTTCCAAGAATCTCTAGCAGCCAATGTCTCGAACTGTAATTTGAACACATTTAAAGAGGTAGAGCCGTCGAACACTGGAGGCTTGATTTTTAACGTGTTATGAATAGCTCTCACTGGACCGCCTTTAATTTCCAGTTCCGACATTTTCTTTTCTATGCCAAGAATCTTCTCATCTTGAGCCAGAAATTTCTCGTCAACAGACAACATCTTTTTATCCAAATCTTTAATTTGTACCTCCACGTTTTCTACTCTCTTTTCAATCACCATCGTGATATTCTCGAGTTTCTCGTTAATTTTTCTAGAGTTCTCTTCTAACTTTTACTCTAATTTGTCGTCGAATTTGGCAAATCTTTCCTCCAATTTTCTGGAATATTCTTCACTCTTTCTGGAATTTTCTTCCATTTTAGCATCTAATTTCTCCATCATTTTACTGGAATTTTCTTCAACCATTCTACAATTTTCCGCTTTCATTTCCATGACAAGTCTGGAAGTTTCTTCATTCTTTCTAGACATCTCTTCTAACATCTTACTGTTGTCAGATTTCATTTCCAGCATCATCATAGCCAGCATTGATTTCAAATCGTCACCCCTGGCAGCTACCGATGAAACTTCCTCAACAGTGGATTCGCCCTTTGCCGGTAACTCGACTTCTTCCTTACCGTCGAACTCATATTCATCGATGTTCATTCCACGGCGCTCGAACTCTTCCAACAAGCGTTTTTGTAGTTCGGCCTTGTTGCCAGTAGAACACAACTCCAACTTACTTAGCTCCTTCTTCAAGTCTTCCACTCGTAGATCCTTAAACTTCATTGTAGGATGATCGTAATCCCACTTCTGACACCAATTGTTACGGAATTAGATTTAACTAATGTCCGTGTAGACGTTGTTTTATTCCCCGATACGATTTGTACCAAATAAAACAGGGTTCGTTTTAGATTACGTTTCTACAATGCTTTATTTACTTTATTACACTTATTCAGAACCGACTGTTATAGCTAAGCACACAGCAAGTCTCTAGTTAGCACGCAGCTATTCTTTAACCGATCTGTTCAGTTCAACGCTTAAAACACAACTCACTCGTCATTGCCAGTTCCCCTGTATTTATACCCCAAAGTCTCCCTGTTCTAGAGTCCTCTAGAACACATATGGCAACACCTCGAATCTGTGCAGCGAACACACAAACGCACATTCGCACTAAGCGAACAACCATACTCACATACATACATGGGGGGAATACAATTGGACGACAAGCACAGTAATGACGTAACTACAACAACAAACAGATGCAAGAAATAAGGAAGTGACAAACTAAACAATAATTACATGACTATGGCAAAACAAAATAAAAGCACATTAATGTAAGGTAAAGTAACATCTAGAATAATGAAGAGAGTTCTACATGGTAGTTGTTGTTGCTTGAATAAAGTAACTGCGTAATAAAAACTTTACGTTACAATTCAAATTTTTAAATTAACGGAAATTAAACTAAACTAACTTAAACCTATCAGTTACATTCGTAACAATATGAATGTCAATAAAGCAAAATCCGTCTATTTTATTGGGAGATTTAAGCAAAATGAAGGAAGTATTCCTATAGATTTTTACAATATTTTTTACTACGTAATGCATGTGAAAAAATATTTTTCAAACAAAAAATTATTTTTTTTTACCAAAATATGAGCTTATTTTGGTTGTAACATCAAAACTATAACACCGATCTGTACGATTGTAGTCTCATTTGATTCGCCGTGAAGTTTAGATCCACAACAAATTTTTATGTAATTTTATGACCACTAAATTGGCCTTAATTTTCAAAAAAGTTGACTTATATGCAATAATTTATCAATTTTATGTACATTCCGCGAATTCTGTGTAACATTTTGCAGGTATTATGCAATCTACTCGATGAAGTCACCTCGAGATAACTTTTTTGTAACAATGGTGCTCATTAAAATAATTAGCGTTTTTATAATATTTTCTTTCTTAAAAGCGAAATAAAAGCGCCATAACTTTTGTCCGCAACAACCAAAAATTGGCTCGCGACCAGACTCGAACTGGCAATTTTTTTCTTAACCTACATATCAAAAATCGTTGATGTAGCGCGTGTATTTTGTATTTTAAAATAATTTTCATATGTATTTTTTGGGCCCCCAAGATGTTCACGTAGTAAACAGACATAGTTTATAATAAAGATAGTGAATGTCTTGCTGAGGGATGCGTGTGTAGATTAAAGAGATCATTTTGAATAGGGATCTATTTTCAATACAGTCCACTTGAAAAGGGTAAACATGTGGTAAGCAGACCGCCTTATCGTAGGAGGTCTATAGAATAAACAAAAAATAGATAGGAGTTTTCTATTGCTACATGTGGTATATTTGTTTTGGATTACGGCGAGCGATCTAAGTTACAGGCTGATAAGCATGTGCGGCATGTCTGCTTGCCACATGGGGTGTGTGTTATGAACTCTCCATAAGATTGTATGGTTCGTACACATACATTTGTGCACTCTTTCTCTTTTCTACACATTAGTTTAAGTAGGTTAAGTAATATTTTTGTATTTAGTTATTAAGAACATTTTTACTTTTAATAAACAGTGCATGTATAGCATTCAATAAGGAAAGACCTGTGTTTCTTTCCTTAAGTCTACGGATCGCTGTTTACAATTTCTATAAAGAAAGTTAAAAATTAACCCGTTATTTCGGAATCAACTTGATAATTTACATAATTTTTTAGGCCAAGGAAAAACCATTGCTTACAGCGCCTCAAATGAAAAAAACGCCTTCTATGGACTAAAGAGAGACAATTTTGGATACAACGGCAATGGGACAGCATAATTTTTAGCGACGATGTATGTATATCAGGCATGACCAAAAAGAGAACGAAGAAAATGTGAATGTATTCAAAATATTGGCAACTAATAACAGTGTGTTAGTAAGATTGTATTCACGCAAGCTATAAAACAATAACAAGTCAAAACATTAGTTCTCTTTTGTACGCTATATCTGTGCATTCGGGTGGTGTGCGTGTAAATTGCCGAAAATCATCGGCACCGCCGTGCCAAATGTGGCCATGCTTGGTGTATATATGTGTTGGTGCTGTAAGAAAAATGGTAATACGTAAAAGCGCCGAGACATACAATAAAGACTGATTTAAACGTACAGTAAAGCTAGCGTTATGGTATGAGGGTGAATGTCTTCAAAAGATGTCGGTCAGACCTTTTGAAGACATAAATCCCCATCTTCCATTCATAGATAAAGCCGTAAATGCAGAAAAATATATACAAATCCTGGAAGAAAATCTGATACAATACCCATCGAAATTAGCAGATGGTGGGAAATACATGTTCTTACAGGATGGTGCTTCTTCCCATGCTGCTATAAAAACGAAAAAGTGGTTTGAAGAAAATGGAATCGAGGTTCTGGATCGGTCATCCTTTATTCCAGACCTTCATCCAAAAGAAATTTGTGGGCTAATCTACAAAATAAAGCTTCGAAATGAACCCCAACGGACTGTTGACAGGTTAAGGTACAAAATTCAGAAAATTTGGGACTCGATAACTCCAGAAGGTTGTGAAAAGCTAGTGAGTACCATGCAAAAGCGGGTCGAGACCGTTTTAAAAAACATAGATGGCGTAACACAATTCTAACCGTGTATATTGGCGACTGTACGAATTAATAGTGGTCACAATATTTTTGTTTAAAATAATTACATAACTTTTTTTTTAAAAAAAGACCTTTTCTTTATATGTTTTTTGTTTATGTATGTCTTAAGAGAATAAAATTATCTTTAAAAATAATACAAATTTGTTTGTGTAGTCTTTATAGATCTGTAGGCCTATTCTGTAACTTTTATCGATTGAGCAGTTGTCAAAATTTCTTTTGGTTTCGTAACAACTACAAAACAAACAAATGAAATTGTTGTAAAATAAACAATAAGTGATGTTGTTAAAAAGTTACTGAATAGGCCCCCTGAAGATATACATATTTTAATATGTATATGGTAATATTCAAAAAAGTTTTACAATCGTTGAAGTTGAGGTTCACCATTTAATAAGTCGCGAACTGTTAATATATTTTATAAAATATGAATATATTTATATTAATTGAAGTGTTTTAGCCACGATCTCATAAAATGGACCATAACAAATAATTTTCGTGGAACCTGCGTTGGTTGTAATATAAAAAAATGGGAAATATGTGTTGAAGTAAACAATTTTTTTTGTTTTCTTTCTTGATTTCTGGCCAAACCACGCAAAACTCAAACCTGTGCTCAAAGAGAGAACTAAAGAATACCCCTTGGGCAACATGGTTCTAGTGTATGACTTTTCGATATATACACTGCATCCCCCTAAAATCGATGCTGACATTTTGAAGTTTTGATTTCAGTGTTTTTCGAATTTTTCTTATAATTAGAGGGTGCAACTAGATAATAATCGAAACTATTATATAGGATTGTAGAATAGGGTTATGACTTTTTGACATTTTTCCTCAAAAATGATTTCCTGTAGCAGAGATGAATGAACTTTTGCCTATTAACCACTATGCTATCGTTTATTCCCTTGAAATATAAAAAAAGTTCACGCACAAATCGATTTTAAAAAAATAATTTTTTGAAAAAATATATGAAATGAAAAAAAAATTTTTCAAAAAATTATTTTTTGTTGCTCGAATGAATAAATATAAGCCTACTTATAACTATAATAACGTTTATTTCATTCAAATATTAAAAAAGTCGCGAAAAAAAGTCACTTTGAAAAAATTTTAAATTTTTTGTTTTTTGTTAAAAAATTATATTTTTGAATAAAAGCGTTTACGAAATTTTTACGATTTTCAGAATTGAAGAAAAATAGTGAGAAATAAATTTTATGTCATTTTAATTATCTCATGTGGCTCTAAAGTTTACTTTCAATTATATATCTGTTTTCAGTGACTTCAAAAAATTGTCCATAATTTTGATAAATTCAAATTTTAAAATCATTTTGTGCGTGAGGTTTTTTCACCGAATCACCTTATAATTAAGATTTTATGTAATCTTATGGCAAAACTCATCACGCTATGATACAGGGATATGAGGTTGTAAAAAAGTCATAACCCTATTGTAGAACTCGCGATTCCAAGTCGTTCGATGTATATCTCATGAGTGTGCTCCGTACAGCTTCCTAGTAATAGGAGTCCAAAGGCGAAAATTTGGTGCGTAAATTTTCTGAAAAAACCTATTTTTTGGCTTTAAAATTTACAACTGTCGAACAGGTACCCCTGAACCCCGCGTGATTTTAGTTTTTTTACGTGCCGGATCTAATGAGCTCTTCCGCGGTCGAATCCATCTACTAAAACGCCGGATATAGATACCTTGAAAGTAGGAAAATCTGCAAAAATATATTTTGACAATTCCGCGAATTGAATCGCGATTTTCTTTGATTATTTTTGCATAAATGTAATCCTTTATACGCGGTTATAATATTTGTCAAAAGGGTGTGTCACAAATTACAAAGATTCAGGAGTAGTATCCCTATTTATCCCAAAATAGAAGGCGGTGGCACATCCGCAGTTCTTGACGAATCTGTCTAAAATAATTTATATTGACGTATTTTTATTAGGGGGCCATTGAAATCGGATGCACCTTATAATCATATGCACATCGCGTAATTTTTGCCCACTTGAAGGTTTTTTGAATAGTAAGATGCTACTGATGGCACACTTTGGCCGCTGAATGAAACATGGGAAAATCCATGCATATTGATAGACATGGTAGACCTGGCAAACCATCGATATTCCCAACATTAGATATTTTCGATATAATGTTTTAAAATATCGATTGCTATCGATATTATCGTTAAGTTCTCATCGCCATTAATTTGGGGATGAAAATGGGGGAAATGTCAATGATTTTCTTGAAATTATTCAAAAGTAGTTCACAGAAATGTAATGGAGAATAAACAACTGCTTTTATTTTATAAAAAATGTAAAAAAATACATTTTATTTTACCGAAAAATGTGTACGTGTGAAATCGGACTTACTTTCTTACACACACATAACCAAAAAGCAGCGAAATTTCTATTTATTTCATTGGATTTCAGGTTAGGGGTTTTTATTCCGATAATATCGATAGCCAAAACTATCTATCGATATTGAATTTTTAAATAATAATCGATATTATCGATAGTACCATCGATTTTTTGCCAGCTGGCAAACCATCGATATCTCCAACATTAGATATTTTCGATATAATAGTTTAAAATATCGATTACTATCGATATTATCGGTAAGCTGTCAATACCATTAATTTGGAGATGAAAATGGCGGAAATGTCAATACTTTTCTTGACATTTTGCACAAGTAGTTCACAGAAATGCAAAGGAGAATAACAAATTGCTTTTATCTTACAAAAATATTAAAAAAAATACATTTTACCTTTCCGAAAAATATGTGCGTGTGACTACGGGCTTATTTTCTCGCACACACAAAACCGAAAAGCAGCGAAATTTTTATTTATTTTAATGAGTTTTGGGTTGGGGTTTATTGTTCCGATAATATCGATAGGCAAAACTATCTGTCGATATTTAATTTAAAAAAAAAACAATCGATTTTATCGATAGTGCAATCGATTTTCTGCCAGCTCTATTGAAACTCACATGTTGGTCTTCTAGTGATGAGCGATAGTTTCGATAGAATCATAGTGATATCGGCGTTATCGGTGTCAGCTGCTGCATATAGTGAAACTTGGTAGCACTTTTTATGTTATATTTTTATGTTGGTTCAAAAATTTAAAAATGAAATCTTTTCGGAGGATTGGCCGATGCTACTTACACACGATCAGTTTTGACTGTCAGTTTTGCTCAAATAATCGGATGCTTGCCAGTGTGGCCGTTAATTTTTGTCAGTCATAAGGCAACCACAAAATATTTTGTGGTTGCTGGACAGTTTGATATTTATCGATATTTCCGAAATAACGACAGTCAAAACTGATAGTGTTACCACGCTTCCAAAAACAATTAATCCTCATTATTATAACATTTACTATGTTTTTTCCTCGGATTTATCAATCAAATGTATAGTTGATTATCTTAAAGCCAAAATGATCATAAAATTGAATGAGGAATAATCATACTAAATTTTTAAAGGGACATTTATATTTTAAAAGTTCTATATTTGCTTAAGGGGTGTTTACACTATCTATCAATGTCATATGAACTGTCACTTCTTTTATCCATTCGACATCCTTTATGTTTGTCAAAGTCCATACCACTTTTAGTTTTTGCGTTCACACTAGCATACAATTTCGTATGACCACAAAATATAAATCACGTAACAAACACAATTTATTTTGTTAAAAACTGTAATCGCACTCACATTTTCGTTTTCTCTACCTATTTGCTTCAATTTTGGGTAAAATTGCTTTCTTTTTTATTTCTCAACAGCATACGAAAATACATAGCCCAATAGAGCGCTCCCTAAATGAAAAATTTACATATGAGTTACCACATCATTTTGATAGATGAAAATTTTCATAGTGGTCACACTAGCTTCGTTCCAAAATTAAAAAGTTTTTACACATTTAACACATTTTGAAAATTTTTCCCCGAAATACGTTCCCGTACACCAAAAAAGTTGCAAAATGTTCACTTCTCTTTGAACAAAAATGGCGCTGAATGGCTTTCTCTTTAGGAACTTTTTACACGACAAATTTGAGCGAGCTAAAATGTGCAACATGTTTGCCGGCTTCCGATTGTCTGACACGCCGACTTTGACATTTGTTCCAGATTTTTTGACGTTTCTGCCATTTTTCCGTTCCCGTACATTTTGGAAAAATGTGTATGTGGAACTCATTTTCGACAGTTTTCTCTTTTGACACTTTTATCATTAAAAAAGTACTGGAACGAAGCTACTACGTGTACAACAATCGCAGGTTGCTAAGTTGACATCTCATATGACATTGATAGATAGTGTAAACACCGCCTTATTTTTCCTTTAGACCGTGTTTAGACATACAAATTGGAAAGAAAAATTTTCTTCTCAATTTCTTTTAAAATTTCCTTGTTGTTTAGACACGGAAATCATGTTTGTGTCAATTATAAAATTTTTCTGATTCTTCTTCACCCTCATTATCTCATTGCGCCGTTCAAAAACAAAGCCAAGCCAAAATTGTAATGAAAAGTAAAAAATGGACGTTTGTGATAAACAATTAATTTTGAAAGGAACCCTTGAATTGCATTTTAATTTTGATATTTCCACTTATTTCGAATTCGAATTAAAAAAATAGTTTTTCCTCCAAATGGTTTATTTCAATTGTCCCCGCTGTTGTTTGTTTCTCGACAGAGAAAATACCTTCAGGTTGTATACGAAGAAAAACGAAACAAAACAGAATTTGCCAGTACAGAGGTGTGTGTACCCCCTCTTATTCCTCTCTACTCCCTCGCCCATAAACTCAATTTTCTTTCCCGTCAACTTTCCCTGTATAAACAGGGACTTAGAAATACAAAAAGAAAAGATATAATTTTGGTACTTAAGCTGTGTTTACATTCTAGCAATTTACCGAGTTAACTTTTTTATCGGGATTTCTTTGATGCATGCTCAATGGAATTGACATAAAAACTCAATGGACTTATTAAATCTGATTACATTTTTTAAACGTACAATGAACTATTTTATGCCAAGCATTTTTATCACATAATCGTTGCCTAATGTCTATTTTACACGATATGTCTATTTACATATGTGTTGTAAAACCAGTTAGATGTAAATGTGGCTTTAGTTGTTTAAAATCGGTTAGAGGTAGTTCACACTATCTGTCAATGTCATATGACCTGAAATTTTCCATCGTTATATAGTCGCTAATGTGTGCAATATTAGGGATTTTCCTTACGCCATTTACTTTTTGCATCCACACCAGCAAAATTGCAGTAAAATTACGTCGACACATTGTATGACATTGATAGATAGTGTAAACAACCTCTTAGCAATGACTAATAACATTGAATAGTGAATGTGAATTGTTACGGAATATGTGCATTGTTACAGAACACCGACTGGCGTGACCTCTTATCCTGCACTTATGATCTGAATTGTGCCATAAACATATTTTACAAAAAGATATATGAGTACATTGATGTCTGCGTGCCGTAAGATTTTTATAAAAAGCTGTCAGGATCACCATGAAACACTAAAGCATTAGCAAGATCTAAGAATAACAAAAATAAACAGTACAAAAAATACAAGCGTACTGGTTCTGCTATCGACTACGGATGATATTCAGTTGCACGCTCAGAATATACCAACTTGAATAATATTTGCTATTCAAAATATATTTCAAAACTCAAACACAACTTTAAACAAAACCCGAAATCTTTTTACAAATTTGTCAATTCGAAACGTAAAGCCAGCGGTGCGGTTTGCCTGCAACTTTAAGGTACGGAAACACAGAATCATCCGACAACACTGTTATAAGCAACTTATTCGCAGATGTTTTCACAACAACATATTCAACTAAAACCTATTCTAACAACATATACCCTTTTCAACTCAACTCTAACCAATGGTTTTAAAGAATTGAAACATTTAAAATATGGCTATGATTTTGGACTTGATAAGATCCCAAGTTGCATTTTAATAAAATGTGCAGACGCTTTTCTTTTATCTTTAACTATGCTGTTTAACGCTTCGATTAATCATGCTGTTTTCCTGACGTCTGGAAAACGTCGTATATCATACCACTCTTTAAAAGTGGAAATAAATCCGATATTGCTAATTATCGTGGAATTGCAAAATTAAGTGTGATTCCAAAGCTCTTTGAAAAAATAATCACGGATAACATTTACCACCATGTTAGTTTTCTCATGTCTCCCTATCAGCACGGTTTCCCGAAAAAGTGCTCTACAGCAACTAACCTACTTCACTTTTCCAGAAACAATCAATCGGGGTTTTCCTCAAGGAGAGCAAACTGATGCTGTTTACATGGACTTCAGCAAAGCATTCGATAACTGGATTTATTCATACCCAAAGCATAGGACACAAAATGTAAATTTTAACAATACCGTATCGAGAAGTATTGAAGTTTCCTCTGGAGTACCACAAGGTAGCCATCTAGGACCACTCCTGTTTTTCCTTATTTATAAACGACTTTCCTCAAACAATGAAGTTTTCAAATATCTTGATGTACGCCGACGATGTGAAAATATTTCGCAGTTTTAAGCTGAAAACACATACAACGTTTGAGTAAAGTTTTGCGTTGGGCGTTGACGAAAAAACAACAACAACAGGGCGACGCCGACACCAAAGTCCGGCGTTCATGTGTTTACCGGCATATATTTCAAATGAATTTGAATTTTTCGGCATCATGCCCAACAGTGTAAAAACTGCCAAAACGACAGATAACTTTACCCAAACGTTGTATGTGTTTTCAGCTTTACAGATATGTCAATTAATCAGCTCTTGCAAGATGATCTGAATTCGTTTGCTAATTGGTATAATATTAACCTTATGGAAATAAATTACTCGAAATGCAAACTCATGAGATTTACGAGAAAGAGATTAACGGATACTGGTTATACTCTCAACGACTACTCTCTGGAGAAAGTTAACACGTTTGTGGATCTCGGAGTTCTTTTGGATCGTAAACTGAATTTTAAGTCACACATTTCGGTAACAATAAACAAAGCCAAGTCAGTGCTCGGATTTGTTAAACGGTGGAGTAAAGAGTTCTTGGATCCTTATGTCACAAAAAATTTATACACAACGCTTGTTCGCCCTATACTAGAATATTCATCGATTATATGGGATCGCATCGAGTCCGTTCAAAAATAATTGTTACTTTTCTGTTTACGGAGCTTAAACTTTTCGTTCCATAATCTTCCATCATACGATGATAGACTTTCCCTCATCAAGCTGCCAACTTTAAAAAGCCGAAGAAAAATGTTAAACGTATCATTCCTTTTTAATGTGATAAAGGGTGACGTTAATGCTGGATTTCTAATCAACAATATTCGCTTTAATATTCCCCAAAGAGCTACTCGCAATTATGTACCACTAGTTATTCAATTTTCTAGAATGAATTATACAAATGCTGATCCCTTAACAAGAATGTCTAAAGATTTTAATGAATTATATAATCTTATTGATTTTTCTATGAATCCTAATACTTTGAAAAGTAAAATTGTAATATATTTAAATTCAGAAAATTAAGTACAACATTTTTAATTATATAGTCTATAAGGAAAATGTCCATAGACTTATAAATAAAATAAAAACAAAAAATATCTGGTGCAAGAAAGAAGGTGATACAGTAATACCAACTGATGTCTTCATTTACTGTCAAAACATATTTTTAATCAAAAATAAATAACAAATATTTCGCTTCTATAAAGAATATACTTAAACTTCGCGAAGAATATTTTACCGTTTTCTTCTACCTTTTGTGAATATTTCGGGAAAAAATTTTGACAGCAAATGAAGACTACGACTCGAATTCGCCTTTTGGATCACGTTCTTAAATTCGCCTTGGAGTGATATCATATAACCGAAGTTAACGACATCTATCTAAACATGTGAACACTTGAGTTTTTATAATTTTGATGCACTTTGCAGAAAAAATATGTCTGTTTTTATTGTGTCAATGTTAAAGGTGATTTAGCAGTAATCAGCACCATCTGTATATGAAGAATCAAATTATAAAGTGCGGTGTAAATACGTTGCATAAATTGCTTCAACTTCAGAAAACCGTTCACAGGACTCATTCCGAACTCAATCTTATGTACTCGTCTGTACTTGTTTTGCTGTTGCTTATAAAGCATTCGTTTAGCGATATTTGCTTCAGCTCTTCTACACTCTTCTATGAGAACGTCTATCGATTCAATATTTCCTGCATAAATGAGTTGTACTAGGCCTTCCTTTAGATTGTCTTTATTCGAAGTATCTCAAATGCAGGGATGGGAACTCTCATCTGATTTTTTAATTTAATAATTTTTTTTTATATTATTGTTGACATTTGATCTGTAGTTTCTTCTTCTGCTTATTTGGCTTGAGGTCAGTAAAATTGAAAAGACATTAATTTTTGTTTTTCAATTTTGTTTGTTATTACCAATATTTCGACTATCTTCGATAGTCATCATCGGGGATTTGTGTTACTTAAAAAAAAAACAAAACATTTCGTTACATAAATATATAAAACAATCATATAACAATTTTTACATTGGATTATAAATCTTTCT
The DNA here is from genome assembly GCF_047663935.1 of Musca autumnalis. Taxonomy (NCBI): domain Eukaryota; kingdom Metazoa; phylum Arthropoda; class Insecta; order Diptera; family Muscidae; genus Musca; species Musca autumnalis. Next base: position 132,140,176 of record NW_027411644.1, read on the forward strand.
TGTATGTAACCGCGAGTTCCATCCTCTCCTCTTGACAAAGAATTTCCAACTAATTCCTAATACTTTCTGTGTTCTTCAATTATGTACCTATAAATTTGAGCACAATTTTCCGTATCGGTTTTATAATTCATTCGGGTTTCTGTAGGGACATTCATCAAAAACTAACAGGCGAGCAGCATGCATAAAATCAACAGCAACATTCCTCATCAAGTGCAGAGAAACAGGTATAATCCCGAACTTTATTTCCAATACAACGAAAAATATAGACAACATATTTAAAGTTAACAACTCAATACCACCAAATGTAAAAAGGTCATTAGATACACTCATTTATAATTTTCATACGAAGATACACACACTTTTAATACAACAAACAACAAACAAACAACAAACACAAACAGAGCAACATCACAAGAGATATTCTCAATAACACAAAATATCGTCTCACTGAGATATTAGAAAGAGACGATCTAATATTGTTGCTGGAAAGTGAAAATGCCATCCTCCAATCACAAACCACAAAACAAAAAGCCACACACATAAACAAGCTAAACGCACTCAAACAACAACAACACTCGATCATCTCGATTTGCAGCATAATAAGGAATGGTTCGTAAACAATACCCACACTGACGTCCCCAACAATATCCAGTTGATATGGCATCGTTAGAAAGGATCAGGTCAGATGCTTACCCACCTTGGATCCTGCCGATGACATCATGGAAGTCATGGCCATTTCAGTTCTGACAGAAGGTACAGAACTGGAAGTCATCAATATTTACATTCCGCTTGTCAACAGCCTTAGGCCCGGTTACAGCCCATCCATAGAGCATCTTTTGGTAGGTGATAACCGAATTATCCTTGGTGACTTGAATGCTCATCATGAGCTCTGGTTCTCCCAGTTACCAAACGACGGACGTGGCGATTCCATAGCTGAACAGATAGACTCATCGGATTTCTCCCCTATAAACGATGATTTCCCCACACGAATCACGGCTCATTGTTCCAGCTCCCCTGACATAAGCATAGTCAGCATAGCTGCCCTTCACATCCTGGCAGACCCGTGTTTCGATGGCATCGGACCATATTCCGATAATTATAACTGTGGAGAAATCTAGCGACTTTGTGGAGCCGGAAAAGCGTACATTCATAAATTATAAGAAAGCCAACTGGCCTGGCTTTATGAATGGAATTGACGATGCTATCAGTCAGTTGCCGCCCCCACATGTGCCAGAAAGGGAGAGAGTAAATTCAGAGATATAGTACTCCGGGCAGCAAAACGCTTTATCCCATCAGGCAGAATTCCAAACTGGAGGCCCAATTTCCCATCACCCGCAGCACGCCTGGCCGAACAGAGGGATATATTACGTCAGACGACGCCAGATGACCCGACAATACCAGCCCTGACGGAGGAAATTAATAACCTCGTAAACCAGCATCGCAGGGAAATATGGTTGAAGCATCTGGATAAGTGCGAAGCTGCTTCGCACAGGCTGTGGGCCACCATCAAGAGTCTATCGGGAGCGAAAACCAACATAGGAAATATTGTGATAAATTTCGGAGGTGCTGATTTATCGAATGCCAAAAAATGCGCGCTTAAGTTCTGTCAACAATTTGTGGTCCACCCAACAGAGCAGAACAGGGACAAAAGGGCAGTCCTCAGGAGAGCCAAGAATCTTAAAAAAGAAGCTCCCTCTCAAATTTCTCCTGAGGACGTAAGCGCAGCCATCATTAAGGCCAAGCCATCCAAGGCCTTAGGACCAGACGGCATCTCGATGCTTATGCTAAAGCATATAGGTCCGGCAGCAAAGTGCTACCTGGCACAGATCATGACACTTTCCATCAACCAGACAGTGATTCCGGAGGTATGGAAGAGCGCAAGGATCATCCCGCTACCAAAACCAGATAACTGTTCAGCACCCAAAAATTCTCGGGGTTACCTTCGTATGGTTACGTTCGCCAGCAATGCATCAGTCCTGTAGTCCAAAGTCCAGAAACGGAACAAGGTGTACAAAGCCATCTCGGGCACCACGTGGGGCAAAGATAAGGAGATCCTTTTGGCCACTTATAAAACAGTCAGCAGATCGGTCCTTAAATATGCTGCACCCGTATGGACGTCTTTCATTAGCGACACCCAATGGAATGGGTTACAGACTACGCAAAATAATGCCCTGCGAACCGCAACCGGATGTGTCCAGATGACGAGTGTGGATCATCTGCATCAGGAGGCAAGGAAACTGTCAGTGAAGCAACATAACGTGTTGCTCTCTCGACAGTTCCTGCTGGCATGTCATCAGCCCACGCATCCCCACCACCACATCGTGGTTCAAGATTCACCCAGACATCCAGGATGTCATTCCACCTGACATCGACCGACTGTCACTAGTTGCATCGCTTAAACAGATTCATACTCAAGCAGTCCAGCAAGCCGTAAACGAATATGAATCATATCGCGCCCCACAGTGTCACGATCGTGGCCAAAAATGGTAAAAACTAAATACTTCGTTGAACAAATTTATTGATGGTGAGTGATAGAAAACATATTAATTAAGAAGAATCTGAATTTTGGTACTGATACGTGAAGTAGTTTTTGCTATATGAGGATTTAAATCCGACAATTTTAGTTAATACGTATTTTTGTGTTTTTTTTTTTTCTAAAATTAATAAATTATATCATGCGTTTATATTTAAAATTTAAAAGTGACGGTCGCTGCAAGAATGGTTCCTAAGTTATCTTGGGATGCAATAAACTTGGCTACACTTTTATTTGCATGTAAATATTAATCATATGGTGTTTACATTTACCCAAACAGTATTACTAAGTTTATTAATTTTCTGAAGCAAATTTTAAATTGAGTGGAATGGGGAAAAAATTGTATAAAAGTGTATACGATATTTTTTGCTGTATGAGTAGTAAAAAGTGAGTACCTCAAATATATAAAGGTCCCAGCTGCAGAGGTTTGCAGACGAATGTGCCATTTCTCTTTTTCAGCGAACACCTCACTGAGAGGATACCCCCTTTTTTAACAAATCGTTTTGCGGTGTTGGCTAAAGCGCGAAAACGAATGAACCGATCATCATATATTTTTGTGGGCTTATTAAGTACCTAATAATCTTGCTTTAAAACGAGAGAATTTTAAAAATATCAATTTTTAAAAAAAATTGTGAACAGCGAAATCAAAATTCGATTTTTTACAAAAAATTTACCGTTTTTTGAACACTAATCGGTGAAAAAAATTTTTAAAGGAAATTTCTCATATATAAAGACAAGATTTTGATATATTCAATATGCTCACAAACAATTTGAAGACTAAACACCAAATTTCAGTCATATCGGGTGGATATTGAGGCCACAACACTGAAAATACCAAAAATGAGGTGGCACGGTTCTGTGGGGGCTATAGGAAGATGAGGACCTATACCGACATATTTCTGGTGGAAGGTTATAAGTCCCCCAACGGAGACTTAATACCAATTTTCAGCCATTTCGGTGTGATAATCAGGCTAAAACCTCCAAAATACCGAAAATCGGAAGGTACCGTCCTATGGGGGCTATATGAAGGCGTGGACCTATGCAGACAAATTTCAGGGTGAAGGTATAATGCCCCCTACGAAGACTAAATACCAAATTTCAGCAATTTCGGTGTAATAATGAGGCTAAAATCTTCAAAATACCGATAATCGGGCGGTACCGTTGTATGGGGGCTATATCAAAACGTGGACCTAAGCCCACAATTCTCTGTTGGAATGTTTGATACCTCTGCCGAAAATTAACCACAAAATTTGAATACTTTCGGTTGGTCATTGTGTCTAAAACATTCAAAATACCGAAAATCGGGAGGTACGGTTCTATGGGAGCTATATCAAAACGTGGACCGACCAACCCAATTTTTTGTCCTGAAGATTGTAAGTCAATAATAGGTACGTGTACCAAAATTGATGCACCTACGACAACTCCTTCTATTTTTGGCCACAGTTAATATGAACTCGCGACATTGTGCGCCCTTAACCGACAACCACCAGCGGTAGCAGAGGTCGAACGTTCCTTGCCCAGGAGAACCAGAACCATCTTAGCGCAGCTCAGATCAGGCTGGTCAACCATCCTAAATTCCTATCAGGCTACAATAATGCAAGGACAAGGACCGCACGACACGAAATATCTTTTTGCATGCCCATCACAACCCACAGACCTACGCCCCATACATCTGTGGTTAAAGCCAGTAGAAGTGGCTAATTTCCTGCAGCTCCTAACCTAATCCCGTCAGCACAATCCCAATCACACCCCAACTCACCCTCACAAACATCCACACACATAACAACCTATCCATCCTCACACAAATCACCCTCCACACAGTACCGGCACACGTACAAATTTAATTCATACTACCATTTTATGAATAATTTCAGGGAAAACGAGGCAGCCAAACTGTTACAACAACAACAATATCCAGTGGTTGCTTTCTCTTGGGCCAAAGTTCTCTCTGCCAACAACAAATACAACGTTCCCTTTCTTTAACGTTATAGCAGAGGGAGAAGATTGTATCCAAACGTTGGAGAACAGAGAACAACAAGAGAATGCAAGTATAAACCTCAATACTCTTATAAATGAACACACGCGAAATATAGCATTGGGAAAAATATATCGCTTTATATTAAGTACAGTGGGCCAAACTGCAAAGTTCTTACAACAGAATAAGGACATTTTGATGCTTAATGCCGACAAAGGTGGAAAAACAGTAGCCTTGTCAAAAATCGACTACGAAAACAAGATGAATGAAATATTAATTGACATGTGCACGTATAAACGGTTAAGGAAAGATCCGACACTCGGGCTACAAGGAAAGAAGAATAAACTAGTCATGAAACTGTTTAATGTAAAAATAATAAACGAGGGGGAGAAAAACAAGTTAATAAGTCGAACTTCAGTACCGCCGAAAATATATGGGCTCCCCAAAATCCATAAAGATGGAACCTCTTTGCGTCCGCTATGTTCATTTGTAAATTCCCCTACCTACGAACTATCAAGGTACATGGCAAACATCCTAAAGGTTTTAACGGCTGATCCAAAATATAATATCAAATACGCTGTAGAATTTAAATCGAGAAATAACAGACAACATATTGAAGACGACGAGATGCTGATATCGTTTGATGTTGTTTCACTATTCCCAAATGTCCCTGTTAACATGGCTATCAACATCATTAAGGAAAATTGGACAATCATCAAGGAGCACCCCGACATTCCAATGGACTTATTCATTGAAATGCTGACAATGTGCATAAAGGATTCAAGGAATTTTCAATATAAGGACAAGGTATTCGAACAGTTAAAGGGAATGCCAATGGGGTCGCCAATTTCGCCAATCATCGCAGACGTCGAAATGGAAAAACTCGTTGACGAAACGATGATAAAACTGAAGCTTAAACTAGGACATTAACAAAATATGTAGATGACATATTTTGTATTATAAAGAAAACCGAAGTTGAAACAACACTTCAAACTTTAAATATGTACAACAAACAGTTGCGTTTCACCATGGAATGTGAAAACGACAACCGATTACCATGCCTCGATTCCATTATATATAGGCAAAATAATCTGCTGTTATTGGATTGGTACCAAAAACCTACGGCCTCGGGCAGAATAATTAATTACTACTCTAAACACCCCCGCAGAAAAAATATTAATACGGCAACAAATTTCATCCACAGAGTAATGAACATAAGTGACAGTAAATTTCATACCAAAAACAAAATGAAAGTAAAAACAGCTGTATAAATGAATGATTTCCCTACAAAATTAATAAATGACTTGATAAGACTTGTGGAGAGCAAACATACAGATAAAACCACAACAATGGTTGAAAAAACATACAAAAGATCGACGTACATTCCATGATTTTCCGCTTCTAATATCTACAATAAGGAAAAATACCAACTGACCTTTAGAAGCAGCAACACTAACAACAACTTTTTTAGCAGAACAAAATCAAAAATACCGCATGAAGACAAATCTAATGTTGTATATAAGATTAAATGCAATGGGGACGGGTCCAACATATGTCAGAAGACATATGTTGGCACAACAAAATCAAAACTTAAGACCAGACTCAGCGCCCACAAATCGGACCAAAAAGCCAAAAGTAAGCCATTGGAGCAAAAAACTGCCCTCGAAAGAAGGACACACACCAAACTTCAAAAATGTAGCTATTTTAGCACAAGAAAACAATTACAAAAGAAGATATTTTTTGGAAATGCTACATATTGTAAATGTCCCTACAGAAAACCGAATGAATTATAAAACCGATACGGAAAATTGTGCCCCAATTTTTTAGGAACATAATTGAAAAACACAAAAAGCATTAGGAATTAGTTGGAAATTCTTTGTCAAGAGGAGAGGATGGAACTCGCGGTTACCTACAAGAAAGATTTAAAATCCAATGTAAAAATTGTTATATGATTGTTTTGTATATTTATGTAACGAAATGTTTTGTTCTTTTTATGTAACACAAATCCCTAATGATGACTAACAAAGATAGTCGAAATATTGGTAATACAAAACAAAATTGAAAAACAAAAATTCATGTCTCTTCAATTTTACTGACCTCAAGCCAAATAAGCAGAAGAAGAAATTATTTTAATAATTTTAGAAATATAGATATAAAAATATAGCAGTTTCGGAAGGAAGCTGTCGACGGTCTATAATCTTTCTTTGTATTCGGATTCGAAATTCCGGATTTTTTTATTAGGCTATATTTTAAAAAATCCCTTTCGCACCAAGGATTTTGCGGCGTAACCGCCAGATCCAATCATAGGCTCTTCCAGTCAGCTCTTAAAGATTCAGGCCTGAAAACCAATTCCTCAACGCTGATGCTTTTCGAAGAACCATCAAACTTCAATCCCCATTTTTACAATTGATGTGGTGCCATTGGTTTATTACCTATTGCAATATTTTGACATTCGTATTGGCTTAGTAAGAGTGCGGTACTGGTTCATGTTCAGTTCTATTGGCATCTCGGGTATTAAAAGTCGAATTTCTCAAAGAGTTTATGGAATTTGAGACCACTTGAGGTATCATAGCTTCTAATATGTCTTCCATTCTTTGTATAGCTTCGGTTTGAGTTATTCTAACAGACGCAGTTGTATATTCTCGTAGACTTGGGCCGTCATTGCTAATAATAGGGGCTTCTAGATTCACGTTTTCCAATTGGGGTTGTTGTTGTCTAGCATTTCCCTCAAATTGACTTCTTATTTCTTGAGCAACAGTAATATTATATTCTGGACTAGCTATGGAAGAAACAGTATCTAGTGAAGATGTCCTCCCCGCAAGGGTATCTTCAGGAGAGGATAACGGGAGTAACGACCCCGCGGACCCTAGTTTTGGCAGGTGTGGAGAGCGTACTAAAATCGTGCAAGTGCTTTATGAAATCCTGTGTCGGGGCGAATGAATACCGCCCACAATTATGTATTCCACCATAGGGGTACACCTCAAGAGAGGTTTGAAAAGGAGGTGACGACTCCGTGGTTTTCCCCAGTCAAACACCTATACAAGGAGGAACATGAAACCCTGCTGAAAAGCATCAAGATCAAGCCAGCACGATCTTGATTATGGCATTACTGGACTACGATTTGGAATTGATGAACCCTGGGCTGACGGCTGTGGTATTCTGGAACCTCAGTATGTCGGGGTGGAACCTTACAGAAATGGCTTTCAGGCTAATGCCACAGCTGCCTCCGTCCCGTTAAAACCTGGCAAGTCTGAAAGTACGTTCAATGCTCGTCCCATTAAGTTGGCAGTGTAGGTTCGGATGCACATTCCCGATTAACACGGATCTGGCTCTGAACGGGAGACCTCATAAGGTTCTCTCGTCAACCCTCGCATGGAAGTAGAAATAGGGACCCATGGGATCATGACGTGACTACACTTTTTACGAGCGGAGATAGCGGCTTTGAGTTGGGACCAAGAAACATAAACATGACAGATATTCAAGAAACAAACAGAATAAACATTGGAGTTGATGAAACCCCATTGGGAAGCTGCTCGGAGTTAAGAGTGGAAAATCAACTACATGCAGGAGGTTTAGACTCCCCATTCAGACGGAGTATCAGTACGATGAAATCATCGGGTGGCAAAAAGCAAATTGGGCAGGAGCTAAATAGTAAGTCTCCCTTAGACGAGAGCATAAGAAAACTTGGATTAAAAATATCGCAGTTGGCTGATTTTGTAAAATCTAAGTCAAACATACATAAAGATATTACCTCAATGACGCGTGAGTTACAGGCTTTATTTGTCAAAGTAGCAGATGACTCAAATAAAGTACCTGCGAACTGCCAGAATGCACAGGTGGATAACAAGGAGACCCAAACGGAAGCCTGGATAAAACCTCAATAACTGGGAACACCTAGCACTCCAGCACTAAAAAGAGGTCCAAAAACTCAAAGCCCGAAGGAGATTAAAACCAAGAAGAAGAAAGAAGCTACCCAAAAGAAAACAGAGGATAAGCCAGCAGAAGCATTCTCTGAAGATATACTCAAAAACACAGGGGATCAGGTTCCCGAAGCAACGAAATATGACTGGAAGAAAGTACATCCGAAAGCTAAGCAGAGAATGAAACCAAGCAAACCGGATGCGCTGATAATAAAAACCTGTGGGGACTCGTCGTATACGGACATTCTTAAGCAGGTGAAGAGAGAACCAAAATTGGCAGTTGTTGGAGAAAATGTCAAAAACGTTCGAAAAACTGAGAAGGGTGAGTTGATACTGGAGCTCAATAAGCCGTCGCATCAGCATACAAACGAATACCGCGATGCAATTAAGGAGGTGCTTGGAAGTACAGCAGAAGTTCGATCGCTGACACAAGAAGTGCTTTTAGAAATAAAAGACATAGATGAGGTGTCAAATAAACAGGATGTACTGGACGCTGTCAAAGCTGTCTCTGAGAAATTTAGTTCTGTGGAAGTATCTGCTATAAAGTCACTGAGGAAAGCATATGGAGGTACTCAAACTGCCACAATTGCCTTGAATTCATACTAGCAAATATTATATTAGAAGGGCCGAAACTACGTATTGGATGGGCTGATTGCCGAACACGTCCTAAACTTATGCCAAAAAGATGCTACAGATGCCTGAACTTTGGTCACCCGGCTGCAAAATGCCAAGGTGAAAATGACAACTCAGGTTGTTGCTTCCGATGTGGGGAATCTGGCCATAAGATTGCGTCATGTACGAAGCCCCCATGTTGTATACTGTGTAAAAACACAAAAGCAAACCCGAAACATGTAACTGGGTCAAGGGTATGCCCCCAATACAAAAAGCCGCTGCGTCAACTCAAGACCTCAATATGAGATATATGCAGATAAATCTAAATCACTGTGAAGCTGCGCAAGATTTATTAAGGCAAACAACCCAGGAACTAAATATAGACCTGGCAATAATCAGTGAACAATATAGAAATATAAAGGCAGAAAACTGGTCAAGCGATATCACTGGAACATATGCAATTTGGTCTTTACAGAAGCCAATGCAAAACATATTTAAAGAGACAGGGTTTGTTCGCGCTTCGCTGCTGCTACATTCCACCGAGGTATGACATTGAGGAGTATGGGAGAATAGTGGATAAATTAACTAATGATGCTTCAAAATAGAAGCAAATCATTATAGCTGGCGACTTCAATGCGTGGGCAACAGAATGGGGGAGTCCAAGAACCAACGAGAGGGGTCGAATACTACTGGAATCATTTGCCCGACTTGATGTATTGATAATGAACTCTGGAACCAGTCCGACATTTAACCGAAATGGCGGAAGTTCAATTATTGATGTTGCCTTTGCCAGTACTAGTATATATAGTCGTCTTTCCTGGCAAATTTTAGATGTATATACCCATAGCGACCACAATGCCATAATAATGGATCTAAGTGAACCTGCACCTGCAAGTACTCGCGACCAGAATCCAACTCCAATCCAAAAATCCAAAAATTCCCTTTAACAGAGAGATATTCAAGCGATCAATGGAAGGCATCACATTAAATGGTTCCCCAGAGAGAATGGCGCAACAACTGATTACAAACATAAACCAATCGTGTAACGCTTCGATGAAAAAAAGAAAGCGAGGTGCAAATAAATCCCCAGTGTATTGGTGGAACCACGAAATAGCTGAACTACGCAAAGACTGTATCCGAGCCCGACGACGATTCATACGAACTCGTAATAGAGCAGATAATGATTTACATCACCAGACGCTCAAAGAGAAGAAGAAGGAGCTTAAAGCTGCAATACGCCGTAGCAAACGCAATTGTTTCCTGCGCATCTGCGATGAGATTGAAAATCAACCCTACGGACTAGCCTATAAACTAGTGACCAAAAAGCTGAAAATCTTCAAAAACAGCGCACCAACAGAAGCTGCAACGTTGAAAAATATAGTAAACCATCTTTTTCCACGCCAAGAGGTAGCATCCTGGGAGACATTCGACCCCGGTGGATGCTTTACATTCCCACATGTTACTCTCGCAGAGATAATGACAGCCGTCTCAAAATTCGAGGATTCAAAGGCACCTGGATTAGACAACATTCCAAATGCTGTTGTTAAAGAAGTTGTTGGATGCTGCGGCGATCAACTGCTACAGTTGTTCAATTCCTGTTTGCAATGAGGATCTTTCCCATCAATATGGAAAAGACAAAGGTTGGTACTATTACCAAAAGAAGGGAAGCCACTTGACACACCATCGTCATATCGGCCCCTATGTATGATCAATACATTTGGGAAGCCATTGGAGAGTGTTCTACGAAATAGACTGCAAGAACATGTCGAAGCCACAGAGGGCTTATCAGAAATGCAATTCGGCTTCAGGAAGAATAGATCAACGGTGGAGGCCATAAAAACGGTCGTTGACATTGCATGAACCGCAATAGATGGCAGGAGTTGGAAGAAGGGTACAAAAGAATACTGTGTGATCATAACCCTGGATGTTAAAAATGCCTTCAATACAGCAAACTGGGAAAACATCGTGAATGCCCTTATTCACCTTAACATCCCACCTTACCTAGTAGCTATAATTAAAGACTACATTCGACAAAGAGTCCTAATATATGAATCAGACGAAGGAGTCAAAGAACAAAAAATCACAGGAGGAGTTCCACAGGGGTCTGTCCTGGGACCGCTGCTATGGAACATTATGTATGATGGGGTTCTAAGATTAAAACTACCAGAAAAATCCAATATAATCGGTTTTGCGGACGATATAGCTTTGGCAATAGTAGCAAAGACTATAGGAGGGGCGAAAATAGTGTCAGAAGCCACCATCCACGTCGTTAAATCGTGGCTTAACTCAAGGGGATTGCAATTAGCAGAACACAAAACGGAAGCCATCCTAATTACAAGCCGCAAAAATGTGGAGTATCTTGAACTCCAAATAGGCGACTGTGTGATAAGAACTGCAGAAAGTTTAAAATATCTGGGAGTTATGATAGATAACCGTCTATCCTTCAAACAGCATCTCGACTACATAAAGCTGAAGTCGGGTAAAACATGTGCAGCGCTATGTCGAATCATGCCAAAAACGAGGGGTCCAAGGTATCTGACCAGAAAGATGTTAGCAGGAGTAATCAAAAATAAAATCTTTTATGCAGCACCAATATGGGCAAAATCGTTAAGATTCAAATCGTACTGTGAGAAGATAAATTCTGTGTATAGGCTTGTAGCACTTCGTGTGTGTTGTGCATACAGAACTGTATCCGATGATGCTGCGTTTGTTATTGCAGCAATGACGCCGATTGATCTGTTGGCAAAGCAAGCGGAACGCACGTTTGAGCTTCGTCGCTCAACGACAAATGCTAGTGACGTGGAGGCAGTCACAAGTCAAACCATGGAAGAGTGGCAGAGCAGATGGACGACGTCAACAAAAGGCAGGTGGACGCAAAAACTAATACCCAACGTTGACACTTGGTGTAGCAGACAACACGGAGATTTAAATTTCTATCTAACCCAATTTCTAAGTGGGCACGGATGTTTTAGGTCGTATCTATTCCGCTTTGGACTCGATAACTCGCCCTTCTGCCCGAACTGCGCAGAAGATGTAGAGGATCCCAGCCATATCTTATTTGTGTGTCCTAGGTTTAATGAGGAAAGGATGAACTTGGAGTGGCAAATTGGAAGTACAATAAGTGTAGAAAACATAATTCAGTTAATGTTGGATTCCCCACAAAACTGGAATAATGTATGTGAATGCATTAAATCCATAATTTTGGAATTGAAGCGTCAAGATGAGATTCGGAGAACGATGTAAATACTAGCTGGGGTCACTAGTACCATTCCCAACCTACGAAGAAATGCTTTCTTACGGCGGTACCGTAGGGATTGTGGAACAGCGATATGGGGTTATTTTAGCGTGTTAAAGTCTCGCACACCTGGCATGCCGGGTTGCCAAAGTCTTTCGATGATTTTTTCCCCACGAAAAAAAAAAGTGAAGATGTCCTTTGAGGACATGTAGGTGGAGGAACATTGGCTGACGTTAATGGTGGAATTCCTGATTGGACAACAGTCTGATTTACTGGTGTGGAAAACATTGAACTATTCATATTGTTTTGGGTTGTAGCATGGAATGCTGCACTGGAAGTACTAGCAATAGGTTGATCTTGAGGATTGCTAGCTATCCTACTAGATGACCCACTAGATAATTGATTTTGGTTTTTACTTGCCATTTTGAAAAATTGTCAGTGTGAAAAATGGGTGAAAAGAATTTGCATGACCACTATGAAGTTGGAAAATTAATTTATGTGCAAAATGTTCTCATGATTAGCATATGAATTATATTAAAAATTTATCAAGTCAATTTTTTTAGCATTTTAATTGTATATATAAATTTTAAATTTAATTATATTTTTTTTTTTTATTGAAATGCGTAATAAATAATATAATAATTACTATATAATATCTTGAGATATTTTTAAGTTTTATAATCATGAATATGTTTTCTTTTCAGATTTCTAACGAATTTTGGGAATATTTATTTAATATTTTTAAACATATATTTCTTATGTTTTTAGATGATATATGAAGAAATTTCACTCAAATAAAAATACAACAAAGTCATTTGTAATTATGTAGTTATATGATAATTTTCCGTGTTGAATTCCGTTTGTTAGATAGTGGTTATTTTTCTACATTAAATTAGAATGGAAACCTGTTTTACAATTTTTACGACTTTCCTATAGTATTAATATTTTCTAATATTACTTAGAAAAGTAATTATTTAGAATGAAATACTTTGTAGAATACTTAATTACGCTTATTTTATAATAAACATTTTAAATAAAATATTCATTTTAAATTGAATGTTGTTTTTGTTTTCAATATAGATTTGGGGTTTGAGGTTTTTATATCGAAATACAATTTGTGAAATCAAAATTAAATGAAATATACCATTATAGGTCATTGAATATAACTTTCGTTGAAATACGAATAAATATCTAGCTCTATAGCCTTAAATTATGATACTTCCACGATTGTAATAACACTTTTCTAAATAGTAACTCTACATTTCACTATATCAGAGTATCTGTACAACATGGTATGGGGTTATACTAGCCTACCCGGATACCTATACACTGATGGTAGCTTGATGAAGAGTTTGGGCCATTTTAAAATAAAAAATTTTAAAGCAGCTGGAGAGTTGGTCGCCGTATATGTAACAGTTACCAGTTGCAATCTGTGGTGGCGACAGAGGCCGGTTAGTAAACGCGAAGACGTTTGGTTAATACGCGACAAATTAACTCTTCAACGGTTGATCGACAAGTGAATGCAGAGGTTCTAAGTGATCGCAGAGGATCCAATGTCATATACTAATACAATTATTCCAGTGAGAGTAAGAGTGTAACAAAGTGAGCAAACCGACAACAACCGATGCCCAGCGGCGATCCGCTAACTACGGTCTCCGCAGAGGGAGTTGTGGAGGAGATGCCAGTGCGCCAATCAGCTTCCGTGATTGATCGAGCAGGGGAAGTTGAGGGACAAAGTATCTAACTTATACATTGCCGCCCACCTTGATACACGTAAGCGTGGATCAACAAATTAAAGCTAGGAATAATTACGATAAAGGTTTATAATACTGTACAAATGTGTTAATAATAGGATTCATGAACGTAAATTCAGATTCACAAGTGAGCTATAATTCATATTATCGATCTCTATAAACGAGTAACTACGTAATGATCGACTCCGATATTCGCTCGATTCAAGAATGTGGAGACGAGTCATTGGACAATTCAATTTTAGTTTTCAAGATATAATATAATATATTGTGGTCTATTTTTAATATGACTGTCGGTTGCGAAGTTATGCGCTAGGAGCGATAGGAACTGAACCGGTAAGGAGGTACCCGAAAATAGATTTTTGGGCCAGCAACGAATCTAAAATAATTTTGGGCGGTTCAGATTAAAGTATTTTAGGATATAGATCAGCCCCTAGTAGCAAGTCTATTGGGCTGTCATCATAAGAATCCGCTAGTTCTAATGTAGGAATCTGAGATTTCAATTTTGACATGGGTGGAGGCGAGAAAATTTTCTGTTTGACATAAGGTAAAACTACTGCCGAAGTTGCAACAGTTTTAGATGAATTTTTGGGAGCTGACAATTTCAGAGAACAAACTTCCCTCGATTAATCAGAACAAGATCCGGCAGGGCGACTAGAAAATCCAATAGTTTTCTTAAGTTTCTTGGAAACAATAGAAGCTTTCGACGATGGGTCTATAAGAGCCCGAACAGTGTGCGATTTGCCATTGTGAACTATATTCACTTTAGCGGTTCCCAGGAGCACATTGTTATCTATGGAGGGGATAGGAACCGGGTGACTGATTTTGCTTTTGTCCGATTTATAACCACGTTCTCGACTTTTGACCTTTGTAAAAGCCGGAGAAGGGCTTGTGTTCGACGAAGTAGAATACAGTTCTCGACTTTTGACAGAAGCAAAAGCCTTAATCGATATCACAGAACCGTCGTTGTTTAAATAATCGCAACTGAATATTGAAGTTTGGTGCTGTCTTTGTGTTCTTTAGTGTTTATTGATTTGTATAATCTCTCTTGGATCCTCTCAAGAGTGTATCTTTCCTTGTCTAATATTTTTATATTTGTAAAATCTGCATTGTGTCCGAATTCTTTAATGTGTTGAGCTAGAGCTGTATTTTCTTTGCATTTCTTTACATCGGCTTCATGCTCGTTTATTCTTATGCTCAGCATTCTTTTTGTTGTTCCGACGTACACTTTATTGCACGTCTCCCCTTGCTTCCCCTTGCAAGTTATTTCATATACGACGTCACATTGTTTGAGTTTTTTTGTTTGTTTTTCTTTTCTTCGTAAATACTGTCTGCAGTGTGTGGTTGGATTTGTATGCTATTGCTACTTTGCTCTGTTGTGTTGTTGCTATTGTTCTAATGGTATTGTTGTCAGTAAGCTTTGGTATGTATGGTACACTCAAAAAAAAGTTTTTCTTCTGTATCTTTGCATTTTACTTGGTTGATTTTCGTTCGTTCAAAATGTTGTTTTAGTAGATTGTTAATCATGGGTAATGGGTTATTGTTTCTAAGCAATATTGTTTTGATTTTATTTGTGTTTTCTTTTGTATTTTCCATATCACTGAGGCAACATATTTTTTGTATTAGATTGTTAGCCGTGTTAATTTTCATTGATTTGGGTTGATTAGAATAATAATTTATCATTCTTCCCGAAGAAGTTGTTTTTGTATACTAGTTTGTTTTTATGATGGAGTTTTCTCTTGAAATGGTCATGTCAAGATATGGTATTTTTTGTCCTGTTTGAATTCCACCGTAAATTTCTAATTTGTGGCAAGTGAAGAAGGCTCTGATGCCTTTGCTTGCAGGAGTTGCAACTATGTTTGATGTTACATTTCTTAACAACATGACCACGAGATAAGCATTTTATGCAACAATTATAATTTTGAACGATCGAGAATTTGTCCTTAAACGAAAGTTCTTTGAACCGTGGACAGAGACGCAGAACATGGCTCTGGTTAGGACAAATTGGACAACAATATTTCTGGGCTGAATTATTCCATGAAGTTTTTGATTGGGACAACGATTTATTGGGGTGTCTAGATGGAGTAACATTATGTGTGACGATTGTGTCAGTTGATTCCCGTACATGTTGTGGATACAAACCAATGTTTGTATCCTCTCTGTGAGGAAAGCATCAAAGTTTTTCCAAGAATATATATATATATGTATATATATATATTTATATATATATATATATATATATATATATATATATATATATATATATATATATACAGTATAGTCTCGGTAATCCGGACACCACATGTTTCGCCGATGTCCGGATTATCGAATTGTCCGGATTACCGAGTAGTCAGAAAACACATAATTTCGTAAGTTAAAATCACTAATATCGGACATTTACTAGGTAATAACCTGACATCTAAGGTTTCGACCATTTTAAGCAGCTTCCCCGACTACCAAATTGACTTCTTAATTTTACTTTTCAGCCTAATTTAGGTGATATTTCCTGTGTATTTTTGGAGTCTAAAACTTGACTACAATCGGTCTTCATTTATTCAATATTATTTATTTTTTTTTTCAAGGATATAAACTTCTTTGTCCATGTACACATATTGATTTTCAGTGTCCATGGGACATGAGCCTCTTACAACTTGAGATATAATTTCAGAATATGGCGAATATATATTTTAGCCATTTCTGTGAACATTAGCAACTGACTTGACCATGTCCTCGAAACCAAAAAAAGCTATTGTTTTATATAAATGTTATAGCTTTAGAATAAGACAATTAAATTTAAATCTATTGGTTGTATAAATACGAGAATACAATATAACAATCCGTAGTTACCGGTGATTTGTATATCAAAAAATCAACATTTATTGCAATTTCTATACAAGAAGTACGTTTCTCCAACCCATTTTTTTGCGTTACCGGTAATTACCTATATTTTTCAGTAAGTTAGCGATGAAACAAGTGGTCTTTAGGATCTGCAAGAGTGCTGTCAACTTTTATTTAAAAAAGTTCATTCATAATTTTGCGTTTTAGTTTTACCAACTTTTGTCGGTAACTCAAAAAAATGAGTTAGCTTTGAATGTTTTAAACATCTGTAGATAGAATATAACTGGAATACATTACACAGTTCCAAAGGAATTTGTCACTAATCGGAGGTCTAATGAACCAGCTCCCTTAGAGAAAAGGAACACACAACATTGATTTCTAGGGAAACTAGGCTACCCAACACTAGGTTTAAAATACTGTTGCTTACCATAGTCAGCCATCGATGGTTGAAGGGTAGAAAAATCATTCGACAAATTCAAATATTGACTGTATAGCTGAGTCAACAGTGGCTAGCCAGAAAGACGAGATTTGGACTGAAAACGATGAAAAACTTATTTTTCTTATTTATACACCAATTGCTATTGCTAAGAATGAAAACTTTAATGAAATAAATAAGAATCTATTGCTCAAGATAGGAAATAAATATTGATGTCCGGATTATCGAGGTAGAGTCTACAATGTAAAAAATTCTAATGTCCGGATTACCGCGTTGTCCGGATTAACGAGTGTCCGGATTATCGAGAATATACTGTATATATATATATACTGTATATATATATATATATATATATATATATATATATATATATATATATATATATATATCTTATATTTTTAGATTATATATAAATAAATTTCACTCAAATAAAAATACAACAAAGTCATTTGTAATTATGTAGTTATATGATAATTTTCTGTGTTGAATTCCGTTTGTTAGATAGTGGTTATTTTTTATACATTTAATTAGAATGGAAACCTGTTTTATAATTTTTACGACTTTCCTATAGTATTAATATATTCTAATATTACTTAGAAAAGTACCCATTTTTTTGCGTTACCGGTAATTACCTATATTTTTCAGTAAGTTAGCGATGAAACAATTGGTCTTTAGGATCTGCAAGAGTGCTGTCAACTTTTATTTAAAAAAGTTCATTCATAATTTTGCGTTTTAGTTTTACCAACTTTTGTCGGTAACTCAAAAAAATGAGTTAGCTTTGAATGTTTTAAACATCTGTAGATAGAATATAACTGGAATACATTACACAGTTCCAAAGGAATTTGTCACTAATCGGAGGTCTAATGAACCAGCTCCCTTAGAGAAAAGGAACACACAACATTGATTTCTAGGGAAACTAGGCTACCCAACACTAGGTTTAAAATACTGTTGCTTACCATAGTCAGCCATCGATGGTTGAAGGGTAGAAAAATCATTCGACAAATTCAAATATTGACTGTATAGCTGAGTAAACAGTGGCTAGCCAGAAAGACGAGATTTGGACTGAAAACGATGAAAAACTTATTTTTCTTATTTATACACCAATTGCTATTGCTAAGAATGAAAACTTGAATGAAATAAATAAGAATCTATTGCTCAAGATAGGAAATAAATATTGATGTCCGGATTATCGAGGTAGAGTCTACAATGTAAAAAATTCTAATGTCCGGATTACCGCGTTGTCCGGATTAACGAGTGTCCGGATTATCGAGAATATACTGTATATATATATATATATATATATATATATATATATATATATATATATATATATATATATCTTATATTTTTAGATTATATATAAATAAATTTCACTCAAATAAAAATACAACAAAGACATTTGTAATTATGTAGTTATATGATAATTTTCTGTGTTGAATTCCGTTTGTTAGATAGTGGTTATTTTTTATACATTTAATTAGAATGGAAACCTGTTTTATAATTTTTACGACTTTCCTATAGTATTAATATATTCTAATATTACTTAGAAAAGTAATTATTTAGAATGAAATATTTTGTAGAATACTTAATTATGCTTATTTTATAATAAACATTTTAAATAAAGCATTCATTTTAAATTGAATGTTGTTTTTGGTTTCAATTTAGATTTGGGGTTTGAGGTTTTTATATCGAAACACAATTTGCGAATTCAAAATTAAATGAAATATAAGGTATATAATATAAGGTTTAGGTCAATGAATATAACTTTCGTTGAAATACGAATAAATATCTAGCTCTATAGCCTTAAATTATGATACTTCCACGATTGTAATAACACTTTTCTAAATAGTAACTCTACATTTCACTATATCAGAGTATCTGTACAACATGGTATGGGGTTATACTAGCCTTCCCGGATACCTATACACTGATGGTAGCTTGATGAAGAGTTTGGTCCATTTTAAAATAAAAAATTTTAAAGCAGCTGGAGAGTTGGTCGCCGTATATGTAACAGTTACCAGCTGCAATCTGTGGTGGCGACAGAGGCCGGTTAGTAAACGCGAAGACGTTTGGTTAATACGCGACAAATTAGCTCTTCAACGGTTGATCGACAAGTGAATGCAGAGGTTCTAAGTGATCGCAGAGGATCCCATGTCATATACTAATACAATTATTCCAGTGAGAGTAAGAGTGTAACAAAGTGAGCAAACCGACAACAACCGATGCCCAGCGGCGATCCGCTAACTACGGTCTCCGCAGAGGGAGTTGTGGAGGAGATGCCAGTGCGCCAATCAGCATCCGTGATTGATCGAGCAGGGGAAGTTGAGGGACAAAGTATCTAACTTATACATTGCCGCCCACCTTGATACACGTAAGCGTGGATCAACAAATTAAAGCTAGGAATAATTACGATAAAGATTTATAATACTGTACAAATGTGTTAATAATAGGATTCATGAACGTAAATTCAGATTCACAAGTGAGCTATAATTCAAATTACCGATCTCTATACACGAGTAACTACGGAATGATCGACTCCGATATTCGCTCGATTCAAGAATGTGGAGACGAGTCATTGGACAATTCAATTTTAGTTTTCAAGATATAATATAGTATATTGTGGTATATTTTCAATATCACTGTCGGTTGCGAAGTTATGCGCTAGGAGCGGTAGGAACTGAACCGGTAAGGAGGTACCCGAACATAGATTTTTGGGCCAGCAACGAATCTAAAATAATTTTGGGCGGTTCAGATTAAAGTATTTTAGGATATAGATCAGCCCCAAGTAGTCTATTGGGCTGTCATCATAAGAATCCGCTAGTTCTAATGTAGGAATCTGAGATTTCAATTTTGACATGGGTGGAGGCGAGAAAAATTTCTGTTTGACATAAGGTAAAACTACTGCCGAAGTTGCAACAGTTTTAGATGAATTTTTGGGAGCTGACAATTTCAGAGAACAAACTTCCCTCGATTAATCAGAACAAGATCCGGCAGGGCGACTAGAAAACTCAATAGTTTTCTTAAGTTTCTTGGAAACAATTGAAACTTTCGACGATGGGTCTATAAGAGCCCGAACAGTGTGCGATTTGCCATTATGAACTATATTCACTTTCGCGGTTCCCAGGAGCACGTTGTTATCTATGGAGGTGATAGGAACCTGGTAACTGATTTTGCTTTTGTCCGATTTATAACCACGTTCTCGACTTTTGACCTTTGCAAAAGCCGGAGAAGGGCTTGTGTTCGACGAAGTAGAATACAGTTCTCGACTTTTGACAGAAGTAAACGCCGGAGCGGTCTTCGAAGATGGCGAAGCAACAAGATTTCTTTTTTTTTATTGTTATGGTTTTTATTGTTATCATTTTTGCTTACTTACAATTAGTTTTCAATACCATTGTTAAAATTATTTCTTAAATTATATAAAAAACTGGACATCACAACACAGAAATTTGTATAATTTTAAAAATAATTACTAAAAATATATAAAAAATATTGCAGGAAAAAAATCCTTAATCGATATCACAGAGCCGTCGTTATTTAAATAATCACAACTGAATATTGAAGTTTGGTGTTGTCTTTGTGTTTATTGATTTGTATAATCTCTCTTGGATCCTCTCAAGAGTGTATCTTTCCTTGTCTAATATTTTTATATTTGTAAAATCTGCATTGTGTCCGAATTCTTTAATGTGTTGAGCTAGAGCTGTATTTTCTTTGCCTTTCTTTACATCGGCTTCATGCTCGTTTATCCTTATACTCAGCATTCTTTTTGTTGTTCCAAAGTACACTTTATTGCACGTCTCCCCTTGCTTCCCCTTGCAAGTTATTTCATATACGACGTCACATTGTTTGAGTTTTTTGTTTTTCTTTTCTTCGTAAATACTGTCTGCAGTGTGTGGTTGGATTTGTATGCTATTGCTACTTTGTTCTGTTGTGTTGTTGCTATTGTTCTAATAGTATTGTTGTCAGTAAGCTTTGGTATGTATGGTACACTCAAAAAAAGTTTTTCTTCTGTATCTTTGCATTTTACTTGGTTGATTTTCGTTCGTTCAAAATGTTGTTTTAGTAGATTGTTAATCATGGGTAATGGATAATTGTTTTTATGCTATATTGTTTTGATTTTATTTGTGTTTTCTTTTGTATTTTCCATATCACTGAGGCAACATATTTTTTGTATTAGATTGTTAGCCGTGTTAATTTTCATTGATTTGGGTTGATTAGAATAATAACCCAGCAAAATGTTCGATGCCAAAGATGACATTCAATCATGGGTGCAAGTGATCTAGCATGTCATCTTTTTAGCATCTTCATCGATGAATTTTATATGAGCGTGGACCCCAAAAGATGACGTTCGTTTCTGGATCCTTAGCATGTAATTTTAACAAATGCGTTGACATGTCATTTCCACCAATGCTTTGGCATGTCATTTTCACCAATGCTTTGACACGTCATTTTCACCCATGCTTTGACATGTCATTTTAACCAATGCTTTGGCATGTCATTTTCACCAACCCCTTGGCATGAAATTTTCATGTCTTGTTTGGAAAATGGAAATGCTGTATTGAAATATGGTTTTCATGAAAAACAAAACTCTTTACTAATTCAAACGAATTCATAAAATAACTACAATTAATTTATCAGTTTAGTTTTTCAAAAGTTTACATCCAAAATTGCAATGTAATCACCACCGCTGCAACGCAAAAGATTACTTCCTCCGTTCTCCGCAACTGATATTCTTTCATCTTACAAAAGGTTTTTTCAATTATCTTCCCATCACCAGTTCAGATTTCGACATGGACTCCAAATGCACTCCTTTAAGTATTTTTATTTCGTAAATTACTTTTATTTTATAATTTTGTTATTTTATAACAACATTTTGGTAATTTATACTCTTTTGTTTAGTGACGGAAATATGTAGGGATCTACAACCCGGCTTGCTTTAGGGATCTCTAAGAACAAAATGTAACGAACGGGGAGGAGTGACTTTTTATGGAAAATACCATTTATGCTTAATTAATTTATTTTTAATTGTTTCTTTCCAAAAGTAGTTTCTTCTTTATTTTCAGATTCTTGTTCCTTTTCGTTTCGAACTTTTTTTTTCAAATTCCAAGAAGCGAGTTTTGATTGATTTCATTCTATGTCATATTTAGAACAGACAAGGGAACTTTTAAAATAGCAATGTGTGCAGTCATATAATACCAATTGTTTAGAAGTTTTAGTTGTTTGTAAGACAACATCACGACGACAGTTCTAACAACTTTGGTCTGTTCCAGAAACTGCAAGAATCTACTTATTTTTACTACGATAACAATTTTTCCTTTATATTATCGGAAAAAATAGTAAAAATTAGTAGATTTTTGCAGTACTGGAACATACCAAAATGAAAATAAACAGGTGTGCAAATAAAAACACAAACATCATCTCTATTGGATCGATGGAATGGGTACAAATGCTGATGAAAAGATCGGATCTTTCACGACTTCCTTTGCATTGGTTCAAATCCTAATGAAAAGATCGGATCTTCCACGACTTCCTTTGAACCAATGCAAAAGATGACATGAAATCACGTCATCGCAAAGAACCCCTTCCGTCAAATTTTGCTGGGAATTTATCATTCTTCCCGAAGAAGTTGGTTTTGTATACCAGTTTGTTTTTATGATGGAGTTTTCTCTTGAAATGGTCATGTCAAGATATGGTATTTTTTTGTCCTGTTCGAATTCCACCGTAAATTTCTAATTTGTGGCAAGTGAAGAAGGCTGTGATGCCTTTGCTTGCAAGAGTTGCAACTAAGTTTGCTGTTACATTTCTTAACAACATGACCACGAGATAAGCATTTTATGCAACAATTATACTTTTTAACGATCGAGAATTTGTCCTCAAACGAAAGTTCTTTTAACCGGGGACAGAGACGCAGAACATGGCTCTGGTTAAGACAAATTGGACAACAATATTTCTGGGCTGAATTATTCCATGAAGTTTTTGATTGGGACAACGATTTATTGGGGTGCCTAGATGGAGTAACATTATGTGTGACGATTGTGTCAGTTGATTCCCGTACACGTTGTGGATACAAACCAATGTTTGTATCCTTTCTGTGAGGAAAGCACCTAAGTTTTTCCAAGAAGGCAACGAAGACTTATTTTTTGATCTTTGCTCCCACAGAGTCAAAGTTAATTTTGGCAAACGCTGCAAACAAATAAAAACCAATGGGATCGATCCGTGATGACGTCGTAGACGGTCATTGCAGCTAGACAACTATTTATACCGCGTTGGAGAATTTTTAAACCAGAACTAGTTTCTCTATTAAGAGATGGGAGAGCAAACATTTGTTTTAAGTGGCTATTCACCAGAATGCGCTTATTGTCGTACGTACCCGAAAAGGCTTTCCACACTAAGGGGAAATCTCGAAACGATATCGCGTGCCTCACCGGTGCTTTTCTGCACTTAGTAGTACAGACGTTCAATATTCGACAGCTGCGAATTGTTGACAAATATGGTGGTAAATAAATCCCTAAAAGATGGCTAAGATATAAAATCGCCAGCAAAAATGTCAATGTCGATAGGTGGTAAAGGCAGACTATGGGTATCGACAGTTGACTTGGAATGGTTAGCAAGAGGGGCAGAAGAACAATTTGTGGTGGTGATTTGAGGAAGTGAAGGACAGACATGTGATGTATCAATCTGCAAAGGGTACTACACGTTCAGGAATTTTTAAACTGGTGACATCAGGGGCCAAAGCTAGTGATTCGGTCTACTGGGAATCAGACGGATGTGATTCTTGGCAAATATTCAAAGGTGATGAACAGAGTTGATTTTTGGAGAATGGAACTGGATGTAGAAGAGGTGGTAGAAGAAAGTGACATTTCTAAAGGGGCTGATGGGGGAGAATGATTTCCATGAAGGGTTGCTTCACATGTTCGTGATTTCTGATCAATGGACGATAAGCAATGAAGATATGCCTGGTGGGAACTGTTGTATTTCGCAGGAATATCTATGCTACCAATTTCTGCACCACTATTAGCTGTAAGATAGATTAAGCACTCCTCACAGGCGAATTTTGCCTCGTTCCACAAATTCTGAATTTCAGAGGAATATGACAATTGTCTTTACGCAATTCGAGCGAAGCATCCAATTTTACCATTGCCTTGGTGGCGTGTGAGAGGGGTGACCGAAATTTTTCAATCGGAATGAGCAAAAACTGCAATTAAATTTGCAATAAATAGCAAAAGAAAGGCAGGCTATAGATCAATGGAAATGAGAAATTTAAAGAAAAACCTCCAAATTTTTACAATTATGCCTTAGAAATTTTGCAAGGCGATAACAATTTTAAATTAATGTAGGGCGAAATGTAAGAAAAGTTCAAGAAACTTTCTCAGGGCGAAAAACTGCTTTAATTTAGCCAAAAAATGCTAAAAATCTCAATTATACACAAGTGATGCTACCAAGTGTACGGTGTATGAAAAGGTGATATTTTCCAATGCTGGGGTGTACTTGTCCAAATTCCAACGAAAAATAAGCTATTTGTCTGAAAAAGAAATGTTTGCCCAAGAAAATAAACACAGATAAAATAATTTGTCAGAAATATATCTTATTTGGTTGACACGTTGGTGCAAGGTATGCCAAAATTAGGGTGTATTTGTCCAAAAATACCAAATCCCCTACGGAGAGTCAAACAATTTTCCAAAATTTGTAAGTAGAAACTCCAAAAACAATACAAAAATGTCAAAAAAAAATTAATTTTCAAATATATTCTCTGTTCTAAATTTGTGCAATATATGCCGAATGTAGGGTGAATTAGTCTAAAAATTCCAAAAACCCTAGTGCCAATTAATTATATTTCAAAAAATCATCGAAAAATAATTTTCAAAATTAATTATTAAAAATTTACAATGTGCTGTTTTCCCCCACTGTGCTAACCCTTCAACGAATATAGCAAAAAGAGGAATCGACAACACAAGGAACGCTAGCAGAGAAATGGATATGCGTGAACAGCGAAGCTGTTTTTGTGTGTTTTACAACACTGAACAATAGACGTGGCGAACGATCAAGCAAGTGAGTGCTGCAGATCAACAGAATCTTTACAAGTTAACTAAGGCCATGTTTATATTATAGCCTCTTGCTGGGTTAACCTTCCTAATGAGGATTTTGTTGACGTATAAGCAACGTCCCGGTCCACACTAGAGTGAATTTCATTAAAATATTTCATGAAATTAGGTGTTCTTAGGTTGAATTCCCCACTACAGCAATTTCATGATTTTACTCTTCTATGGAACTCGATCTATAGACGCATAATTTCATGTCAAAATTTCAATGAAATTACTATAGTGTGGCCCGGGACAAAGGAATTGACATTTGAAACCCAGCGGGTTTGTTATATCGTGTTATATATAAACGTACTATAACTGACGTGGTAAAAAGGCGGGAAAATTTTTGGTAGAATTATAATGTGAGTTCTCAAATTAGAATAATTACATATTAGACAAAAGGTAGGATAATAGAACAAACGAATGTGTTTGGTTGGCGATTGGCGATCTATACAACAACGAAATCAAATGCAACGAGAATGTGGATAGTGCGTAAATTGGGCTGTGCAAATTTTCAAAGGGGAAAAAAGTATTCTTTGCCTTTCCCGAAATTAAATCAATTTTAACTTCATCCCACCTTAAATAAAACTTGTTGTTTTAAAAATTTAAAAACAACACAACCCGAGATTAGGCTGCATTATTTTACAACAATAAAATAATACACATCTCAACAAAAGTGAATCTAAAAATAGACACACAGCACGGTGACGATAGTTTGTTGTTGTTTACATTAAACCATCAAAATTTGTTATGCGTTTCTTTGCAATGCAAATTCCATAACAGTAGGAAGTAGTTATTTGATTTACATATGCGGCTACGAGATTTTTTTTAAATGTTTCTGTTGAATTCGCATTTAAACGAATTCATAGGTTACGTTTATTCTTGAGCTCTGGTGGTCATAAAATTGGGGAAGAGTTCTTTGTTTCATTACAAAGAACTAAGAGAACTGTAGTGGTATTCTGTAACTCATTTTTCCTGTTACCGACAAAAATCGGTAAAATTAAATCGCAAAATTATGACTAAAAACATAAAGAAAAGTTGGCATCACTGTTTGTGTCGGTAGAGGCTAGCGACTACTTTTTATTCATCGTTAACTTACCGAAAAATTTCGTTAATTATCGAAATTATAAGCATTTTAATTTTACCGACAATTATCGATAACAGCAAAAATGAGTTACAGAATCCCACTACTGATGAGTCCAAGTGGTGTTAGTATTCTTTGCCTTTCCCGAAATTAAACCAATTTTGACTACATCTCACTTTAAATAAAACTTGTTGTTTTTAAAATTTAAAAACAAAAAAACCCGAGATTAAGCTCCATTATTTTACAACAATAAAATAATACACATCTCAACAAAACTGCCAAAAGTGAATATTTAGAAATAGTTGTAAGCACAAGGTTTGTATAAATTACTTATAAATAATTATATTTTAGTGCACTATTTATTTCTTATTATTTTTGTATATCTCCATTTTTAGGTTCTCAGTTTTAGGTTTTATAAGATGATGTAATTTTACACGTGTGGTTTGTATGAATTATTTTTAGGTTATATTTAAGAAATATTGTAATTATATCATTTTTTGCATATTTTACTGATTTTTTCACATTTTTAGCTCTTTTTATGATTTTGTAATTTCTATGGTTTTTATAGGAAACATCCTAATGTTCTCAAAGCAAAATCAATCTCATATGCAATTTGTACTAATTAAATTTCCAAACACGTTATATTTCATGAAAGTTCATGCGAAATAAATCACGTGTACTGATGATAATCTTATCAAGATGGAGCTCAATGATTATTTCTTTTTTTGTTAAAATAAATTGATATATAGGTGGAACTAATGGCAATTATATTTATGGCACTTTTGTAGATTCTAGATGGCACTTGTTGCTTAACTTATATTTGGTGACAGTACTCACTCATTATGTTGTTCAAATGTGGACATTTCATCCATGACCAGGTTTTGTCTGTATAGTCGAATTTTTGGATGTCTTATTACCATAAGTTGGAGGCTCAGAATACGTGGTGTCTTCTTCAAATGGTCTGTTCCTTTACTTCTGAAAATGGTAAAACCGGCAAAAGTAGTAAAAGTTGAAAACTGCTCCCATATGAATTGTATTGTGTCTGAAGTAAAGGAACGCTTTTCGAGTAAAAAGTTGTAAAACTTGAAGATTCTTGAACGTACAGGAACAGGGCTAAAATGTGTTTGTCGTTATTTGGCGATTACCGCGGTTTTAAAATCATGAAATGACCAATTGCTATCTTCCTTCCATGAAAATTGTGTGTTTTTTTCACAATATTCTATGGAGTATAATATTAATATGATTCAATTATATTAACATGAAGCACAATTTAAATAATTTTTGTGACAAAATGCTTACCCGACCAATGAATTAATGAATGATTAATTAAAATGTCAGTAATTATATGTATTTATAAATTAGTGATACTAAAAGAAAAAAAAAACTTTAAGTTTTTTTGATTACTATCACTATTTTTCCGGACTTTTAATTCACCTTGCAATTTGCTTACTTGCCTTTAGAAATACAAAAAGGAAGGATATAATGTTGGTACTTAAGTTGTGTTTACATTCTATCAGTTTACCGAGTTAACTATTTTATCGGGATTTGTCTGATGCATGCTCAATGGAATTGACATATAAAATTCAATGGATCTATTAAATCCGATTACATTTTTTAAACGTACTATTAACTATTTTATGCCAAGTATTTTCATCTACATAATCGTTGCTTAAAGTCTACTTTACACGATATGTTTATTTACATATGTGTTGTAAAACCAGTTATAGTACATTAATATATAACCGGATTTAACAAATCTACTGGGTTTCAAATGTCAATTCCATTGCTTATATTTGAAATAAATCCTCATAAACAAGGTTAACCCTGCAAATGAAAAATAACATTGGGTGATCTCATATAACACATGAGTTTTTACAATGTTTATGCACTTTACAGAAAAAATAAGTTTGTTTTTATTGCGTCAATGTTAAACGTGATTAGCAGTAATCAGCACCATCTGTATATGAAGAATCAAACCATAAAGTGCAGTGTAAATACGCCCAGACAAATCCGATAAGTCAAAAATCCACTGCGGAATCCCTTCATTTATATTTCTGAATTTGACTGATGGACGCAGAGACCTGCGCCGAGAAAATTTATCGGCGGCGGCAGCTTGTGTTCGCTTGTGTCGGTGGCGGTTATCAGCCGGCTGTGAGCCGATGTTTGTAAATCATATTATTAAATTATCTAGATACAGAAATGTTCATGATGACAGTGAAGATTTACATTCAAGACATAAAAAACATTTATCTGTTTTAAATTATGTCTGTTCCGTATTGTCTGCTCGATGACTTCACAAGTAAAAAGTACTTGCAAAAAATGTTTCTCTCAATTCACTCTCTTCTACTGAATAAGTTTGTTATCCAACATTATTTTGTAAAATTTGTTCAAATTTTTGGTTTATCGAACATATTTGTTTCCAATTACTAATTGACCAAAATGGTGCCAATGATCCTCATGAGGATTTCTTTGTAAAAACAATGTTACCTTTTTCTTTAATCTGGTTTTTACTTCTTAATATTTTTTATTTTCGTGACTGTGTTTATCAATTTCATAAAAAACAGCCAGGTCGTCATCGGATTCTGAACTACATTCATTTAAAATATTATTTTGGTAACATCTGTTATTTTTTGGTTCGCCATTCTTGTTTAGTTTGCTTTATACCCCGTTTGTACTTAATCGGATTTAATAACCCTATTGGGTTTCAAATGTCAATTCCATAGCGCAAATGTCAAATAAATTCTCATAAAGAAGGTTAACCCGGCAAAAAAGCTCTAAAGGGCTGGGTACATAAGCAGCCTCGCCTGGTTGTTTTGCTTTAACGGCTCAGTCGACAGAATTGTCGGCGGCGCCGGCTCTAAAATTTTATCGTCTGCTCGGCTTAGCCGGCTGTGAGCCGATCGGGGCAGGTCTCTGGATGGAAAGCATAAAGAAAATTAAAAACGAAAGTGTCAAAAAAATTATTTGTCAAATCAAAAAACATAAGAGTCAGCCAATGAGGCTGTTACAATCAATTCGTCACCATAAATGCCCGAAGACGTAACCCACAAGAAAATCGATATTCGTTTTTTGATGGAATCTGATATATAAAGCTAAAACACATGCTCTGGTACAATTTCAAGCTTTTACGTTAAAAAATAAGGATTCTATTTAAGAAATGGCTTTTCGGAAAAGGGGGTAAAATTGCAGACGTTGTTGTAATAACGGATCCTAAAACCAAGCTTACATGATTGATAATACTTCAAATACTCGCCATCATAAGATTGATATTCTATAAAACAGTTTTTCAAACTGTAAAGGAATGCCAGAGCCTCTTTGCAAAAACGCCTGCGTTCGCCTTTAGGAGACTCTATCATTCCTTTATAATTTGACATTTGTTTGGGAAGCAAGCAAAGCAAGCGACGATTGATTCTGTTCTGGCCTTTATGGTGACGAATTGTTTATTGGATTGTTTCTCCGACGGTGGCCCGCTTTTGTTTCATCTATTTCTTGGCGCACTTAAAAAGAAAAATCCACAAATTTGTAATCCAACAAAATTGCCACCAATAAAGGCAATTGATATGAATGGAAACCACTATGAACAATACGTGAATGTCCTGAGGCAGAGTCCCCAAAAATTATGGCGTCGATTCCTAAGTCGCAGTCATCGCAATGTATATGTGGGTTCAGACGGACGTGTACTAGAGCTGGCAAACTATCGATGGAAATATCGATATTATCGATACGCCAACATCGATGAATAGTTTTTATATCGATATTATCGAAAATGTTGACATAACTAAAAAAGAGCCCTTAAGTACAGTACACATTGTCAGTTTTGAATGACGATTTTTTGCAATTATCGATAACTGTCCAACCGTCCAGCAACCACAAAATATTTACCTGCGTGAAGTTATAGCCCGTTTCCACGGTACGTCGTTCGTTCTCTATTCCTTGTTCGGCCCATAACTACGAAAAAATTACTTATTTCCCCACACAAAATTCTATGAACGAACGACGATTTTTCTACGTTGTTCGATTAGAAATACTCTCTGAACGACGAATAAGTATGTCCCATCGCTAACAAATGAGAGAATTTATCGATAAAATTAATTATGACATGTCTATATTCAAAATTGAAAAATTTGTTGAAAACACAAAAATTTTTAGAAAAAGGAAAAATATGAATGAAAATAATGTACTAAACTTTTTATATAGCTGCAGAAGGAAGAAGGATGTGTTTCCTTCTTAATTCCACACACATATCTTGTCCATTAGTTCAAAATCGCGTAAAAAATCAGAAATAAAAAGGAAACAAATAACAGAAAGTCTGTATACACAAACATTGTTTTGACATGTCTCTCTCTCTTTAATTTTGAAAATAGAAACATATAAAAATATATTGAAAATACAAATTATTCAGAATTTATGGAAAAAATGAATGAAATGTGTGTAGTTAAATATAGAAGATACATTTGAAGGAAAGTCTATTGCTTTTCCTGTTCATTTAATGTATATTTTATGTGTTTTCGGTTCAAATTTTCGTGAAAACAAGGAAACAAAAATGAAGGACATTTTGTTTATGTTTCTTTTAATTACGAATGGTGTTGTGGAAACGGGTTAATTCGAGTACGTCGTTCGACAGGCGAACAACGTAATTGAAACGCTCGTGTGAACATGACATTAGCAACGAAAGTTAGCAACGATAACAAAAGAAAGTTAGCAACGAAAAATACAGGGTGACGCAGAACGCCTAAAATATGCATATAATACGTTTTTTCCTACTGTGGGGACGAAAAATAGCTACGAATATAAAAATTAAATTTATTAATTAAAAAATAAGCTCCAATGTATAAAGGTACAAAACAAACTATACAAACTATAAATAAAACGATAGCGGGAGTCCTCACGAGCATTTTGGCGTACCCCATGTGTTCCAAGTCAGTTTTTTGCAGAACAAAGTTTTCAATTTTCTGGTTTCCAACTGGTTTCAGGCCAGAAAATTGGCTCTGGAAGCCACAATATAAAAACGTAAACAAAAGTCTAAACGGAATATGACAATGGGAGTCCTCGAGAGCATTTTGTAGAACAAAGAGTTTTTCGTAGAACAAAGTTTTCAATTTTCTGGTTTCCAACTGGTGGTCAGGACAGAAAATTAGCTCTGGAAGCCTCAATATAAAAACGTACACAAAAGTCTCAACGCCAAATGAAAGAGGGAGTTCTCACGAGCATTTTGGCATACTCCATATGTTCCCGGTCAGTTTTTTGTAGAACAGAGTTTCCAATTTTCTGGTTTCCAACTGGTTTCAGGACAGAAAATTGGCTCTGGAAGCCACAATAGAAAAACGTACACAAAAGTCTCAACGCCAAATGAAAGAGGGAGTTCTCACGAGCATTTTCGCAAACTCCATATGTTCCCGGTCAGTTTTTTGTAGAACAAAGTTTCCAATTTTCTGGTCTCCAACTGGTTTCAGGACAGAAAATTGGCTCTGGAAGCCACAATATAAAAACGTACACAAAAGTCTCAACGCCAAATGAAAGAGGGAGTTCTCACGAGCATTTTGGCATACTCCATAGGTTCCGGGTCAGTTTTTTGTAGAACAAAGTTTCCAATTTTCTGGTTTCCAACTGGTGGTCAGGACAGAAAATTGGCTATGGAAGCCACAATATAAAAACGTACACAAAAGTCTAAACGGAATATGAAAATGGGAGTCCTCGAGAGCATTTTGGTGTACTTCATGTGGTCCAAGTCAGTTTTTAGTAGAACAAAGTTTTCAATTTTCTGGTTTCCAACTGGTGGTCAGGACAGAAAATTAGCTCTGGAAGCCTCAATATAAAAACGTACACAAAAGTCTCAACGCCAAATGAACGAGGGAGTTCTCACGAGCATTTTGGCATACTCCATATGTTCCCGGTCAGTTTTTTGTAGAACAGAGTTTCCAATTTTCTGGTTTCCAACTGGTTTCAGGACAGAAAATTGGCTCTGGAAGCCACAATATAAAAACGTACACAAAAGTCTCAACGCCAAATGAAAGAGGGAGTTCTCACAAGCATTTTGGCAAACTCCATATGTTCCCGGTCAGTTTTTTGTAGAACAAAGTTTCCAATTTTCTGGTCTCCAACTGGTTTCAGGACAGAAAATTGGCTCTGGAAGCCTCAATATAAAAACGTACACAAAAGTCTCAACGCCAAATAAAAGAGGGAGTCCTCACGAGCATTTTGGCTTACTCCATATGTTCCAGGTCAGTTTTTTGTAGAACAAAGTTTTCAATTTTCTGGTTTCCAATTGGTGATCAGGACAGAAAATTGGCTCTGGAAGCCACAATATAAAAACGTACACAAAAGTCTCAACGCCAAATGAAAGAGGGAGTTCTCACGAGCATTTTGGCATACTCCATAGGTTCCGGGTCAGTTTTTTGTAGAACAAAGTTTCCAATTTTCTGGTTTCCAACTGGTGGTCAGCACAGAAAATTGGCTATGGAAGCCACAATATAAAAACGTACACAAAGTCTAAACGGAATATGAAAATGGGAGTCCTCGAGAGCATTTTGGTGTACTTCATGTGGTCCAAGTCAGTTTTTCGTAGAACAAAGTTTTCAATTTTCTGGTTTCCAACTGGTGGTCAGGACAGAAAATTAGCTCTGGAAGCCTCAATATAAAAACGTACACAAAAGTCTCAACGCCAAATGAAAGAGGTAGTTCTCACGATCATTTTGGCATACTTCATATGTTCCAGCTCAGTTTTTTGTAGAACAATGTTTCCAATTTTCTGGTTTCCAACTGGTGCTCAGGACAGAAAATTGGCTCTGGAAGCCACAATATAAAAACGTTCACAAAAGTCTCAACGCCAAATGAAAGAGGGAGTCCTCACGAGCATTTTGAAATACTCCATATGTTCCAGCTCAGTTTTTTGTAGAACAAAGTTTCCAATTTTCTGGTTTACAACTAATGGTCAGGACAGAAAATTGGCTCTGGAAGTCACAATATAAAAACGTACACAGAAGTCTCAACGCCGAATGAAAGAGGGAGTCCTCACGAGCATTTTGGCATACTCCATATGTTCTAGGTCAGTTTTTTGTAGAGCAAAGTTTCCAATTTTCTGGTTTCCAACTAGTGGTCAGGACAGAAAATTGGCTCTGGAAGCCACAATATAAAAACGTTCACAAAAGTCTCAACGCCAAATGAAAGAGGGAGTCCTCACGAGCATTTTGAAATACTCCATATGTTCCAGCTCAGTTTTTTGTAGAACAAAGTTTCCAATTTTCCAACTGGTTTCAGGACAGAAAATTGGCTCTGGTGTTGCAGGCCACATGTTCATGTTGCGGCGAATAACAACAACAATATATGTATGACCGGCCTCTTGCTGGCAGGTTGGAAGGGGGAAGATATTTGTTCAGCCACCATAAAAATTTTTGAATTTTTATAATTTCCTTCCTCCTTGTCTTATGAGGATTATAATCCGTCAATTTCCAGTTAATAAATGATTGAATATGTTGGTGAGAGCAGATTATAATTAATAATTGTCTGCTGCGAAAATTTATTTCAGCAAGAGGTATACAAAAGAAATTATCCCCTCAGTGACTTTGGGAAAAATTATAATGCCAAATTTGCTCGCAAGTTTACCAAGTGCCGTATATTAAAACCCATAGGAAATAATATGTACTCTCTTGAAGATTTAAATGGGAAGCCTATGGGGGTATGCCACGCAAAAGACCTTAAAAGATGAATGTTGTACGTATGGTGTCCTTGTCTTATGAGGATTATAATCCGTCAATTTCCAGTTAATAAATGATTGAATATGTTGGTGAGAGCAGATTATAATTAATAATTGTCTGCTACGAAAATTTATTTCAGCTAATTGGCGTTTTTGCTGCAGGTGGTTGTGTGTGAGAAATTAGTATATGGTCAGATAGGGATCGCTACGTCGAAAAATTACCACATGCAGGGTTGATGTTTAGGGAGTAGGAAATGTTCTGAGTCTAGGAAGTAGTGTTGGTAAGCGTGAGTTTAGGTAATGAAGTTGGTGTAAACGCGCTATGATAATAAGAAAATTAAATGTACGTGTAAATGGTTGGGAATATTCCTCCAAATATGATTAAATTTGGGTAAAACGAGTAAATAAAGCAAAAATGAGCCACGGGATAGGACAAAGAGTGGTGTGAGGTAATATGCACAGGATGATGAGAGGAAAATAGTCCGAATGGGGAGATTATATTTGAATGTTAGACAGCTGGTTGAGTTCGTTACATTTTAATATTAAATTAATTACCAGCTGATAAGACAGTCACAATAGTAAGTCATCAATTCCGAGTGAATAGATGGAAATTGACAGATAAGAAGTAGCGGGAGTTGCTAAATTGAGGGCTATATAAGGAGGTGAGCAAAGGAAAACCCAAAGTCATAGTCCAGACGTTACCCGAGTCAATATAACACCCAGACGACAGTGAAACAATATATAAACTTTTTGTTCGTTACATTTATTTTAAAATAGAGTAAGTCGAAGTAGTGGTGATGTGATAAATAAATGTAGCAAGTGGTGATGTTTGTGTGTTTTTAACACAAATAGTCCGGCTGTATACTGGCTGGCACGGAATTTGTTGGAAGCTGGAAATTTTTGGGGCACACAACGGCAAGATATCGCACCTGTTCAACAAAAGGGTAGTAACTTAAAATTTGGAAATTTTCACTTTTTAATAAAAAACGATAGATAATGATCAACTCCATCCACTGTAAAAATGTCACATTGGTTTGTCTACTCTTTCGTCAAAAAATACCGTTATTTCACTCTTCGTATCCTCAGAGTTACTAGTTAAGTATGAACAGGTTTTTGTCTCTACTGAAAAGTAAGAAATTTTGAGTTGCTTCCCTTTTGTGGATTAGGTGCGATATCCACAGTTTTTCTTGGTGGCCGATTGGCAGAAGAGAAAGCAGCGGTGCTGGTGGCAAGCAATAAATCTTGAAGCCCGTGGAAATCATTTTGGTGGCTGAATCAGAAACTTTTCTTGGCCATAATTGCATTTTAAAGACATTGTCGGTATCTGGGCGGATTTGGCCGATCATTACGTGTAACTTGTGCGTCTCCTTTTTGTCTCCAATCGCTGCTCTGGCAAAGACGTATATATAAAGATCCGGCCGCATTTTAAAGGGTTTGAGGCGTTACAATTTTCACCATCCTAAACGTATGTTGCAAACTGCAAGAAACAAGAATATAAAGCCAATCAAATTTATGAATATACCAGGTAAAAGGTATCTTACCGTTGTGTTTGTCCCTTTTTTATGTATTTTATGCTGCTTTTTGTGCACAATTTATGTGTTGTTTTGTACGAATTTTTATACGCTGTATTTGTATGCATTTTTGTCGTATGCGCCCTTTGCATATGTGACTTCGGTGCGTAACGTAAATAAAAGAAATTGCCAGGAAATCGAGTCAGCAGAGATCTGAAAGCAACAGAAAGGAGTATAAAATTATTAATCATATTAGACTTCAAATCATTCGATATAAATATCATATTGCTTTTGTATTTAAATTTTTATAAGCCATAAGTAAATCATCATATTGTAAGGGAAAAATACCAGGAGTAGTTTAGCAAAAGGCTGAGTGTGTTGCAAGAGGATTATCTCGTATCCTTGTTGAGTTGATTTTTGTGCCGATAGGTTTTGGCGGCAAAATACCCAGTTAAGAGACCTCTTTTAGGGGGTAGAGTAAAGGTCAAAAGGCGCGATTTTTGAGCGCGAAGAGACAAATTGAAGGTTTATTGCTTTTCTTCCACAGAGGATTGAAGCCATTTTTATTTGAGTAGAAATCCAGGTATTATTCTTATCTATTATTCTATTTCATATTTTTTTGTTTGTTATTTTTATGCGATCTTTTATGAGAAAATTATTAAAATTTTAAATGTTTTATAGAATTAATTATTTGCCCAATAAATCAAGATGTATTAGTATTTAAAACTTAAAATAATAATAATAATGTGTTGCTAATTTTGTGTCATTTGGGGGATGTTGGTGTGAAGTAAGAGTGTGATTGGA
Source organism: Musca autumnalis (assembly GCF_047663935.1). NCBI lineage: Eukaryota > Metazoa > Arthropoda > Insecta > Diptera > Muscidae > Musca > Musca autumnalis. Next base: position 132,176,646 of record NW_027411644.1, read on the forward strand.
GAAGTGTGGTTTATGGGGGTCCAGGAAAAGATAAGATGAGGACATGCTGGACCCAGGTAGGGTGGGCTAGTGCGGGATCACTCCATCAAGTTCCGGCGTTAAGTTTCCCTTTGTGTGGTTTTAAGATGAAGTAAAAGTAATAGAATGTACCCCCTCTTTCGACGTTAGTGTGCTGGGTTCGGTTGGCGGGATGAGTTCCCTAGCCCTGAGGAGTCCTCACAGTCGGTCAGTTGGTCTAATCGAACGCCAAGGTAACGCACACATAACACTGGAAGCCACAATATAAAAACGTACACAAAAGTCTCAACGCCAAATGAAAGAGGGAGTCCTCACGAGCATTTTGGCATACTCCATATGTTCCAGGTCAGTTTTTTGTAGAACAAAGTTTTCACTTTTCTGGTTTCCAACTGGTGGTCAGGACAGAAAATTGGCTCTGGAAGCCACAATATAAAAACGTTCACAAAAGTCTCAACGCCAAATGAAGGAGGGAGTCCTCACGAGCATTTTGAAATACTCCATATGTTCCAGCTCAGTTTTTTGTAGAACAAAGTTTCCAATTTTCCAACTGGTTTCAGGACAGAAAATTGGCTCTGGTGTTGCAGGCCACATGTTCATGTTGCGGCGAATAACAACAACAATATATGTATGACCGGCCTCTTGCTGGCAGGTTGGAAGGGGGAAGATATTTGTTCAGCCACCATAAACAATTTTGAATTTTTATAATTTCCTTCCTCCTTGTCTTATGAGGATTATAATCCGTCAATTTCCAGTTAATAAATGATTGAATATGTTGGTGAGAGCAGATTATAATTAATAATTGTCTGCTGCGAAAATTTATTTCAGCAAGAGGTATACAAAAGAAATTATCCCCTCAGTGACTTTGGGAAAAATTATAATGCCAAATTTGCTCGCAAGTTTACCAAGTGCCGTATATTAAAACCCATAGGAAATAATATGTACTCTCTTGAAGATTTAAATGGGAAGCCTATGGGGGTATGCCACGCAAAAGACCTTAAAAGATGAATGTTGTACGTATGGTGTCCTTGTCTTATGAGGATTATAATCCGTCAATTTCCAGTTAATAAATGATTGAATATGTTGGTGAGAGCAGATTATAATTAATAATTGTCTGCTACGAAAATTTATTTCAGCTAATTGGCGTTTTTGCTGCAGGTGGTTGTGTGTGAGAAATGAGTATATGGTCAGATAGGGATCGCTACGTCGAAAAATGACCACATGCAGGGTTGATGTTTAGGGAGTAGGAAATGTTCTGAGTCTAGGAAGTAGTGTTGGTAAGCGTGAGTTTAGGTAATGAAGGTGGTGTAAACGCGCTATGATAATAAGAAAATTAAATGTACGTGTAAATGGTTGGGAATATTCCTCCAAATATGATTAAATTTGGGTAAAACGAGTAAATAAAGCAAAAATGAGCCACGGGATAGGACAAAGAGTGGTGTGAGGTAATATGCACAGGATGATGAGAGGAAAATAGTCCGAATGGGGAGATTATATTTGAATGTTAGACAGCTGGTTGAGTTCGTTACATTTTAATATTAAATTAATTACCAGCTGATAAGACAGTCACAATAGTAAGTCATCAATTCCGAGTGAATAGATGGAAATTGACAGATAAGAAGTAGCGGGAGTTGCTAAATTGAGGGCTATATAAGGAGGTGAGCAAAGGAAAACCCAAAGTCATAGTCCAGACGTTACCCGAGTCAATATATCACCCAGACGACAGTGAAACAATATATAAACTTTTTGTTCGTTACATTTATTTTAAAATAGAGTAAGTCGAAGTAGTGGTGATGTGATAAATAAATGTAGCAAGTGGTGATGTTTGTGTGTTTTTAACACAAATAGTCCGGCTGTATACTGGCTGGCACGGAATTTGTTGGAAGCTGGAAATTTTTGGGGCACACAACGGCAAGATATCCACAGTTTTTCTTGGTGGCCGATTGGCAGAAGAGAAAGCAGCGGTGCTGGTGGCAAGCAATAAATCTTGAAGCCCGTGGAAATCATTTTGGTGGCTGAATCAGAAACTTTTCTTGGCCATAATTGCATTTTAAAGACATTGTCGGTATCTGGGCGGATTTGGCCGATCATTACGTGTAACTTGTGCGTCTCCTTTTTGTCTCCAATCGCTGCTCTGGCAAAGACGTATATATAAAGATCCGGCCGCATTTTAAAGGGTTTGAGGCGTTACAATTTTCACCATCCTAAACGTATGTTGCAAACTGCAAGAAACAAGAATATAAAGCCAATCAAATTTATGAAGATACCAGGTAAAAGGTATCTTACCGTTGTGTTTGTCCTTTTTTTACGTATTTTATGCTGCTTTTTGTGCACAATTTATGTGTTGTTTTGTACGAATTTTTATACGCTGTATTTGTATGCATTTTTGTCGTATGCGCCCTTTGCATATGTGACTTCGGTGCGTAACGTAAATAAAAGAAATTGCCAGGAAATCGAGTCAGCAGAGATCTGAAAGCAACAGAAAGGAGTATAAAATTATTAATCATATTAGACTTCACATCATTCGATATAAATATCATATTGCTTTTGTATTTAAATTTTTATAAGCCATAAGTAAATCATCATATTGTAAGGGAAAAATACCAGGAGTAGTTTAGCAAAAGGCTGAGTGTGTTGCAAGAGGATTATCTCGTATCCTTGTTGAGTTGATTTTTGTGCCGATAGGTTTTGGCGGCAAAATACCCAGTTAAGAGACCTCTTTTAGGGGGTAGAGTAAAGGTCAAAAGGCGGTGAGTGTGAAGTAAGAGTGTGATTGGAGAAGTGTGGTTTATGGGGGTCCAGGAAAAGATAAGATGAGGACATGCTGGACCCAGGTAGGGTGGGCTAGTGCGGGATCACTCCATCAAGTTCCGGCGTGAAGTTTCCCTTTGTGTGGTTTTAAGATGAAGTAAAAGTAATAGAATGTACCCCCTCTTTCGACGTTAGTGTGCTGGGTTCGGTTGGCGGGATGAGTTCCCTAGCCCTGAGGAGTCCTCACAGTCGGTCAGTTGGTCTAATCGAACGCCAAGGTAACGCACACATAACACTGGAAGCCACAATATAAAAACGTACACAAAAGTCTCAACGCCAAATGAAAGAGGGAGTCCTCACGAGCATTTTGGCATACTCCATATGTTCCAGGTCAGTTTTTTGTATAACAAAGTTTTCAATTTTCTGAATTCCAACTGGTGCTCAGGACAGAAAATTGGCTCTGGAAGCCACAATATAAAAACGTACACAAAAGTTTCAACGCCAAATGAAAGAGGGAGTCCTCACAAGCATTTTGGCATACTCCATATGTTCCAGGTCAGTTTTTTGTAGAACAAAGTTTCCAATTTTCTGGTTTCCAACTGGTGGTCAGGACAGAAAATAGGCTCGGAAGCCTCAATATAAAAACGTACACAAGTCTCAACGCCAAATGAAAGAGGGAGTCCTCACGAGCATTTTGGCATACTCCATGTGTTCCAGGTCAGTTTTTTTTCTAAAACAAAGTTTCCAATTTTGTGGTTTCCAAGTGGTGGTCAAAATTTGCGCCAAATTCTTCTTCTTCGCCATCCACTTTGTGCTGTTAACTTCTTCTTATTGATAATATGTACATACACAATTTGCGACAAAACAATGCATTTTCTTCTATTCTTGTATTTTACTCCTTATTTTATAAAAATAATATACACATATTTATATAATGGAAATAAATTAGTGAACGTTTTAGCATGTGGCATAAGTCTTACGTCGGGTTTACATTAGAACTTTTGCAGGATTTACTAAATGCAGTGCAATGTAAAACCGAAAGCACAACAAAGAAGAAAGTTTTGAGTCATTAAAAGGCTTGTATTTTGGTGAAAAGATAAAAAGTTATCTTTTCACCTAAATACAAGGTCCACTCATGGTAGAATAATAAAGGTAATTTCATGCTATCAGCTGATTAAAATTTTTTTCAAAATTCGAATTGAAGTACATTCATTGTCAAACTGATTGTATGTACATGCCTACACATACAAACATACGTTTGTATAAATGACAGTTACAAACTAAAAAAATAATTCGAATTGTTGAATAATTAAATAAATGTATTTTAACATGAGATCTTGTGTGCAAAAAGAAGATTTGTGACGGAAATGGGTCATTTGTCAATGTTCTAAAATACATAAACATGAATCATTTTTAGGTTGTTACAATAGCCAAAACGACAATGAAGCTGCTTTTAAAGGAATTACCGGGACCCAAAATGAACAAACATTATTGCCTTGGAGATTTTTGAGGAGCGTCAAAAGATAATGAACGAGGATTTCTTGAGGAAATTATGAGAAGGACCTACAAAGGATTTACAGTCCAGTTAAATCAGACATGAGCTAGGGTTTCTCACTAGAAGCAATGTCTTAAACGTAACGGCCTCTGACACCCAACATCTCCCAACAGCAAAACAAAATATATATGCAAAAAAATGAATTGTGCCTACCTTTTAAAATAAATCCAAAAAAACGGAGAATGTTTAGTAGAGTTATTCCATCTAAGAACCATTTTATGCCAGATTAGGCCACTTAAGTCATGTGTGTAAACATAAGTCCAACTCGAACGACTCCTACGAAAATTCTCTCCTTTTTTTTGGAATAACTTTCTTGAAACACCTGGGATCGATGGACACTTTTAGAGACATTGCTTCTAATAGCAAACCCTAGCTTTCCCCCAAAATGCAGCTTTGTGTGAATTTCTGCTACTTCCCCTTCATACGCATGCATATGATGATGTTAGCATAACAAAATAAAAAACATGTTGGGAAATAAAGGATGGGTGACTTCCGAAACATCAGTTGATTTGCAAATGTCTGAAGTATTGTGCTTTAGAAAGCCGTAATACTTAACTTATGTATTTCAAAACGTTATAGTTGCGCATTTTTAATGCATTTAAAAAGCAAACACAACATTACTTTTATTTCTGATGCTTTCAGCTACCTCTTCGAGGAACAAAGCATTACTGTACACCAGAAATATTTTGACGAAATCTAAAAATTATAAAGCGACTGACGTTTCGGAAGTCAGTCGATAATTTGGGAATTTTTATAAAAAGATGATGCTGATGTCATGATTATTCAAAAAAGTACTCCAACGAGGATACCTTATTTCACCCATGTACGTACATTCATCCCTTCAATGGAAAATATGCATCCTTTGGACCTGTTTCTAAATTATCGTTAATCAATACGTCTTCCATTTAACACGATTCCTTTCAGGTTTATGCTACTTTCCTAGGGAAAGGATGTGGGGTCCTTAGAGGACTCAGTTTTATCATTGATATATTTGCTATTAATGAGAAACTAAAATTATATGTACTTATTACTATTATTTCTAGATATGCTCATTTTGAATATGAAGTCTATGCTGAAAGCAAAGCAATTCAAACGGAGAAAATTATATCGCGAAAAGCTCTGTTATGGAGCAGCAATTGGGAGTCATTTCTATATAATTTTTTATTAATTTTTATTACAATTGAACAAGAATTTGGTACAAATATACACATACCTACATATGTATATGAACATTTTTATATGCAGAAAATAAATTATTTGAATTTTATCTTATATTGATGATTTAGTTGACCTTTTCGCTATCGAGTTGACATTTGGAACCCAGTGAGTTTAATAAATCCTGTTAAGTGTAAAACGCCTGTTATGCTAAGTTTACATTTACGAAATCCACTCGATTTCATCTGTCAATTCCATAGCTCAAACGTCAAATGAAATCTCATCTGAAATCCATTGGATTTCATTTGACGTTTAACCTATGGATTTGACAGATGAAATCGAGTGGATTTCGTAAATGTAAACATAGCATTAGACTATGAAATTATACTATGATTTCAGCTGTCAATCCCATACAATATACGTCAAATAAAATCCAGTGGATTTACAGCGTGTTTTTGTAAAAAGTTTTTGCCCATTCGTTCGTCGATTTCATGAACGAAGACACAATTTGGTTTTCATAGCGGTTGACGTTTGTATTCGTGTGACAAACAAATGAAAGCTTTTTATTTTCGTAATTTTTTTAGTTTTCGTAACCAAATCAGACGAACGAATACGTCAAAAATAAACGAATGGAAAAGACCCATCGTTTTGAATGAAAATTAAATAATTTGAGTAATAAATGGCACAAAACACACGAAAACTGGAAGGGAATGCAATTTTATTTATTTCCGTTTTTTATTTATTTCCGTTTCTTCATATTATCACAATTATTTTTGGACAAATTTGATTACATTTTTTCTTATTGTTTGTTTTTCATCTGTTTATCGGGGTTGCCATCAAGTAACACATTTTACGTGCAGATGCCTATGCAAAATTCACAAAATAAGTATCATGGAAACCCTGAAATATAAAAGCTTTTATGAAATAGACGAAAGCTTTCAGATAAAAACGAATGGTTCGTAAAATTTTACAAGAACCAAATTTTGAACGAATACGTTTTAGTACGAACGGTCCGTGTGACAGGCAAGCATTTTTACAAAAACACCCTGTTAGAACTACGATTTATTTGACGTATATACTATGGAATTGACATTTGAAATCGAGTGGATTTATAAGTCTAAACGTACTATAACCGGGGTATTACCTTAAACTGTAAAACGCGTTATACACTTGCATTTAATGCAGGTGTTCTGGAAATTTAAACGCTTTTTACATTTGACATGTTTTATAAAACATGCATTATTTAAGTTGTCAATTCCATAGAATAACTGTCAAATAAATGACGTAAACTCCCAAAACACGTCCTTTAAGTGCAAGTGTAAAAGGCGTTTTGCGTCATTTATTTGAAAGATATGCTTCTTATACAACGTTTACATTTACGAAATCCACTCGATTTCAACTGTCAATTCCATTGCTCAAACGTCAGATGAGTTTTCATTTGACGCATGGTGGAATAATGTGCTTTTTACATTATCACGAAAAACAGGTTTTACGGCTGTTTCGTCATTTATTTGCTAAAACAGGCAACATTTGAATTTTAAGACTTGAAACATTATCTTATATTGGGGGTCTTTGGGATTCTCAAACAAACGACTGAATTAAACGTATTTGTTCAATGTATCAGTCCGGTGTGCCAACAGAGATATAGATACGTCTATATGAATTGGGCCAATTTCTCAGTAAGTATGGACTTGCCCCGAAAAAAATTGTACCATCGTAAGTGGCGCCGCATACACAATAGATATGTTTCCACATCGCCGAAAATGAATATTGTTTCAATGATATGGGACGGCGTGTCTTTCGACACCACTTGTAGAGAAGTTTTTCATGGCTGAAATACTCAACAAATGTTAGCCGACATTACGCTGAGGGGATTCGCCACCTCCGAAAATGATGTTGATGCCAAAAACTTAAACTGCACACTTTTCACGATTTGTGTGGGAGGTAGCCGAGTGCTCCGATATAGTCAATATTCGGACATAATTCGAGTCTGTACGAAATAATACAATCCACTACGTTTGGACCAAATGATTTCACCATTCGAGGGTTATCTTACGTACTCCCAAGTTTCGTTGTTTCCGGCAGGCTTTTTTTTGACGTTTTGGGGCATTATCTCCGGAAGTATGGTCTTGCCCACGAAAAATTGCTCCATCATAATATATTGCAAAAATGTTGTTCCAAATTTTGTGTAGGTACACTAAGGAAAAGATTTTTTACTTACTATTTGCATCATGGTTTAATAAGAAAGGTTAGCTAAAGCTTTCTGTCAATTTAATTTTTTTCTTTCGACTGTTCCTAAAACGTCAAAAAATATACACAATCTGTGTATTTGTGTGTGTGCTGTTTGAGTAATATGCCAAACAATTCTAAAAACAATCGAATTCAATGATTTTTAAATTTGTTTTTTAGAACATTTGTATGGAAGAAATTCAGCTTTGCATTGAAACAAACATTTTATCATATCCACAACTCGATTATGTGGAGAAACCTTGACACTTCATTCATTTTCGCCTTTTTTTATAAAATGTTCAAAAATGGTATTGTAAACAAAACCACTTGTTGCTTTTCTGTTTACTAATCTTGACGCTTTATGAATTCAGGAAAAACACGGGTTCTATAGATTGTTTTCATTTAAATCTACCTCTTTACTTATACCATGATTTGCATGTAAGTTATGCTTGATCTCATATTTGCACGGTGGACGATTGGTTGTTGTTATTTTTCGAACACTATCAAAATAGTTATGTGCATTCTCTGCAATGTGGAGACACATGACAGTTTGAGTAGTTAATTTGGTTTACATATGCGGCTACGAGAGTTTTTCGGTGTTTCGGTTGAATTCGCATGTAAACGCTTTCATCAGTCATACTTATGGGTACTTTACACGATATGTATTTTACATATGGGTTGTCACTTTTCGTATACATTTTGTATATAAAAAATGACAACCCATATGTAAAATACATATCGTGTAAAGTACCCATTATTCTTGAGCTCGAGTCGTCATAAAATTGGGGAAGGGTTCTTTGTTTCAATACAAAGAACTAAGGGCACTGACGAGTCCAACTGGCGTTGGACGAAACTAGTCTTCTCTGTCATCCCCAAAAGTAATCACTTTTAACTACACCCACTTTAAACTTGTTGTTTTTAAATTTGAAAACAACAAATATGAGATTAAGCTTAACTTACATACAAATAGTAAGTAAAACACACATCTCAACAAAACTGCCAAAGTGAATCTAAAAAAGAAAAGATTTTTTGATTAACCAAAACGGTTTTCATAAGAAACTTTGAAGTTTTTTACTCTTTTTTTAAATATTCCAACTTATAAGCATCCGAAGCCTCGATTGTATCCCTCGAGGTTGTTGTGTCATATTTTATCTTATTGTGAAAACTTCTGCTGATATTCCGAGATGTTTAAGTCCCTTCACGCTATTATTACGGTATCCGCGGAAATATTTAGGTTTTCTTTAGTGGAAAATGATTAGAAATCTTGATTAATGACTGAAAGATTCGGCGTTAACATCTCTGGTTGCAAAAACACAATAAAAATGATTTGTTTGGATTGTTCACAGAAAATTTCAAAAAATAAACAAACTTATTTTGTTTTTGTTATGAAATGTCATGCCGTATTATTGGCGTTCTGTATTTGACACGCTCCCGTACGACATACAGGGTTGTATTTTTTAAATTTGACAGATGCGACTGCCTTTTATCATTCTACCATGGTTTCACTATGTCGAAAGAAAATGAATGCGAACGAAAAAGACCTAAACTTTGGTTTTCATGGTATTATTGACTTTGTTTTTGCTTTAAAACAACTATAAAATCTAAAAATTATACACGAGTTTAGTTCGTTTTTCTTTCGTTTTCATATTTGTTCGACATAGTGAAATAGGCTGTAAAAGTTTGTAATTAAATAATGAAACATTTACAAAAATGCCTAAAGTAGTAGTCTTTATAGCACGGTTACATTAGAGTTTTTTTTTTGAATTTTGACAACTTCATGATGATTTAGTTGACCTTTTCGCTATCGAGTTGACATTTGGAACCCAGTGAGTTTAATAAATCCTGTTAAGTGTAAAACGCCTGTTATGCTAAGTTTACATTTACGAAATCCACTCGATTTCATCTGTCAATTCCATAGCTCAAACGTCAAATGAAATCTCATCTGAAATCCATTGGATTTCATTTGACGTTTAACCTATGGATTTGACAGATGAAATCGAGTGGATTTCGTAAATGTAAACATAGCATTAGACTATGAAATTATACTATGATTTCAGCTGTCAATCCCATACAATATATGTCAAATAAAATCCAGTGGATTTACAGCGTGTTTTTGTAAAAAGTTTTTGCCCATTCGTTCGTCGATTTCATGAACGAAGACACAATTTGGTTTGGCGGTTGACGTTTGTATTCGTGTGACAAACAAATGAAAGCTTTTTATTTTCGTAATTTTTTTAGTTTTCGTAACCAAATCAGACGAACGAATACGTCAAAAATAAACGAATGGAAAAGACCCATCGTTTTGAATGAAAATTAAATAATTTGAGTAATAAATGGCACAAAACACACGAAAACTGGAAGGGAATGCAATTTTATTTATTTCCGTTTTTTATTTATTTCCGTTTCTTCATATTATCACAATTCTTTTTGGACAAATTTGATTACATTTTTTCTTATTGTTTGTTTTTCATCTGTTTATCGGGGTTGCCATCAAGTAACACATTTTACGTGCAGATGCCTATGCAAAATTCACAAAATAAGTATCATGGAAACCCTGAAATATAAAAGCTTTTATGAAATAGACGAAAGCTTTCAGATAAAAACGAATGGTTCGTAAAATTTTACAAGAACCAAATTTTGAACGAATACGTTTTAGTACGAACGGTCCGTGTGACAGGCAAGCATTTTTACAAAAACACCCTGTTAGAACTACGATTTATTTGACGTATATACTATGGAATTGACATTTGAAATCGAGTGGATTTATAAGTCTAAACGTACTATAACCGGGGTATTACCTTAAACTGTAAAACGCGTTATACACTTGCATTTAATGCAGGTGTTCTGGAAATTTAAACGCTTTTTACATTTGACATGTTTTATAAAACATGCATTATTTAAGTTGTCAATTCCATAGAATAACTGTCAAATAAATGACGTAAACTCCCAAAACACGTCCTTTAAGTGCAAGTGTAAAAGGCGTTTTGCGTCATTTATTTGAAAGATATGCTTCTTATGCAACGTTTACATTTACGAAATCCACTCGATTTCAACTGTCAATTCCATTGCTCAAACGTCAGATGAGTTTTCATTTGACGCATGGTGGAATAATGTGCTTTTTACATTATCACGAAAAACAGCTTTTACGGCTGTTTCGTCATTTATTTGCTAAAACAGGCAACATTTGAATTTTAAGACTTGAAACATTATCTTATATTGGGGGTCTTTGGGATTCTCAAACAAACGACTGAATTAAACGTATTTGTTCAATGTATCAGTCCGATGTGCCAACAGAGATATAGATACGTCTATATGAATTGGGCCAATTTCTCAGTAAGTATGGACTTGCCCCGAAAAAAATTGTACCATCGTAAGTGGCGCCGCATACACAATAGATATGTTTCCACATCGCCGAAAATGAATATTGTTTCAATGATATGGGACGGCGTGTCTTTCGACACCACTTGTAGAGAAGTTTTTCATGGCTGAAATACTCAACAAATGTTAGCCGACATTACGCTGAGGGGATTCGCCACCTCCGAAAATGATGTTGATGCCAAAAACTTAAAAACGATCACTTAAACTGCACACTTTTTACGATTTGTGTGGGAGGTAGCCGAGTGCTCCGATATAGTCAATATTCGGACATAATTCGAGTCTGTACGAAATAATACAATCCACTACGTTTGGACCAAATGATTTCACCATTCGAGGGTTATCTTACGTACTCCCAAGTTTCGTTGTTTCCGGCAGGCTTTTTTTTGACGTTTTGGGGCATTATCTCCGGAAGTATGGTCTTGCCCACGAAAAATTGCTCCATCATAATATATTGCAAAAATGTTTTTCCAAATTTTGTGTAGGTACACTAAGGAAAAGATTTTTTACTTACTATTTGCATCATGGTTTAATAAGAAAGGTTAGCTAAAGCTTTCTGTCAATTTAATTTTTTTCTTTCGACTGTTCCTAAAACGTCAAAAATATACACAATCTGTGTATTTGTGTGTGTGCTGTTTGAGTAATATGCCAAACAATTCTAAAAACAATCGAATTCAATGATTTTTAAATTTGTTTTTTAGAACATTTGTATGGAAGAAATTCAGCTTTGCATTGAAACAAACATTTTATCATATCCTCAACTCGATTATGTGGAGAAACCTTGACACTTCATTCATTTTCGCCTTTTTTTATAAAATGTTCAAAAATGGTATTGTAAACAAACCCACTTGTTGCTTTTCTGTTTACTAATCTTGACGCTTTATGAATTCAGGAAAAACACGGGTTCTATAGATTGTTTTCATTTAAATCTACCTCTTTACTTATACCATGATTTGCATGTAAGTTATGCTTGATCTCATATTTGCACGGTGGACGATTGGTTGTTGTTATTTTTCGAACACTATCAAAATAGTTATGTGCATTCTCTGCAATGTGGAGACACATGACAGTTTGAGTAGTTAATTTGGTTTACATATGCGGCTACGAGAGTTTTTCGGTGTTTCGGTTAAATTCGCATGTAAACGCTTTCATCAGTCACACTTATGGGTACTTTACACGATATGTATTTTACATATGGGTTGTCACTTTTCGTATACATTTTGTATATAAAAAATGACAACCCATATGTAAAATACATATCGTGTAAAGTACCCATTATTCTTGAGCTCGAGTCGTCATAAAATTGGGGAAGGGTTCTTTGTTTCAATACAAAGAACTAAGGGCACTGACGAGTCCAACTGGCGTTGGACGAAACTAGTCTCCTCTGCCATCCCCAAAAGTAATCACTTTTAACTACACCCACTTTAAACTTGTTGTTTTTAAATTTGAAAACAACAAATATGAGATTAAGCTTAACTTACATACAAATAGTAAGTAAAACACACATCTCAACAAAACTGCCAAAGTGAATCTAAAAAAGAAAAGATTTTTTGATTAACCAAAACGGTTTTCATAAGAAACTTTGAAGTTTTTTACTCTTTTTTTAAATATTCCAACTTATAAGCATCCGAAGCCTCGATTGTATCCCTCGAGGTTGTTGTGTCATATTTTATCTTATTGTGAAAACCTCTGCTGATATTCCGAGATGTTTAAGTCCCTTCACGCTATTATTACGGTATCCGCGGAAATATTTAGGTTTTCTTTAGTGGAAAATGATTAGAAATCTTGATTAATGACTGAAAGATTCGGCGTTAACATCTCTGGTTGCAAAAACACAATAAAAATGATTTGTTTGGATTGTTCACAGAAAATTTCAAAAAATAAACAAACTTATTTTGTTTTTGTTATGAAATGTCATGCCGTATTATTGGTGTTCTGTATTTGACACGCTCCCGTACGACATACAGGGTTGTATTTTTTAAATTTGACAGATGCGACTGCCTTTTATCATTCTACCATGGTTTCACTATGTCGAAAGAAAATGAATGCGAACGAAAAAGACCTAAACTTTGGTTTTCATGGTATTATTGACTTTGTTTTTGCTTTAAACCAACTATAAAATCTAAAAATCATACACGAGTTTAGTTCGTTTTTCTTTCGTTTTCATATTTGTTCGACATAGTGAAATAGGCTGTAAAAGTTTGTAATTAAATAATGAAACATTTACAAAAATGCCTAAAGTAGTAGTCTTTATAGCACGGTTACATTAGAGTTTTTTTTGAATTTTGACAACTTCATGATGATTTAGTTGACCTTTTCGCTATCGAGTTGACATTTGGAACCCAGTGAGTTTAATAAATCCTGTTAAGTGTAAAACGCCTGTTATGCTAAGTTTACATTTACGAAATCCACTCGATTTTATCTGTCAATTCCATAGCTCAAACGTCAAATGAAATCTCATCTGAAATCCATTGGATTTCATTTGACGTTTAACCTATGGATTTGACAGATGAAATCGAGTGGATTTCGTAAATGTAAACATAGCATTAGACTATGAAATTATACTATGATTTCAGCTGTCAATCCCATACAATATACGTCAAATAAAATCCAGTGGATTTACAGCGTGTTTTTGTAAAAAGTTTTTGCCCATTCGTTCGTCGATTTCATGAACGAAGACACAATTTGATTTTCATAGCGGTTGACGTTTGTATTCGTGTGACAAACAAATGAAAGCTTTTTATTTTCGTAATTTTTTTAGTTTTCGTAACCAAATCAGACGAACGAATACGTCAAAAATAAACGAATGGAAAAGACCCATCGTTTTGAATGAAAATTAAATAATTTGAGTAATAAATGGCACAAAACACACGAAAACTGGAAGGGAATGCAATTTTATTTATTTCCGTTTTTAATTTATTTCCGTTTCTTCATATTATCACAATTATTTTTGGACAAATTTGATTACACTTTTTCTTATTGTTTGTTTTTCATCTGTTTATCGGGGTTGCCATCAAGTAACACATTTTACGTGCAGATGCCTATGCAAAATTCACAAAATAAGTATCATGGAAACCCTGAAATATAAAAGCTTTTATGAAATAGACGAAAGCTTTCAGATAAAAACGAATGGTTCGTAAAATTTTACAAGAACCAAATTTTGAACGTATACGTTTTAGTACGAACGGTTCGTGTGACAGGCAAGCATTTTTACAAAAACACCCTGTTAGAACTACGATTTATTTGACGTATACACTATGGAATTGACATTTGAAATCGAGTGGATTTATAAGTCTAACAGCGTGTTTTTGTAAAAAGTTTTTGCCTATTCGTTCGTCGATTTCATGAACGAAGACTCAATTTGATTTTCATAGCGGTTGACGTTTGTATTCGTGTGACAAACAAATGAAAGCTTTTCATTTTCGTAATTTTTTGGTTTTTGTAACAAAATCAGACGAACGAATACGTCAAAAATAAACGAATGGAAAAGACCCATCGTTTTGAATGAAAATTAAATAATTTGAGTAATAAATGGCACAAAACACACGAAAACTGGAAGGGAATGCAATTTTATTTATTTCTATAGAAGCACACGCGTATATGCACATCCGTTTCTTCATATTATCACAATTATTTTTGCACAAATTTGATTACATTTTTTTCTTATTTTTTGTTTGTCATCTGTTTATCGGGGTTGCCATCAAGTAACACATTTTACGTGCAGATGCCTATGCAAAATTCACAAAATAAATATCATGGAAACCCTGAAATATAAAAGCTTTTATGAAATAGACGAAAGCTTTTAGATAAAAACGAATGGTTCGTAAAATTTTACAAGAACCAAATTTTGAACGTATATGTTTTAGTACGAACGGTTCGTGTGACATGCAAGCATTTTTACAAAAACACGCTGTAAACGTATATAACCGGGGTATTACCTTAAACTGTAAAACGCGTTATACACTTGCATTTAATGCAGGTGTTCTGGAAATTTAAACGCTTTTTACATTTGACATGTTTTATAAAATATGCATTATTTAAGTTGTCAATTCCATAGAATAACTGTCAAATAAATGACGTAAACTCCCAAAACACGCCCTTTAAGTGCAAGTGTAAAAGGCGTTTTGCGTCATTTATTTGAAAGATATGCGTCTTATACAACGTTTACATTTACGAAATCCACTCGATTTCAACTGTCAATTCCATTGCTCAAACGTCAGATGAGTTTTCATTTGACGCATGGTGGAATAATGTGCTTTTTACATTATCACGAAAAACAGGCAACATTTTACGTCATTTACCATACAAAAATAAATGACGATAGCTGCGTCATTTATTCTAAACAACGCGCGAAAACACCATACTATTATACGCAACCCTGCTTTTTCGGCATAAACTACCAAAAAATGCAACTGTTTTATGATGTTTTTGTTTGTTTGTGTGTGTGTTGTAGAAAAACAAAAATACTCAAACGATGACAAAAGTGTAAATAAATGGTTAAAAATCTTGCAAAAGTTATATTTTTTAATTTTGAATTGGTATACATTAGTGTTGTGAAATTCTGATTTTTCGGAATTAAAATTATTGTGTGGGTGTGTATGTGTTATTGTATCCGTGTGTATGTGCGATTGTGTGCGTAAGCAAATGACGCAAAAACAGATGTAAATACACTTTAAGAAGGTGTTACATCAAATCATACCAAACGTCAAATTTGGTCACAATAATGTATTATTGTGAATTGCTTGTTTACATTTTGTATGTGTTTTTATTCACAATAATGAATTTGACTACTAGTGTGATAACCAGCTGTTTTTGCCGCTGTACCTGTATTATTGTGCCATGCATTTGACGTATACGCAAAGGAAATGACAGTTGAAAACGAGTGGATTTTGTAAATTTAAACATATGGTCTGTTCCTTTACTTCTGAAAATGGTAAAACCGGCAAAAGTAGCAAAAGTTGTAATCTGCTCCCATATGAATTGTATTGTGTCTGAAGTAAAGGAACGCTTTTCGAGTAAAAAGGTGTAAAACTTGAAGATTCTTGAACGTAAAGGAACAGGGCTATAGTGTTACGAATGTAACTAATAGGTTTAATATGCTGTTTATATTAGAGCTTTTTTCAGGGTTAACCTTTTTTATGAGGATTTGTTTGAAATATAAGCAATGGAATTGACATTTAAAACCCAGTCGGTTTGTTAAATCCGGTTATATATAAACGGGGTATAAGTTAGATTAGTTTGATTTCCGTTAATTTAAAAATTTGAATTGTAACGTAAAGTTTTTATTACGCAGTTACTTTATTTAAGCAACAACAACTACCATGTAGAACTCTCTTCATCATTCTAGTTGTTACATTACCTTTAATTATGTGATTTTGTTTGTTTGCCATAGTCATGTAATTATCGTTTAGTTGCTACTTCTTTCTTGCATTTGTTTGTTGTTGTAATTACGTCATTACTGTGCTTGTCGTCCGCTTGTATTGCCTCCATGTATGTATGTGAGTATGGTTGTTCGCTTAGGCGGCCATCAGACCATCTGCTTTTTCACATGTGTGTTATCCCTTTGGGTATACTAATATACAGAACAGCTGATGTCATACATGTGAAAAAGCAGATGGTCTGATGGCGGCCTTAAGGCCGCGGCACATACGGTCCGTTGAGCGTCGCGTTACAACAACCACATAAAAACTTCAAGAACAAACTTGGCATCTCTTACACTTTTTTCATGTGGTTGTTGTATTTAACGCGTAACGCGACGCACAACGGACCGTATGTGCCGGGGCCATTAGTGCGAATGTGCGTCTGTGTGTTCGTTGTACAGATTCGAGGAGTTGCCAGACATGTTCTAGAGGACTCTCGAACAGGGAGACTTTGGGGTATAAATACAGGGGAATTGGCAATGACGAGTTCGTTGTGTTTTAAGCGTTGAACTGAACAGATCGGTTAAAGAATAGCTGCGTGCTAACTAGAGACAAGCTGTGTGCCTAGTAATTAAAGTCGGTTCCGAATAAGTGTAATAAAGTAAATAAAGCATTGTAGAAACGTAATCTAAAACGAACCCTGTTTTATTTGGTACAAATCGTACTGGGGAATAAAACAACGTCTACACGGAGATTAGTTAAACCTAATTCCTTAACAATAGTATTAATCTTGGTTTAGACTAAACACTTATATGCTTGGTTTACAAAACCTAAATCCACTCGATTTCAACTGTCAATTCCTTTGCGTATACGTCAAATGAAAACTCATCTGAAATCCATTGGATTTCATTTGGCGTTTAGGCAATGGAATTGACATTGTTTACAAATTTTGATACTAAAATTTTTTGTTGCAGCAATTGACCATCTACCTTTTTTATTGTGATACGTGAAAATGCAACTTTTTTGGTACTTTTTTAGGCAAAAACAGGGTTGTGTATCATGTGTACTGCGATTTCGATGTTGATTTCGCTAAAATCACAAATTAAGATGATTTCATTTTTGTATGCGAAATCATGATAAATTTAGCTTAATTCCGCGCGAAATCACGAAACGCCTTCGAAATCACGAAACGACGCCGAATGTAAACCAAGCAATAGTATAATTTCATAGTCTAACAGGCGTTTTACACTTAACAGGATTTATCAACTCGATAGGGAAAAGGTCAAATAAATCATCATGAAGTGGGTTAACCCGGCAAAAAACTCTAATGAAACCGTGCTATAAAGACTACTACTTTAGGCATTTTTGTAAATGTTTTATTATTTAATTACAGCCTATTTCACTATGTCGAACGAAAATGAAAACGAAAGAAAAACAACAAAACTCGTGTATGATTTTTAAATTTTATAGTTGTTTTAAAGCAAAAACAAAGTCAATAATACCATGAAAACCAAAGTTTAGGTCTTTTTCGTTCGCATTCATTTTCTTTCGACATAGTTAAACAGGCCCATAACCTATTTTGAATGCGAATTCCGATTTCTTGCTATGGACCTTTAGGTGAAAAGATAACTTTTTATCTTTTCTCCAAAATACAAGCCTTTTAATGACGCAAAACTTTCTTGTTTGTTGTGCTTTCGGTTTTACATTGCACGGCATTTAGTAAATCCTGCAAAAGTTCTAATGTAAACCCGACGTAAGACTTATGCCACATGCTAAAACGTTCACTAATTTATTTCCATTATATAAATATTTGTATATTATTTTTATAAAATAAGGAGTAAAATACAAGAATAGACGAAAATGCGTTGTTTTGTCGCAAATTGTGTATGTACAGATTATCAATAAGAAGAAGTTAACAGCACAAAGTGGATGGAAAAAACTGACCTGGAACACTTGGAGTATGCCAAAATGCTCGTGAGGACTCCCTCTTTCATTTGGCGTAGAGACTTTTGTGTACGTTTTTATATTGAGGCTTCCAGATCCTATTTTCTGTCCTGGCCACCAGTTGGTAACCAGAAAATTTAAAACTTTGTTCTACAAAAAACTGACCTGGAACATATGGAGTATGCCAAAATGCTCGTGAGGACTCCCTCTTTCATTTGGCGTAGAGACTTTTGTGTACGTTTTTATATTGAGGCTTCCAGATCCTATTTTCTGTCCTGACCACCAGTTGGAAACCAGAAAATTGGAAACTTTGTTCTACAAAAAACTGACTTGGAACACATGGAGTATACCAAAATGCTCGTGAGGACTCCTTCTTTCGTTTTATGTATAGTTTGTTGTGTATGTTTACACATTGGAGTTTTTAATTAATAAATAAATTAAATTTTTATATTCGTAGCTATTTTTCGTCCCCATAGTTGGAAAAAACGTATTAAATGCACATTTAGGGCGTTCTGTGTCACCCTGTATTTTTCGATAACTTTTGTTATCGTTGCTAACTTCACGTAGGTAAAATATTTTGTAGTTGCATGATGCATGACAAAAATGAACGGCCACACTAGCAAGCAACAACAAAGCTGTCATTCAAAACTGACAATGTGTACTCAGCTTAAAACAATAGCCATACGCGATTGATCCTATAAGCTTTTTGTGTAAACGAACAAAAGGATTTCATAAAGTTTTTTTTTCAAGCTTAAAGGGAATGGTGTGGATGGGATCGGTTAAGATGTGACCAACACTTTCAGGTGGCTCTATAGGGCTTAGAGTGGGATAGGAGCGAGTTGGGTCGCCACCACCAACATCAGCCCTTACACCGAGGATGTTTATGAAGAAGTTAAGGTGGAATTAGTCATGACATAGCCATAACGCCATAACCATAGAAAACCAAAATCCAATTGGTTCCTCATGGCTATGGCCGTATGTTAAGTGCAGTACACATTGTCAGTTTTGAATGTCGATTTTTCACATTTATCGATAACTGTCCAACAACCACAAAACATTTTGTGGTTGCATGATGAATGACGGAAATGAACGGCCACACTAGCAAGCAACCGTCAATACTAATCGAATATATTGATTTCCATAGGTTTGCTTAACCTTGGAATTTAACAGCCAACATTTGTGCAAGATGGTGTGAATGTTTGAGGTGTAGAAAAATTTGACGGGATAGCTGCTGAATTGACCGCAATAACGGACAGATTTGATGGACAAATCAACACGGAATCCTTGGAAGTAGATGAATACGGACGGCAAAGACGAGAACCATACCAAAGAGTTTTTGGGCACCATTGAACATAACACGAATTTTGGAAGTGTTACCAACTTCAATGATTTGGCACCAGCTAACAATTACATAATCAAACCATGGGCTCAATTCTTGTTCTATGAAAATTTGAAATGAAAATTTGTATAAAGGAAATAAATGTCAAATAAAAAATTTTATAAAGGAAATATTTTTCATTTCAAATTTTCATAGAACAAGAATCCAGCCCAAGATACCCAATTCCATAAGTGTACCACGATTTGAGACCAAAACCACACGAATCCAGATGAAAGGTTCAGCTGAGTCGAACTCATCCTACCAAACTGAGGGATTTGACAGCATACCAAGAAGATTAACAGCCTGTTTCTGTATGTCGAAAGAAGAATGTGTGCGAATGAAACACGCCCGAACTTTAGTTTTCGAAATAAGTTTACCTCTGCTTTTGCTTCAAAACAAAAAACAAATTTGAAAAACACACAAGAGTTTGGACGTGTTTCTTTCGCACACATTCTTCTTTCGACATACAGAAACAGGCTGTAAGATCGTTATGGCGTCGCATAGCAATTTCTCTCGGAATTGGATATTGAGTTCATGTTTGGTAATGTCGGCCGAGCAGTTAGTAACAATAGAAAGTGTAATAATTGTTCCACAAACATCCTAGAAGGGACATGGGACACTTTTCTCATATCAATGAGTGCACTCCGATTCATATTGGCTCAATGACATGGGACCTACTGTCCGAGTCCGAATGGCGCGTCTTAAGACACCACTTGTAGAGAAGTTTTACATGCCTGAAATACTCAGGAAATGTCGGAAAACATTACTGAGGGGTATTTTGCCACCGTTGCAATTTTTGATGTTGCCACGTCCTTCAACGTGCAAGGCGCAAAGTGTGCATACCATTGCACCACGGTGGCACCCAACAATAGAAAGTGAAATAATATTATTCCCCAAAATGATTTCGTCAAATTTGTCTAAAAAATCTACCCAACATTTTTAAAATTGAATTTTGCAACGATATTTCAAAGATATACAAAATGTAAACAAAACACGTTTGTTGGCTATTTTGGATTCTAGATGAATAGGGGTGACAAAGTTTGCTCAATAATCTGTTGCTTGCCGGTGTGGCCGTTCACTTTTGTCAGTCATCAGGCAACCACAAAGTATATTGTGGTTGCTGGACGGTTGGACAGTTATAGACAATTCCGAAAAATCTACAGTGAAAACTGATCGTGTGTACCACGCTTAAGTTGTACGAGCCGCGGATGTAGTTACCCAACGGGGAACTATAACTCGGCCATCACGAAACTCGTCGTAATATCCGCCCAAAAACTAATACTTTCTGCCAATATCGACTTCTCGTGCCAGATCTGTCATCCGTTGCAGTATGGAGAGATAGCGTCCTTCCTATTCCTGTCGCTTGTGTAAAGCCCGTCACCCGGCAACTGGCAAGTTCCATCAACTTTACTTCTCTCACCATGGATGGGAAAACGCTTTGCTCTCTTACGCAATCCCGATTTGGTTCTGATCGTTAGGTGGAGGTCATACTCAAGGTGGACAGTCGGATTAACTTGAAAACTCCGTCCAAGGCAGTCCGGGAAGAAGAAAAGGACAACTTCCAAAACCTGTATCTAACTCCGAATTCTACGAACGTTCCCCCATCGATATCATCATTGGTGCCGAAGTGTATACTAAAGTGGTGTGCGAATGTACTATTTCCAGGTTGCCTACAGGGATGAATACAATCTTCGGCTGGGCCGTACTCGTACCGTATTCTGCATAGTTCCTGAGATTAATTCGAATTATTTCTATCCTGAAGTAGAACTTTAACCCTATTGAAAAATTTTCACTGATTTACTCTTGTTTTATTTCTATGAACGAAACACAAATTTTCCTTTTCAGCTACATATAAATCATACATGATATACATATTCGAATTTTTCTTTCAATAACTTCCATTTCAGTAATATTCCATTGTAATCCGGAAAAGTACACACGACATGGAGTTATATCCTTTCATTTCATTGCAGCCTTACTGCAATGTGGGCGGTGATGTTAACGCCAAAATCCTGTGTCACGGAGGTCCTTGTTAGCTTCTGGCAACTCAGGCTTTTTCCTATCTATTTATTCATTTTCCTTTTCACTGCCGCTCATCTACACATACATATATGTGTGCGGTTTCGAACTAGCACCGGTCGTCTGTGCTTTCTCGTACTTTCTTACTTATTCTTTGTTAAATCACTTTCAATTCAACCATTGTTAAGTTCGGTAAGTATCGATCTCTACAACTATCTTTCTACCAATTTTCAATAAAAGAAGAATTATTTATTTTTCTTTTACTTTCACGCAGTCCAATCTCGGAGAAATATTGTGTTTCCAGCAATATTTCTTTGGTTCGAGTTCTTAAGCTTTTCTTACATTTCTACAGGAAAACATCCAACGTCCATTCTTGGTGCTTTCAGATGGTTTCGTTTGGTCTTGTTGTTAGCTAAGCTCGCGACAGAATAATTCTTCTCGTCTATCTCGTCTATCCCTATTATGTTTAAGGGCATAAGTGAAGTTGTGAAAAGAATGTCAACAACAAGTACCTAGTGTCTATGGCGGTGCATTGAAATTACCATGTGACATACATACATGGTAGAACAATATAAGGTAAGAGCAATACCCAGCTAACTGAACTGGGCTGTAATGTTAGTGTCAAATTCCATACGACATTTTATATTTTTATTTCTATTTTCGATGTATAATAGGGATATATATATTTTGAGGAAAAAATATATCATTCAGAAAAAACTATTTCCAGTAAAGATTTCTTCATATCAATGATATGTAACCTCTTCCAAGTCCGAACAACATGCCGCACACTATAACACCTTTTATAGAAGCGGTACAATATTTTTTAATATGAGTGATATTTTGTTAAATTTGAAAAAATTAAAGCGCTAATAAACATCTGCTTCTTTGATTTCAAAAACAAAAGTTTGAAACAGCTTCTCCCATGGGCGAAGCCAGGTATGGGCAGGGGGTCAACTGCCCCCCCCCCCCCCCTAGAACCTACAAACAATTTCTGGAAAATTAAACTGTGATACAAACGTTTAAAAATATTGTACTAATTCGGCTTTGTTGAATCCATGAAAGAAAATTGTATATGATAACAACAAAATTTCTTTTGCAATTCCATTTGAAAAAATTTAAAAAATATTTTTGCGAGCACATCTGCAATTTTTTGTATAGAGAAACAAGTTCTGGTTTCAAAACCGTTCCCTTTCACAAAATTGGCCGATGCGCGCAAAAGTTATAGCCCTTTTTATTCACATTTAAACATGTTTCACTCAGCGGCCAAAGTGTGCCGTCAGTAGCATCACACAATGCAAAAAACCTTAAAGTGGGTAAAAGTAGTGCAATGTGAATACGATTTTGATGCGCATCCGATTTCGGCAGCACCCAGCAGCATCAAAAATACCTCTATATACACCAATTTCAAAAAGATTCTTCAAGAACCGTCGATGTGCCACCACATTCTATTTTTGGCAAAAAATACCCATATTACTCGCGTATCTCTGTAATTTATGACATGCTTTTTCGTAAATATTATAATCGCACATAAAGGATTTCATATATGTAAAAATTTTCAAAGAAAATCGCGGTTTAGTACCCGGATGTTAAATATATGTATATATTTGCAGATTTTCCTATTTTCAAGGAATCTATATCCACTGTTTCAGTGGATGAATACGAACTCGGAAGGGCTCATTAGTTCCGTCGGGTGAAAACAATAAATTCACGCGGGGTTCAAAGGAAATGAATGAAACTTGTAAATTTTACACGCAAAAAAAAAAATAGGGTTTTTTAAGAAAATTCACGCATCAAATTTTAGCCTTTAAACTCCAATTACTATGATAGCACATTCATGAGACATACATTTAACGAATTAAAATCACGAGTTCTATAATCCTATTAAGAGATTTGAATATTTGAAAATTTAAAATAGCTGAAGCCAAGGTTTATAACGCGCTAATTTTGATTGTATATTATTCTTTTGGATAATAGTGAAATGTTTTTGGACTTGGACTTGGCAAAAAATATTGGTTTTAAATGTTGATTTGCGTGGAAGCTGTGTCTATGTTTATGTTATAAAATGGGTTGAATCCAATGTGTCTTTACTTGTTTTCTTTCGATTTGTGATTAAACCACACTCATCACGATTTTCCTGTTAAAGTAAAAGTAGGAGCTAAATAAGGATCATCACACTAATGTATAACTTCTCGAAATTTGATTTGAGTCTGTCATTAAATGCCAGATTTTAATTGTTTTTTGAAATTTTCTTCTAGTCGCTTTCCGAAAACAGTTTTTTTTCAAAAATTCATTTATAGGATTGTAGTACTCGTTGAGTTATTTGATATGTATATTGGGAATGTAGTCTGCACAGCTTCACAGAAATCTCAAAGTCATTTTAACCCTTTAACCATGTAGAAAGAAGAATGCATGTAAAAACTATTTTTATGAACCAAGAATTATTTTTTGTCCCAAATATGAGCTTTGTTTGTCTTTAACATCCAAACTATGATACCAATCTTTATAATTGTGGTCTCTTTAGATTCCAAACAAATTTGTATGTAATTTTATGACCTATATATTGCAAAAAAGTTGGGTTACATTTAAAAACTTTTTCATTTTTGTAAATTCATATTCGATAATTCGATAATAATTTCTTTCTAAAAATCAGAAACAAAACAGCAAAATTTTTTACCGCAACAACCAAATATATGCTCGCGAGGGTATTTGTACTGGGAAATTTTTTCTTAACCTATTTTTTCTTAAAATCGGTGATGTAGAGCGAAAAGAAAAGTTTGGAAATTATGTTTGTTGGAAATTGAAGATGAAGAAGTTGGTAACATTTCCCATATACACTTTAATACGGGCAAAATGTACCTCATTGAAATAATGGCTTTAGACCTCAAGTATGTTTGGACGAAATCCGTTTAAAGAGATTTAAAGTAGATTTTGCAATTTCCGTCCGCCTATCTGGTTATCTGATTTGGTCCAAAATTTGGCCTTCGCAATTTGTTGTCCCATCTTATTTTAAGTTCGAAGATGGGTCATATCGGTCGACTTCTTCGGGTACATCCTACATAAAAGTTCAAAACTTTTCAGACTATATCTCCGGATCGGCGCGGAATTTCAAAATTTAATATAGCCTATTTTACTTTCATGCGATGTTCAATATACCCTCAAATTTTCAGAAAGATCTGTTCAGTGGTTTTCGAGTCCATAAATTACAAACAAACGTACAAACATTGTCCTCTTTTATAGATATAGGAGAAGAAGAAGATGGAGCAACCGATTTGGTCCAAACTTTGGATGTCCTAATATTTTGTCCAAATTTAGTGTAACTTCGATAATGGTCCAAATCCGTCCTTTCCTTAGGTCACCTCCCCCACAAAAGTTCAACGTTTTTGTTTAGTTCAGTTGTTTTTTAGGAATAGGAAAATGCCGATGCATTCCTTCAGGTACTTCCGCCGCAATACTTTTAAGCTTTAATCCAAATATATTTTTGTCGGCAAGTTCATACGTCCAAAAGCTACAAAATATGAATACAAAATTATTAGGGAAAATATTTTGATTGTGTAGGCGGTATTCGATTCTATATTGTCCATAGATAGAGTTTCAATTCACACACACGCAGAGAAAAAAATATGTTTGATCCAACAATATTCCAAGAGCAAAATATGTATTGTTAACATATTGTTGGATTCCTTATGTAGTATTGTGAATCCAACAATCGTTTTTGTTAAATCCAAAAATAGTTTGTGTTAACTGAACAATATTTCTCTCTTTTCTTCGACAATTTTTTTCTCTTCTCTCGCTATTCGATGCCGTGTTGAAAAACAATTTTGGTAAGTTGTGGTGTTTTTATGACATGCTGCCATTACCTTTGTTTTTGTGTGTATGTATACCAACAATGAGACTCTTGTTTTTATTCCTTTCTGTTTTGTTTCATTCTTCTTTCCTTTTCATGTTTGTTATGGTGTTTAATTATTCCTTATGTTGTGGTGGCTCTGCTTGTGGCTTTTTGTTTGTCTTTGTTGTCAGCTAAGGTAGCAAACCATGTATTGCGTTCATCAATGCTCGTAATATTATACGCGATATTTATATCAAAATTGTGTGGAAAGTGTATATGAGAAGTACATACACTCAAATGAAAAAAACTAGTATCCGGTTTTCAGGGCTGACAATATGTTTTGTAAAAATTTAGATTATGATTGTTCTTACAATCGGTATTGTTAACAATTTTTACAATATTGCGGAAATTCGAAAGTTGTTTTTGTTTTCTATCTTCGAAACAAAAGATGGTATTTTTGGATTTGGATTATAATGTTTGTACAAAACAAACACATTTTTGGAACCAAAATAGATATTTTTGTTCCAACAAAACCGAAAAATATTTTTTCTCTGCGTGCAGGCTGAGGGTATATTTCTGTCGGCAAAGCCGACTGATACTTTTTTCTTTCACATTTTTTTTTAACTAATGCATACAAACTTGCTTTTTTCAAACTGCATATATAAAGTATCACTTTATGAATGGAAAAGAACAGGAACAGGAGAAAACTATATGAAAATAACTAAATCCGCAATAAAACACACCTTATAAATGTTGTATGTAATAGTTATACATATTACGAAAAAACTAGGTCCTGCCCCCCCTAACTAAGATCCTGGCTACGCCCTTGGCTTCCCCTTTTTCAATGAATTTTTAGCGACCCCAAACATTTTTGCAAGAATTCTTCTTTTTGCGCGAAATGATCCATTTAGTAGAATGATATGGATATTTTCAAATTGAAAATATAACGAATTTTCATTCATGTTTTTCAAAATATTCAATATTCCAATAATTTATACCAATTTCCTTGTTTTGTTTACATGAACCGGTGACAGTAACGTTAAAAACAAATACAAACTCCTCTGTGGTTGTTATTGAGTTGCATTTGTTGTAGTATTTACTTTAGCTTCTTCCCAGCCAGCATTTTTTGAAATTTTTAGTCAAATTCGAGCCTTTTTTGATCCGACTGCACGATTAAAAAGCTGGAATATGAGCTCATTTTCTGATCATAAATGACTCCTTTGTCGGGAGGAAAATGTAACCTTAGGCGAATCTTCTAAACAAATCACAAATTAGTCTTCCTTTGCATTAAATTCGAGTCATTTTTTGCCCATTTTCTGATGGTATATAAAGTCTTTTTCGAGTCGTATTTTAATCATTTATTGGTGATTTGTTGATTAATTTAGGACTCTTTTTCGAGTCTTTTTTGAGTCATGTTTATAATCGTTTATGAGTCTTTAGGGAGTTATTTATGAGTCTTTTTATTAGACGAAAATTGAAAGAATTTTCTTTTTATTCTTCTTTGCTTTTTGTTTCTTTCATTTGTTTTGTTGTCTTTTCTGCTTTGTTATGACTTTTAATTATCCTTTATGTTGCGCGGTGGTTAGTATACTGCTTCTTCATTTCCCTTGGCAAAACCTGAACATGTGTTATGTTTGTCTTTACTCTTAATATTATACGTTACATTTATATCAAAGTTTTGAAGAAAGTGTATATGAGAATTATTTACAACCAAACCATAATGCTTAGACAAATAAAACAAAACAATCAGTTTTTAATCACCTATCTATTCAATCAGAAGATACATAATTATAATCACTTTTCAAACACCTGCATGACACTTTTTGGATTAAGCATTTTTCAATCTTCCGATGATCAAAATATGACAGTAAATAACGAAAAAAGTCACATTTTAAACGCCTCAATGATTTATTTATAGTTGCTACACATTTGTTGTTGTATTTTAAATTGAACTCTTTTTAATCATTACATGGAGTCACTTTCGAGTTCCTTTCTGAACATACAAGCGACATAATCAGTTTTTGATCACCAAAAGGACTCTCAAAAGACTCCGCAATGTGATTTTTGAAAAAACAATCTTCCAAATTCTAGCTGGGTTTGTTCTACCATGCATGTATGTATGTATGTCTGTTTGTTCACTGAGATGAATAGAGTGAATTTTCAAAACAAGTGGACGTTTAGAAATATGTACGTAATTTGAGATATTAAGAAACAAGAAAAATTTAAATTCAAGATCAATTTAATGCAGATCAACTTCCCCTATACCCTATTTTTATATCCTCCACCATAATATGGAGGATATAATTAAATTTGTCATTCCGTTTGTTACACATCGAAATATTTATCAGAGACCCTATAAAGTATATAAATTCTTGATCAGGGTAAAACTCTAAGTCTATATAACCATGTCTGTCTGTCCGTCTGTTAAAATCAGGATACAGCTCGCAATTTTCAAGATAGAGTTTTGTAATTTGGTATAGAAGTTTCTAAATATTACTCCTAGGATGTTTGGTATTGCAAATGACCTATATCGCCATAGAACGCTACCACCCGATTTTAGGTATGTTAAAGGTTTTAGATTCATTATAACACCGAAATTTCTAAAACTTTTTAATTAGTCTTCGGTGGGGGTATGGAACTTTCCCCAGAATTTTGTCGGTATAGGCCCACGCATTCATATAATATTGAAGGTTGTGACTTCAATATTCCTACGAAATGGTTGAAATTTAGTCTTCATTGATGGAATTTGATTTAGTAGTGATTTTGTCTTCTTCATAAACGAAAGGGAAGTAATTGTTCATTTTACTTTAGTAACAACTCGTGGTGGAGGGCATAACAAGTTCGGCCGGGCCAAACTTAACAACGTTCTTACACATATATATTTGCAACATTTTTGGCGGCTTTAACCATTCAAATACAGAATATCGTGCAATGTAATTTTTTATCGAAACGTGGAATTTTACCGAAAAATTTATGCAAGAAAGGTCTGTACCTCCACAAAAGAACAAGTAGCACCAAAATACTAAAATCTTGCCTGTCGTTTTAAAGGGCTATTTTAAAACATGGACCGATATAATCCATCTTCGACACCAACAGTCCTAGGAGTTATATAATATTGTGAGCTTTATCTTCATTTCAACAGACGGTTTGACTGATGGACATCATTATATTACGCCGATTTAGCATTTTATGCTGTTAATGAATATGTAGGGCTATGATATTTTGTGCAAACATAAAAAACACCACCATATAGAGCATGGAAAATTATTATGAAATTTTGTGGCATTTTCCCCTTAAAAAAAAGTTCACGCACCGATTGCATAGAAGTTTTCCATTGCAGTTAATATAACCTATTTTTATAGAGTTTTAATATATATTTCAATACTGGACCATTCTACATAAGTCTAAGTTAAATTTTTAACTAACCGCGTTTATATTTTTGTTCAAAAAATTAAACTCAAATATTTAATGAGGCACTTCTCTAAGTGCCGGGAGCAAGCACTGGTCACTTAAAGAAGTTATTGTTTATAAACTTGTTAATGCTCGTCATATCGTCGGTGTCATGCTTAAGTGTTCCATACGCCATTTTTGAAATTTTGAGGTAAAGGTACCTTACAAGGTTTTGAACTATGCTCTTTCAGATTCTTTTGTCGGTTTTTCTCTATCTCTAATAGTTTCTGAGATATTCAGATGCCAATGTGTTCCATATCCTCTTTGTGACCCAAAAACTCTTGTCGTTTTGTTCCATATCCATAAAGCCTGGCGTATGGAACAAAACAACTTTGAACTTCTCGTTTAAATTGTTTAAACTAAAAATCCCTAGTTTAAAGAAAAAATTTTGATGTAAGTCCACAAAATACAATACAAAAACGTTCATTCGACTTGAAGCTAGTGTGGACACCGACTACAAAAATGGTATTATAAGAAAAATGCGTTTAAATTTTTTATTTTACCTTAGAAATGCAAAAAATCAATCCGGTGGAGGCAATACCTTAAATAATTGTTAAGGAAACCTATAATAATAGTCCTTATTGTATTTATGTGAGGAAAATAAAGGTTTCATTTAAAGTCCTGATTTTTCAACTCCACTGTAGCACTTCATATAATGGAGGTGGAACACGATCGATAAAAAGTGTTTTGGTTGAAATGTGACAAAACGTGGTTCATGTGACACAAACTGCCAAAAACATGAAAAAAGATTCCATAGAACAATTCAGCAACTTTTTGCAATTATAAAAATGGGTCATAACTTCTAGACTATCACAGATATCTTACTAAAATAAACTACTGATATATTCTATGAGTTTAGTTAAGTAGAACAGTAGTGCGATTCTGTAACTTTTTTAAATAACGAACCGACATCGGTAGTTAACAAAAATATTCGGTTGAATTAACGATTGTGCTACTCTGTAACTTTATGTTACCGATTGTAGAAATCGTTAACTAATACCGACGAATATCAATGTGAAGAAAAAGGTCAATTATTATATTTTAATATTAATTAAAATATGTTTTGAAGCTGAAAACGTTATTTCGTCGCGAATACAAAACATAAAGCGTTTAAGAAGGAAACAATTCAGATTTTTGAAGGAATGTGGCTCAAATGTGTGTCTTTTGGATGACTACGGATGCCAGTAAAGAAGCATTTGTTTAGATGTTTTTATTGTGTGTGCGATTTAAAGTAATAAAAGTGATAAAACCATCATTAATCTTTTTTAAAAGCGCAGTTGTAATTTTTAAATCAAAAGTTGGGATCATATTTTGGGTTGTGGCGCTCTGTAAAAATTCAGAACAGTGTAAAAAGAGCTAGTTTCGACATATGATGATTGAGCTTTGATATTTGACATGACTTAAGCTCCTTCAGTGATCGTGGATCCACGTTACCGTCATTTGAGTTTATATATTCACATATTCATTTCACGCCCACATTAAATGAAATTTCTCATAGCGGAGAGTATGAAAAATTCGAAAATCCAAGCTTATACGCCATTTTTAGCATTCTGATTGTTAGTGATGCTGAGTTTAAATCTATAAGATTATCGCAGAACAAAGTAGGTTATAGTAATACTATTTACGTGTTGGCCTCAATGTCAATGCCCTGTTAAGGACATTGGTATAGGTCTTACATAGCAGTACCACACTTGAGTGCTTTTGAAACATTAGCTAACGTTTTTCCTCTTTAATAAGTAAAACAAAGGTTAGCGCAGTCTTTATACGTTGGGTAGCATGGGGCAGCTTCGCCAGCGCCGATTTAATTGATGCTACATAAAGGTGGTCCAAGGGAAAGTTATGAGTTAATCGAAGATCTACAAGTTCTCTTTGATGATCTTTATGCAGCTTCAATAAAATCGGCGCTGTCGAAAGCACAACAGTGGCGAAGCTGCCCCATGTTATTCTACACAGTTAACACTTATGTAAATCCATTAAGAAGATTTTTCTCAAAAAGGCGGAATTTACCTTGTGTACCCTCCTTATTAATGTAACATATGTTTATATAAAAACGCCGTTGTTAAAAGAAATCAGCGAAATATTGTTATAATGTACTGTCGTTAAGACTTAACGACTACACTTTTTTGGTTGTTAACTTAGCAAACATTTTCGGTAATTAACGACAAAATTTACCGACAAAAATCGTAACATTTGTATACAGAATAGCACTTACCGAAAATTGTCGTTAACTACCGACATTTGTCGTTAATTCTGTCGTTAGGAAGTTACAGAATCGCACTACTGAGCTCTGTATGGCCTTAAACTTTAACTTGAGTTTTTCTCGAATCAAAGTAATATCGTTACCAAATATTCAAGGTAATATCGTTACCAAAACTTTTATTTATTTAATAAATAAAAACCATTTGACTTCTAGTCAAACAAAATATCAAAACGAAAATACTGCCTTCTTATTTCTCCTCTTTTTTCTTTTACATGGCGTTTACACAAGACAGACTGTCTGCAAATACAACTCTGATTTACTAATACATACAAACATTTGGCTAGTTGCCTCGGCACTGTCTGGTAATTTTCGTAGACAGTAAGCAAGGACATTTTTGAACAAATGAAAACAAAACTATTTCAAATAACAAAAAAGACAACAGAACTGGGATGCAACAAAACAAAAACAAAATACAGTTTGACAAGTAATTGTTTTCAAACTGATTTTTCAACTGACTTTTCATGCATTAATTACTAAAAAATTACAAATAGTTGTGATAAAAATGTCGGGTTTTTTTTGCAAAAATTAGTTGGTCGACTTACTTAAGACCAAGTTGAATTGATAAATAAAAAATTAACCCGCTTAGTTCAACAATAATAACCAAAAGAATAATTAACATGTAACGCAAGGTGCCAAGAAAATGTTTTCAAAATGTAATTAAGGTCCCAAAATACCCCATGTTTTCGGTAAATGCTTAAAAATCATGACATTTTATGAATTTCATTCTTAACAAGGATTAGTTGCTAACAAGTATCAACAATATTAGGCATGGGAATCCCCACTAAGAGGGATACCATATGGACCAAGGGGGTATCAGATCATATTGCATGTAAACAATGTCCTATAGGTCTCAAGCCGAGAATATATAAAATCTAAGAAATTTTATGAGTATTTTGGTTTACCAAGATGTTATGACATCAATTACAATGAATGTTACCTACAGCAGAACTCGATCAGGATTGTTGCCAGATCGACGAAAAATGTACCAGGTCTTAATAACAGTAAACTGGACCTCCTAGGCCCACAGTTAGATCTTAAAAGTGGTTTATTTAACTGAAATCTAATTTAGGGATAAGTATATTCACTAAAACAAACCAAAATATAACCAAGAAGTACAAAAATCGGTTAGAAATGCATATGGAAGATATTGCTAAATTATACTGAGCTTGCTATAGGCATCCAATTTTATCTATTCACAGCCAGATTGAGGAATTCCCGTAAGTTTTTTGGCTTTTATTTTTTTATTTTTTTTTTTTTTCGATCGTTCCCAACGCCACACTTTCCCGCCCCTGCCGACCGAGAGGGCCACCTCCCCTTAACGTAGGGAGCGCGTACACCTCATATTCCGGAATATGGGGGGTTAGTAGACTAGGGAAAACCAGCTACAGCAAAACAACAGCCGGTTATAAAATTACATTTTAAAGACAAACACATCAAAAAATAAACAGGTCTAATCTAACATATTGTCTGGCAACTGTTACAACAATACTAAGAACGTAAGATAAAGTTTTTTATGACATGCAGAGGCTCGGATAAAGAAATCCTATTATATAACTTGTTATATTCATCACATAAAGATCGGAGTGGATTACTTATTTCATAATTAGATTTCGCTAACGTTAATTTAAGTGGTATGTAGTTTCGAGTACTACGTAAAGGTACATTAAAATTTATTTCGCCAATTAAAAACTGTGATTCAATTTGTCCACGCAAGAGTTTAATAATGAATACAGATCTGAGCATTAAACGTCTTTTCTCCAATGTTGGAAGGTCAATTAACTTTAGACGGTTTTCATATGGTGGAAGAGATTCAGTTGAGCTCCACCCTAAACCTCTAAGAGCAAACAAAAGAAATTGAACTTGTACTGATTCTATCTTATCAGAATCACATTTGTAAAAAGGACTCCAAAGTACACAACCGTATTCTAATGTTGGTCGAACAAGGCTAATGAACAAGCGTTTGGTCACGTATGGATCGTCAAATTCCTTAGACCAGCGTTTTATAAAGCCCAGTAATGACTTGGCTTTATTAACACAAGACTCTATATGTAAGTTGAAACGCAATTTACTGTCTAAAATAACTCCAAGATCTACAAACGAATCTACATTATCCAATTTGTGCGAACCTATGAAGTAATCGCAAGAATCAGGACGAGATCTATAAAATGATAATTTTTTACATTTTTTTAAGTTTAATGACATACCGTTGACACTACACCAGTTGGAAAGAGAATATAAGTCTTGTTGCAGATTAATTGATTGATTATAAGAATCATGATTGCTAAACAGTTTAACATCATCAGCAAACATTAATACTTTAGAGCAACGAATAACAGATGGAAGGTCATTTAAGTAAAGTACAAAAAGTAATGGACCTAAGTGGCTACCTTGAGGAACACCAGAATGCACAGTTATATTATTTGATAAAATATCATTAAAAGAAACCCTTTGGGTACGGTCCTGTAAATAAGAACGTATCCATGACAAGAGTATTGATGGGAAACCCATAGAATCAAGCTTATATATTAACAATTCGTGTACAACGGTGTCAAAGGCCTTACTGAAATCTGTGTATATAACGTCAGTTTGACATTTATTTACGAATCCACTGTGAACGTGACATGTAAGTTCTAATAAATTTGTCAAGGTAGACCTACCCTTAACGAAACCATGTTGATAAGGTGATATTATAGATCTAGCGAAATGAGTTATTCGGCGTGAAACCAGAAGTTCAAAAAGTTTAGGAATTGCACTTAGTTTTGCAATACCTCTATAGTTTTCAATCACACATCTACTATCAGATTTATGCAAAGGAATAATAAAGCTAGATCTCCAGACAAGGGGGAAATATCCCAATGTCAACGAGTCGTTGAAAATATTTGTTAGGGGACGATAAAGTTCATATGCACATGATTTTAAAATAGAAGTCGGTACACCATCTGGACCTGGTGAGTTTGAATATTTCAATGACAATAAACCATTTAATACTTCATCCTCAGTGAGAATAATGCGAGGAAACTGGTTAAGTTTATGAATAGTATAAGGGTAATTAAGGGAGTTAGTTGAAAATTTGGAGTAGGTACTTTGAAAAAAGTCAGCAAACATATTCGCAATGTCGTTAGGGTCACATGATTCTCTACAACCAAGTCTCATGCTACTAGGAAATTCACGTACTTTTCTTTTAGAGTTTACGAATTTATAAAAGTTTTTGGGATTCCTATGAAAATTATTTCGCATCTTTATTAAGTAATTTGAATAACACCTTGAATTTTCTCTATTGAACGCATTTCTAGCTTTTGCATAGTTGGTAAAATTTAAAGTGGAATTGCATCTTTTAAATTTTTTATACATTCTACTTTTCATATTGCGTAAACTCCTGAGATGTGGAGTAAACCAAGCAGGACCCATTTCTGAGCACGTCTTTAAGAGAGGGACTGATACTGTCAATGCATCATTAAGTACTTTATAAAAATTTGAAATACTGGAATCAATGTTTCCCTGAGGTAACCAACTATTATTTGATAAGATAGAACGCAGTAGGACCACATTAGTTTTACCAAAATTTAGTTTACTTGACTTAGTTTGCGGTAAAGTTTTAGTAGTTGAAATATTATTGAGTTCAAGAGTTACCATAAGGGTGGGATGATAAATATCTTCAGGTTCTGAGAATGGAGGACTTGCACATACAGAAGAGTTTATGGTTGAAGAAAACACTAAGTCTAAAATTTTGCCTTTAGAATTATAGATATTATTTATTTGATAGAGACATTGATCAAAAATATTTTCCCAGAAGGATAACATGTCTGTAGACAGTTCTGTTGCTGAAACAGGTACATAATCCACAGTGTTGTCGCCTGAGACCCATGTTAAGTTTGGTAAATTAAAATCACCAAGACAAATCAATTCAGAATTTGCTGAATGCCGTAAAGAAACTTCTTTTATTAATTCGGAATGTTTAAGATAAATGTCTATGTTTGAGTTTGGAGCAATGTAGGAGCACGTTATAATAAAGGATTGATTTAAATATTTTATTTTAACACACACAAATTCAATATAAGGGTATTCAGTAAGTATAATTCGCTCTGAGGCAATGGAATTATGAACTGCAATGAATACTCCTCCACCAATTTTGTTTAGTCTATCTTTTCTGTATACTTGGTACTGATCTGACAAAATCTCAGTGTCACGAATACCTGGTTTCAGCCAAG
Organism: Musca autumnalis; assembly: GCF_047663935.1. Lineage (NCBI taxonomy): Eukaryota > Metazoa > Arthropoda > Insecta > Diptera > Muscidae > Musca > Musca autumnalis. The sequence goes on from NW_027411644.1 coordinate 132,212,171, forward strand.
TTTCTGTAAAAACTAGGATTTTGAGATCACAACCAAAAGATTTTAAGTAAATATTATTAAGTTTAGTATTTAGACCTCTAACATTTTGGTAAAGTATGGATAACGAACTTATTGGTTTTTTGAAACAGACACGACTGAAGGAATAACTACAGGATTAATAGTATTAGATTTCTCTCTGTATATATATTCTTTAACTAGTGTACTTTCTGGCCAGAATGATTCATTTAATATAACATTAAAGAACTCATGAGGCACAGTTAATTTGAAAGATGATATGACACGTGGCCTTGACGAATTATATTTCATAATTTTACAGTCAGTGTCACGTATGTTATTCAATCTAGCTTTTATGTAATTATAAATGTTATCTACAGTCGTATTAGGATGTAATCTAGAAATAAAAATATTTTTCCTGGGAGGAATTACGATTAGTTCATTACTACCCCCGGACCATGAAGGATTGGAATTTAAAGATGACTCAGTTTCCTGAACTTGAGGTGTAATTGGAACAGAAGCATTAACATTCGAACAGGGTGTATTAACAGTAACTAGAGGAACAGCATTAGTAAGAGAGCATATGGGTAACATTTCTGAAGAAGGCGATTCAGTTGTCGAGTTTCCTTTTGAACTTGAAACGATTGGAAGTGATGAACGCTGCCCCGGAAGGGCCAGGCTATTTTCCGAAGGTAAGGTCTCAACAGACTTGCGTGGCGGAACCACAGCTGGTGAATTAAGGCTAATTAAATTATCACCAGGAACAATAGTTGAGATTTTTTTACGTTTCGGAGAGCCATCAGCGAAATCAAAATTTTTAAACATTTTTTCAAAAATTTCAAGCCTAGAAAAAACGACTTCAAAATCCTTCCTCATGGCAGCAAGCTCCATTTTAGATTCCCTGAAAAGACGGTAAAAATCTACTTCCAGAGACCTGCAATTGGCACATGCCCAACGAAATCCATTATTGCGGTCAGTAATGACATCAAAATGCTTGCCGGTAAAACCCAAGCATTTCAAATGTTCATGCTTCTCACATAACCAACAAGTCAACAAACGTTCTTTCAAACTTGTAACTTTACAGTCTTTATTTAAACATTCCATTATTACTGGTTATGCCTAAAAGTATGCTATACCAGATGCCAATAAAAAGTTGTAAAAAATTTTTGTTAGTTAATTTTAAAACCGCCTAAAAGTATGCTCTAAATCTTAGTCTAATAAAATATTACGAATAAATAAAAACACAAGACAGAAAAATAGCAAATGTCAAAAATAGAACAAAAACAAAATAATCACCAAGAAACACTGAGATAGACACAAATTCAAACTCACTTATCTGTTTAAACTAATATGTTATAAAACAGAACTTCACTGATCACTAAAGCGAATAATTCTATATTTTTATTATTTCAGTAAATCACACACGAAAACAACACTGAAACTAATAAAATTTTATAATAAATTATCCACTTTGCAGAACACAAAAATAACACAACTAAACACAACAAGAGTTGCCAGGATGGTATACCATGGTAACACTGTAGCATTATTTCCCCGTCACTTAGAAATTTTTGTCACAATATTACTACACAGTATACGAAATGTCTCCAGTAGGTCATAGTAAGCATTTGCGAAAATTGTAGAAATCTGTCCTCCTCAAATTTCTAAGGAATATTAGTCTCCAAATGTGCTATTTTCGACTGTTTCATGAAATATTGTTATCTCTTAATAAATTTTGAGTTGAATGAACCACTTGTAGGCTGTGGTTGTGGGCCTAGTTGGTCCCTTTCACTGTTAATTAGACCTGGTACTTTTTTAGTCGATCTGGCAACCCTCCTGATCGTGCTATTCTGTAGGCAATATTTATTGTAATTGATGGAAGTCCATCCTGGTGAACTAAAAATACTCATAAAATGTCTTAGTTTTCAGATATTCCCGGTTTGAGACCTATAGGACATCGTTTACATGTAATACGATCTGGTACCCCCTTGGTCCATATTGTAACCCTCTTAGTGGGGATATTCCATGCTTAATATTGTTGATACTTGTTAGCAACTAATCCTTGTTAAGAATAAAATTCATAAAATGCCATGATTTTTAAGTATTTACCGAAAACATGGGGTATTTTGGAACCTCAATTACATTTTGAAAACATTTTCATGGCACCTTGCATTACATGTTAATTATTCTTTTGGTTATTATTGTTAAACTAAGCGGGTTAATTTTTTATTTATCCATTCATTTTGGTCTTAAATAAGTCGACCAACTAATTTTTGCAAAAAAACCGACATTTTTATCCCAACTATTTGTAATTTTTTAGTAATTAATGCATGAAAAGTGTTCGTTTTCTCAGTTTGAAAACAATTACTTGTCAAACTGTATGTGAACGGAAAACAAAAAGAAATCGATGATTTTCATTCATAATTTTACAACTGGTTTTGCAGTTGTCTGGACGCCTACGTCACACAGGCAAGTTTTGGGTTTTTGACCATCAATACATAACTGCCCTATCATGTGTAAACGCAGGGTTATTTACATTGACGTAAACATTTGGTCTCTTCGAACCGCGTATTGAGTCGGTGTTCTTGGTGCCTTTTGTTAATCGGTTCGTTTGCTCTCCTTTCACACCAAACAACATAACATCCATCCATCCATACATCAATCCATCCTACAGTCCACCCAACCATGGCAGAACAAGAAAAGGTAGCAGCAAAACCCAGCTGACTGAACTGGGCTGTAATGTTAGTGCCAAATTCCATACGACATTTTATATATTTATTTCTATGTTCGATGTATATTAGGGATATATAATTTTTGAAGAACAAATTTGTTCATAAAAAAAACTATTTCCCATAAAAACTCCTTCATATCCTTGACATGTAACCTCCTCCAGGTCCAAACGACATGCTGCACACTAAAACACCGCTTATAGAGGCGGTACAATATTTGTTAATATGTGTGGTATTTTGTTAAACTTGAAAAGAATAAAGGCCTAATAAACATGTGCTTTTTTGTTTTCAAAAACAAAGGTTCGAAACAGCTTCTCTTTTTTCAATGAATTACCAGCGACCCCAAAAATTTTTGCAAGAATTCTACTTTCTGCGAGAAATTATGCATTTAGTAGAATGATATGGAAACATTCAAATTGAAAATCTAACGAGTTTTCATTCATGTTTTTCAAAATATTCAGTCATATGTGAAAAATTATTAGTTTTTTTATATTTATAGACTTTTCCTTATTTTGTTTACATGTACGTTGACACAAACGTTTACAAACAAAAACAAATTTCTATGTGGTTGTTGTTGAGTTGTATTTGTTGTAGTACTTACTTTACCTGGTTTGTTCTACCATGCAACCAACTATCAATCCATTCCTTTACACTTTTACATCATCAACAAAACAGGTATGTAAAGTGTTTAAGTGATAATAGAAAAATATCTAAAAATCAAATTGAAAATTGAAAAATAACAACAATTGTTTGTGTCGTAATCGCTGTTTGGCCGTCTTACAACGCGTCGCGCATCCCCCCTACCGTAACAATCCATTTGTCGTGTGCCTTTACCACTTAATTACATACCTACAAGTGAAAAAGAAAAAAAGTTCCAAACCAACAAAAAGGGATAAGTGACACAAAATTAACCTTTTGTGGACCGATGTTGCCTGTGGGCAATTAATTTTTCATGTTTGTGTATGCGTATTTCCCACACCGTTTGACATATTTATAAATACCCAGCTAGCATTTGGAAGACTGTTTTTTCAAACATCACATAGCGGAGTCTTTTTAGAGTCCTTTTGGTGATCAAAAACTGATTAAGTTGCTTGTATGATCAGAAAGGGACTCGAAAGTGACTCCCTGTAATGATTAAAAACAGGTTCAATTTTAAATACAACAACAAATGTGTAGCAATCACAAATAAATCATTGGTGTGTTTAAAATGTGATCTTTTTTATTTATTGTCACATATTAATCATCTGGAAGATTGAAAAATGCTTAATCAAAAAAGAGTCATGCAGGTGTTTGAAAAGTGGTTATAATTATGTAGCGTCTGATCATATTTTCAACAGTTAGGTGATTAAAAACTGATTCTTTTGTTTTATTTTTGTTTGGTTGTAAATAATTCTCATATACACTTTATACAAAACTTTGATATAAATGTAATGTATAATATTAAGAGTATAGGCAAACACAACACATGTTCAGGTTTTGCCAAGGGAAATGAAGAAGCAGTATACTAACCACCGCGCAACATAAAGGATAATTAAAAGTCATAACAAAGCAGAAAAGACAAAAAAACAAATGAAAGAAACAAAAAGCAAAGAAGAATAAAAAGAAAATTCTTTCAATTTTCGTCTAATAAAAAGACTCATAAATAACTCCCTAAAGACTCATAAACGATTATAAACATGACTCAAAAAAGACTCGAAAAAGAGTCCTAAATTAATCAACAAATCACCAATAAATGATTAAAATACGACTCGAAAAAGACTTTATATACCATCAGAAAATGGCCAAAAATGACTCGAAACTAATGCAGAGGAAGTCTCATTTGTTATTTGTTTAGAAGAGTCGCCTGAGGTTACGTTTTCCTCCCGACAAAGTAGTCATTTATGATCAGAAAATGAACTCATATTCCAGGTTTTTAATCGTGCAGTCGGATCAAATTCGAGACTTTTTTGATCCAACTCCACGATTAAGAAGCTGGAATATGAGCTCATTTTCTGATCATAAATGACTCTTTTGTCGGTAGAAAAACATAACCTCAGGCGACTCGTCTAAGCAAATCACAAATGAGTCTTCCTCTGCTTTAGTTTCATTTTCTGATGGTATATAAAGACTTTTTCGTGTCGTATTTGAAGCATTTATTGGTGATTTGTTGATTAATTTGGGACTCTTTTTCGAGCCTTTTTAGTAATGTTTATAATCGTTTATGAGTCTTTGGGGAGTCATTTATGAGTCTATTTATTGTCATATATCACTCATTTATATATTCATTTACGAGTCTCTTTTAACTCATTTATGTCTAGAATATGAGTCATTTATCAGTAATGTATGCTTGATTAGGATTTTATAAATCACGTAAGAGATTTGTAAACATACGGGTGTTCCTATAGACATGTATTATAAAAAAAAACTATTATGTTTACATGATTTTTATTCGAAATAAAAACAATTCATGTTCGTTTTGAAATAGAATAATAATAACATAACTTGTACTTCAAATTATAATTCATTTCATGGAAATTGAGATGTGTACTTGACTACGAGTAGATCAAAGGATTAAAAGTTTAATAATAAAAGTAAAAAAGATTATAATTATAATAATAAGGGGAATAACAAGACTTATTCGTTTCGTTTTCTCTTCATGACTCTATCTTTTGCGTGCACAAAATGTTTTTGAAGAACGACGTTCATTTCCTTGCCATTACTCTTATATTTAAGATAGCAAATACCTGAAACCAAATATTTATGATCCTTTTTAATAACAATTTATATTTGTGCCATAAATATTATTAGAAAACACTTTTCTGCGCTAGGCTTGCAGTCGGTACCCTTCCGGCTGTATAATGTGGCCAAATCATCAGTAAATACTTTGCGGACTGTGCTGGTCCATCACCGCCGGTTTTTGCAATAAACTCTTTCTGAAAATAGGAAATTGGTATGCATATTTTAAGTTAATTGATTTATTAGTTAAGTTAGTTCCTAAACGTCGCCATTTTCTTCACTTACAAATTGTTTGAGTACTTTTTCGTCCTCCTGCACCAATCTTTTTATTTGGGCTTTTTCCGTTCTTATTTGTTTAGCTGACATTATCCTTTTTATTGAAAGTAAATATATTTTATAAGCAAATAAAAAAGTAAATATATTTGCTTACCCTTTTTGTGAAGATTGTAGAATAAATCTTGAACCTTGTAGAATATATATTTTTTATTTTTATATTTCACTTTTAAATAAAATTATGTTCACTCCTTCACGAAACTTTTATAAATGAACAAAAATCAAACTCTTTGACATTTACACCAAAGTTTTCAGTTTTAATCAGAATAATAATCACTTTTTAAACACCTGCATGACCCTTTTTTGATTAAGCATTTTCAATCTTCCAGATGATCAAAATGTGACCATAAATAACAAAAAAATTGTCATATTTTAAACACCTCAATGATTTATTTGTTGTTGTATTTTTAATGAAGGGAGAGAAGTCTCCCTTGTCCCGTATGGGATGTTGTGGAACAATGTTTTTTTTTTTATTTTTTTTTAATTAAACTCTTTTTAATCATTACAGGGAGTCACTTTCGAGTCCCTTTCTGATCATACAAGCGATTTAATTTTTGATCACCAATAGGACTCTAAAAAGACTCCTCAATGTGATTTTTGGAAAAACAGTCTTCCAAATGCTAGCTGGGGTGGGTGTCGGTAGATTGATTTCAGAAGAATAAAAAAATGGAAAATACTTTTAAATAAATAGCTAGATTGGCGAAGTTATGCTTGTTTAATATAACTAGTCGAGTACAAATTTGGACAATGTCAAGCGAATTGAATAATTGCAGCCAACATTTTTTGAAAAATCTTACTGAGATGTTGATCTAACAAAATAAAAAAAAAACAAACATGCAATTTGCAGTTCCAATTAGTAGTTAAAAATTTTTGAAATTTGGAAGTTGCCTGTGGGCAACATTGGGCCATTGTGGTAATAAAGTGGTTACATTAGTGGAAGTCGAAAATGCTGGTTAGTGGTATTCAATGAAATACAAAGTGTAATTGGAACATTCGAAGTTGTGAAAAATGTTGTATTTATATTGTTATTCATGAAGAGAAAACGAAACGAATAAGTCTTGTTATTCCCCTTATTATTATAATTATAATCTTTTTTACTTTTATTATTAAACTTTTAATCCTTTGATCTACTCGTAGTCAAGTACACATCTCAATTTCCATGAAATGAATTATAATTTGAAGTACAAGTTATGTTATTATTATTCTATTTCAAAACGAACATGAATTGTTTTTATTTCGAATAAAAATCATGTAAACATAATAGTTTTTTTTTATAATACATGTCTATAGGAACACCCGTATGTTTACAAATCTCTTACGTGATTTATAAAATCCTAATCAAGCATACATTACTGATAAATGACTCATATTCTAGACATAAATGAGTTAAAAGAGACTCGTAAATGAATATATAAATGAGTGATATATGACAATAAATAGACTCATAAATGACTCCCCAAAGACTCATAAACGATTATAAACATTACTAAAAAGGCTCGAAAAAGAGTCCCAAATTAATCAACAAATCACCAATAAATGCTTCAAATACGACACGAAAAAGTCTTTATATACCATCAGAAAATGGCCAAAAATTATAATAATAAGGGGAATAACAAGACTTATTCGTTTCGTTTTCTCTTCATGACTCTATCTTTTGCGTGCACAAAATGTTTTTGAAGAACGACGTTCATTTCCTTGCCATTACTCTTATATTTAAGATAGCAAATACCTGAAACCAAATATTTATGATCCTTTTTAATAACAATTTATATTTGTGCCATAAATATTATTAGAAAACACTTTTCTGCGCTAGGCTTGCAGTCGGTACCCTTCCGGCTGTATAATGTGGCCAAATCATCAGTAAATACTTTGCGGACTGTGCTGGTCCATCACCGCCGGTTTTTGCAATAAACTCTTTCTGAAAATAGGAAATTGGTATGCATATTTTAAGTTAATTGATTAATTAGTTAAGTTAGTTCCTAAACGTCGCCATTTTCTTCACTTACAAATTGTTTGAGTACTTTTTCGTCCTCCTGCACCAATCTTTTTATTTGGGCTTTTTCCGTTCTTATTTGTTTAGCTGACATTATCCTTTTTATTGAAAGTAAATATATTTTATAAGCAAATAAAAAAGTAAATATATTTGCTTACCCTTTTTGTGAAGATTGTAGAATAAATCTTGAACCTTGTAGAATATATATTTTTTATTTTTATATTTCACTTTTAAATAAAATTATGTTCACTCCTTCACGAAACTTTTATAAATGAACAAAAATCAAACTCTTTGACATTTACACCAAAGTTTTCAGTTTTAATCAGAATAATAATCACTTTTTAAACACCTGCATGACCCTTTTTTGATTAAGCATTTTCAATCTTCCAGATGATCAAAATGTGACCATAAATAACAAAAAAATTGTCATATTTTAAACACCTCAATGATTTATTTGTTGTTGTATTTTTAATGAAGGGAGAGAAGTCTCCCTTGTCCCGTATGGGATGTTGTGGAACAATGTTTTTTTTTTATTTTTTTTTAATTAAACTCTTTTTAATCATTACAGGGAGTCACTTTCGAGTCCCTTTCTGATCATACAAGCGATTTAATTTTTGATCACCAATAGGACTCTAAAAAGACTCCTCAATGTGATTTTTGGAAAAACAGTCTTCCAAATGCTAGCTGGGGTGGGTGTCGGTAGATTGATTTCAGAAGAATAAAAAAATGGAAAATACTTTTAAATAAATAGCTAGATTGGCGAAGTTATGCTTGTTTAATATAACTAGTCGAGTACAAATTTGGACAATGTCAAGCGAATTGAATAATTGCAGCCAACATTTTTTGAAAAATCTTACTGAGATGTTGATCTAACAAAATAAAAAAAAAACAAACATGCAATTTGCAGTTCCAATTAGTAGTTAAAAATTTTTGAAATTTGGAAGTTGCCTGTGGGCAACATTGGGCCATTGTGGTAATAAAGTGGTTACATTAGTGGAAGTCGAAAATGCTGGTTAGTGGTATTCAATGAAATACAAAGTGTAATTGGAACATTCGAAGTTGTGAAAAATGTTGTATTTATATTGTTATTCGAAGATTGGACTTGAATCAAGAGGAAATTGACACAGTTTTTGGTGAATATACATATTACATGTTATGAATTTGTATGATATCAAGCGAATATCTGTTCAAATATCGATGATGATAATTTTATGTATTGGATGAAGGTCAATATTATCAGGTTTAGAGTCTGCATATAAAATAGAAAATATTTTTCAAACGCTTCTACTCTGAAAAATGTCAATATGAGCATTTCAAATTATATGAACACCACCATATACGTCAAAATTGGCTAATTTGTGAACTATATATGATAGATATAGACCAATTTTCAGTAAAATTTCCATTAATTTTCTTCTAGAATTAAACAAACTCATCAGATTATACTTTTCCACATCATGAATAATGAGAAATATAACAATAATAAAAAGACTTAAAAAACAAACTTTGTTCATTTTTATAACAGCAATGGCCCGATGTTGCCCACAGGCAACATTTGGTACCTCCCTAACCGCAAGGAATTGATAAGAATTTTTTGCATAAAGGGCTTATTTTTGCGACTACTTATCATAATAAATATGAAAAATATTTTTATCTCTACGGAAAAAAAATCGGGCTTCAAAGGGTTAAGTATAAATAGTCATTAACAAGTGCATTAAAATTATTGCAAAAAAATCATTCATTTCTATCCATTATTTGTGCACAAATTGAATTTAATTATCCACCAATTTAATTTGCACAAAAATCCCTTTCGGAAATGTCGATAAATGTCAAACTGTCCAGCAACCACAAAATATTTTGTGGTTGCCTGATAACTGACAAAAATGAACGGCCACACTGGCAAGCAACCGATTATTTGAGCAAAACTGACATTCAAAACTGATCGTATGTACCCCACTTTAAGTTAGTCGATGGTCAGACTAGCATGATTTCTTGAAACCAATTTCGTAAAAGTTTTTTTTTTTCAAGTTTCGTTAGTGTCCACACACATTAACGTGAAATTTAAGATTTTTGTGTGTCCTCTTTATTTTACCATTCGCGTTTGTTGTGTTTTTCATACCAATAAAAACAAAACAAACATAAATAAACTAAAAAACAAGACAAAATAATTAACATTAATAATTAAATTAATATTAATAGTTAAATGTTCAGTATTTCATTTGGTCTGATCCTTTACTTCTGAAAATGGTAAAACCGGCTAAAGTTGTAAACTGCTCCTATATGAATTGTATAGTGTCTGAAGTAAAGGAAAGCTTTTCGAGTAAAAAGTAGTACAATTTGAAGATTCTTGAACGTAAAGGAACAGAGGTATTAATTAAATGTTTTTAAATCTTGCAACGAATAACAAGAAGAGGCAACACAACAAACACAGAAAACCATGTACATGGGCTTCACTACTTCATATCCCTCGCCAGCGTTGTCTGTATTGGGGATTTTTCCCCAAATTGGGGAATTTTTTCTGAAATGGGGAAAAATAATTCGACTTGGGGAATTGCGGAATTTGTGGGGAAATTTGAAAAATGCTTGGGGATTTTTGAAGAAATTCTTTTTTGAGTAATTGTTTCAGATTATCTGAACCTTTTTTAATAGTAGCGCACGCATAACGCACAAATAACATGCGTCATATACTAAATGGTCACACTTGTAATAATTTATAACAGCTTTGAAGTGTTATCATGCGGTTCGGCAATTGGCCGTGTACTAGAACAATGGGTTGAATTGAAATACCATTTTTCTATCATTTCAACTGCTGAAGGGGACTTAACTGCACAAATGATTTCTGGGGCTGGCTTCTTGATCTATGAAAATTTGAAACGAAAAATATTTTCTTTCACATCTCACATTTTCATTGAAACAGAATTGAGCCTTTGGATTGATAAGCTATGATGAAATTAAACCAATTATAAAAGAGATAAATATGCTTAATCTCAGTTTTCAAAGCGTTAAAATGGAACCGGGAACAGCTTATAATAAACTACACTCGAATTTTAAACCATCTATAACTGTCACTATAAAGTGGGCTACACACGATCAGTTTTGACTGACAGTTTTGCTCAAATAATCGGTTGCTTGATAGTGTGGACGTTCATTTTTGCCAGTCATCAGTCACCACAAAATATTTTGCATATTTACCATTGGCAGCCACGGATCTAGGCTTTACTTTTGAAAAATAAAACTAGAAAAAATTCTATTTTTAAAAAATGGGCGCCACCGTGGTGCAATGGTATGCACACCCGCCTTGCACGCTGAAGGTCGTGGGTTCGATTCCCCGGCCAAGAAACATCAAATTTTCAACGGTGACAAAATACCCCTCAGCATTGTTGGCGACCTTTCCAGTGTATTTCAGCCATGTAAAACTTTTCTACAAGTGGTGTCTTAAGACACGCCGCACAGTGTTGCCGCTTCCATACAAAAGTGGACAAAAAAAGAAGGAGTTGACCTAGGTCGATGAATTTTTGCACAAGTACTTATAAGGGGATAGGAATGAAAAGTTACAACTTTGGTCCATATCGGTTCAGATTTGGATATAGCCCCCATATATATCTTTCCCCGATTTTGCTATAACCCGGGCAATTTTGATCGAATAGCCTTCAAATTTAATAAGTAATATTTTCTTAGGCCCCTGAGTAGCTCTACCAATTTTCACAAAAATCGGTTCAGATTTGGATATAGCCCCCAAGTATATCTTTCCCCGATTTGGATATAACTCCCATATATATCTTTCCCCGATTTTGCTATAAATCGCTCAATTTTTGATGAATAGTCTTCAAATTTAACATGGGATGTTTCCTCAGGCCACTGCTCATTTTTACCGATTTTGATTTTATATCGCAAAAATCGGTACAGATTTGGATATAGCCTCTATATACATATATCTTTCGCCGATTTTGCTATAAATCGATCAATTTTTGAAACATAGCCTTCAAATTTAACATGGGATGTTTTCTTAAGGCCTTTTTCAGTTTCACCTATTTGGACAAAAATCGGCTTAGATTTGGATATAGCTCTCATATATATTTTCACTAAACACGCAATGTATGTGAGATATTGATTAAATTAGGAAACTATGACGTAATTGAACATCTACATATCCCTATGTCTGAGTAGACGTGTGTTTTTTTATCGCAGCTGATCGCTTTTTTATTTTGCCGTTTGCTTTGTTTACAAACTAAATAAACAGAAACAGACTAAAGTGTACGCGTTAAAACCATCAAATCAAGTAGTGGCGCATGAATTTAAATCAAATTTTATGATAAAATTTTGTTATTTTGATACCGTCATTTGTTGCATAAGCCGCTCTGTTGCTGTTGTTGCAGTGTTCCTGTTGTTACTCTAATAATCAGACATTTTTATTTTGTTGTTGCTGCTTGTCTGCTTGTTTTAAACATGCCAGAAACAAGAGCTGCTAAATGCAGAATTTGTTGTCAATCATTCACAAAGACGCAACCTACTGCCTCATGCAAAGCTTGCAACGCCTGTATGCATGCATCTTGCGCGAACATTGACGAGAAAAATCTGAGTGTTTTGAGGACTGTTAAGGAATTTGCATACATCTGTCCCAATTGTTTGCCAAATCTCAACAACAACAAGACAAATAATAATGACGTCATTCAGAAGATAAACAGCCTAACAACAAAACTTGATGGTTTCATGCTGAGCTACCAGGCTGAGCAGAATCGTCTAACAACTGTCTTGGATGAAATAAAGCGAGATGTTAGTTCTTGTGTAGCTGCGATTAGAGCTGACATAAAAAGATGTGACGATAATGTCCTCCGTGTTGAAACTTCAACTGTGAATAAATTTGTGGCCCTTGACAAGGAAGACAACATTATACACAGAAGAATAAACCGCTCTGATATCTTAATAGGAGGTTTGCCAGAGGGTTTAGATGATCTGGAAGCGCCTGTTATTGCCTTGGGCACATTTTGTAACGTACCAATCACAAGTATGGATATTAATCAGAGAAGATACTTATAGGGCCAGTCAATGTGATGCATTGCTTAATGATGTAGATGGCGGAGATGTTTGATTTTGTTATTTTCTTTTGATTTGCTGCATTTACATTTTGTCATATTCTGCATAATAATTTCCTTCATTTAACTTTTTGTAAGCGATTTTTTAATCTGATCTCATTTTTGCTGTTGATCAGCTGCCTTAAAGTTGTTATTCGTTTTTATGAGGTGTAAAAAGTTAATAAATTTAATTTTTTCTTTGTTTATATGCTTGGTTCCCCATCATAACTTCTTTTCCACTTTTGATGTCTTTTGACGCAAATTTTGGGCCAGTGATTAGCAACAATATATACATAAACTCGGTTCTGAGCTCATGTATAGACAAATTAAATATTGCACACTTAAATTGCCGAAGTATAAGGCCTTCAGTAAGTTCAACAAAGCATGGTGAGCTGAAGTCTATTTTATGTGGTTCTTCTTTAAATATTCTTGCACTTTCTGAGACGTGGCTGAAGTCTGATATCTCGAATCGTGTGGTTGATATTCCTGGTTATAAGCTTGTGAGGAATGACCGTATTGGCACTCGAGGTGGAGGTGTTGCTATTTATGTTCTGAGTTCTATCAAATACAAAACTGTATTCAAATCGTCGTTCTTAGGCAAGTGTGAATCGCTCTTTATAGAATTTTCGTCTGGCAACGCTAAGGTATTGTTTGGTGTTGTCTATCTGCCTCCTCCTGGTGATTTCTCTTTTTTTGAGGATAAACATTCAGATCTGTTCATGAGGTACCCTAACATAGTGACAGTTGGTGATTTTAACTGTAATCTGTTTGATTCACATAAGTCTGCTTTTGTTCGCTCATCTTGTTTCCGGATGAATCTGTCTATATTGCATAGTTCTAAACCTACTCACTTGGACGTGTCGCATGGTTCAACTTCTCTGATAGATTTTATTTTAATAAGTAACTATTCTATGGTGTCTTTATCTGGTCAAGGGATTTGTCCTGGAATCTCTGACCATTCACTCATATTTGCATCAATAAATGTCAGTGTTGCCACATTTCTTGATTTCGTTGAATATCGGGATTATTCGAATATTGATTTGGATGGCTTTTACTCGCTTTTGTCTAACTTCGACTTTGATGTAATTAATGTTGATGCCAAATGTTCTATCTTATCTTCTCTAATTATGGATTTATTTGAGTTTGTTCCTTTAGTTCGAAGAAGGATACATTCTGATGACAACTGGATCAAATCTAACTCTATTACCTATGCTTGTTCTATGCGTGACTTAGCTTTTAGAGCTTATCAATATAGCAAGAGCAGCGAGTCTTGTAAAGTGTTTTGCAAATTTCGCAATAAGGCGAAGTCAATAATTCGGCGTGAGCGCAGAAAGTTTTATTCCAAAAAATTTAATGCTATGGGCTCAACAGCTCTTTGGCGTTTCCTCAGAGGATCAGGATGATATAAGTTTTGACATTGACGTTAATGCTGTAAATGCTGCGTTAGTTTGTACTAATTCGGTAACTCATGACGTCGATTTTCCGGAATTTGCTGAGTCAGACACGGGATTTTCCTTTAGCTGTGTTTATTATGATGATATCGAAATGGCGCTTAGTAAAATAAAATCCAAATCCATTGGTGTAGACGAAATACCTCCGGATTTCTTGAAACTAATTTTTCCTTATATTTCAGATTATGTTTTAGACTTAATTAATTCTATCCTCACGTCTTCTGCCTTTCCTTTACAGTGGAAAAAAAGCTCGTGTTATTCCCATACCTAAAGGTAATAGCTCCGACGATCTCAGACCCATTTCTATTCTACCTGTGCTGTCTAAAGTGTGTGAGCACATTATTAAAAACCAAATGTTGTTGCATATTAGACAGTTTTTGTATAATGGTCAATTTGCTTACCGCAGAAATCACAGCACTACGGGATTATTGCTCTATATGACCGATATGATTAGAAACAGCTCTAATACTAATGCTAATTCTGTAGTTGTATCATTGGATCTAATCAAAGCATTTGATTCGATTTCTTACCATGTATTGATTCGGTAGCTTAAGGATGAGTTCAACTTTTCTAGAACTGCTTGCAAACTCATAATGTCTTACATGAGCGACAGATCGCAATTTGTTTTCTATAATGGAGAATCTTCCACGCTGCTTCCCCTTACCTGTGGCGTTCCGCAGGGTTCAATATTGGGTCCTTTGCTTTTTGTTCTGTACGTCAACAGTATTGCTGAATGCTTTAGCGATGTTAATTGCACACCTCTTTTATTTGCGGATGATATTTTTCTCTTTTTTAATGATGCTGGAGTGTCTGTTACTGCCTTTCAAGATGAAATTAGTTGTTGTCTTAGTCGTTTCCGGGATTGGTGCTTTGAAAATGCTCTTTCAATTAACGCTGATAAGACAAGAGATATTCGATTCGGAAGTCACTCTAATGACCATAATATTTCTCTGTCTCAAACTCCGATCAGATTTGTAAGTTGTCATAAGATCCTGGGAATTAGTTTAGATGATCGACTTTCGTTTGAATCTCATATTGACTCTATTCAGCGTAAAGTTGTTTGTACAATTCGCAGATTATATTCTACTAATATATATCTTCCTTCGTGGGTTAAAAAAAGACTGGCTGCAGCTCTACTCATGCCGCATGTTAATTATGGATTGAAAGTGTTTACTGGTACGATCGACCGAAATTTGCTGAGGCTAGGACGTACTGTCAACTCTGTCGCTAGATTTGTGTATGGTGTGGGTCGTCGGGAACATATATCTTCTCATGTTGAGAATTTTCTGGGAATGGATTTTGAACGGTTTGGCTCCTGTAAAATATTATATGCGTTTCACAAAATAATTAAGACTGGTACGCCAGCTTCTTTAGCTAACATGTTTAGCTTTAGCTATTATTCCATAAAAACACAAATCTTTATACCCAGAATATACAACTCTACTTTTGAGAAACCATTCTTAATACGTGTTGCAAGATTGTGGAATTATTTACCTGTTGAACTGAGACTTTTTTCACATTCCAATAATGCTTTTCGGTTAAAATTGTTGAATCATTTTGGATTTCGACGTTATTATAGACTAAATTCCAATAAATGTTTTTTCTTTCTTTTTGCTTTTACTATATTATTATTATTATTTTTTTTCTTGCATGACATTAGCTATGTTGGAATTTTAATATTTTAACCATGCTTGGGGTAAATTCTATCGTATCTAATTACGTCTGTCGTGTTTGGTTGCACTACTGCAACTTGATGTCTACCTGGCTTAGTGTACCGAGAATATGTTCGTTGCTTTTGGCCATTGTTTGCTGTAATTTTCTTTTCTTTGTTATGGCTGGGGAGCCAATTACAATTATTACAATTATAATCAACGAATGTTTATAAATTGAGTTTATAAATAATTTCTATTTGGAATTTAATATACTGTTAATACTAATTATTGGCCTTGGAGGCTTTTGTATTATTATATGGATTAAATAAATAAATAATAAATAAATTATCTGCAATTGACAATTGAGTGACATCGGGCGAAATTATATATCGAAGCCATATTCAAACCTGAACCGATATGGACCAACCAAGGTCAACGGTAAAATTGAACAGGGGCCTAAGGAACATCTCTTGCATGGCAGAACTACCAGGTAGTGGTATCACACCAGCTGATCGAATATGAAAAGTCAAATCCTTTTATAAAAAAATTATTTTTGTTGTAATTTCCCCAACAACATAAAGAAAGTTTTGACATAACATATTCAAAATTTTACGATGCCACTACCTGGGTAATTGTGCCATGATCTCTTGTTAAATTTGAAGGCTATTCATCAAAAATTGAGCGAATTATAGCAAAATCGGTGGAAGATATATATGGGGGCTAAATAAAATCTGAACCGATATATCTCAGAAGATTGCAGGGATGGGCAGAATGTTTTTACACATTTCGCTTCGGAAGATATGTCCAATTAACGGAAATCAAGAGCCAAGGTGGCAATAGGTGGCAATCAAAATTAAGAATTTATATTTTTTATCAAATTTAAATTTTTTATCCTTGATAACGGTACGTTGCCCATGTGCAGTTGATGTCAACTTTTTGTACTAAAATTTTATATTTATAGCGCACCCCTCAAATCCCCATCCAAAACTTTTAACATTATCAACAAACTTTCCAGAAAATGTTATTTTAAATGTCGTCTAAATTTTATGTATTTATCGCTTTAGATTACCTGGGAAGTATTTTTCATATTTAAGGAGCTATAACTTCATTATGGGCGCACATATCGAAAAAATTCTTTCAGATTCTTGTATCAGATGTGTTAACTGTAAGAAAAAAATATAAGGTCTGTACGATAACCAAAAAGTTTGTAAAAATTTGCACAAACTTTCACAAAATGCTGTTCGATAACAAACTTGTTCAGTAAAAGAGAATTGAGAAGTCTTGCAAGTAGTTGCAAGAACTTGCAAAAACTTTTTACTTGCAAAGTTATCGAACAGGCATATAAACATATGTAAAAGTTAACATCACATTTTTGGATTTTTGTCCACGCGGCAGCACTGTGCGCCGTTCGGACTCGGCAATAAACTGTAGGTCCCATATCATTGAGCTAATATGAATCGGGGTGCACTCGTTAATATGAGAGAAGTCTCCCTTGTCCCATCTGGGATGTTTGTGGAACAATTATATTTGCATATAATTTGTCGCAAGATAAAGTAGGCATCGTAGAAAAAATTCAAATTGCTCTTTGAGTAAATGAGCGATGTGTAGAAAGAGTTTTTTCTATTATGAACTATATTAAAAGCAGAAGAATAGATACTTTACTAATGCGAAACCAATTTTATTGAATTTCAATGTACAAATTTGAATGAAGTACAAACTTTTAGTTGCCGTTTTACTTATGTTGACTTATGTAAAATAAAATGCACGAAACGAATTTCAATAGTAAAATAGAGCTACTTTTAATTTATTTTTTGTTTATTTGTTAAAAAATATGTTTGGGGATTTTTTTTTGAGGAATTTCAATAAAATCTGGGGAATTTTGGGGAAAAATTTTGGAGAAGTTGGGGAAAAGAGGCTGAAAAATACTGGCAACGCTGCCCCTCGCCTATAAACTTGACGTCGCCATGTTGAAATCGTGCTAGTTTGACCAGCGATTTAGTTTGGTTATTTGCAAGCATGGCACAATCATACAGGTACCCGCATCAGCCCAGCTGATGTACTGCGAGCTGTCAAAAACGTTGTTGTAATTGAAAACACAAAAATAAAAAACAAAAATTTAAAAGAAAAATTGTGAATTTTTGATGGAATTTTGTAATAATATTAATACCTACCTAGGAATATTAATACCTACCTAACAAAATTTTGTTGAAAAAATTGTGTGAATCGCTTTATTTTTGGAAAAAATTTTTGACATTTCACAGTACCGAACTGGTTTTTGTTGTAGTTGTCGGCTGATGCATATACCTGGTAATTGTGCCATGTTTGCAAGCGATTGACATACATTCGTTTATACGTACAAATTAGAGCTGTCAAACCATCGATATTCCCAACATTAAGCTGGGTACACATTGTCAGTTTTGAATGACTATATTTCGCAGTTATCGACAACCGTCCAGCAACCACAAAACATTTTGTGGTTGCATGATGAATGACAAAACTGAACGGCCACACTAGCAAGCAACAACAAAACTGTCATTCAAAACTGGCAATGTGTACTCAGCTTTAGCTATTTTCGATATAATGTTTTAAAATATCGATTGCTATCGATATTATCGTTAATTTGTCATCGTCATTAATTTGGAGATGAAAATGGCGGAAATGTCAATGATTTTCTTGAAATTATGCAAAAGTAGTTCACAGACATGTAAAGGAGAATAAACAACTGTTTTTATTTTATAAAAAATGTAAAAAATAAATTTTATTTTACCGAAAAATGTGTACGTGTGACTACGGGCTTATAGCTCATTTAGACTAGCCATAAATCCTCGAATGGATTTAATAAATCCAGTACAAATCTCATTGCATTTAGATATACATTTTGGAGGATTTAAATGGCAGTCAGCTGATTTTTGTTCATAGCACAATTACCAAGGTAGATGCATCAGCCCATCTGATCGAATATTAAACGTCAACGTAAATTGAATTCGTCTCAAAAATCATACGTCAAATTACAAATTTATTGTTTAATACTGAAAATGTTAACACATTACTAATGCTAACTAAACAGCAAATAAAGAATTATTTTATCGCAGTTTGCCCATCTAAAATAAATAAACGAATTATTTTATCGTTTAGACATCGTAAATATTAGTCTTGATTGATTAAAATCAACTTTGTATATCAAAACAAATTTAATTTTTCCGCCTTGTTTACAAATTTTTACATTTTAAATTATTTTTAGTGTAGCAATTCACCGATGCATCTACCTTGTTTCTTGTGCCAGCTTGCAACTTTTTGTATTTTCTAGCAACATGGTGCAAAAAACAGAGTTGTATACGAGGATTTATGCCAGATTTAAAACAAATCCACTCAATAGGAGGATTTATTTTTGTATGGGAAATCTGGTAGATTTTGCAAATAAAACCTGATAATGCGCTAAATCCGGCTAATGTTGTCATATCTAAATGGCATATTACTTTCTTACACACACATAACCGAAAAGCAGCGAAATTACTATTTATTTCAATGGATTTCAGGTTATGGGTTTTTATTCCGATAATATCGATAGGCCAAAATATCCATCGATATTGGATTTTTAAATAATAATCGATATTATCGATAGTGCCATCGATTTTTTGCCAGCTCTACTTTGCAGGCACATGAACAATATTATCGGATCCCAATTATCCCTCGAAATATCAGAAATGGACATTGCCGACAGCCATCCATTTATGCCGCGTTGTAAGGATTTCAAATTCGCACAAGTTTCACTATCAAGAACAGGAAGAGAGAAAAGGATTTTTAATTGATTGTGTACTATAACACGAGGATTGTCGTAAGTGTCCTTCAAAGATTTCTACGCGAGAACGAAACTACCATTACTTAATGGAAATTTGGAAACTATCTCACGATCCTCTCCACTAGTCTTCCGAACCAAATAACACTACCGTTCGACATCGCTATGGGATGTTTTCTTAAGGCCTTTTTCAGTTTCCCCTATTTGGAAAAAATCGGCTTAGATTTGGATATAGCTCTCATATATATTTTCACTAAACACGCAATGGTCACACTTCTAATAATTTATAACAGCTTTGAAGTGTTATCATGCGGTTCGGCAGTTGGCCGTGTACTAGAACAATGGGTTGAATTGAAATACCATTTTGCCATCATTTCAACTGCTGAAGGGGACTTAACTGCACAAATGATTTCTGGGGCTGGCTTCTTGATCTATGAAAATTTGAAATGAAAAATATTTTCTTTCACATTTTCATAGAAACAGAATTGAGCCCTTGGATTGATAAGCTATGATGAAATTAAACCAATTCTAAAAGAGATAAATATGCTTAATCTCAGTTTTCAAAGCGTCAAAATGGAACCGGGAACAGCTTATAATTAACTGCAATCGAATTTTAAACCATCTATAACTGTCACTATAAAGTGGGCTACACACGATCAGTTTTGACTGATAGTTTTGCTCAAATAATCGGTTGCTTGATAGTGTGGACGTTCATTTTTGCCAGTCATCAGTCACCACAAAATATTTTGAATATTTACCATTGGCAGCCATGGATCTAGGCTTTACATTTGAAAAATAAAACTAGAAAAAATTCTATTTTTAAAAAATTCTCTATAACTATTTTATTACAACAGACATACCTCTAACTTTTGGCAAAGATGTTCTATATACTATTACTAAAATATTTAGTCAAAAATATAAATATTCTCTTGAGTCAGCTCCAGTCAGTTGTGACGCAAACATTAAACTGCGATTATCTCAAAAGGGGAAAATGGAGTATGGAACACTTAACGACGAATTATTAACGTTAAAAAGTCTACTTCTGGCCTTAATCAATCATAGTTCATCTTACTGGCAATATTATATATTTCACACTTTGCTCTGCCCGGAATGTTTGAAATAAAACAGAAACATTAAACCAAAATAATAAATTTAATAGCTGACAATAATACATAGTGATTTTTGCAATCCTGTTCACATTTTATTTGTCACTGCACTTATTTACAAACAATTATCAAATTGTTAAAATTAAAATCTGGCTGTAAATACACAATATCATTCTTATTTTATTGATAGCTGGAGAAATTTGTTTTGTTTTGCATTCCAATTTCATAAACATTCATCTCATAACAACAATGCATGTAATAGCTGCCAGTGACAAAGCTCCACTGTTGAAGATAATGCCACCTTCACACCCTGTTGCATACTGCTTCCAATTTTAGCATATCTGCAATAAAAACGGACAAATGACAAGAGAACACTTTTCTCAAACTTCTAAACTCACAGCAAATTTTTTTAAACAATTCTTTCCTTGTGAAAGAGTTTTCTTTACACTTTGTTTCATTCCTTGATTGCTTTTTTTGTTTTGGTAATTCCCTCTTCATGACATTTCATTCCTTTATTGTTTACTTATTCACCACCATAGTATTTGATGGTTGATATCTTCGCTCGCTAGTGATCACACTACCGAACAACTAAATAAAATTTATTTATTATAATACGACTTTAGGAATATTGTCGATGTAAAATTCGGAATCTGCGCAATTTATTTAGTATATTATATACGCTTAATCATTTATACAAGGAATTTGCATTTTTCGATAATAACTTATTTTCGGCTGGCAACATTGTGCACCGATCGATAGCATATTTCATATTCTATTTTGCACATATTTCTTAGCAACCAACTTTCGTTGGTTCTGATTAAAAAATGTAAATAAAAGGCGGATATACACAACACTTGAATTGTGTAAACCTAGATAGCTTTACAATTTCTTGTAAACTACCTAGATTCTTTATTGCCAATTAGTATTTATACATTTTGATTAACTTAATTGTTATGGTAAAAGTGTAAAATAAGCATTAATAAATAGGAAATAAATTTACTTCAGCCAATAACCCATGCAATGTGAAACCAATCGAGTTGTTTCTTTATTTGGGTTATTAACCTGCATAATGTAAACAATGAAATTATAGTTGTTGCTGACATACACCACCATAGTATTTGATGGTTGATATCTTCGCTCGCTAGTGATCACACTACCGAACAACTAAATAAAATTTATTTATTATAATACGACTTTAGGAATATTGTCGATGTAAAATTCGGAATCTGCGCAATTTATTTAGTATATTATATACGCTTAATCATTTATACAAGGAATTTGCATTTTTCGATAATAACTTATTTTCGGCTGGCAACATTGTGCACCGATCGATAGCATATTTCATATTCTATTTTGCACATATTTCTTAGCAACCAACTTTCGTTGGTTCTGATTAAAAAATGTAAATAAAAGGCGGATATACACAACACTTGAATTGTGTAAACCTAGATAGCTTTACAATTTCTTGTAAACTACCTAGATTCTTTATTGCCAATTAGTATTTATACATTTTGATTAACTTAATTGTTATGGTAAAAGTGTAAAATAAGCATTAATAAATAGGAAATAAATTTACTTCAGCCAATAACCCATGCAATGTGAAACCAATCGAGTTGTTTCTTTATTTGGGTTATTAACCTGCATAATGTAAACAATGAAATTATAGTTGTTGCTGACATACATAAAACTATTAAATAATAATAAAGAACTTAAATATGTATGTAAATAAAGAACTTAAATATGTATGTAAATAAATGTATTTGTAAATAAATATGTTCTTTTTGAACATCCTCCCGGGGGGGGTCGTTCAAGAAACTGTTTGATCGATGGCGTATGATGACGACACTGACTGTCTGGGTGTTGGTGTTGGATTGACGGTGTTGTTGATGGAACTTGTGTGTTGGCGAAACTTGTATGTGACGTATATGATTACTCCAATTCCAATGCAAAGCGCCAAGTAGCTGACAGTGTGATGATGAATGGAAGACGATTTCATTAATTGGGGCAGGCGTCCGATATCAATGGCTTTCAGCTGTTGGTGTAATGTAATGAGCTCAGCACTATGAGTCTCATAGGTGTTATTCCATGTTGTGTTCAACAAAATAAGCTGACTGGGCGAAGCTATTGTGTCCAATGCTTTGAGTCTCAAATATGATGTTTGTTTTCATAATGACCGTATATCGTAACGGTGTTGTCTTTTAGGGTACAATCGGGCCCAACCTCTAATGTTCCAGCCCCTTGTGCCTCTAAATGCGTCATCTTTGTACCACAAACAAACGTCAATTCTGTAATGTTGGCCAGAGTAAACATCCATCGATTCTTTCGAGCCATTTGGGTCCAAGGTTGATGAGAAACGGTTGACCGCAAGTCGCAAGCTTCTGATGATTTATTTAGGAAAAAGTTTACTTCGCACAAATGCGACCGATCGCCCTTGTTGAATTTTGCTTGTTTGTTGCAGATAAAAACGTCGTTCGTAGTATGGATGCAACTGTGCATTTCATCTGCTGTGAGAGGTATGAACTCGTCCCGATGAGCGTTGACTGCCAATACGGCTGACTCATCGGGATGGGAACCATGTTGAATAGATCATACTGTTGGAGATCCACTAATGGAAGGCGAATCTCAAATATGATGCTATTTCTCATAACACTTCCCTTACTCGTCATTAATTTGAAGAACTCTGTCAAGTTCTCTTCTTGAATAGGTAGAGCACGAGATGGTGGAATATGAGCCTTGATGGTTTGGAGCTCGCTCAACAGCTGATGTGGGGTCAGTAGCAATGGGCTTATACGATTGTGATGAGCATCTGTTAACACGTCAATAATGTTGTCTTCTACATGTTTCAACTTAGATGACAGTAGCGTGAGCTGCGATATAAGGAAAACAATTGACTGTGTTGCCTTCGCTACACCTTCCTCCTTTTTCACCTTATTAGCTAGAAGATTCATTGCAGCTTGGATGTCGCTAAAAGTCCTTTGACTCGCCCCTTCATCCCTTCGAATGATATTAATTGTTGAATCAATAATAGATGTCTGGTTCCTTAGCAGCTCAAGTATATGTTGCTTGTCTTCATTTGCCTTCTCAATTGTCACAGCCATTTGCTCCGCATATTCAGAATCCAAAACACCAAATAAGGAGTTCGCAAGGTTTCCAACTATGTTCAGCGCCCCTCGCCTGGGAAGGATGTGCAAAGTACCAGTTTCTAGCTGTTTCTGGTCTTGAACCAGAGCCTCTGAAACAATCTCGCAGCTTCGATTTTCACCTGAAAGTCTGCACAACTCCTGAAGGGTTCTTATCCCAGACGAAAAGTCATCCATGTCCGCCCAAAACGTGGAAAGGTCATAGTAAGTCATCAGTTTCCACTCTGCTGTTACGACCTTAGTAACTCCAATGCCTTCGAAGTAAATTCCAGGCTTATTTTCAAACTTACGCACGCTGAACGACTGGCATAAGCATAATGGCAGGAATAGCAAAGCCATAAATATTGTTGACATCAACATGCTGCTGGACGGCTTAAACCGCTTTGACGATGGTCCTTCACCACTACTTACGTTCTTTAACGTTGGCACAGGCACATTTTCATCTTCCATCAAGGGAGCTAACCTGTTTATAGCCCGCTTAACTTCTCCGCTCTGCGTCTTTATATCAGCTTCTCGGACGGCTCCATCATTTCCCTTATACGTTCTGGTTATTCTGCCTAGCGGCCACTGCATTACAGGTACGTTGTCTTCCTTAATGATGACCAATTGCCCAGGCTCAATGTTTGGAGATGGTGTGCTCCATTTCCGTCTTTCTTGCAGAGTAGTTAGATACTCCGTAGACCAACGTCTCCAGAACTCATGCTTTATTTGGGATACTATCTTCCATCTGCTTTTCAATGAAGTAGATGAGTGGCTGGCTGACGGATCAACCTGGGCTGTTAAAGGTTCCCCCACAAGAAAGTGTCCAGGCGTTAACGCTGTTAGATCATTCGGGTCGTTAGAAATAGGTGTCAGCGGTCTAGAGTTCAGTATTGCCTCTATTTCGACGACGACCGTCTCCAATTCTTCGTGAGTCAATGACGCGCTAGTTGTGGTGCGCAGTAACAACTGCTTTGCTGACTTCACCGCAGCTTCCCATAGACCACCAAAATGTGGAGCTCTTGGGGGAATAAATTGGAAATCTATCCCTTCCCTTGCGCATGTGTCGGCTATTTTCTTCTTGCCTTCCTCTCCGAATACCGCCTGATACAATTCGTCGAGCTGATTCTTGGCCCTTACAAAGTTCGTCGCATTGTCTGAATTCAACGTTTGACATTTGCCACGACGAGCGACAAATCTCTTCAACGCACCGATGAATGCCTCCGTAGTCAGATCGGTCACTATTTCCAAGTGCACAGCCTTTGTTGCGAAGCAGACAAATACAGCAATGTAAACCTTATGTGGTCTCTTTCCTCGTATTTTGTAGTGGACCCACAAAGGCCCACAATAGTCAACGCCTGATACAATAAACGGCCTTGCTGGCGTGACCCTGCTAGGTGGGAGATTCCCCATGATTTGACTGTATAACTTTGGTTTTGCTCGGGTGCACTTCACGCAATTTTGCACAATGTTCCGTGCCATAGCCTTCCCTTTTATAATCCAGAACCTTTGTCTTGATGTTACAAGTAGTAATTGGGAGCCACAGTGATCATTCTCCCGATGACTCATGTCCAGGACGAGTTTCACAATCGGATCGTTGTATGGTAACAACATCGGGTGTTTTGCGTAGTATGCTAAGGTTGCCTCTTCCAACCTGCCACCGACTCTCAGTATTCCCTTGTCATCCAAAAACGGAGTTAAGCTGTGTATTGAACTTGATTTGTCCAATGCTCCATGCTTTCTCAACTGCTTCGCGAAATCCGACACCTGAATAGTCTTGACAATTAACTACATCGATCGACTCAATTCCATGGGGGTTAGCACTTCTGTCGAGCACCCATCCTTGCGTCCTTTTACCCTTTCGGCAAATCGCAAGACATAGCCGACAATTCGCTGTAATCGGCTAAATGAATTCCTGTGATTTATTCCATAAATAATATCCTGCAACCCGCTCTGGGAGGCCACTGCTGACACTGTAGACTTCACCTTGAACTCAAAATCGGTCTGATTTTCTCCATGCTTTGAAAAGGGTTCCGGCCAGAGAGATTCGCTTCCGTGTAGAAATGTGGGTCCATAAAACCACATCATACATCCTGACAGGCGATCCGGCTTCATACCTCTGGAAATAAAATCTGCAGGATTTTCTTTCGTACCCACATGTCGCCATTGAGTTCCAAGCGACCTGTCTTGGATCTGTTTCACCTTGTTGGCAACAAACGTCTTCAGCGATGATGGTTCCGAGTTAATCCAGTACAACGTAATTTCCGAATCTGACCAATCGTCTTCAAATCTTCGTAACCCAACTCTGTTTTGACCTTTGAGGTAAGTTTTGCTCCTAACTCAGGGGCGCAAAGCTCCAACCGTGGCAACGTGATTCCTTTTATAGGTGCAACTTTTGATTTTGAACAAAGGAGCCTAACTATATGCCTTC
This sequence comes from Musca autumnalis, assembly GCF_047663935.1. Taxonomy (NCBI): domain Eukaryota; kingdom Metazoa; phylum Arthropoda; class Insecta; order Diptera; family Muscidae; genus Musca; species Musca autumnalis. Next base: position 132,238,562 of record NW_027411644.1, read on the forward strand.
CGTCTACCAACTTAGCCCGCAGATACATCACTGCTCCATACGCCTTTTCTGAAGCATCCACAAATGTATGGATCTCAACCCTCGTTGATTTCTCTCCATTAAACATATGTCTGGGTAACTTGAAATCATTTAGCATCTTCAAACTCTCTCGAAACGATAACCAATAGGATGTCAATTCTGCTGGAAGTTCCTCATCCCAGCCAATTTTATTCTTCCATAACTGCTGAATAAAGATCTTTGCTGCGGATACCACAGGACCTGCAAGTCCCAATGGGTCGAACAATCCCGCCAGATCAGATGTTACTTTGCGCTTAGTTACGACGCTGCATTCGCTCATATTACTCTTCAGGCAAAATCGGTCCGCTTGGGGAATCCATGTCAACCCCAGCACCTTGGTTGATGAACTATCGAAGTCGAGGTCTACTTCTCTATCCTCTGGTGGGACTCCATGTAATAGTTTTAAGTGGTTGGCACACCACTTTCGCAATTTGAATCCTGATTCTGACAACAACCTATTCAGCTCACTCTGCATCTCCATTGCGGTCGTTAAGCTGTCGGATCCGCACATGCCATCGTCAACATAGAAATTTCGCTGAAGTGGATGGATATTTATGCTAATTTGTATCTGCTAGTTTCCTCAGACATCTCGTAGCAAGATACGGGGCGCAAGTCGTACCATATGTTAATGTATTTAACATGTAGTGCTCGAGCTCCTTGTCTGGGGAACTCCTCCATACGACCAGCTGATATCTGCGATCCCTCGTGTCCACTAGTATTTGCCTGTACATCTTCTCGATATCCGTCGTGAACACAAATCGCGGTAAACTAAATCGCAACAGCATCCCAAACACGTCTCCTTGCACCTTGGGACCTGAATGTAAAATATCATTGAGCGACCATCCAGACGATGACTTGCAGGACGCATCGAACACTACCCTGAGCTTTGTCGTACTGCTATCTGGACGCAGGACACAATGATGCGGAATGTAGTAATGACTGCCGCGCACCTCTCTTGGCTGTATTTTCGTCATGTGGCCCAACTCTTCGTACTCCTTTATAAACTTCGCATACTGCTCGCGAAAATTTGCATCTTTTGCTAACCGACGACGCGAAGAATCTGGAAGCTGCAATATTCAGCGACTCTGATATCTTTTCTGTATCGTCTGAAAATTGTAGTCGCACCACAAATCGACCACTCTCATTGACTGTAGTGTGTTGGTTAAAGTGACTTTCACACCTTTCGTCTGCTAGTGTCAACTTCTGGTCCTCACCAACATCATCTTGTTCCCAAAACTGTTTTAACAACTCTTCCAGACCACGTTCCTCTTCTCCAAAAACAGCACACGTAACCGTTCCTGCTTCAGCATGTACCTTTCCACTAGCAATCCATCCTAGCTTCGAGTTCTTCAATATAGGAAGTTCCTTGGACATCCGAATTTCTTGTGATAAAATCAAATTGAAATAGAACTCTGCTCCAAGCAGTACGTCGATTCTGCCCGTTTGGAAAAAGTGTGGATCAGCTAGCTGTATGTTCTCTAGGATAGGCCATGACGTGACGTCGATGTCAATGCTTGGTTGCGGTGGAACTATGTTTGGTAATACAAAAGCTTCTGGGCGCGCTCGGAATTTGCTTGTTAGTGACTGAATCTCCACATTGACTCTGTGGTTTGCTGTTCTTGACCTTCCGCCAACTCCTTCGATAGCGGGAGTCGCTTGAATTGGTTCAATACCCAATCTCCGCACTAGCCGTTCTGATACCAAATTAATCTGTGAGCCGGAATCCAACATCGCCTTAAATTCATAGCTCCTTCCATTATTGGCTTAATGGCGACTCGTGCGGTTGCTAGGAGTACGTATGACTGAGCTCTATTTGCCGATGCTACTGTAGGTGATTGCTGAGTTGACGTTACTGCTGCCTTCTCTTCTGCTTGTGTCTTCGTGGAGAAATGTAGAAGTGTATTGTGCTTCTGTTGACACTTCCTGCATGTCCCACTTGTACACGTCTTTGCCTGATGGTCCTCCTTAAAGCAATTCAGGCACATCTTGTTCCTAGCAACCCATTTCTGTCTTTCGGGCGCGGTCTTTGCCAAGAACTGTTTGCAATAGTAAAGTGGGTGGTCACCTTTGCACATGTAACATTTTCGGGTTGTTGTTGAAGCAGACGTAGCTGTTGGCTTACTCTTTTGAACCCCGTTGACTGCTTCTAATGATTCGAAGCGACCCTTCAGGCATTTCATGAAATGATCCATCGTTTGAAGCTCCTTGGAATTGACAATCGACTGCTCATACAACACATGAGTCGTCTTGTCCATCCTCTTTGTCAGGATGTGGATTAAGAGTGGATCCCATTCTTTTGACTTTATTCCAAGGCCCTCCAGTGCTAAAAGTGACTCATGAAGACTGTCATGAAAGTCTTTCACTGATCTGCAATCGCCTGACATGTTAGGCAAGCTTAAAATTCTCTCAAGTATAGTTGAAACTTGAGCTCTCTTGTTATTGTATCGTTCCTGTAGACTCGTCCAGGCTATGTGGTAATTCGCCTCCGTCAACTCGAGGTGCCTTATGAGCTTCTCGGCTTCTCCAGTCACATTCGCCTTGAGGTACCACATCTTTTGTACCAGCGGCAATGCTTGTTCGTTGATCATTTTCCCAAAGATGTCCGAAAATGTCTGCCACTTCGAGTAATCCCCATTGAACTGAGGGATTGTAATCTTTGGCAGGTTAACTTGATTTGCCAAGTTATCGCCTGATCTCTGCTGAGATGATGGACGATCGACCTGTGAAAGCGTCGATATCTTCTCCTTAAATTTTAATGTCTCTTCTTCCAAGAGAACGTATGCTGATGCATCGTACCCAACCACTGTTGGGTCGTCAAAACTCTTGTACATCTTGAAGTGGATGTCTTCCACATTTGCCCACAATCGCTCGATTGAAGCCATCGTTTGACAGTGCGCAGCTTGACCTGAGCTGCCCCTTATTAACGTTTGGATTGACTGCATTAGAGCCCTCTGACGTCTTACTAATGCAGCCATGTTGCTGGTCATACTAGATCCGCTGGGTTGTTTCTGCTTCTCCATTTCCCCTACTGCAGGGAGTGGTTTTTGAGGTCCTGCTTCTTTACCTTTGTGTATCTCCTCCTGTATGGCGTCAACTGCAGCTCTATGTTCTTCTCCAATGACCTTGTGCACGTCATTTGAGACATGGAGTTGTGACTCTGCTGCCGGATCCGCTCGTATCTTGTTCTCATTCCGGTCTATCTCCACCCAGAGTGATCCAACTCCCCCAATTTCTTCGTGTAGAACTCCACAGTTCTTCTCTCTATTGGAGCCTTCTTTACATTCGAAATCGCCTTCCTCAATTCGGCGATTGCTGCTTGCTGCTCCGAGATCATTGCTGACAGATCCATCGTGACGGTTTCTAGCTCCTCGTAGTTACTAGAATTCCGATGATTCGGCTCACTTTGGTTAAACTCTCTCTGTTTGCTTGAATACCAGACGACTCTGGTTACTTGACTTCGATGTCTTTGTTGGAGGGCTTCTTTTGAATTTGTGCGACCTTCTGATATAAGGTACGCTTCTGCTGCTGTAAGGACTAAATTCCTTACTCTCACAAATAAGTGTTTCAACTTCCTTACCACTGGTGGGGGGAAGTAAGAAATTTATAAGTGAGATCACGTCGGGGTCACCAAAAATGATTAAAAAATGTAAATAAAAGGCGGATATACACAACACTTGAATTGTGTAAACCTAAATAGCTTGTAAACTACCTAGATTCTTTATTGCCAATTAGTATTTATACATTTTGATTAACTTAATTGTTATGGTAAAAGTTTAAACTAAGCATTAATAAATAGGAAATAAATTTACTTCAGCCAATAACCCATGCAATGTGAAACCAATCGAGTTGTTTCTTTATTTGGGTTATTAACCTGCATAATGTAAACAATGAAATTATAGTTGTTGCTGACATACATAAAACTATTAAATAATAATAAAGAACTTAAATATGTATGTAAATAAAGAACTTATATATGTATGTAAATAAATGTATTTGTAAATAAATATGTTCTTTTTGAACAGGTTCGTCATGTTGATAAGCAAAAAATTTCTTCCTTTTTATTGAAAATATTGAAAGTGAACAGATCGTGATCTTCTAAATCGAAAGTTAAAAAAAATCTTGAAAATCTTTCCAATCGAGTTTTACATGATCTCAAAAATTCAAAGCAAAGTATATTCGCAACATCAATTAACTATTTACCCACAACTTTTCAAGGTAAATTTTGTCCTTTCGGTGCAATATTGTAACAAAAGTGTTTGGTTTTTAGGAAATTATTTCCTTTCAGTTGCAATTACCCAAAACAATCTGACAGCTAAGAACTGCGTGTTCTTCTTGGTCAATATCAAGCAAGAGCATGTATTCCGGAGATTAAGTAGACAAAACCCAACTGGTACAACATTCTTCAGTTGCAAAACAGAGAAACCCGCTTTTGAAGACCACACTACCCACGGGGTAGTTGTGGAACCCCACATTTACCATCAATATAAGTTCTCAGTGATCTTGCAATCTTTCGTTGGGCAAATCCCGGTATTTTGTACCCTGCCTTCCCGGCAGTGTAATTTTGGGAACCCAACAGACGCAAGTTTGGGAAATCCAGAACTGCACTTAAAACCACGTTGGAACTAAATCAACTGGATCTATAGAAACATAAATTCATTAACCTCATCTTACATCATTTATTGGTTACCATCTGAAGTACACTTTAAAGGGTGCCCCTACGCACCGATGGTGTCTACTAGAGCTGGTTAACCTCAACAACATAATCCGAAAATCCATGGTTTATCTGATGATACCCATTGGATCTTAAACGTACCCAATCCATTATCAGCAAATTGACCATCTTCTAACCAAAATTGTTCAATCCATAACATAACCTGCGGTGTCAGTGAAAAAGACGTATGGTCATACACTACAAGACGGTCATGCAGAATTAATTCCGACGGTAGCCTTTATAGGTATTCCTTAACATTTGTCTTATAAACAAATGACTCTGCAAATTACATGCCACCAACCTAAACTGCATTAAGATAACCATCATCGAATAAGTATAATGTCCATAAATTATCTTCTTGAATTTGATATACAATAGTATCCCTTAAAAAATTGAAAAAATTTTGAATTATCTTCATGTAAGTGTTAAATTTAAAATTTCCTTATAAATTCATGAACTAACAAATTATTTGATTTTATTTTAAACCGTAATATGTTCTAAATTCATTTCATCTGTTTACCCTACTAGTGTGATTGTATATCGAATTCAAAGTTATTGTAAGTCATGTATAACAACCTTAATTTTTACCTCGAACAATTAGAATAAATATTATTGCATGATAGAAGATCACAACCACCATAAACCAAATTCATTCACAAAAAATTGCACAGCTCAAAGATCCAGCATAAGGTGTTTGCGGAAGGCCTTCAACAAAACCGGAATGCATGGTGAGTAAAGATATGTTCTGTATGTATGTATGTTTATATTTGGTTTTGATTTTTGAGCAACAAGCATATAAAAGAGAATATCACTAAAGAGAACGTTATTTATTTCTCTTTTGAGATATTATTTTTTTTTAGAGTTTATCACTCAATAAGTGATGCCTTAAAGTGAGCTTCTCGGCTTCTCCAGTCACATTCGCCTTGAGGTACCACATCTTTTGTACCAGCGGCAATGCTTGTTCGTTGATCATTTTCCCAAAGATGTCCGAAAATGTCTGCCACTTCGAGTAATCCCCATTGAACTGAGGGATTGTAATCTTTGGCAGGTTAACTTGATTTGCCAAGTTATCGCCTGATCTCTGCTGAGATGATGGACGATCGACCTGTGAAAGCGTCGATATCTTCTCCTTAAATTTTAATGTCTCTTCTTCCAAGAGAACGTATGCTGATGCATCGTACCCAACCACTGTTGGGTCGTCAAAACTCTTGTACATCTTGAAGTGGATGTCTTCCACATTTGCCCACAATCGCTCGATTGAAGCCATCGTTTGACAGTGCGCAGCTTGACCTGAGCTGCCCCTTATTAACGTTTGGATTGACTGCATTAGAGCCCTCTGACGTCTTACTAATGCAGCCATGTTGCTGGTCATACTAGATCCGCTGGGTTGTTTCTGCTTCTCCATTTCCCCTACTGCAGGGAGTGGTTTTTGAGGTCCTGCTTCTTTACCTTTGTGTATCTCCTCCTGTATGGCGTCAACTGCAGCTCTATGTTCTTCTCCAATGACCTTGTGCACGTCATTTGAGACATGGAGTTGTGACTCTGCTGCCGGATCCGCTCGTATCTTGTTCTCATTCCGGTCTATCTCCACCCAGAGTGATCCAACTCCCCCAATTTCTTCGTGTAGAACTCCACAGTTCTTCTCTCTATTGGAGCCTTCTTTACATTCGAAATCGCCTTCCTCAATTCGGCGATTGCTGCTTGCTGCTCCGAGATCATTGCTGACAGATCCATCGTGACGGTTTCTAGCTCCTCGTAGTTACTAGAATTCCGATGATTCGGCTCACTTTGGTTAAACTCTCTCTGTTTGCTTGAATACCAGACGACTCTGGTTACTTGACTTCGATGTCTTTGTTGGAGGGCTTCTTTTGAATTTGTGCGACCTTCTGATATAAGGTACGCTTCTGCTGCTGTAAGGACTAAATTCCTTACTCTCACAAATAAGTGTTTCAACTTCCTTACCACTGGTGGGGGGAAGTAAGAAATTTATAAGTGAGATCACGTCGGGGTCACCAAAAATGATTAAAAAATGTAAATAAAAGGCGGATATACACAACACTTGAATTGTGTAAACCTAAATAGCTTGTAAACTACCTAGATTCTTTATTGCCAATTAGTATTTATACATTTTGATTAACTTAATTGTTATGGTAAAAGTTTAAACTAAGCATTAATAAATAGGAAATAAATTTACTTCAGCCAATAACCCATGCAATGTGAAACCAATCGAGTTGTTTCTTTATTTGGGTTATTAACCTGCATAATGTAAACAATGAAATTATAGTTGTTGCTGACATACATAAAACTATTAAATAATAATAAAGAACTTAAATATGTATGTAAATAAAGAACTTATATATGTATGTAAATAAATGTATTTGTAAATAAATATGTTCTTTTTGAACAGGTTCGTCATGTTGATAAGCAAAAAATTTCTTCCTTTTTATTGAAAATATTGAAAGTGAACAGATCGTGATCTTCTAAATCGAAAGTTAAAAAAAATCTTGAAAATCTTTCCAATCGAGTTTTACATGATCTCAAAAATTCAAAGCAAAGTATATTCGCAACATCAATTAACTATTTACCCACAACTTTTCAAGGTAAATTTTGTCCTTTCGGTGCAATATTGTAACAAAAGTGTTTGGTTTTTAGGAAATTATTTCCTTTCAGTTGCAATTACCCAAAACAATCTGACAGCTAAGAACTGCGTGTTCTTCTTGGTCAATATCAAGCAAGAGCATGTATTCCGGAGATTAAGTAGACAAAACCCAACTGGTACAACATTCTTCAGTTGCAAAACAGTTAAGCTGTGTATTGAACTTGATTTGTCCAATGCTCCATGCTTTCTCAACTGCTTCGCGAAATCCGACACCTGAATAGTCTTGACAATTAACTACATCGATCGACTCAATTCCATGGGGGTTAGCACTTCTGTCGAGCACCCATCCTTGCGTCCTTTTACCCTTTCGGCAAATCGCAAGACATAGCCGACAATTCGCTGTAATCGGCTAAATGAATTCCTGTGATTTATTCCATAAATAATATCCTGCAACCCGCTCTGGGAGGCCACTGCTGACACTGTAGACTTCACCTTGAACTCAAAATCGGTCTGATTTTCTCCATGCTTTGAAAAGGGTTCCGGCCAGAGAGATTCGCTTCCGTGTAGAAATGTGGGTCCATAAAACCACATCATACATCCTGACAGGCGATCCGGCTTCATACCTCTGGAAATAAAATCTGCAGGATTTTCTTTCGTACCCACATGTCGCCATTGAGTTCCAAGCGACCTGTCTTGGATCTGTTTCACCTTGTTGGCAACAAACGTCTTCAGCGATGATGGTTCCGAGTTAATCCAGTACAACGTAATTTCCGAATCTGACCAATCGTCTTCAAATCTTCGTAACCCAACTCTGTTTTGACCTTTGAGGTAAGTTTTGCTCCTAACTCAGGGGCGCAAAGCTCCAACCGTGGCAACGTGATTCCTTTTATAGGTGCAACTTTTGATTTTGAACAAAGGAGCCTAACTATATGCCTTCCGTCTACCAACTTAGCCCGCAGATACATCACTGCTCCATACGCCTTTTCTGAAGCATCCACAAATGTATGGATCTCAACCCTCGTTGATTTCTCTCCATTAAACATATGTCTGGGTAACTTGAAATCATTTAGCATCTTCAAACTCTCTCGAAACGATAACCAATAGGATGTCAATTCTGCTGGAAGTTCCTCATCCCAGCCAATTTTATTCTTCCATAACTGCTGAATAAAGATCTTTGCTGCGGATACCACAGGACCTGCAAGTCCCAATGGGTCGAACAATCCCGCCAGATCAGATGTTACTTTGCGCTTAGTTACGACGCTGCATTCGCTCATATTACTCTTCAGGCAAAATCGGTCCGCTTGGGGAATCCATGTCAACCCCAGCACCTTGGTTGATGAACTATCGAAGTCGAGGTCTACTTCTCTATCCTCTGGTGGGACTCCATGTAATAGTTTTAAGTGGTTGGCACACCACTTTCGCAATTTGAATCCTGATTCTGACAACAACCTATTCAGCTCACTCTGCATCTCCATTGCGGTCGTTAAGCTGTCGGATCCGCACATGCCATCGTCAACATAGAAATTTCGCTGAAGTGGATGGATATTTATGCAAATTTGTATCTGCTAGTTTCCTCAGACATCTCGTAGCAAGATACGGGGCGCAAGTCGTACCATATGTTAATGTATTTAACATGTAGTGCTCGAGCTCCTTGTCTGGGGAACTCCTCCATACGACCAGCTGATATCTGCGATCCCTCGTGTCCACTAGTATTTGCCTGTACATCTTCTCGATATCCGTCGTGAACACAAATCGCGGTAAACTAAATCGCAACAGCATCCCAAACACGTCTCCTTGCACCTTGGGACCTGAATGTAAAATATCATTGAGCGACCATCCAGACGATGACTTGCAGGACGCATCGAACACTACCCTGAGCTTTGTCGTACTGCTATCTGGACGCAGGACACAATGATGCGGAATGTAGTAATGACTGCCGCGCACCTCTCTTGGCTGTATTTTCGTCATGTGGCCCAACTCTTCGTACTCCTTTATAAACTTCGCATACTGCTCGCGAAAATTTGCATCTTTTGCTAACCGACGTTCCAGAGCGAAGAATCTGGAAGCTGCAATATTCAGCGACTCTGATATCTTTTCTGTATCGTCTGAAAATGGTAGTCGCACCACAAATCGACCACTCTCATTGACTGTAGTGTGTTGGTTAAAGTGACTTTCACACCTTTCGTCTGCTAGTGTCAACTTCTGGTCCTCACCAACATCATCTTGTTCCCAAAACTGTTTTAACAACTCTTCCAGACCACGTTCCTCTTCTCCAAAAACAGCACACGTAACCGTTCCTGCTTCAGCATGTACCTTTCCACTAGCAATCCATCCTAGCTTCGGGTTCTTCAATATAGGAAGTTCCTTGGACATCCGAATTTCTTGTGATAAAATCAAATTGAAATAGAACTCTGCTCCAAGCAGTACGTCGATTCTGCCCGTTTGGAAAAAGTGTGGATCAGCTAGCTGTATGTTCTCTAGGATAGGCCATGACGTGACGTCGATGTCAATGCTTGGTTGCGGTGGAACTATGTTTGGTAATACAAAAGCTTCTGGGCGCGCTCGGAATTTGCTTGTTAGTGACTGAATCTCCACATTGACTCTGTGGTTTGCTGTTCTTGACCTTCCGCCAACTCCTTCGATAGCGGGAGTCGCTTGAATTGGTTCAATACCCAATCTCCGCACTAGCCGTTCTGATACCAAATTAATCTGTGAGCCGGAATCCAACATCGCCTTAAATTCATAGCTCCTTCCATTATTGGCTTAATGGCGACTCGTGCGGTTGCTAGGAGTACGTATGACTGAGCTCTATTTGCCGATGCTACTGTAGGTGATTGCTGAGTTGACGTTACTGCTGCCTTCTCTTCTGCTTGTGTCTTCGTGGAGAAATGTAGAAGTGTATTGTGCTTCTGTTGACACTTCCTGCATGTCCCACTTGTACACGTCTTTGCCTGATGGTCCTCCTTAAAGCAATTCAGGCACATCTTGTTCCTAGCAACCCATTTCTGTCTTTCGGGCGCGGTCTTTGCCAAGAACTGTTTGCAATAGTAAAGTGGGTGGTCACCTTTGCACATGTAACATTTTCGGGTTGTTGTTGAAGCAGACGTAGCTGTTGGCTTACTCTTTTGAACCCCGTTGACTGCTTCTAATGATTCGAAGCGACCCTTCAGGCATTTCATGAAATGATCCATCGTTTGAAGCTCCTTGGAATTGACAATCGACTGCTCATACAACACATGAGTCGTCTTGTCCATCCTCTTTGTCAGGATGTGGATTAAGAGTGGATCCCATTCTTTTGACTTTATTCCAAGGCCCTCCAGTGCTAAAAGTGACTCATGAAGACTGTCATGAAAGTCTTTCACTGATCTGCAATCGCCTGACATGTTAGGCAAGCTTAAAATTCTCTCAAGTATAGTTGAAACTTGAGCTCTCTTGTTATTGTATCGTTCCTGTAGACTCGTCCAGGCTATGTGGTAATTCGCCTCCGTCAACTCGAGGTGCCTTATGAGCTTCTCGGCTTCTCCAGTCACATTCGCCTTGAGGTACCACATCTTTTGTACCAGCGGCAATGCTTGTTCGTTGATCATTTTCCCAAAGATGTCCGAAAATGTCTGCCACTTCGAGTAATCCCCATTGAACTGAGGGATTGTAATCTTTGGCAGGTTAACTTGATTTGCCAAGTTATCGCCTGATCTCTGCTGAGATGATGGACGATCGACCTGTGAAAGCGTCGATATCTTCTCCTTAAATTTTAATGTCTCTTCTTCCAAGAGAACGTATGCTGATGCATCGTACCCAACCACTGTTGGGTCGTCAAAACTCTTGTACATCTTGAAGTGGATGTCTTCCACATTTGCCCACAATCGCTCGATTGAAGCCATCGTTTGACAGTGCGCAGCTTGACCTGAGCTGCCCCTTATTAACGTTTGGATTGACTGCATTAGAGCCCTCTGACGTCTTACTAATGCAGCCATGTTGCTGGTCATACTAGATCCGCTGGGTTGTTTCTGCTTCTCCATTTCCCCTACTGCAGGGAGTGGTTTTTGAGGTCCTGCTTCTTTACCTTTGTGTATCTCCTCCTGTATGGCGTCAACTGCAGCTCTATGTTCTTCTCCAATGACCTTGTGCACGTCATTTGAGACATGGAGTTGTGACTCTGCTGCCGGATCCGCTCGTATCTTGTTCTCATTCCGGTCTATCCCCACCCAGAGTGATCCAACTCCCCCAATTTCTTCGTGTAGAACTCCACAGTTCTTCTCTCTATTGGAGCCTTCTTTACATTCGAAATCGCCTTCCTCAATTCGGCGATTGCTGCTTGCTGCTCCGAGATCATTGCTGACAGATCCATCGTGACGGTTTCTAGCTCCTCGTAGTTACTAGAATTCCGATGATTCGGCTCACTTTGGTTAAACTCTCTCTGTTTGCTTGAATACCAGACGACTCTGGTTACTTGACTTCGATGTCTTTGTTGGAGGGCTTCTTTTGAATTTGTGCGACCTTCTGATATAAGGTACGCTTCTGCTGCTGTAAGGACTAAATTCCTTACTCTCACAAATAAGTGTTTCAACTTCCTTACCACTGGTGGGGGGAAGTAAGAAATTTATAAGTGAGATCACGTCGGGGTCACCAAAAATGATTAAAAAATGTAAATAAAAGGCGGATATACACAACACTTGAATTGTGTAAACCTAAATAGCTTGTAAACTACCTAGATTCTTTATTGCCAATTAGTATTTATACATTTTGATTAACTTAATTGTTATGGTAAAAGTTTAAACTAAGCATTAATAAATAGGAAATAAATTTACTTCAGCCAATAACCCATGCAATGTGAAACCAATCGAGTTGTTTCTTTATTTGGGTTATTAACCTGCATAATGTAAACAATGAAATTATAGTTGTTGCTGACATACATAAAACTATTAAATAATAATAAAGAACTTAAATATGTATGTAAATAAAGAACTTATATATGTATGTAAATAAATGTATTTGTAAATAAATATGTTCTTTTTGAACAGGTTCGTCATGTTGATAAGCAAAAAATTTCTTCCTTTTTATTGAAAATATTGAAAGTGAACAGATCGTGATCTTCTAAATCGAAAGTTAAAAAAAATCTTGAAAATCTTTCCAATCGAGTTTTACATGATCTCAAAAATTCAAAGCAAAGTATATTCGCAACATCAATTAACTATTTACCCACAACTTTTCAAGGTAAATTTTGTCCTTTCGGTGCAATATTGTAACAAAAGTGTTTGGTTTTTAGGAAATTATTTCCTTTCAGTTGCAATTACCCAAAACAATCTGACAGCTAAGAACTGCGTGTTCTTCTTGGTCAATATCAAGCAAGAGCATGTATTCCGGAGATTAAGTAGACAAAACCCAACTGGTACAACATTCTTCAGTTGCAAAACAGAGAAACCCGCTTTTGAAGACCACACTACCCACGGGGTAGTTGTGGAACCCCACATTTACCATCAATATAAGTTCTCAGTGATCTTGCAATCTTTCGTTGGGCAAATCCCGGTATTTTGTACCCTGCCTTCCCGGCAGTGTAATTTTGGGAACCCAACAGACGCAAGTTTGGGAAATCCAGAACTGCACTTAAAACCACGTTGGAACTAAATCAACTGGATCTATAGAAACATAAATTCATTAACCTCATCTTACATCATTTATTGGTTACCATCTGAAGTACACTTTAAAGGGTGCCCCTACGCACCGATGGTGTCTACTAGAGCTGGTTAACCTCAACAACATAATCCGAAAATCCATGGTTTATCTGATGATACCCATTGGATCTTAAACGTACCCAATCCATTATCAGCAAATTGACCATCTTCTAACCAAAATTGTTCAATCCATAACATAACCTGCGGTGTCAGTGAAAAAGACGTATGGTCATACACTACAAGACGGTCATGCAGAATTAATTCCGACGGTAGCCTTTATAGGTATTCCTTAACATTTGTCTTATAAACAAATGACTCTGCAAATTACATGCCACCAACCTAAACTGCATTAAGATAACCATCATCGAATAAGTATAATGTCCATAAATTATCTTCTTGAATTTGATATACAATAGTATCCCTTAAAAAATTGAAAAAATTTTGAATTATCTTCATGTAAGTGTTAAATTTAAAATTTCCTTATAAATTCATGAACTAACAAATTATTTGATTTTATTTTAAACCGTAATATGTTCTAAATTCATTTCATCTGTTTACCCTACTAGTGTGATTGTATATCGAATTCAAAGTTATTGTAAGTCATGTATAACAACCTTAATTTTTACCTCGAACAATTAGAATAAATATTATTGCATGATAGAAGATCACAACCACCATAAACCAAATTCATTCACAAAAAATTGCACAGCTCAAAGATCCAGCATAAGGTGTTTGCGGAAGGCCTTCAACAAAACCGGAATGCATGGTGAGTAAAGATATGTTCTGTATGTATGTATGTTTATATTTGGTTTTGATTTTTGAGCAACAAGCATATAAAAGAGAATATCACTAAAGAGAACGTTATTTATTTCTCTTTTGAGATATTATTTTTTTTTAGAGTTTATCACTCAATAAGTGATGCCTTAAAGTGAGCTTCTCGGCTTCTCCAGTCACATTCGCCTTGAGGTACCACATCTTTTGTACCAGCGGCAATGCTTGTTCGTTGATCATTTTCCCAAAGATGTCCGAAAATGTCTGCCACTTCGAGTAATCCCCATTGAACTGAGGGATTGTAATCTTTGGCAGGTTAACTTGATTTGCCAAGTTATCGCCTGATCTCTGCTGAGATGATGGACGATCGACCTGTGAAAGCGTCGATATCTTCTCCTTAAATTTTAATGTCTCTTCTTCCAAGAGAACGTATGCTGATGCATCGTACCCAACCACTGTTGGGTCGTCAAAACTCTTGTACATCTTGAAGTGGATGTCTTCCACATTTGCCCACAATCGCTCGATTGAAGCCATCGTTTGACAGTGCGCAGCTTGACCTGAGCTGCCCCTTATTAACGTTTGGATTGACTGCATTAGAGCCCTCTGACGTCTTACTAATGCAGCCATGTTGCTGGTCATACTAGATCCGCTGGGTTGTTTCTGCTTCTCCATTTCCCCTACTGCAGGGAGTGGTTTTTGAGGTCCTGCTTCTTTACCTTTGTGTATCTCCTCCTGTATGGCGTCAACTGCAGCTCTATGTTCTTCTCCAATGACCTTGTGCACGTCATTTGAGACATGGAGTTGTGACTCTGCTGCCGGATCCGCTCGTATCTTGTTCTCATTCCGGTCTATCTCCACCCAGAGTGATCCAACTCCCCCAATTTCTTCGTGTAGAACTCCACAGTTCTTCTCTCTATTGGAGCCTTCTTTACATTCGAAATCGCCTTCCTCAATTCGGCGATTGCTGCTTGCTGCTCCGAGATCATTGCTGACAGATCCATCGTGACGGTTTCTAGCTCCTCGTAGTTACTAGAATTCCGATGATTCGGCTCACTTTGGTTAAACTCTCTCTGTTTGCTTGAATACCAGACGACTCTGGTTACTTGACTTCGATGTCTTTGTTGGAGGGCTTCTTTTGAATTTGTGCGACCTTCTGATATAAGGTACGCTTCTGCTGCTGTAAGGACTAAATTCCTTACTCTCACAAATAAGTGTTTCAACTTCCTTACCACTGGTGGGGGGAAGTAAGAAATTTATAAGTGAGATCACGTCGGGGTCACCAAAAATGATTAAAAAATGTAAATAAAAGGCGGATATACACAACACTTGAATTGTGTAAACCTAAATAGCTTGTAAACTACCTAGATTCTTTATTGCCAATTAGTATTTATACATTTTGATTAACTTAATTGTTATGGTAAAAGTTTAAACTAAGCATTAATAAATAGGAAATAAATTTACTTCAGCCAATAACCCATGCAATGTGAAACCAATCGAGTTGTTTCTTTATTTGGGTTATTAACCTGCATAATGTAAACAATGAAATTATAGTTGTTGCTGACATACATAAAACTATTAAATAATAATAAAGAACTTAAATATGTATGTAAATAAAGAACTTATATATGTATGTAAATAAATGTATTTGTAAATAAATATGTTCTTTTTGAACAGGTTCGTCATGTTGATAAGCAAAAAATTTCTTCCTTTTTATTGAAAATATTGAAAGTGAACAGATCGTGATCTTCTAAATCGAAAGTTAAAAAAAATCTTGAAAATCTTTCCAATCGAGTTTTACATGATCTCAAAAATTCAAAGCAAAGTATATTCGCAACATCAATTAACTATTTACCCACAACTTTTCAAGGTAAATTTTGTCCTTTCGGTGCAATATTGTAACAAAAGTGTTTGGTTTTTAGGAAATTATTTCCTTTCAGTTGCAATTACCCAAAACAATCTGACAGCTAAGAACTGCGTGTTCTTCTTGGTCAATATCAAGCAAGAGCATGTATTCCGGAGATTAAGTAGACAAAACCCAACTGGTACAACATTCTTCAGTTGCAAAACAGAGAAACCCGCTTTTGAAGACCACACTACCCACGGGGTAGTTGTGGAACCCCACATTTACCATCAATATAAGTTCTCAGTGATCTTGCAATCTTTCGTTGGGCAAATCCCGGTATTTTGTACCCTGCCTTCCCGGCAGTGTAATTTTGGGAACCCAACAGACGCAAGTTTGGGAAATCCAGAACTGCACTTAAAACCACGTTGGAACTAAATCAACTGGATCTATAGAAACATAAATTCATTAACCTCATCTTACATCATTTATTGGTTACCATCTGAAGTACACTTTAAAGGGTGCCCCTACGCACCGATGGTGTCTACTAGAGCTGGTTAACCTCAACAACATAATCCGAAAATCCATGGTTTATCTGATGATACCCATTGGATCTTAAACGTACCCAATCCATTATCAGCAAATTGACCATCTTCTAACCAAAATTGTTCAATCCATAACATAACCTGCGGTGTCAGTGAAAAAGACGTATGGTCATACACTACAAGACGGTCATGCAGAATTAATTCCGACGGTAGCCTTTATAGGTATTCCTTAACATTTGCCTTATAAACAAATGACTCTGCAAATTACATGCCACCAACCTAAACTGCATTAAGATAACCATCATCGAATAAGTATAATGTCCATAAATTATCTTCTTGAATTTGATATACAATAGTATCCCTTAAAAAATTGAAAAAATTTTGAATTATCTTCATGTAAGTGTTAAATTTAAAATTTCCTTATAAATTCATGAACTAACAAATTATTTGATTTTATTTTAAACCGTAATATGTTCTAAATTCATTTCATCTGTTTACCCTACTAGTGTGATTGTATATCGAATTAAAAGTTATTGTAAGTCATGTATAACAACCTTAATTTTTACCTCGAACAATTAGAATAAATATTATTGCATGATAGAAGATCACAACCACCATAAACCAAATTCATTCACAAAAAATTGCACAGCTCAAAGATCCAGCATAAGGTGTTTGCGGAAGGCCTTCAACAAAACCGGAATGCATGGTGAGTAAAGATATGTTCTGTATGTATGTTTATATTTGGTTTTGATTTTTGAGCAACAAGCATATAAAAGAGAATATCACTAAAGAGAACGTTATTTATTTCTCTTTTGAGATATTATTTTTTTTAGAGTTTATCACTCAATAAGTGATGCCTTAAAGTATGTTAGCATTTAACTATGTGTTGCTCTTGTTGTGATTTCTATTTCTGCACTATACATAATTATAATCGATTTATTAACCCTCAATGGGTAACCATTGTCATTTGTGACATTTTTTTTTGTTCTTCTTTCATAAGATTTTTTAATTTAATAAATTAAAATTGTTGAGGATTTAAAAACTTCAAATTAAAAAAATAATTTAATTACATCATTTGAAAATTAAACTTAATTACTTACGACTTGTATTGAAATATGGTCTGAATAACAAAGTATGAATTCAAAATGAATGCTTAATTAACTGGAGATAGACGTTTCACTATAGGGATGACAATATAGATTAGAAGATATGTGGAATCTGGGGTCCACAAAATATTACGCCAAAATGGACCTAGGCTGGTGTGGGTTTAGAGGGCATTTCTCAAAACATCAGAGAAATAATATAATTTTAAACTACGATTAAAACAACCACCTTATTTTTGCTACTTTTCAATTGCTTCGATTTTATTTTGTTATGGGGTTTACCCCCTGTTTTTGTAAAAGTTTTTATTCTTCTCACACGAATTGTCAATTTTTGTAGATCGATTTACTCGCGTCAGGGCAAATGTAGAGCTCTAATTTTTAAAAGAGGAATTCTTAACTATATATGGAACGCGTCTAGGAAAAATTAGGTCCGTATGTCATCTAGGGACTGAGCTATGGATGCCTAAATTATTACGAATATAGACGAACGAATAAAAAATAGTTACAAAAACAGGGGGTTAGTAGTAACTTCCGATATTATTATTATTTTTTTTTTTGATTTGGTCCACAATTTTATTGCCTTTTGTTTTTATTTTTGAGGGAGTCTATAATAATACGTGTATTGGTGAAAATCATTGGTTAGATAAGGACAAGAACCCCCTATCCCGACTGCAGCTACCTTCAAAGGCTCCCGTCGTCCTTTTCTTAACCAAAGGTCAAGATGCCAAAAATCTTTTTATAGAAAGGCATCAACGAGAAAATTTTCTTCGTGAACATTACAGTATTTGGCGTCCAACATGGGGCCTGGATGATTTGAATCCTGGCTCTTTTTTCAGTTCTTTTTAGATTCCATTAAATAGAAAATCCTTGAATTTTCCTTATTTTTGGGTAATTTTGACACAGAATAGTTGTTCGAATCCCTCTGGATTTTCAACACTATGGAGTTAACTTCGAGTGACTTGACCGAAGGATTAGGTTCAACCTTTTCTTGTCTAAATGGGCCTGGAATAATGACAATTTATTGACTCTCTATAGTTCAGTATATATTTGCCTTAAACTTTATTATATTCCAACATAGGTATCAGCACTTTTCGCCAGATGGAGTTGGTGAAAATTACGGAGTAAAAGAGATAAATATTATAAGCTCCTAGCTGGTTTGAAGAATATAACGGAGTTTTAGAGATATATATCGAATTCCATAGACTGGATTGCTTTCCAATTGTTTTGATCGTATGGTATTTTTCCACTGTAATTTATAATTGTTCATCACCTTAACAGAAACGT
This sequence comes from Musca autumnalis, assembly GCF_047663935.1. Classification (NCBI taxonomy): domain Eukaryota; kingdom Metazoa; phylum Arthropoda; class Insecta; order Diptera; family Muscidae; genus Musca; species Musca autumnalis. Next base: position 132,257,144 of record NW_027411644.1, read on the forward strand.
CAATATGGTATGGTAAATCTTTTTACATCTATTTCTGAAGCATTTTCATGCGTTTACAAAAATATTTTATTTAAATTATTAAAATATCTTCCATTTGTCTGCTTAACTAAATAACAATTTTTGTGTCCATACACTACCTCATATCTAATATTATTTAGTTGTCTTAAAATTCGAAAATTCAACTCTATTCGTCATTTCTTTTTCATAAAAATATTGTTGTGCATTTTGCTTTACTTTTCTTAAAATGGCTTAACAAGCTCCATCTTTACCACAAGATCAGCCTACGACTTTTTCAAACATGGGTCCATCTGTTTGTCGAATTTGTAATCAGGCAATGACTGAAGGTCAAGATTTTTTGTTAATCAGCCAGTGTTTACATTCATTCCACAGGGAATGTATTGAGACACACTTATCTACATCTTCACAATGCCCTATATGCCAACACCCCTGTCAGCTCAGCGAGCTAAGAAATTATGTCTTAACGCCAAACCGACTACATTTTCCTAAACCACATAAAAGAGGCATAGGAAGAGGGACAACGGCTCGTACATATATAACGCGGAGTGTGAGTCGAAACTTGTTTCAGGATGCGCTTAACGCATGCTTTAGTGATGATATGAACTCACAGTTAGACCAACAACAACAACCTAGCCAAAACCAACAACCTTTTCAACAATAACAACCTATTCAAAACCAACAACCTTTTCAAAACAACAATTCGTTAAATGTCCCCATTAATATGTCCCCATTTGTGACGAATGCAAGTCAAACAGGCGTCGATACCTCAGTAGTAGACTATGCAGAAATCAATCGGATGATTGAGTCGAGTATAACTCGTATTTTGCAAAATCTCAATTTATCGAATATTCCTACAAAGACTTCTAACAACGATGGTCCTCCGCCTACTAATAATACAAATAAGAACGCTCATAACAAATAAAAAGTTCCTAGTAATAATGTTCTCCATCACGGTGGGCTTCCACCTACTAACAATAAAAATAGTAACGCTCATTGCAATTCGAAATTTCCTGGTAGTAATGCGGGGAAGGTTCCCCATAAAAACGTGCCTAATCCTCCAAATAACTTTCCCAACTGGAACAATAATGGCAACTTCCCCTTCCCACCCCCTCCATGTCCCCTCTATCCGCCAGGTTACAATTTTTCGTCTAGTTCCACTAGCTCGAATAATATACATTCAGATAAGGTGACATCTATTATAAATAATTGGAACTTGAAATTCGATGGCTCCACAAACGGACTTAATGTAGACGAGTTTCTATACCGGGTTAAAAACCTGACCAATGAACATTTTAATGGGGATTTTAACCTTATCTGCAAAAACCTAAATACGCTTTTAGCTGGGAAAGCCCGTGAGTGGTTTTGGCGATACCACAAGTTGGTCCAAACCATAACATGGGAAGACTTTTGTAGAGCCATATGTGGGCAATATAAAGACATGAAATCATCTTTTGATCTCAGAAAAGAATTACGAAATAGGAAACAAAAGCCAGGGGAAAGTTATGACAACTTCTTTGACGCTTTATCTATGATAGCGGATAGATTGCCCAGGCCAATGATTGAAGAAGAATTTATAGAAATAATTGCCAGAAATTTGCGTCCTGAGATCCGCCAGGATCTATGATATGTCCCCATTAACTCCTTGTCTCACTTAAGGAAATTAGTGCAAATGCGCAAAAATTTCCTTAGTGATGATGTGAGGAGGACCTTAGCTCAGCGCAATTCAAACCCAAATGTGTTTCCGCGTCGAGTAGTGGCTGAGGTAGAACAACAAGACAATTTCCCAGACATAGAATCAGAATATGTTGCTGAGGCTTTGCAAAGGCATGATTCTAACTTCAAGTGTTGGAATTGTGACTGTTCTGGTCACCATTGGCAAGATTGCCTGGTGACGAGAACTGTCTTTTGTTACGGCTGCGGTACAAAAAACGTATACAAGCCACAATGTAGCAAATGTATTTCGCGTAACACAACAACTCCAAAAAACTTGAGACCCATGGGCCCTCCCAAGGACCCTCAATAGAAAACCCAAACCATTTACTAAATATAACCCCAAATACTAAATCTGGTCCCGATTATAAAACTTCAGCATCAACAGAACCCAATGAAAGCACATATCATTCACATTTTAACGTTAACCAGAATATAAACCCGTTTCAGTCTGTCCATAACAAAATAACTATTCTCAAAAGACCTAGCGAATCAGTAGAAATTTCAGATCATGATATAGGCAAGATCATTTACCCAAGACTACCTTTTCATAGAGATGGGAAATGTACCAACAGAAAAGAGATGAAATTTTTAATGTTTCGTCTCTAATGTCTGTCAAAAGACCAAAAAGATCTACTCTTCGATTAAAAAGGTTTTATAAAATCAGAAAAATTTGCTCTAAAATTCAAATATCCACAATTGTCGCCAATCCCCATGATACCATGCAAAAGTATCCTTTTTGAACCATAATGAATACGGTCTTCTCGATACAGGGGCCAATGTGATACTGTATCGGAGGAGATCCGGCAAAAGAAAATTTTTATCAATTTCCCAATTTTGTGGAATGTAAATCCGTTGTCAAGACGGCTGATGGCAATGGTCAAAAAGTTGTTGGATGGATTTTAGTAAATTAGACTTTCAGAAATAAAACCAAAAACATAAAAATCTATATCATCCCTACCATTTCCCAGAGATTGATCCTTGGGATCGATTTCTGGAAAACTTTCAACCTGTTGGACAACGTATTAGGGTCGGCTGACATACTGGGTACTAGTGCCAACGGTATTTGTACTCCACTTATATACAATTTAGATGTTCCTTCTGTGATGGAGCAATCTGATTCCATAGACGAGACCTTTTTCCCCTTATCTGTCCATGAACGTAAGCAATTGCAATCGGTTATCGATTTGTTTCCAAATTTTGAAACACAGGGATTAGGGCGAACTGATCTCATCAAACATTCGATTGACGTTGGCGACGCCACGCCGATTAAACAGCGGTTCTACACCGTTTCGCCGGCGGTAGAAAAGTTGATCTTTGGTGAGATCGACAGAATGTTGAAGCTAGGGGTCATTGAGCAATCCAATTAGCCTTGGAGCTCGCCAATGAGGCTAGTCGTTAAGCCTAAGAAGGTGCGACTATGCCTTGACGCCCGCAAGCTAAACTCTGTCACGAAAAAGGATGCATATCCGCTTCCTAATATAGAAGGGATATTTTCTCGTCTGCCCAAGGCGAATATTATCTCTAAATTGGACTTAAAGGATGCGTTTTGGCAGATTAGCCTCGACCATAAGTCCAAACATCTAACGGCATTCACAGTACCTGGACGGCCATTGCACCAATTCGTGGTCATGCCGTTCGGGCTGTGCAATGCCCCACAGACGATGTGTAGGCTTATGGACGAGCTAATCCCACCGGACCTTCGTCACGCAGTTTTTGGGTATCTTGATGACTTAATTATTATTTTCGAAGACTTCAAGACCCATTTAGAGGTCCTATTGCGAATATCGTCCCAATTCAAAAAGGCTAACCTAACCTTGAATGTCGCAAAGAGCAAGTTTTGCGTTACCAAAGTCAATTACCTTGGATATGTGATCGGTATCGGGGGCATCACCACAGACCTGGAAAAAATTATATCTATTACCAACTGGCCAGTACCCAAAAACGTAAAACAAGTTAGGGGTTTTCTTGGCCTAGCCGGTTGGTATAGACGTTTCCTCAACAATTTCTCCAGCGAAACCTTTCCAATAACCGAGGTACTTTCTACAAAAAAAAAGTTTATGTGGACTGAGGAGGCACAAATAGCTTTTAATAGGGTAAAGTCACTGCTCACCACCGCTCCAGTGTTAGCGAATCCTGACTTTTCAAAAAAGTTCTTCCTACACTGTGATGCGAGTGACTTTGGCATTGGAGCAGTTCTCGTCCAGCTGGACGATAAAGGCAACGAACGCCCAATCGCCTTCATGAGCAAAAAGCTCAATACCGCTCAGCGTTACGGAGCGTGAGTGCCTCGCGGCTCTCGAAGCAATCAAGAAGTTCAGGTGTTACCTGGAACTTCAGGAATTTGAGGTCATTACGGATCACTCAAGTCTAGTTTGGCTCATGCGTCAGTCAGATCTCATCGGTAGGTTGGCTCGATGGGTCTTCAAACTACAACCCTACAGGTTTACCATCAGCCACCGAAAAGGCAAGGATCATGTGGTTCCTGATGCATTGTCTCGCATTCCACAGGATGAGATCTCTGGCCTAGAAATGAGTGATCCCGTAATTGACTTCAAATCCCTTAGCTTCGATGACGCCGACTACCTCGAGGTAGCCCCAAGAGGATCAATGTTGGAATTTGTGGGTTCCGCTCAACTTGCGAAAGCAGGTTTTTTCAAAGGTTCATGATGCTCCAGAAGCCGCACATGGAGGTATGGCAAAAACTCTGGAATTATTAAGGCGTATCTTTTTTGGCCGGGGATGGTTTTGGATGTCCGGGAATATGTTGGCAATTGCGAAGTGTGCAAGACCACTAAAGCCCCAAACATGATCATGCGGCCTCCAATGGGTCAACAAACTGAATCCGTCAGACCATTCCAGAGGTTATACATTGACCTGCTTGGTCCCTACCCTCGAAGCAAATCCGGTCACATCGGCATTTTGATAGTCCTAGACCACCTGTCAAAATTCCACTGGCTTTGTCCGCTTCGCAAGTTTACCTCTACCCCTATACAGGACTTTTTCCTTAAAAATATATTTCATGTCTACGGGGTTCCGGAGGTAATTGTAAGCGACAACGGTAGCCAGTTTAGGTCCAATGAACTGAATACCTTTTTGACGGCATACGATATTAAACATACATATACTGCTTTGTATTCTCCGCAAGCTAACGCATCGGAACGCATCAATCGTTCTTTAATTGCGGGAATACGGGCGTATTTGAAAAATGACCACAAGCTGTGGGACGAAAAGTAAACTCATATCAGTTGTGCTCTTAGGAATTCTCACCATCAAGCCATACAGACGTCGCCATATCATGCCTTGTTTGGTTTTGATATGGTCACCCATGCCTCGTCATATGAGCTATTGAGAAACCTAAAGCTTTTGAATGAGCCAACTATAACCTTGAGTTAAGATGACAGTCTTAGTATTATTAGAGATGACCTTCGGAAGCATATTAAGAGAGCCTATGAAAAAATCAGACCACCTATAATCTTAGGTCAAGGCCTCAAAACTTCAATGTTGGGCAAATCGTCTATCGGCGTAACTTTGCCCAAAGTAGCCAAGAGAAAGCCTTCAACTCCAAGCTTGCTTCTGTATTTATAAAGGCAAAAGTGAAGGAAAAACTAGGCCAACAATATTATATACTTGAAGACGTGGAGGGAAAACTCGTAGGAACCTACCACGGAAAGGATATAAAGTCTTAAAAAACGTCCTTATTCCCTCTAATTATACCTCATAAGCCTCGTATAATTATGTGGTTTGTGGTGTCCGTGTTCTTATTAAACTCCAACAATTACTGGTACGAAGGATCACCATGAGAAACTTATAATTTTGCTCTATTGGTTTAGAAAGTTAAGTGAAGAAGGCCTAAATCTTTGTCTACTTCTGGCCTTAATCAACCATAGTTCATCTAACTGGCAATACTATATATTTCACACTTTACTCTGCCCGGAATGTTTGAATACAGAAACATTAAACCAAAATAATTAATTTAATAGCTGACAATAATACATAGTGAATAGTGAATCCTGTTCACATTTTATTTGTCACTGCACTTATTTACAAACAATTATCAAATTGTTAAAAGTACAATCTGGCTGTAAATACACAATATCATTCTTATTTTATTGATAGCTGGAGAAATTTGTTTTGTTTTGCATTCCAATTTCGTAAACATTCATCTCATAACAACAATGCATGCAATTGCTGCCAGTGACAAAGCTCCGCTGTTGAAGATAATGCCACCTTCACAACCTGTTGCATACTGCTTCCAATTTCAGCATATCTGCAATAAAAACCGACAAATGACAAGAGAACACTTTTCTCAAACTTCTAAACTTATTTATTAAAAATTCTTTCATTGTGAAAGAGTTTTCTTTACACTTTGTTTCATTCCTTGATTGCTTTTTTTGTTTTTGTAATTCCCTCTTCATGACATTTCATTCCTTTATTGTTTACTATATTCACCACCATAGTATTTGATGGTTGATGTCTTCGCTCGCTAGTGATCGCACTACCGAACAACTAAATAAAATTTATTTATTAAAATACGACTTTAGGAATATTGTCGATGTAAAATTCGGAATCTGCGCAATTTATTTGGTATATTATATACGCTTAATCATTTATACAAGGAATTTGCATTTTTTCGATAATAACTTATTTTCGGCTGGCAACATTGTGCACCGATCGATAGCATATTTCATATTCTATTTTACACATATTTCTTAGCAACCAACTTTCGTTGGTTCGTCATGTTGATAAGCAAAAAATTTCTTCCTTTTTATTGAAAATATTGAAAGTGAACAGATCGTGATCTTCTAAATCGAAAGTTAAAAAAATCTTGAAAAATCTTTCCAATCGAGTTTTACATGATCTCAAAAATTCAAAGCAAAGTATATTCGCAGCATCAATTAACTATTTACCCACAACTTTTCAAGGTAAATTTTGTCCTTTCGGTGCAATATTGTAACAAAAGTGTTTGGTTTTTAGGAAATTATTTCCTTTCAGTTGCAATTACCCAAAACAATCTGACAGCTAAGAACTGCGTGTTCTTTTTGGTCAATTCAATTCTTGGTCGTATCAAGCAAGAGCATGTATTCCGGAGATTACGTAGACAAAACCCAACTGGTACAACATTCTTCAGTTGCAAAATAGAGAAAACCGCTTTTGAAGACCACACTTCCCACGGGGTAGTTGTGGAACCCCACATTTACCATCAATATAAGTTCTCAGTGATCTTGCAATCTTTCTTAAACCCAACAGACGCAAGTTTGGGAAATCCAGAACTGCTCTTAAAACCACGTTGGAACTAAATCAACTGGATCTATAGAAACATAAATTCATTAACCTAAACTTGCATCATTTATTGGTTACCATCAGAAGTACACTTTAAAGGGTGCCCCTACGCACCGATGGTGTCTACTAGAGCTGCTTAACCTCAACAACATAATCCGAAAATCCATGATTTATCTGATGATACCCATTGGATCCATTATCAGCAAATTGACCATCTTCTAACCAAAATTGTTCAATCCATAACATAACCTGCGGTGTCAGTGAAAAAGACGTATGGTCATTAGGGTTATGACTTTTTGACATTTTTCCTCAAAAATGATTTCCTGTAGCAGAGATGAAAGAACTTTTGCCTATTAACCACTATGCTATCGTTTATTCCCTTGAAATATAAAAAAAGTTCACGCACAAATCGATTTTAAAAAAATAATTTTTTGAAAAAATATATGAAATGAAAAAAAAATTTTTCAAAAAATTATTTTTTGTTGCTCGAATGAATAAATATAAGCCTACTTATAACTATAATAACGTTTATTTCATTCAAATATTAAAAAAGTCGCGAAAAAAAGTCACTTTGAAAAAATTTTAAATTTTTTGTTTTTTGTTAAAAAATTATATTTTTGAATAAAAGCGTTTACGAAATTTTTACGATTTTCAGAATTGAAGAAAAATAGTGAGAAATAAATTTTATGTCATTTTAATTATCTCATGTGGCTCTAAAGTTTACTTTCAATTATATATCTGTTTTCAGTGACTTCAAAAAATTGTCCATAATTTTGATAAATTCAAATTTTAAAATCATTTTGTGCGTGAGGTTTTTTCACCGAATCACCTTATAATTAAGATTTTATGTAATTTTATGGCAAAACTCATCACGCTATGATACAGGGATATGAGGTTGTAAAAAAGTCATAACCCTAATGGTCATGCAGAATTAATTCCGACGGTAGCCTTTATAGGTATTCCTTAACATTTGTCTTATAAAGAAATGACTCTGCAAATCACGATGCCACCAACCTAAACTGCATTAAGATTACCATCATCGAATAAGTATAATGTCCATAAATTATCTTCTTGAATTTGATATACAACAGTATCCCATAAAGAAAAACACACACACAATTGAAAAAATTTTGAATTATCTTCATGTAAGTGTTAAATTTAAAATTTCCTTATAAATTTATGCATTAACAAATTATTTGATTTGAATTTAAACCGTAATATGTTCTAAATTCATTTCATCTGTTTACCCTACTAGTGTGATTGTATATCGAATTCAAAGTTATTGTAAGTCATGTATAACAACCTTAATTTTTACCTCGAACAATTAGAATAAATATTATTGCATGATAGAAGATCACAACCACCATAAACCAAATTCATTCACAAAAAATTGCACAGCTCAAAGATCCAGCATAAGGTGTTTGTGGAAGGCCTTCAACAAAACCGGAATGCATGGTGAGTAAAGATATGTTCTGTATGTATGTTTATATTTGGTTTTGATTTTTGAGCAACAAGCATATAAAAGAGGATATCACTAAAGAGAACGTTATTTATTTCTCTTTTGAGATATTAATTTTTTTAGAGTTTATCACTCAATAAATGATCCCTTAAAGTATGTTAGCATTTAACTATGTGTTGCTCTTGTTGTGATTTCTATTTCTGCACTATACATAATTATAATCGATTTATTAACCCTCAATGGGTAATCATTGTCGTTTGTGACAATTTTTTTTTGTTCTTCTTTCATAAGATTTTTTAATTTAATAAATTAAAATTGTTGGGGATTTAAAAACTTCAAATTAAAAAAATAATTTAATTGCATAATTCGAAAATTAAACTTAATTACTTATGACTTGGAGGTCATACTCAAGGTGGACAGTCGGATTAACTTGAAAACTCCGTCCAAGGCAGTCCGGGAAGAAGAAAAGGACAACTTCCAAAACCTGTATCTAACTCCGAATTCTACGAACGTTCCCCCATCGATATCATCATTGGTGCCGAAGTGTATACTAAAGTGGTGTGCGAATGTACTATTTCCAGGTTGCCTACAGGGATGAATACAATCTTCGGCTGGGCCGTACTCGTACCGTATTCTGCATAGTTCCTGAGATTAATTCGAATTATTTCTATCCTGAAGTAGAACTTTAACCCTATTGAAAAATTTGCACTGATTTACTCTTGTTTTATTTCTATGAACGAAACACAAATTTTCCTTTTCAGCTACATATAAATCATACATGATATACATATTCGAATTTTTCTTTCAATAACTTCCATTTCAGTAATATTCCATTGTAATCCGGAAAAGTACACACGACATGGAGTTATATCCTTTCATTTCATTGCAGCCTTACTGCAATGTGGGCGGTGATGTTAACGCCAAAATCCTGTGTCACGGAGGTCCTTGTTAGCTTCTGGCAACTCAGGCTTTTTCCTATCTATTTATTCATTTTCCTTTTCACTGCCGCTCATCTACACATACATATATGTGTGCGGTTTCGAACTAGCACCGGTCGTCTGTGCTTTCTCGTACTTTCTTACTTATTCTTTGTTAAATCACTTTCAATTCAACCATTGTTAAGTTCGGTAAGTATCGATCTCTACAACTATCTTTCTACCAATTTTCAATAAAAGAAGAATTATTTATTTTTCTTTTACTTTCACGCAGTCCAATCTCGGAGAAATATTGTGTTTCCAGCAATATTTCTTTGGTTCGAGTTCTTAAGCTTTTCTTACATTTCTACAGGAAAACATCCAACGTCCATTCTTGGTGCTTTCAGATGGTTTCGTTTGGTCTTGTTGTTAGCTAAGCTCGCGACAGAATAATTCTTCTCGTCTATCTCGTCTATCCCTATTATGTTTAAGGGCATAAGTGAAGTTGTGAAAAGAATGTCAACAACAAGTACCTAGTGTCTATGGCGGTGCATTGAAATTACCATGTGACATACATACATGGTAGAACAATATAAGGTAAGAGCAATACCCAGCTAACTGAACTGGGCTGTAATGTTAGTGTCAAATTCCATACGACATTTTATATTTTTATTTCTATTTTCGATGTATAATAGGGATATATATATTTTGAGGAAAAAATATATCATTCAGAAAAAACTATTTCCAGTAAAGATTTCTTCATATCAATGATATGTAACCTCTTCCAAGTCCGAACAACATGCCGCACACTATAACACCTTTTATAGAAGCGGTACAATATTTTTTAATATGAGTGATATTTTGTTAAATTTGAAAAAATTAAAGCGCTAATAAACATCTGCTTCTTTGATTTCAAAAACAAAAGTTTGAAACAGCTTCTCCCATGGGCGAAGCCAGGTATGGGCAGGGGGTCAACTGCCCCCCCCCCCCCCTAGAACCTACAAACAATTTCTGGAAAATTAAACTGTGATACAAACGTTTAAAAATATTGTACTAATTCGGCTTTGTTGAATCCATGAAAGAAAATTGTATATGATAACAACAAAATTTCTTTTGCAATTCCATTTGAAAAAATTTAAAAAATATTTTTGCGAGCACATCTGCAATTTTTTGTATAGAGAAACAAGTTCTGGTTTCAAAACCGTTCCCTTTCACAAAATTGGCCGATGCGCGCAAAAGTTATAGCCCTTTTTATTCACATTTAAACATGTTTCACTCAGCGGCCAAAGTGTGCCGTCAGTAGCATCACACAATGCAAAAAACCTTAAAGTGGGTAAAAGTAGTGCAATGTGAATACGATTTTGATGCGCATCCGATTTCGGCAGCACCCAGCAGCATCAAAAATACCTCTATATACACCAATTTCAAAAAGATTCTTCAAGAACCGTCGATGTGCCACCACATTCTATTTTTGGCAAAAAATACCCATATTACTCGCGTATCTCTGTAATTTATGACATGCTTTTTCGTAAATATTATAATCGCACATAAAGGATTTCATATATGTAAAAATTTTCAAAGAAAATCGCGGTTTAGTACCCGGATGTTAAATATATGTATATATTTGCAGATTTTCCTATTTTCAAGGAATCTATATCCACTGTTTCAGTGGATGAATTCGAACTCGGAAGGGCTCATTAGTTCCGTCGGGTGAAAACAATAAATTCACGCGGGGTTCAAAGGAAATGAATGAAACTTGTAAATTTTACACGCAAAAAAAAAATATGTTTTTTTAAGAAAATTCACGCATCAAATTTTAGCCTTTAAACTCCAATTACTATGATAGCACATTCATGAGACATACATTTAACGAATTAAAATCACGAGTTCTATAATCCTATTAAGAGATTTGAATATTTGAAAATTTAAAATAGCTGAAGCCAAGGTTTATAACGCGCTAATTTTGATTGTATATTATTCTTTTGGATAATAGTGAAATGTTTTTGGACTTGGACTTGGCAAAAAATATTGGTTTTAAATGTTGATTTGCGTGGAAGCTGTGTCTATGTTTATGTTATAAAATGGGTTGAATCCAATGTGTCTTTACTTGTTTTCTTTCGATTTGTGATTAAACCACACTCATCACGATTTTCCTGTTAAAGTAAAAGTAGGAGCTAAATAAGGATCATCACACTAATGTATAACTTCTCGAAATTTGATTTGAGTCTGTCATTAAATGCCAGATTTTAATTGTTTTTTGAAATTTTCTTCTAGTCGCTTTCCGAAAACAGTTTTTTTTCAAAAATTCATTTATAGGATTGTAGTACTCGTTGAGTTATTTGATATGTATATTGGGAATGTAGTCTGCACAGCTTCACAGAAATCTCAAAGTCATTTTAACCCTTTAACCATGTAGAAAGAAGAATGCATGTAAAAACTATTTTTATGAACCAAGAATTATTTTTTGTCCCAAATATGAGCTTTGTTTGTCTTTAACATCCAAACTATGATACCAATCTTTATAATTGTGGTCTCTTTAGATTCCAAACAAATTTGTATGTAATTTTATGAAGGTTAAATGGACCTATATATTGCAAAAAAGTTGGGTTACATTTAAAAACTTTTTCATTTTTGTAAATTCATATTCGATAATTCGATAATAATTTCTTTCTAAAAATCAGAAACAAAACAGCAAAATTTTTTACCGCAACAACCAAATATATGCTCGCGAGGGTATTTGTACTGGGAAATTTTTTCTTAACCTATTTTTTCTTAAAATCGGTGATGTAGAGCGAAAAGAAAAGTTTGGAAATTATGTTTGTTGGAAATTGAAGATGAAGAAGTTGGTAACATTTCCCATATACACTTTAATACGGGCAAAATGTACCTCATTGAAATAATGGCTTTAGACCTCAAGTATGTTTGGACGAAATCCGTTTAAAGAGATTTAAAGTAGATTTTGCAATTTCCGTCCGCCTATCTGGTTATCTGATTTGGTCCAAAATTTGGCCTTCGCAATTTGTTGTCCCATCTTATTTTAAGTTCGAAGATGGGTCATATCGGTCGACTTCTTCGGGTACATCCTACATAAAAGTTCAAAACTTTTCAGACTATATCTCCGGATCGGCGCGGAATTTCAAAATTTAATATAGCCTATTTTACTTTCATGCGATGTTGCAATATACCCTCAAATTTTCAGAAAGATCTGTTCAGTGGTTTTCGAGTCCATAAATTACAAACAAACGTACAAACATTGTCCTCTTTTATAGATATAGGAGAAGAAGAAGATGGAGCAACCGATTTGGTCCAAACTTTGGATGTCCTAATATTTTGTCCAAATTTAGTGTAACTTCGATAATGGTCCAAATCCGTCCTTTCCTTAGGTCACCTCCCCCACAAAAGTTCAACGTTTTTGTTTAGTTCAGTTGTTTTTTAGGAATAGGAAAATGCCGATGCATTCCTTCAGGTACTTCCGCCGCAATACTTTTAAGCTTTAATCCAAATATATTTTTGTCGGCAAGTTCATACGTCCAAAAGCTACAAAATATGAATACAAAATTATTAGGGAAAATATTTTGATTGTGTAGGCGGTATTCGATTCTATATTGTCCATAGATAGAGTTTCAATTCACACACACGCAGAGAAAAAAATATGTTTGATCCAACAATATTCCAAGAGCAAAATATGTATTGTTAACATATTGTTGGATTCCTTATGTAGTATTGTGAATCCAACAATCGTTTTTGTTAAATCCAAAAATAGTTTGTGTCAACTGAACAATATTTCTCTCTTTTCTTCGACAATTTTTTTCTCTTCTCTCGCTATTCGATGCCGTGTTGAAAAACAATTTTGGTAAGTTGTGGTGTTTTTATGACATGCTGCCATTACCTTTGTTTTTGTGTGTATGTATACCAACAATGAGACTCTTGTTTTTATTCCTTTCTGTTTTGTTTCATTCTTCTTTCCTTTTCATGTTTGTTATGGTGTTTAATTATTCCTTATGTTGTGGTGGCTCTGCTTGTGGCTTTTTGTTTGTCTTTGTTGTCAGCTAAGGTAGCAAACCATGTATTGCGTTCATCAATGCTCGTAATATTATACGCGATATTTATATCAAAATTGTGTGGAAAGTGTATATGAGAAGTACATACACTCAAATGAAAAAAACTAGTATCCGGTTTTCAGGGCTGACAATATGTTTTGTAAAAATTTAGATTATGATTGTTCTTACAATCGGTATTGTTAACAATTTTTACAATATTGCGGAAATTCGAAAGTTGTTTTTGTTTTCTATCTTCGAAACAAAAGATGGTATTTTTGGATTTGGATTATAATGTTTGTACAAAACAAACACATTTTTGGAACCAAAATAGATATTTTTGTTCCAACAAAACCGAAAAATATTTTTTCTCTGCGTGCAGGCTGAGGGTATATTTCTGTCGGCAAAGCCGACTGTTACTTTTTTCTTTCACATTTTTTTTAACTAATGCATACAAACTTGCTTTTTTCAAACTGCATATATAAAGTATCACTTTATGAATGGAAAAGAACAGGAACAGGAGAAAACTATATGAAAATAACTAAATCCGCAATAAAACACACCTTATAAATGTTGTATGTAATAGTTATACATATTACGAAAAAACTAGGTCCTGCCCCCCCTAACTAAGATCCTGGCTACGCCCTTGGCTTCCCCTTTTTCAATGAATTTTTAGCGACCCCAAACATTTTTGCAAGAATTCTTCTTTTTGCGCGAAATGATCCATTTAATAGAATGATATGGATATTTTCAAATTGAAAATATAACGAATTTTCATTCATGTTTTTCAAAATATTCAATATTCCAATAATTTATACCAATTTCCTTGTTTTGTTTACATGAACCGGTGACAGTAACGTTAAAAACAAATACAAACTCCTCTGTGGTTGTTATTGAGTTGCATTTGTTGTAGTATTTACTTTAGCTTCTTCCCAGCCAGCATTTTTTGAAATTTTTAGTCAAATTCGAGCCTTTTTTGATCCGACTGCACGATTAAAAAGCTGGAATATGAGCTCATTTTCTGATCATAAATGACTCCTTTGTCGGGAGGAAAATGTAACCTTAGGCGAATCTTCTAAACAAATCACAAATTAGTCTTCCTTTGCATTAAATTCGAGTCATTTTTTGCCCATTTTCTGATGGTATATAAAGTCTTTTTCGAGTCGTATTTTAATCATTTATTGGTGATTTGTTGATTAATTTAGGACTCTTTTTCGAGTCTTTTTTGAGTCATGTTTATAATCGTTTATGAGTCTTTAGGGAGTTATTTATGAGTCTTTTTATTAGACGAAAATTGAAAGAATTTTCTTTTTATTCTTCTTTGCTTTTTGTTTCTTTCATTTGTTTTGTTGTCTTTTCTGCTTTGTTATGACTTTTAATTATCCTTTATGTTGCGCGGTGGTTAGTATACTGCTTCTTCATTTCCCTTGGCAAAACCTGAACATGTGTTATGTTTGTCTTTACTCTTAATATTATACGTTACATTTATATCAAAGTTTTGAAGAAAGTGTATATGAGAATTATTTACAACCAAACCATAATGCTTAGACAAATAAAACAAAACAATCAGTTTTTAATCACCTATCTATTCAATCAGAAGATACATAATTATAATCACTTTTCAAACACCTGCATGACACTTTTTGGATTAAGCATTTTTCAATCTTCCGATGATCAAAATATGACAGTAAATAACGAAAAAAGTCACATTTTAAACGCCTCAATGATTTATTTATAGTTGCTACACATTTGTTGTTGTATTTTAAATTGAACTCTTTTTAATCATTACATGGAGTCACTTTCGAGTTCCTTTCTGAACATACAAGCGACATAATCAGTTTTTGATCACCAAAAGGACTCTCAAAAGACTCCGCAATGTGATTTTTGAAAAAACAATCTTCCAAATTCTAGCTGGGTTTGTTCTACCATGCATGTATGTATGTATGTCTGTTTGTTCACTGAGATGAATAGAGTGAATTTTCAAAACAAGTGGACGTTTAGAAATATGTACGTAATTTGAGATATTAAGAAACAAGAAAAATTTAAATTCAAGATCAATTTAATGCAGATCAACTTCCCCTATACCCTATTTTTATATCCTCCACCATAATATGGAGGATATAATTAAATTTGTCATTCCGTTTGTTACACATCGAAATATTTATCAGAGACCCTATAAAGTATATAAATTCTTGATCAGGGTAAAACTCTAAGTCTATATAACCATGTCTGTCTGTCCGTCTGTTAAAATCAAGATACAGCTCGCAATTTTCAAGATAGAGTTTTGTAATTTGGTATAGAAGTTTCTAAATATTACTCCTAGGATGTTTGGTATTGCAAATGACCTATATCGCCATAGAACGCTACCACCCGATTTTAGGTATGTTAAAGGTTTTAGATTCATTATAACACCGAAATTTCTAAAACTTTTTACTTAGTCTTCTGTGGGGGTATGGAACTTTCCCCAGAATTTTGTCGGTATAGGCCCACGCATTCATATAGCCCCCATATAACTGTACCTCACGTTTTTCGGAATTTTGAAGGTTGTGACTTCAATATTCCTACGAAATGGTTGAAATTTAGTCTTCATTGATGGAATTTGATTTAGTAGTGATTTTGTCTTCTTCATAAACGAAAGGGAAGTAATTGTTCATTTTACTTTAGTAACAACTCGTGGTGGAGGGCATAACAAGTTCGGCCGGGCCAAACTTAACAACGTTCTTACACATATATATTTGCAACATTTTTGGCGGCTTTAACCATTCAAATACAGAATATCGTGCAATGTAATTTTTTATCGAAACGTGGAATTTTACCGAAAAATTTATGCAAGAAAGGTCTGTACCTCCACAAAAGAACAAGTAGCACCAAAATACTAAAATCTTGCCTGTCGTTTTAAAGGGCTATTTTAAAACATGGACCGATATAATCCATCTTCGACACCAACAGTCCTAGGAGTTATATAATATTGTGAGCTTTATCTTCATTTCAACAGACGGTTTGACTGATGGACATCATTATATTACGCCGATTTAGCATTTTATGCTGTTAATGAATATGTAGGGCTATGATATTTTGTGCAAACATAAAAAACACCACCATATAGAGCATGGAACATTATTATGAAATTTTGTGGCATTTTCCCCTTAAAAAAAAGTTCACGCACCGATTGCATAGAAGTTTTCCATTGCAGTTAATATAACCTATTTTTATAGAGTTTTAATATATATTTCAATACTGGACCATTCTACATAAGTCTAAGTTAAATTTTTAACTAACCGCGTTTATATTTTTGTTCAAAAAATTAAACTCAAATATTTAATGAGGCACTTCTCTAAGTGCCGGGAGCAAGCACTGGTCACTTAAAGAAGTTATTGTTTATAAACTTGTTAATGCTCGTCATATCGTCGGTGTCATGCTTAAGTGTTCCATACGCCATTTTTGAAATTTTGAGGTAAAGGTACCTTACAAGGTTTTGAACTATGCTCTTTCAGATTCTTTTGTCGGTTTTTCTCTATCTCTAATAGTTTCTGAGATATTCAGATGCCAATGTGTTCCATATCCTCTTTGTGACCCAAAAACTCTTGTCGTTTTGTTCCATATCCATAAAGCCTGGCGTATGGAACAAAACAACTTTGAACTTCTCGTTTAAATTGTTTAAACTAAAAATCCCTAGTTTAAAGAAAAAATTTTGATGTAAGTCCACAAAATACAATACAAAAACGTTCATTCGACTTGAAGCTAGTGTGGTCACCGACTACAAAAATGGTATTATAAGAAAAATGCGTTTAAATTTTTTATTTTACCTTAGAAATGCAAAAAATCAATCCGGTGGAGGCAATACCTTAAATAATTGTTAAGGAAACCTATAATAATAGTCCTTATTGTATTTATGTGAGGAAAATAAAGGTTTCATTTAAAGTCCTGATTTTTCAACTCCACTGTAGCACTTCATATAATGGAGGTGGAACACGATCGATAAAAAGTGTTTTGGTTGAAATGTGACAAAACGTGGTTCATGTGACACAAACTGCCAAAAACATGAAAAAAGATTCCATAGAACAATTCAGCAACTTTTTGCAATTATAAAAATGGGTCATAACTTCTAGACTATCACAGATATCTTACTAAAATAAACTACTGATATATTCTATGAGTTTAGTTAAGTAGAACAGTAGTGCGATTCTGTAACTTTTTTAAATAACGAACCGACATCGGTAGTTAACAAAAATATTCGGTTGAATTAACGATTGTGCTACTCTGTAACTTTATGTTACCGATTGTAGAAATCGTTAACTAATACCGAATATCAATGTGAAGAAAAAGGTCAATTATTATATTTTAATATTAATTAAAATATGTTTTGAAGCTGAAAACGTTATTTCGTCGCGAATACAAAACATAAAGCGTTTAAGAAGGAAACAATTCAGATTTTTGAAGGAATGTGGCTCAAATGTGTGTCTTTTGGATGACTACGGATGCCAGTAAAGAAGCATTTGTTTAGATGTTTTTATTGTGTGTGCGATTTAAAGTAATAAAAGTGATAAAACCATCATTAATCTTTTTTAAAAGCGCAGTTGTAATTTTTAAATCAAAAGTTGGGATCATATTTTGGGTTGTGGCGCTCTGTAAAAATTCAGAACAGTGTAAAAAGAACTAGTTTCGACATATGATGATTGAGCTTTGATATTTGACATGACTTAAGCTCCTTCAGTGATCGTGGATCCACGTTACCGTCATTTGAGTTTATATATTCACATATTCATTTCACGCCCACATTAAATGAAATTTCTCATAGCGGAGAGTATGAAAAATTCGAAAATCCAAGCTTATACGCCATTTTTAGCATTCTGATTGTTAGTGATGCTGAGTTTAAATCTATAAGATTATCGCAGAACAAAGTAGGTTATAGTAATACTATTTACGTGTTGGCCTCAATGTCAATGCCCTGTTAAGGACATTGGTATAGGTCTTACATAGCAGTACCACACTTGAGTGCTTTTGAAACATTAGCTAACGTTTTTCCTCTTTAATAAGTAAAACAAAGGTTAGCGCAGTCTTTATACGTTGGGTAGCATGGGGCAGCTTCGCCAGCGCCGATTTAATTGATGCTACATAAAGGTGGTCCAAGGGAAAGTTATGAGTTAATCGAAGATCTACAAGTTCTCTTTGATGATCTTTATGCAGCTTCAATAAAATCGGCGCTGTCGAAAGCACAACAGTGGCGAAGCTGCCCCATGTTATTCTACACAGTTAACACTTATGTAAATCCATTAAGAAGATTTTTCTCAAAAAGGCGGAATTTACCTTGTGTACCCTCCTTATTAATGTAACATATGTTTATATAAAAACGCCGTTGTTAAAAGAAATCAGCGAAATATTGTTATAATGTACTGTCGTTAAGACTTAACGACTACACTTTTTTGGTTGTTAACTTAGCAAACATTTTCGGTAATTAACGACAAAATTTACCGACAAAAATCGTAACATTTGTATACAGAATAGCACTTACCGAAAATTGTCGTTAACTACCGACATTTGTCGTTAATTCTGTCGTTAGGAAGTTACAGAATCGCACTACTGAGCTCTTACAGTATTGGATTATTGCACCATTTTTATCCTGTATGGCCTTAAACTTTAACTTGAGTTTTTCTCGAATCAAAGTAATATCGTTACCAAATATTCAAGGTAATATCGTTACCAAAACTTTTATTTATTTAATAAATAAAAACCATTTGACTTCTAGTCAAACAAAATATCAAAACGAAAATACTGCCTTCTTATTTCTCCTCTTTTTTCTTTTACATGGCGTTTACACAAGACAGACTGTCTGCAAATACAACTCTGATTTACTAATACATACAAACATTTGGCTAGTTGCCTCGGCACTGTCTGGTAATTTTCGTAGACAGTAAGCAAGGACATTTTTGAACAAATGAAAACAAAACTATTTCAAATAACAAAAAAGACAACAGAACTGGGATGCAACAAAACAAAAACAAAATACAGTTTGACAAGTAATTGTTTTCAAACTGATTTTTCAACTGACTTTTCATGCATTAATTACTAAAAAATTACAAATAGTTGTGATAAAAATGTCGGGTTTTTTTTGCAAAAATTAGTTGGTCGACTTACTTAAGACCAAATTGAATTGATAAATAAAAAATTAACCCGCTTAGTTCAACAATAATAACCAAAAGAATAATTAACATGTAACGCAAGGTGCCAAGAAAATGTTTTCAAAATGTAATTAAGGTCCCAAAATACCCCATGTTTTCGGTAAATGCTTAAAAATCATGACATTTTATGAATTTCATTCTTAACAAGGATTAGTTGCTAACAAGTATCAACAATATTAGGCATGGGAATCCCCACTAAGAGGGATACCATATGGACCAAGGGGGTATCAGATCATATTGCATGTAAACAATGTCCTATAGGTCTCAAGCCGAGAATATATAAAATCTAAGAAATTTTATGAGTATTTTGGTTTACCAAGATGTTATGACATCAATTACAATGAATGTTACCTACAGCAGAACTCGATCAGGATTGTTGCCAGATCGACGAAAAATGTACCAGGTCTTAATAACAGTAAACTGGACCTCCTAGGCCCACAGTTAGATCTTAAAAGTGGTTTATTTAACTGAAATCTAATTTAGGGATAAGTATATTCACTAAAACAAACCAAAATATAACCAAGAAGTACAAAAATCGGTTAGAAATGCATATGGAAGATATTGCTAAATTATACTGAGCTTGCTATAGGCATCCAATTTTATCTATTCACAGCCAGATTGAGGAATTCCCGTAAGTTTTTTGGCTTTGATGGTATACCATGGTAACACTGTAGCATTATTTCCCCGTCACTTAGAAATTTTTGTCACAATATTACTACACAGTATACGAAATGTCTCCAGTAGGTCATAGTAAGCATTTGCGAAAATTGTAGAAATCTGTCCTCCTCAAATTTCTAAGGAATATTAGTCTCCAAATGTGCTATTTTCGACTGTTTCATCAAATATTGTTATCTCTTAATAAATTTTGAGTTGAATGAACCACTTGTAGGCTGTGGTTGTGGTCCTAGTTGGTCCCTTTCACTGTTAATTAGACCTGGTACTTTTTTAGTCGATCTGGCAACCCTCCTGATCGTGCTATTCTGTAGGCAATATTTATTGTAATTGATGGAAGTCCATCCTGGTGAACTAAAAATACTCATAAAATGTCTTAGTTTTCAGATATTCCCGGTTTGAGACCTATAGGACATCGTTTACATGTAATACGATCTGGTACCCCCTTGGTCCATATTGTAACCCTCTTAGTGGGGATATTCCATGCTTAATATTGTTGATACTTGTTAGCAACTAATCCTTGTTAAGAATAAAATTCATAAAATACCATGATTTTTAAGTATTTACCGAAAACATGGGGTATTTTGGAACCTCAATTACATTTTGAAAACATTTTCTTGGCACCTTGCATTACATGTTAATTATTCTTTTGGTTATTATTGTTAAACTAAGCGGGTTAATTTTTTATTTATCCATTCATTTTGGTCTTAAATAAGTCGACCAACTAATTTTTGCAAAAAAACCGACATTTTTATCCCAACTATTTGTAATTTTTTAGTAATTAATGCATGAAAAGTGTTCGTTTTCTCAGTTTGAAAACAATTACTTGTCAAACTGTATGTGAACGGAAAACAAAAAGAAATCGATGATTTTCATTCATAATTTTACAACTGGTTTTGCAGTTGTCTGGACGCCTACGTCACACAGGCAAGTTTTGGGTTTTTGACCATCAATACATAACTGCCCTATCATGTGTAAACGCAGGGTTATTTACATTGACGTAAACATTTGGTCTCTTCGAACCGCGTATTGAGTCGGTGTTCTTGGTGCCTTTTGTTAATCGGTTCGTTTGCTCTCCTTTCACACCAAACAACATAACATCCATCCATCCATACATCAATCCATCCTACAGTCCACCCAACCATGGCAGAACAAGAAAAGGTAGCAGCAAAACCCAGCTGACTGAACTGGGCTGTAATGTTAGTGCCAAATTCCATACGACATTTTATATATTTATTTCTATGTTCGATGTATATTAGGGATATATAATTTTTGAAGAACAAATTTGTTCATAAAAAAACTATTTCCCATAAAAACTCCTTCATATCCTTGACATGTAACCTCCTCCAGGTCCAAACGACATGCTGCACACTAAAACACCGCTTATAGAGGCGGTACAATATTTGTTAATATGTGTGGTATTTTGTTAAACTTGAAAAGAATAAAGGCCTAATAAACATGTGCTTTTTTGTTTTCAAAAACAAAGGTTCGAAACAGCTTCTCTTTTTTCAATGAATTACCAGCGACCCCAAAAATTTTTGCAAGAATTCTACTTTCTGCGAGAAATTATGCATTTAGTAGAATGATATGGAAACATTCAAATTGAAAATCTAACGAGTTTTCATTCATGTTTTTCAAAATATTCAGTCATATGTGAAAAATTATTAGTTTTTTTATATTTATAGACTTTTCCTTATTTTGTTTACATGTACGTTGACACAAACGTTTACAAACAAAAACAAATTTCTATGTGGTTGTTGTTGAGTTGTATTTGTTGTAGTACTTACTTTACCTGGTTTGTTCTACCATGCAACCAACTATCAATCCATTCCTTTACACTTTTACATCATCAACAAAACAGGTATGTAAAGTGTTTAAGTGATAATAGAAAAATATCTAAAAATCAAATTGAAAATTGAAAAATAACAACAATTGTTTGTGTCGTAATCGCTGTTTGGCCGTCTTACAACGCGTCGCGCATCCCCCCTACCGTAACAATCCATTTGTCGTGTGCCTTTACCACTTAATTACATACCTACAAGTGAAAAAGAAAAAAAGTTCCAAACCAACAAAAAGGGATAAGTGACACAAAATTAACCTTTTGTGGACCGATGTTGCCTGTGGGCAATTAATTTTTCATGTTTGTGTATGCGTATTTCCCACACCGTTTGACATATTTATAAATACCCAGCTAGCATTTGGAAGACTGTTTTTTCAAACATCACATAGCGGAGTCTTTTTAGAGTCCTTTTGGTGATCAAAAACTGATTAAGTCGCTTGTATGATCAGAAAGGGACTCGAAAGTGACTCCCTGTAATGATTAAAAACAGGTTCAATTTTAAATACAACAACAAATGTGTAGCAATCACAAATAAATCATTGGTGTGTTTAAAATGTGATCTTTTTTATTTATTGTCACATATTAATCATCTGGAAGATTGAAAAATGCTTAATCAAAAAAGAGTCATGCAGGTGTTTGAAAAGTGGTTATAATTATGTATCGTCTGATCATATTTTCAACAGTTAGGTGATTAAAAACGGATTCTTTTGTTTTATTTTTGTTTGGTTGTAAATAATTCTCATATACACTTTATACAAAACTTTGATATAAATGTAATGTATAATATTAAGAGTATAGGCAAACACAACACATGTTCAGGTTTTGCCAAGGGAAATGAAGAAGCAGTATACTAACCACCGCGCAACATAAAGGATAATTAAAAGTCATAACAAAGCAGAAAAGACAAAAAAACAAATGAAAGAAACAAAAAGCAAAGAAGAATAAAAAGAAAATTCTTTCAATTTTCGTCTAATAAAAAGACTCATAAATAACTCCCTAAAGACTCATAAACGATTATAAACATGACTCAAAAAAGACTCGAAAAAGAGTCCTAAATTAATCAACAAATCACCAATAAATGATTAAAATACGACTCGAAAAAGACTTTATATACCATCAGAAAATGGCCAAAAATGACTCGAAACTAATGCAGAGGAAGTCTCATTTGTTATTTGTTTAGAAGAGTCGCCTGAGGTTACGTTTTCCTCCC
This sequence comes from Musca autumnalis, assembly GCF_047663935.1. Classification (NCBI taxonomy): domain Eukaryota; kingdom Metazoa; phylum Arthropoda; class Insecta; order Diptera; family Muscidae; genus Musca; species Musca autumnalis. The sequence goes on from NW_027411644.1 coordinate 132,280,466, forward strand.
GACAAAGTAGTCATTTATGATCAGAAAATGAACTCATATTCCAGGTTTTTAATCGTGCAGTCGGATCAAATTCGAGACTTTTTTGATCCAACTCCACGATTAAGAAGAGCTCATTTTCTGATCATAAATGACTCTTTTGTCGGTAGAAAAACATAACCTCAGGCGACTCGTCTAAGCAAATCACAAATGAGTCTTCCTCTGCTTTAGTTTCATTTTCTGATGGTATATAAAGACTTTTTCGTGTCGTATTTGAAGCATTTATTGGTGATTTGTTGATTAATTTGGGACTCTTTTTCGAGCCTTTTTAGTAATGTTTATAATCGTTTATGAGTATTTGGGGAGTCATTTATGAGTCTATTTATTGTCATATATCACTCATTTATATATTCATTTACGAGTCTCTTTTAACTCATTTATGTCTAGAATATGAGTCATTTATCAGTAATGTATGCTTGATTAGGATTTTATAAATCACGTAAGAGATTTGTAAACATACGGGTGTTCCTATAGACATGTATTATAAAAAAAAACTATTATGTTTACATGATTTTTATTCGAAATAAAAACAATTCATGTTCGTTTTGAAATAGAATAATAATAACATAACTTGTACTTCAAATTATAATTCATTTCATGGAAATTGAGATGTGTACTTGACTACGAGTAGATCAAAGGATTAAAAGTTTAATAATAAAAGTAAAAAAGATTATAATTATAATAATAAGGGGAATAACAAGACTTATTCGTTTCGTTTTCTCTTCATGACTCTATCTTTTGCGTGCACAAAATGTTTTTGAAGAACGACGTTCATTTCCTTGCCATTACTCTTATATTTAAGATAGCAAATACCTGAAACCAAATATTTATGATCCTTTTTAATAACAATTTATATTTTTGCCATAAATATTATTAGAAAACACTTTTCTGCGCTAGGCTTGCAGTCGGTACCCTTCCGGCTGTATAATGTGGCCAAATCATCAGTAAATACTTTTCGGACTGTGCTGGTCCATCACCGCCGGTTTTTGCAATAAACTCTTTCTGAAAATAGGAAATTGGTATGCATATTTTAAGTTAATTGATTAATTAGTTAAGTTAGTTCCTAAACGTCGCCATTTTCTTCACTTACAAATTGTTTGAGTACTTTTTCGTCCTCCTGCACCAATCTTTTTATTTGGGCTTTTTCCGTTCTTATTTGTTTAGCTGACATTATCCTTTTTATTGAAAGTAAATATATTTTATAAGCAAATAAAAAAGTAAATATATTTGCTTACCCTTTTTGTGAAGATTGTAGAATAAATCTTGAACCTTGTAGAATATATATTTTTTATTTTTATATTTCACTTTTAAATAAAATTATGTTCACTCCTTCACGAAACTTTTATAAATGAACAAAAATCAAACTCTTTGACATTTACACCAAAGTTTTCAGTTTTAATCAGAATAATAATCACTTTTTAAACACCTGCATGACCCTTTTTTGATTAAGCATTTTCAATCTTCCAGATGATCAAAATGTGACCATAAATAACAAAAAAATTGTCATATTTTAAACACCTCAATGATTTATTTGTTGTTGTATTTTTAATGAAGGGAGAGAAGTCTCCCTTGTCCCGTATGGGATGTTGTGGAACAATGTTTTTTTTTTTATTTTTTTTTAATTAAACTCTTTTTAATCATTACAGGGAGTCACTTTCGAGTCCCTTTCTGATCATACAAGCGATTTAATTTTTGATCACCAATAGGACTCTAAAAAGACTCCTCAATGTGATTTTTGGAAAAACAGTCTTCCAAATGCTAGCTGGGGTGGGTGTCGGTAGATTGATTTCAGAAGAATAAAAAAATGGAAAATACTTTTAAATAAATAGCTAGATTGGCGAAGTTATGCTTGTTTAATATAACTAGTCGAGTACAAATTTGGACAATGTCAAGCGAATTGAATAATTGCAGCCAACATTTTTTGAAAAATCTTACTGAGATGTTGATCTAACAAAATAAAAAAAAACAAACATGCAATTTGCAGTTCCAATTAGTAGTTAAAAATTTTTGAAATTTGGAAGTTGCCTGTGGGCAACATTGGGCCATTGTGGTAATAAAGTGGTTACATTAGTGGAAGTCGAAAATGCTGGTTAGTGGTATTCAATGAAATACAAAGTGTAATTGGAACATTCGAAGTTGTGAAAAATGTTGTATTTATATTGTTATTCGAAGATTGGACTTGAATCAAGAGGAAATTGACACAGTTTTTGGTGAATATACATATTACATGTTATGAATTTGTATGATATCAAGCGAATATCTGTTCAAATATCGATGATGATAATTTTATGTATTGGATGAAGGTCAATATTATCAGGTTTAGAGTCTGCATATAAAATAGAAAATATTTTTCAAACGCTTCTACTCTGAAAAATGTCAATATGAGCATTTCAAATTATATGAACACCACCATATACGTCAAAATTGGCTAATTTGTGAACTATATATGATAGATATAGACCAATTTTCAGTAAAATTTCCATTAATTTTCTTCTAGAATTAAACAAACTCATCAGATTATACTTTTCCACATCATGAATAATGAGAAATATAACAATAATAAAAAGACTTAAAAAACAAACTTTGTTCATTTTTATAACAGCAATGGCCCGATGTTGCCCACAGGCAACATTTGGTACCTCCCTAACCGCAAGGAATTGATAAGAATTTTTTGCATAAAGGGCTTATTTTTGCGACTACTAATCATAATAAATATGAAAAATATTTTTATCTCTACGGAAAAAAAATCGGGCTTCAAAGGGTTAAGTATAAATAGTCATTAACAAGTGCATTAAAATTATTGCAAAAAAATCATTCATTTCTATCAATTATTTGTGCACAAATTGAATTTAATTATCCACCAATTTAATTTGCACAAAAATCCCTTTCGGAAATGTCGATAAATGTCAAACTGTCCAGCAACCACAAAATATTTTGTGGTTGCCTGATAACTGACAAAAATGAACGGCCACACTGGCAAGCAACCGATTATTTGAGCAAAACTGACATTCAAAACTGATCGTATGTACCCCACTTTAAGTTAGTCGATGGTCAGACTAGCAAGATTTCTTGAAACCAATTTCGTAAAAGTTTTTTTTCAAGTTTCGTTAGTGTCCACACACATTAACGTGAAATTTAAGATTTTTGTGTGTCCTCTTTATTTTACCATTCGCGTTTGTTGTGTTTTTCATACCAATAAAAACAAAACAAACATAAATAAACTAAAAAACAAGACAAAATAATTAACATTAATAATTAAATTAATATTAATAGTTAAATGTTCAGTATTTCATTTGGTCTGATCCTTTACTTCTGAAAATGGTAAAACCGGCTAAAGTTGTAAACTGCTCCTATATGAATTGTATAGTGTCTGAAGTAAAGGAAAGCTTTTCGAGTAAAAAGTAGTACAATTTGAAGATTCTTGAACGTAAAGGAACAGAGGTATTAATTAAATGTTTTTAAATCTTGCAACGAATAACAAGAAGAGGCAACACAACAAACACAGAAAACCATGTACATGGGCTTCACTACTTCATATCCCTCGCCAGCGTTGTCAGTATTGGGGATTTTTCCCCAAATTGGGGAATTTTTTCTGAAATGGGGAAAAATAATTCGACTTGGGGAATTGCGGAATTTGTGGGGAAATTTGAAAAATGCTTGGGGATTTTTGAAGAAATTCTTTTTTGAGTAATTGTTTCAGATTATCTGAACCTTTTTTAATAGTAGCGCACGCATAACGCACAAATAACATGCGTCATATACTAAATGGTCACACTTGTAATAATTTATAACAGCTTTGAAGTGTTATCATGCGGTTCGGCAATTGGCCGTGTACTAGAACAATGGGTTGAATTGAAATACCATTTTTCCATCATTTCAACTGCTGAAGGGGACTTAACTGCACAAATGATTTCTGGGGCTGGCTTCTTGATCTATGAAAATTTGAAACGAAAAATATTTTCTTTCACATCTCACATTTTCATTGAAACAGAATTGAGCCTTTGGATTGATAAGCTATGATGAAATTAAACCAATTATAAAAGAGATAAATATGCTTAATCTCAGTTTTCAAAGCGTTAAAATGGAACCGGGAACAGCTTATAATAAACTACACTCGAATTTTAAACCATCTATAACTGTCACTATAAAGTGGGCTACACACGATCAGTTTTGACTGACAGTTTTGCTCAAATAATCGGTTGCTTGATAGTGTGGACGTTCATTTTTGCCAGTCATCAGTCACCACAAAATATTTTGCATATTTACCATTGGCAGCCACGGATCTAGGCTTTACTTTTGAAAAATAAAACTAGAAAAAATTCTATTTTTAAAAAATGGGCGCCACCGTGGTGCAATGGTATGCACACCCGCCTTGCACGCTGAAGGTCGTGGGTTCGATTCCCCGGCCAAGAAACATCAAATTTTCAACGGTGACAAAATACCCCTCAGCATTGTTGGCGACCTTTCCAGTGTATTTCAGCCATGTAAAACTTTTCTACAAGTGGTGTCTTAAGACACGCCGCACAGTGTTGCCGCTTCCATACAAAAGTGGACAAAAAAAGAAGGAGTTGACCTAGGTCGATGAATTTTTGCACAAGTACTTATAAGGGGATAGGAATGAAAAGTTACAACTTTGGTCCATATCGGTTCAGATTTGGATATAGCCCCCATATATATCTTTCCCCGATTTTGCTATAACCCGGGCAATTTTGATCGAATAGCCTTCAAATTTAATAAGTAATATTTTCTTAGGCCCCTGAGTAGCTCTACCAATTTTCACAAAAATCGGTTCAGATTTGGATATAGCCCCCAAGTATATCTTTCCCCGATTTGGATATAACTCCCATATATATCTTTCCCCGATTTTGCTATAAATCGCTCAATTTTTGATGAATAGTCTTCAAATTTAACATGGGATGTTTCCTCAGGCCACTGCTCATTTTTACCGATTTTGATTTTATATCGCAAAAATCGGTACAGATTTGGATATAGCCTCTATATACATATATCTTTCGCCGATTTTGCTATAAATCGATCAATTTTTGAAACATAGCCTTCAAATTTAACATGGGATGTTTTCTTAAGGCCTTTTTCAGTTTCACCTATTTGGACAAAAATCGGCTTAGATTTGGATATAGCTCTCATATATATTTTCACTAAACACGCAATGTATGTGAGATATTGATTAAATTAGGAAACTATGACGTAATTGAACATCTACATATCCCTATGTCTGAGTAGACGTGTGTTTTTTTATCGCAGCTGATCGCTTTTTTATTTTGCCGTTTGCTTTGTTTACAAACTAAATAAACAGAAACAGACTAAAGTGTACGCGTTAAAACCATCAAATCAAGTAGTGGCGCATGAATTTAAATCAAATTTTATGATAAAATTTTGTTATTTTGATACCGTCATTTGTTGCATAAGCCGCTCTGTTGCTGTTGTTGCAGTGTTCCTGTTGTTACTCTAATAATCAGACATTTTTATTTTGTTGTTGCTGCTTGTCTGCTTGTTTTAAACATGCCAGAAACAAGAGCTGCTAAATGCAGAATTTGTTGTCAATCATTCACAAAGACGCAACCTACTGCCTCATGCAAAGCTTGCAACGCCTGTATGCATGCATCTTGCGCGAACATTGACGAGAAAAATCTGAGTGTTTTGAGGACTGTTAAGGAATTTGCATACATCTGTCCCAATTGTTTGCCAAATCTCAACAACAACAAGACAAATAATAATGACGTCATTCAGAAGATAAACAGCCTAACAACAAAACTTGATGGTTTCATGCTGAGCTACCAGGCTGAGCAGAATCGTCTAACAACTGTCTTGGATGAAATAAAGCGAGAAGTTAGTTCTTGTGTAGCTGCGATTAGAGCTGACATAAAAAGATGTGACGATAATGTCCTCCGTGTTGAAACTTCAACTGTGAATAAATTTGTGGCCCTTGACAAGGAAGACAACATTATACACAGAAGAATAAACCGCTCTGATATCTTAATAGGAGGTTTGCCAGAGGGTTTAGATGATCTGGAAGCGCCTGTTATTGCCTTGGGCACATTTTGTAACGTACCAATCACAAGTATGGATATTAATCAGAGAAGATACTTATAGGGCCAGTCAATGTGATGCATTGCTTAATGATGTAGATGGCGGAGATGTTTGATTTTGTTATTTTCTTTTGATTTGCTGCATTTACATTTTGTCATATTCTGCATAATAATTTCCTTCATTTAACTTTTTGTAAGCGATTTTTTAATCTGATCTCATTTTTGCTGTTGATCAGCTGCCTTAAAGTTGTTATTCGTTTTTATGAGGTGTAAAAAGTTAATAAATTTAATTTTTTCTTTGTTTATATGCTTGGTTCCCCATCATAACTTCTTTTCCACTTTTGATGTCTTTTGACGCAAATTTTGGGCCAGTGATTAGCAACAATATATACATAAACTCGGTTCTGAGCTCATGTATAGACAAATTAAATATTGCACACTTAAATTGCCGAAGTATAAGGCCTTCAGTAAGTTCAACAAAGCATGGTGAGCTGAAGTCTATTTTATGTGGTTCTTCTTTAAATATTCTTGCACTTTCTGAGACGTGGCTGAAGTCTGATATCTCGAATCGTGTGGTTGATATTCCTGGTTATAAGCTTGTGAGGAATGACCGTATTGGCACTCGAGGTGGAGGTGTTGCTATTTATGTTCTGAGTTCTATCAAATACAAAACTGTATTCAAATCGTCGTTCTTAGGCAAGTGTGAATCGCTCTTTATAGAATTTTCGTCTGGCAACGCTAAGGTATTGTTTGGTGTTGTCTATCTGCCTCCTCCTGGTGATTTCTCTTTTTTTGAGGATAAACATTCAGATCTGTTCATGAGGTACCCTAACATAGTGACAGTTGGTGATTTTAACTGTAATCTGTTTGATTCACATAAGTCTGCTTTTGTTCGCTCATCTTGTTTCCGGATGAATCTGTCTATATTGCATAGTTCTAAACCTACTCACTTGGACGTGTCGCATGGTTCAACTTCTCTGATAGATTTTATTTTAATAAGTAACTATTCTATGGTGTCTTTATCTGGTCAAGGGATTTGTCCTGGAATCTCTGACCATTCACTCATATTTGCATCAATAAATGTCAGTGTTGCCACATTTCTTGATTTCGTTGAATATCGGGATTATTCGAATATTGATTTGGATGGCTTTTACTCGCTTTTGTCTAACTTCGACTTTGATGTAATTAATGTTGATGCCAAATGTTCTATCTTATCTTCTCTAATTATGGATTTATTTGAGTTTGTTCCTTTAGTTCGAAGAAGGATACATTCTGATGACAACTGGATCAAATCTAACTCTATTACCTATGCTTGTTCTATGCGTGACTTAGCTTTTAGAGCTTATCAATATAGCAAGAGCAGCGAGTCTTGTAAAGTGTTTTGCAAATTTCGCAGTAAGGCGAAGTCAATAATTCGGCGTGAGCGCAGAAAGTTTTATTCCAAAAAATTTAATGCTATGGGCTCAACAGCTCTTTGGCGTTTCCTCAGAGGATCAGGATGATATAAGTTTTGACATTGACGTTAATGCTGTAAATGCTGCGTTAGTTTGTACTAATTCGGTAACTCATGACGTCGATTTTCCGGAATTTGCTGAGTCAGACACGGGATTTTCCTTTAGCTGTGTTTATTATGATGATATCGAAATGGCGCTTAGTAAAATAAAATCCAAATCCATTGGTGTAGACGAAATACCTCCGGATTTCTTGAAACTAATTTTTCCTTATATTTCAGATTATGTTTTAGACTTAATTAATTCTATCCTCACGTCTTCTGCCTTTCCTTTACAGTGGAAAAAAAGCTCGTGTTATTCCCATACCTAAAGGTAATAGCTCCGACGATCTCAGACCCATTTCTATTCTACCTGTGCTGTCTAAAGTGTGTGAGCACATTATTAAAAACCAAATGTTGTTGCATATTAGACAGTTTTTGTATAATGGTCAATTTGCTTACCGCAGAAATCACAGCACTACGGGATTATTGCTCTATATGACCGATATGATTAGAAACAGCTCTAATACTAATGCTAATTCTGTAGTTGTATCATTGGATCTAATCAAAGCATTTGATTCGATTTCTTACCATGTATTGATTCGGTAGCTTAAGGATGAGTTCAACTTTTCTAGAACTGCTTGCAAACTCATAATGTCTTACATGAGCGACAGATCGCAATTTGTTTTCTATAATGGAGAATCTTCCACGCTGCTTCCCCTTACCTGTGGCGTTCCGCAGGGTTCAATATTGGGTCCTTTGCTTTTTGTTCTGTACGTCAACAGTATTGCTGAATGCTTTAGCGATGTTAATTGCACACCTCTTTTATTTGCGGATGATATTTTTCTCTTTTTTAATGATGCTGGAGTGTCTGTTACTGCCTTTCAAGATGAAATTAGTTGTTGTCTTAGTCGCTTCCGGGATTGGTGCTTTGAAAATGCTCTTTCAATTAACGCTGATAAGACAAGAGATATTCGATTCGGAAGTCACTCTAATGACCATAATATTTCTCTGTCTCAAACTCCGATCAGATTTGTAAGTTGTCATAAGATCCTGGGAATTAGTTTAGATGATCGACTTTCGTTTGAATCTCATATTGACTCTATTCAGCGTAAAGTTGTTTGTACAATTCGCAGATTATATTCTACTAATATATATCTTCCTTCGTGGGTTAAAAAAAGACTGGCTGCAGCTCTACTCATGCCGCATGTTAATTATGGATTGAAAGTGTTTACTGGTACGATCGACCGAAATTTGCTGAGGCTAGGACGTACTGTCAACTCTGTCGCTAGATTTGTGTATGGTGTGGGTCGTCGGGAACATATATCTTCTCATGTTGAGAATTTTCTGGGAATGGATTTTGAACGGTTTGGCTCCTGTAAAATATTATATGCGTTTCACAAAATAATTAAGACTGGTACGCCAGCTTCTTTAGCTAACATGTTTAGCTTTAGCTATTATTCCATAAAAACACAAATCTTTATACCCAGAATATACAACTCTACTTTTGAGAAACCATTCTTAATACGTGTTGCAAGATTGTGGAATTATTTACCTGTTGAACTGAGACTTTTTTCACATTCCAATAATGCTTTTCGGTTAAAATTGTTGAATCATTTTGGATTTCGACGTTATTATAGACTAAATTCCAATAAATGTTTTTTCTTTCTTTTTGCTTTTACTATATTATTATTATTATTTTTTTTTCTTGCATGACATTAGCTATGTTGGAATTTTAATATTTTAACCATGCTTGGGGTAAATTCTATCGTATCTAATTACGTCTGTCGTGTTTGGTTGCACTACTGCAACTTGATGTCTACCTGGCTTAGTGTACCGAGAATATGTTCGTTGCTTTTGGCCATTGTTTGCTGTAATTTTCTTTTCTTTGTTATGGCTGGGGAGCCAATTACAATTATTACAATTATAATCAACGAATGTTTATAAATTGAGTTTATAAATAATTTCTATTTGGAATTTAATATACTGTTAATACTAATTATTGGCCTTGGAGGCTTTTGTATTATTATATGGATTAAATAAATAAATAATAAATAAATTATCTGCAATTGACAATTGAGTGACATCGGGCGAAATTATATATCGAAGCCATATTCAAACCTGAACCGATATGGACCAACCAAGGTCAACGGTAAAATTGAACAGGGGCCTAAGGAACATCTCTTGTTAAATTTGAAGGCTATTCATCAAAAATTGAGCGAATTATAGCAAAATCGGTGGAAGATATATATGGGGGCTAAATAAAATCTGAACCGATATATCTCAGAAGATTGCAGGGATGGGCAGAATGTTTTTACACATTTCGCTTCGGAAGATATGTCCAATTAACGGAAATCAAGAGCCAAGGTGGCAATAGGTGGCAATCAAAATTAAGAATTTATATTTTTTATCAAATTTAAATTTTTTATCCTTGATAACGGTACGTTGCCCATGTGCAGTTGATGTCAACTTTTTGTACTAAAATTTTATATTTATAGCGCACCCCTCAAATCCCCATCCAAAACTTTTAACATTATCAACAAACTTTCCAGAAAATGTTATTTTAAATGTCGTCTAAATTTTATGTATTTATCGCTTTAGATTACCTGGGAAGTATTTTTCATATTTAAGGAGCTATAACTTCATTATGGGCGCACATATCGAAAAAATTCTTTCAGATTCTTGTATCAGATGTGTTAACTGCAAGAAAAAAATATAAGGTCTGTACGATAACCAAAAAGTTTGTAAAAATTTGCACAAACTTTCACAAAATGCTGTTCGATAACAAACTTGTTCAGTAAAAGAGAATTGAGAAGTCTTGCAAGTAGTTGCAAGAACTTGCAAAAACTTTTTACTTGCAAAGTTATCGAACAGGCATATAAACATATGTAAAAGTTAACATCACATTTTTGGATTTTTGTCCACGCGGCAGCACTGTGCGCCGTTCGGACTCGGCAATAAACTGTAGGTCCCATATCATTGAGCTAATATGAATCGGGGTGCACTCGTTAATATGAGAGAAGTCTCCCTTGTCCCATCTGGGATGTTTGTGGAACAATTATATTTGCATATAATTTGTCGCAAGATAAAGTAGGCATCGTAGAAAAAATTCAAATTGCTCTTTGAGTAAATGAGCGATGTGTAGAAAGAGTTTTTTCTATTATGAACTATATTAAAAGCAGAAGAATAGATACTTTACTAATGCGAAACCAATTTTATTGAATTTCAATGTACAAATTTGAATGAAGTACAAACTTTTAGTTGCCGTTTTACTTATGTTGACTTATGTAAAATAAAATGCATGAAACGAATTTCAATAGTAAAATAGAGCTACTTTTAATTTATTTTTTGTTTATTTGTTAAAAAATATGTTTGGGGATTTTTTTTGAGGAATTTCAATAAAATCTGGGGAATTTTGGGGAAAAATCTTGGAGAAGTTGGGGAAAAGAGGCTGAAAAATACTGGCAACGCTGCCCCTCGCCTATAAACTTGACGTCGCCATGTTGAAATCGTGCTAGTTTGACCAGCGATTTAGTTTGGTTATTTGCAAGCATGGCACAATCATACAGGTACCCGCATCAGCCCAGCTGATGTACTGCGAGCTGTCAAAAACGTTGTTGTAATTGAAAACACAAAAATAAAAAACAAAAATTTAAAAGAAAAATTGTGAATTTTTGATGGAATTTTGTAATAATATTAATACCTACCTAGGAATATTAATACCTACCTAACAAAATTTTGTTGAAAAAATTGTGTGAATCGCTTTATTTTTGGAAAAAATTTTTGACATTTCACAGTACCGAACTGGTTTTTGTTGTAGTTGTCGGCTGATGCATATACCTGGTAATTGTGCCATGTTTGCAAGCGATTGACATACATTCGTTTATACGTACAAATTAGAGCTGGCAAACCATCGATATTCCCAACATTAAGCTGGGTACACATTGTCAGTTTTGAATGACTATATTTCGCAGTTATCGACAACCGTCCAGCAACCACAAAACATTTTGTGGTTGCATGATGAATGACAAAACTGAACGGCCACACTAGCAAGCAACAACAAAGCTGTCATTCAAAACTGGCAATGTGTACTCAGCTTTAGCTATTTTCGATATAATGTTTTAAAATATCGATTGCTATCGATATTATCGTTAATTTGTCATCGTCATTAATTTGGAGATGAAAATGGCGGAAATGTCAATGATTTTCTTGAAATTATGCAAAAGTAGTTCACAGACATGTAAAGGAGAATAAACAACTGTTTTTATTTTATAAAAAATGTAAAAAATAAATTTTATTTTACCGAAAAATGTGTACGTGTGACTACGGGCTTACTTTCTTACACACACATAACCGAAAAGCAGCGAAATTACTATTTATTTCAATGGATTTCAGGTTATGGGTTTTTATTCCGATAATATCGATAGGCCAAAATATCCATCGATATTGGATTTTTAAATAATAATCGATATTATCGATAGTGCCATCGATTTTTTGCCAGCTCTACTTTGCAGGCACATGAACAATATTATCGGATCCCAATTATCCCTCGAAATATCAGAAATGGACATTGCCGACAGCCATCCATTTATGCCGCGTTGTAAGGATTTCAAATTCGCACAAGTTTCACTATCAAGAACAGGAAGAGAGAAAAGGATTTTTAATTGATTGTGTACTATAACACGAGGATTGTCGTAAGTGTCCTTCAAAGATTTCTACGCGAGAACGAAACTACCATTACTTAATGGAAATTTGGAAACTATCTCACGATCCTCTCCACTAGTCTTCCGAACCAAATAACACTACCGTTCGACATCGCTATGGGATGTTTTCTTAAGGCCTTTTTCAGTTTCCCCTATTTGGAAAAAATCGGCTTAGATTTGGATATAGCTCTCATATATATTTTCACTAAACACGCAATGGTCACACTTCTAATAATTTATAACAGCTTTGAAGTGTTATCATGCGGTTCGGCAGTTGGCCGTGTACTAGAACAATGGGTTGAATTGAAATACCATTTTGCCATCATTTCAACTGCTGAAGGGGACTTAACTGCACAAATGATTTCTGGGGCTGGCTTCTTGATCTATGAAAATTTGAAATGAAAAATATTTTCTTTCACATTTTCATAGAAACAGAATTGAGCCCTTGGATTGATAAGCTATGATGAAATTAAACCAATTCTAAAAGAGATAAATATGCTTAATCTCAGTTTTCAAAGCGTCAAAATGGAACCGGGAACAGCTTATAATTAACTGCAATCGAATTTTAAACCATCTATAACTGTCACTATAAAGTGGGCTACACACGATCAGTTTTGACTGATAGTTTTGCTCAAATAATCGGTTGCTTGATAGTGTGGACGTTCATTTTTGCCAGTCATCAGTCACCACAAAATATTTTGAATATTTACCATTGGCAGCCATGGATCTAGGCTTTACATTTGAAAAATAAAACTAGAAAAAATTCTATTTTTAAAAAATTCTCTATAACTATTTTATTACAACAGACATACCTCTAACTTTTGGCAAAGATGTTCTATATACTATTACTAAAATATTTAGTCAAAAATATAAATATTCTCTTGAGTCAGCTCCAGTCAGTTGTGACGCAAACATTAAACTGCGATTATCTCAAAAGGGGAAAATGGAGTATGGAACACTTAACGACGAATTATTAACGTTAAAAAGTCTACTTCTGGCCTTAATCAATCATAGTTCATCTTACTGGCAATATTATATATTTCACACTTTGCTCTGCCCGGAATGTTTGAAATAAAACAGAAACATTAAACCAAAATAATAAATTTAATAGCTGACAATAATACATAGTGATTTTTGCAATCCTGTTCACATTTTATTTGTCACTGCACTTATTTACAAACAATTATCAAATTGTTAAAATTAAAATCTGGCTGTAAATACACAATATCATTCTTATTTTATTGATAGCTGGAGAAATTTGTTTTGTTTTGCATTCCAATTTCATAAACATTCATCTCATAACAACAATGCATGTAATAGCTGCCAGTGACAAAGCTCCACTGTTGAAGATAATGCCACCTTCACACCCTGTTGCATACTGCTTCCAATTTTAGCATATCTGCAATAAAAACGGACAAATGACAAGAGAACACTTTTCTCAAACTTCTAAACTCACAGCAAATTTTTTTAAACAATTCTTTCCTTGTGAAAGAGTTTTCTTTACACTTTGTTTCATTCCTTGATTGCTTTTTTTGTTTTGGTAATTCCCTCTTCATGACATTTCATTCCTTTATTGTTTACTTATTCACCACCATAGTATTTGATGGTTGATATCTTCGCTCGCTAGTGATCACACTACCGAACAACTAAATAAAATTTATTTATTATAATACGACTTTAGGAATATTGTCGATGTAAAATTCGGAATCTGCGCAATTTATTTAGTATATTATATACGCTTAATCATTTATACAAGGAATTTGCATTTTTCGATAATAACTTATTTTCGGCTGGCAACATTGTGCACCGATCGATAGCATATTTCATATTCTATTTTGCACATATTTCTTAGCAACCAACTTTCGTTGGTTCTGATTAAAAAATGTAAATAAAAGGCGGATATACACAACACTTGAATTGTGTAAACCTAGATAGCTTTACAATTTCTTGTAAACTACCTAGATTCTTTATTGCCAATTAGTATTTATACATTTTGATTAACTTAATTGTTATGGTAAAAGTGTAAAATAAGCATTAATAAATAGGAAATAAATTTACTTCAGCCAATAACCCATGCAATGTGAAACCAATCGAGTTGTTTCTTTATTTGGGTTATTAACCTGCATAATGTAAACAATGAAATTATAGTTGTTGCTGACATACACCACCATAGTATTTGATGGTTGATATCTTCGCTCGCTAGTGATCACACTACCGAACAACTAAATAAAATTTATTTATTATAATACGACTTTAGGAATATTGTCGATGTAAAATTCGGAATCTGCGCAATTTATTTAGTATATTATATACGCTTAATCATTTATACAAGGAATTTGCATTTTTCGATAATAACTTATTTTCGGCTGGCAACATTGTGCACCGATCGATAGCATATTTCATATTCTATTTTGCACATATTTCTTAGCAACCAACTTTCGTTGGTTCTGATTAAAAAATGTAAATAAAAGGCGGATATACACAACACTTGAATTGTGTAAACCTAGATAGCTTTACAATTTCTTGTAAACTACCTAGATTCTTTATTGCCAATTAGTATTTATACATTTTGATTAACTTAATTGTTATGGTAAAAGTGTAAAATAAGCATTAATAAATAGGAAATAAATTTACTTCAGCCAATAACCCATGCAATGTGAAACCAATCGAGTTGTTTCTTTATTTGGGTTATTAACCTGCATAATGTAAACAATGAAATTATAGTTGTTGCTGACATACATAAAACTATTAAATAATAATAAAGAACTTAAATATGTATGTAAATAAAGAACTTAAATATGTATGTAAATAAATGTATTTGTAAATAAATATGTTCTTTTTGAACATCCTCCCGGGGGGGGTCGTTCAAGAAACTGTTTGATCGATGGCGTATGATGACGACACTGACTGTCTGGGTGTTGGTGTTGGATTGACGGTGTTGTTGATGGAACTTGTGTGTTGGCGAAACTTGTATGTGACGTATATGATTACTCCAATTCCAATGCAAAGCGCCAAGTAGCTGACAGTGTGATGATGAATGGAAGACGATTTCATTAATTGGGGCAGGCGTCCGATATCAATGGCTTTCAGCTGTTGGTGTAATGTAATGAGCTCAGCACTATGAGTCTCATAGGTGTTATTCCATGTTGTGTTCAACAAAATAAGCTGACTGGGCGAAGCTATTGTGTCCAATGCTTTGAGTCTCAAATATGATGTTTGTTTTCATAATGACCGTATATCGTAACGGTGTTGTCTTTTAGGGTACAATCGGGCCCAACCTCTAATGTTCCAGCCCCTTGTGCCTCTAAATGCGTCATCTTTGTACCACAAACAAACGTCAATTCTGTAATGTTGGCCAGAGTAAACATCCATCGATTCTTTCGAGCCATTTGGGTCCAAGGTTGATGAGAAACGGTTGACCGCAAGTCGCAAGCTTCTGATGATTTATTTAGGAAAAAGTTTACTTCGCACAAATGCGACCGATCGCCCTTGTTGAATTTTGCTTGTTTGTTGCAGATAAAAACGTCATTCGTAGTATGGATGCAACTGTGCATTTCATCTGCTGTGAGAGGTATGAACTCGTCCCGATGAGCGTTGACTGCCAATACGGCTGACTCATCGGGATGGGAACCATGTTGAATAGATCATACTGTTGGAGATCCACTAATGGAAGGCGAATCTCAAATATGATGCTATTTCTCATAACACTTCCCTTACTCGTCATTAATTTGAAGAACTCTGTCAAGTTCTCTTCTTGAATAGGTAGAGCACGAGATGGTGGAATATGAGCCTTGATGGTTTGGAGCTCGCTCAACAGCTGATGTGGGGTCAGTAGCAATGGGCTTATACGATTGTGATGAGCATCTGTTAACACGTCAATAATGTTGTCTTCTACATGTTTCAACTTAGATGACAGTAGCGTGAGCTGCGATATAAGGAAAACAATTGACTGTGTTGCCTTCGCTACACCTTCCTCCTTTTTCACCTTATTAGCTAGAAGATTCATTGCAGCTTGGATGTCGCTAAAAGTCCTTTGACTCGCCCCTTCATCCCTTCGAATGATATTAATTGTTGAATCAATAATAGATGTCTGGTTCCTTAGCAGCTCAAGTATATGTTGCTTGTCTTCATTTGCCTTCTCAATTGTCACAGCCATTTGCTCCGCATATTCAGAATCCAAAACACCAAATAAGGAGTTCGCAAGGTTTCCAACTATGTTCAGCGCCCCTCGCCTGGGAAGGATGTGCAAAGTACCAGTTTCTAGCTGTTTCTGGTCTTGAACCAGAGCCTCTGAAACAATCTCGCAGCTTCGATTTTCACCTGAAAGTCTGCACAACTCCTGAAGGGTTCTTATCCCAGACGAAAAGTCATCCATGTCCTCCCAAAACGTGGAAAGGTCATAGTAAGTCATCAGTTTCCACTCTGCTGTTACGACCTTAGTAACTCCAATGCCTTCGAAGTAAATTCCAGGCTTATTTTCAAACTTACGCACGCTGAACGACTGGCATAAGCATAATGGCAGGAATAGCAAAGCCATAAATATTGTTGACATCAACATGCTGCTGGACGGCTTAAACCGCTTTGACGATGGTCCTTCACCACTACTTACGTTCTTTAACGTTGGCACAGGCACATTTTCATCTTCCATCAAGGGAGCTAACCTGTTTATAGCCCGCTTAACTTCTCCGCTCTGCGTCTTTATATCAGCTTCTCGGACGGCTCCATCATTTCCCTTGTACGTTCTGGTTATTCTGCCTAGCGGCCACTGCATTACAGGTACGTTGTCTTCCTTAATGATGACCAATTGCCCAGGCTCAATGTTTGGAGATGGTGTGCTCCATTTCCGTCTTTCTTGCAGAGTAGTTAGATACTCCGTAGACCAACGTCTCCAGAACTCATGCTTTATTTGGGATACTATCTTCCATCTGCTTTTCAATGAAGTAGATGAGTGGCTGGCTGACGGATCAACCTGGGCTGTTAAAGGTTCCCCCACAAGAAAGTGTCCAGGCGTTAACGCTGTTAGATCATTCGGGTCGTTAGAAATAGGTGTCAGCGGTCTAGAGTTCAGTATTGCCTCTATTTCGACGACGACCGTCTCCAATTCTTCGTGAGTCAATGACGCGCTAGTTGTGGTGCGCAGTAACAACTGCTTTGCTGACTTCACCGCAGCTTCCCATAGACCACCAAAATGTGGAGCTCTTGGGGGAATAAATTGGAAATCTATCCCTTCCCTTGCGCATGTGTCGGCTATTTTCTTCTTGCCTTCCTCTCCGAATACCGCCTGATACAATTCGTCGAGCTGATTCTTGGCCCTTACAAAGTTCGTCGCATTGTCTGAATTCAACGTTTGACATTTGCCACGACGAGCGACAAATCTCTTCAACGCACCGATGAATGCCTCCGTAGTCAGATCGGTCACTATTTCCAAGTGCACAGCCTTTGTTGCGAAGCAGACAAATACAGCAATGTAAACCTTATGTGGTCTCTTTCCTCGTATTTTGTAGTGGACCCACAAAGGCCCACAATAGTCAACGCCTGATACAATAAACGGCCTTGCTGGCGTGACCCTGCTAGGTGGGAGATTCCCCATGATTTGACTGTATAACTTTGGTTTTGCTCGGGTGCACTTCACGCAATTTTGCACAATGTTCCGTGCCATAGCCTTCCCTTTTATAATCCAGAACCTTTGTCTTGATGTTACAAGTAGTAATTGGGAGCCACAGTGATCATTCTCCCGATGACTCATGTCCAGGACGAGTTTCACAATCGGATCGTTGTATGGTAACAACATCGGGTGTTTTGCGTAGTATGCTAAGGTTGCCTCTTCCAACCTGCCACCGACTCTCAGTATTCCCTTGTCATCCAAAAACGGAGTTAAGCTGTGTATTGAACTTGATTTGTCCAATGCTCCATGCTTTCTCAACTGCTTCGCGAAATCCGACACCTGAATAGTCTTGACAATTAACTACATCGATCGACTCAATTCCATGGGGGTTAGCACTTCTGTCGAGCACCCATCCTTGCGTCCTTTTACCCTTTCGGCAAATCGCAAGACATAGCCGACAATTCGCTGTAATCGGCTAAATGAATTCCTGTGATTTATTCCATAAATAATATCCTGCAACCCGCTCTGGGAGGCCACTGCTGACACTGTAGACTTCACCTTGAACTCAAAATCGGTCTGATTTTCTCCATGCTTTGAAAAGGGTTCCGGCCAGAGAGATTCGCTTCCGTGTAGAAATGTGGGTCCATAAAACCACATCATACATCCTGACAGGCGATCCGGCTTCATACCTCTGGAAATAAAATCTGCAGGATTTTCTTTCGTACCCACATGTCGCCATTGAGTTCCAAGCGACCTGTCTTGGATCTGTTTCACCTTGTTGGCAACAAACGTCTTCAGCGATGATGGTTCCGAGTTAATCCAGTACAACGTAATTTCCGAATCTGACCAATCGTCTTCAAATCTTCGTAACCCAACTCTGTTTTGACCTTTGAGGTAAGTTTTGCTCCTAACTCAGGGGCGCAAAGCTCCAACCGTGGCAACGTGATTCCTTTTATAGGTGCAACTTTTGATTTTGAACAAAGGAGCCTAACTATATGCCTTCCGTCTACCAACTTAGCCCGCAGATACATCACTGCTCCATACGCCTTTTCTGAAGCATCCACAAATGTATGGATCTCAACCCTCGTTGATTTCTCTCCATTAAACATATGTCTGGGTAACTTGAAATCATTTAGCATCTTCAAACTCTCTCGAAACGATAACCAATAGGATGTCAATTCTGCTGGAAGTTCCTCATCCCAGCCAATTTTATTCTTCCATAACTGCTGAATAAAGATCTTTGCTGCGGATACCACAGGACCTGCAAGTCCCAATGGGTCGAACAATCCCGCCAGATCAGATGTTACTTTGCGCTTAGTTACGACGCTGCATTCGCTCATATTACTCTTCAGGCAAAATCGGTCCGCTTGGGGAATCCATGTCAACCCCAGCACCTTGGTTGATGAACTATCGAAGTCGAGGTCTACTTCTCTATCCTCTGGTGGGACTCCATGTAATAGTTTTAAGTGGTTGGCACACCACTTTCGCAATTTGAATCCTGATTCTGACAACAACCTATTCAGCTCACTCTGCATCTCCATTGCGGTCGTTAAGCTGTCGGATCCGCACATGCCATCGTCAACATAGAAATTTCGCTGAAGTGGATGGATATTTATGCAAATTTGTATCTGCTAGTTTCCTCAGACATCTCGTAGCAAGATACGGGGCGCAAGTCGTACCATATGTTAATGTATTTAACATGTAGTGCTCGAGCTCCTTGTCTGGGGAACTCCTCCATACGACCAGCTGATATCTGCGATCCCTCGTGTCCACTAGTATTTGCCTGTACATCTTCTCGATATCCGTCGTGAACACAAATCGCGGTAAACTAAATCGCAACAGCATCCCAAACACGTCTCCTTGCACCTTGGGACCTGAATGTAAAATATCATTGAGCGACCATCCAGACGATGACTTGCAGGACGCATCGAACACTACCCTGAGCTTTGTCGTACTGCTATCTGGACGCAGGACACAATGATGCGGAATGTAGTAATGACTGCCGCGCACCTCTCTTGGCTGTATTTTCGTCATGTGGCCCAACTCTTCGTACTCCTTTATAAACTTCGCATACTGCTCGCGAAAATTTGCATCTTTTGCTAACCGACGTTCCAGAGCGAAGAATCTGGAAGCTGCAATATTCAGCGACTCTGATATCTTTTCTGTATCGTCTGAAAATGGTAGTCGCACCACAAATCGACCACTCTCATTGACTGTAGTGTGTTGGTTAAAGTGACTTTCACACCTTTCGTCTGCTAGTGTCAACTTCTGGTCCTCACCAACATCATCTTGTTCCCAAAACTGTTTTAACAACTCTTCCAGACCACGTTCCTCTTCTCCAAAAACAGCACACGTAACCGTTCCTGCTTCAGCATGTACCTTTCCACTAGCAATCCATCCTAGCTTCGAGTTCTTCAATATAGGAAGTTCCTTGGACATCCGAATTTCTTGTGATAAAATCAAATTGAAATAGAACTCTGCTCCAAGCAGTACGTCGATTCTGCCCGTTTGGAAAAAGTGTGGATCAGCTAGCTGTATGTTCTCTAGGATAGGCCATGACGTGACGTCGATGTCAATGCTTGGTTGCGGTGTAACTATGTTTGGTAATACAAAAGCTTCTGGGCGCGCTCGGAATTTGCTTGTTAGTGACTGAATCTCCACATTGACTCTGTGGTTTGCTGTTCTTGACCTTCCGCCAACTCCTTCGATAGCGGGAGTCGCTTGAATTGGTTCAATACCCAATCTCCGCACTAGCCGTTCTGATACCAAATTAATCTGTGAGCCGGAATCCAACATCGCCTTAAATTCATAGCTCCTTCCATTATTGGCTTAATGGCGACTCGTGCGGTTGCTAGGAGTACGTATGACTGAGCTCTATTTGCCGATGCTACTGTAGGTGATTGCTGAGTTGACGTTACTGCTGCCTTCTCTTCTGCTTGTGTCTTCGTGGAGAAATGTAGAAGTGTATTGTGCTTCTGTTGACACTTCCTGCATGTCCCACTTGTACACGTCTTTACCTGATGGTCCTCCTTAAAGCAATTCAGGCACATCTTGTTCCTAGCAACCCATTTCTGTCTTTCGGGCGCGGTCTTTGCCAAGAACTGTTTGCAATAGTAAAGTGGGTGGTCACCTTTGCACATGTAACATTTTCGGGTTGTTGTTGAAGCAGACGTAGCTGTTGGCTTACTCTTTTGAACCCCGTTGACTGCTTCTAATGATTCGAAGCGACCCTTCAGGCATTTCATGAAATGATCCATCGTTTGAAGCTCCTTGGAATTGACAATCGACTGCTCATACAACACATGAGTCGTCTTGTCCATCCTCTTTGTCAGGATGTGGATTAAGAGTGGATCCCATTCTTTTGACTTTATTCCAAGGCCCTCCAGTGCTAAAAGTGACTCATGAAGACTGTCATGAAAGTCTTTCACTGATCTGCAATCGCCTGACATGTTAGGCAAGCTTAAAATTCTCTCAAGTATAGTTGAAACTTGAGCTCTCTTGTTATTGTATCGTTCCTGTAGACTCGTCCAGGCTATGTGGTAATTCGCCTCCGTCAACTCGAGGTGCCTTATGAGCTTCTCGGCTTCTCCAGTCACATTCGCCTTGAGGTACCACATCTTTTGTACCAGCGGCAATGCTTGTTCGTTGATCATTTTCCCAAAGATGTCCGAAAATGTCTGCCACTTCGAGTAATCCCCATTGAACTGAGGGATTGTAATCTTTGGCAGGTTAACTTGATTTGCCAAGTTATCGCCTGATCTCTGCTGAGATGATGGACGATCGACCTGTGAAAGCGTCGATATCTTCTCCTTAAATTTTAATGTCTCTTCTTCCAAGAGAACGTATGCTGATGCATCGTACCCAACCACTGTTGGGTCGTCAAAACTCTTGTACATCTTGAAGTGGATGTCTTCCACATTTGCCCACAATCGCTCGATTGAAGCCATCGTTTGACAGTGCGCAGCTTGACCTGAGCTGCCCCTTATTAACGTTTGGATTGACTGCATTAGAGCCCTCTGACGTCTTACTAATGCAGCCATGTTGCTGGTCATACTAGATCCGCTGGGTTGTTTCTGCTTCTCCATTTCCCCTACTGCAGGGAGTGGTTTTTGAGGTCCTGCTTCTTTACCTTTGTGTATCTCCTCCTGTATGGCGTCAACTGCAGCTCTATGTTCTTCTCCAATGACCTTGTGCACGTCATTTGAGACATGGAGTTGTGACTCTGCTGCCGGATCCGCTCGTATCTTGTTCTCATTCCGGTCTATCTCCACCCAGAGTGATCCAACTCCCCCAATTTCTTCGTGTAGAACTCCACAGTTCTTCTCTCTATTGGAGCCTTCTTTACATTCGAAATCGCCTTCCTCAATTCGGCGATTGCTGCTTGCTGCTCCGAGATCATTGCTGACAGATCCATCGTGACGGTTTCTAGCTCCTCGTAGTTACTAGAATTCCGATGATTCGGCTCACTTTGGTTAAACTCTCTCTGTTTGCTTGAATACCAGACGACTCTGGTTACTTGACTTCGATGTCTTTGTTGGAGGGCTTCTTTTGAATTTGTGCGACCTTCTGATATAAGGTACGCTTCTGCTGCTGTAAGGACTAAATTCCTTACTCTCACAAATAAGTGTTTCAACTTCCTTACCACTGGTGGGGGGAAGTAAGAAATTTATAAGTGAGATCACGTCGGGGTCACCAAAAATGATTAAAAAATGTAAATAAAAGGCGGATATACACAACACTTGAATTGTGTAAACCTAAATAGCTTGTAAACTACCTAGATTCTTTATTGCCAATTAGTATTTATACATTTTGATTAACTTAATTGTTATGGTAAAAGTTTAAACTAAGCATTAATAAATAGGAAATAAATTTACTTCAGCCAATAACCCATGCAATGTGAAACCAATCGAGTTGTTTCTTTATTTGGGTTATTAACCTGCATAATGTAAACAATGAAATTATAGTTGTTGCTGACATACATAAAACTATTAAATAATAATAAAGAACTTAAATATGTATGTAAATAAAGAACTTATATATGTATGTAAATAAATGTATTTGTAAATAAATATGTTCTTTTTGAACAGGTTCGTCATGTTGATAAGCAAAAAATTTCTTCCTTTTTATTGAAAATATTGAAAGTGAACAGATCGTGATCTTCTAAATCGAAAGTTAAAAAAAATCTTGAAAATCTTTCCAATCGAGTTTTACATGATCTCAAAAATTCAAAGCAAAGTATATTCGCAACATCAATTAACTATTTACCCACAACTTTTCAAGGTAAATTTTGTCCTTTCGGTGCAATATTGTAACAAAAGTGTTTGGTTTTTAGGAAATTATTTCCTTTCAGTTGCAATTACCCAAAACAATCTGACAGCTAAGAACTGCGTGTTCTTCTTGGTCAATATCAAGCAAGAGCATGTATTCCGGAGATTAAGTAGACAAAACCCAACTGGTACAACATTCTTCAGTTGCAAAACAGAGAAACCCGCTTTTGAAGACCACACTACCCACGGGGTAGTTGTGGAACCCCACATTTACCATCAATATAAGTTCTCAGTGATCTTGCAATCTTTCGTTGGGCAAATCCCGGTATTTTGTACCCTGCCTTCCCGGCAGTGTAATTTTGGGAACCCAACAGACGCAAGTTTGGGAAATCCAGAACTGCACTTAAAACCACGTTGGAACTAAATCAACTGGATCTATAGAAACATAAATTCATTAACCTCATCTTACATCATTTATTGGTTACCATCTGAAGTACACTTTAAAGGGTGCCCCTACGCACCGATGGTGTCTACTAGAGCTGGTTAACCTCAACAACATAATCCGAAAATCCATGGTTTATCTGATGATACCCATTGGCTCTTAAACGTACCCAATCCATTATCAGCAAATTGACCATCTTCTAACCAAAATTGTTCAATCCATAACATAACCTGCGGTGTCAGTGAAAAAGACGTATGGTCATACACTACAAGACGGTCATGCAGAATTAATTCCGACGGTAGCCTTTATAGGTATTCCTTAACATTTGTCTTATAAACAAATGACTCTGCAAATTACATGCCACCAACCTAAACTGCATTAAGATAACCATCATCGAATAAGTATAATGTCCATAAATTATCTTCTTGAATTTGATATACAATAGTATCCCTTAAAAAATTGAAAAAATTTTGAATTATCTTCATGTAAGTGTTAAATTTAAAATTTCCTTATAAATTCATGAACTAACAAATTATTTGATTTTATTTTAAACCGTAATATGTTCTAAATTCATTTCATCTGTTTACCCTACTAGTGTGATTGTATATCGAATTCAAAGTTATTGTAAGTCATGTATAACAACCTTAATTTTTACCTCGAACAATTAGAATAAATATTATTGCATGATAGAAGATCACAACCACCATAAACCAAATTCATTCACAAAAAATTGCACAGCTCAAAGATCCAGCATAAGGTGTTTGCGGAAGGCCTTCAACAAAACCGGAATGCATGGTGAGTAAAGATATGTTCTGTATGTATGTATGTTTATATTTGGTTTTGATTTTTGAGCAACAAGCATATAAAAGAGAATATCACTAAAGAGAACGTTATTTATTTCTCTTTTGAGATATTATTTTTTTTTAGAGTTTATCACTCAATAAGTGATGCCTTAAAGTGAGCTTCTCGGCTTCTCCAGTCACATTCGCCTTGAGGTACCACATCTTTTGTACCAGCGGCAATGCTTGTTCGTTGATCATTTTCCCAAAGATGTCCGAAAATGTCTGCCACTTCGAGTAATCCCCATTGAACTGAGGGATTGTAATCTTTGGCAGGTTAACTTGATTTGCCAAGTTATCGCCTGATCTCTGCTGAGATGATGGACGATCGACCTGTGAAAGCGTCGATATCTTCTCCTTAAATTTTAATGTCTCTTCTTCCAAGAGAACGTATGCTGATGCATCGTACCCAACCACTGTTGGGTCGTCAAAACTCTTGTACATCTTGAAGTGGATGTCTTCCACATTTGCCCACAATCGCTCGATTGAAGCCATCGTTTGACAGTGCGCAGCTTGACCTGAGCTGCCCCTTATTAACGTTTGGATTGACTGCATTAGAGCCCTCTGACGTCTTACTAATGCAGCCATGTTGCTGGTCATACTAGATCCGCTGGGTTGTTTCTGCTTCTCCATTTCCCCTACTGCAGGGAGTGGTTTTTGAGGTCCTGCTTCTTTACCTTTGTGTATCTCCTCCTGTATGGCGTCAACTGCAGCTCTATGTTCTTCTCCAATGACCTTGTGCACGTCATTTGAGACATGGAGTTGTGACTCTGCTGCCGGATCCGCTCGTATCTTGTTCTCATTCCGGTCTATCTCCACCCAGAGTGATCCAACTCCCCCAATTTCTTCGTGTAGAACTCCACAGTTCTTCTCTCTATTGGAGCCTTCTTTACATTCGAAATCGCCTTCCTCAATTCGGCGATTGCTGCTTGCTGCTCCGAGATCATTGCTGACAGATCCATCGTGACGGTTTCTAGCTCCTCGTAGTTACTAGAATTCCGATGATTCGGCTCACTTTGGTTAAACTCTCTCTGTTTGCTTGAATACCAGACGACTCTGGTTACTTGACTTCGATGTCTTTGTTGGAGGGCTTCTTTTGAATTTGTGCGACCTTCTGATATAAGGTACGCTTCTGCTGCTGTAAGGACTAAATTCCTTACTCTCACAAATAAGTGTTTCAACTTCCTTACCACTGGTGGGGGGAAGTAAGAAATTTATAAGTGAGATCACGTCGGGGTCACCAAAAATGATTAAAAAATGTAAATAAAAGGCGGATATACACAACACTTGAATTGTGTAAACCTAAATAGCTTGTAAACTACCTAGATTCTTTATTGCCAATTAGTATTTATACATTTTGATTAACTTAATTGTTATGGTAAAAGTTTAAACTAAGCATTAATAAATAGGAAATAAATTTACTTCAGCCAATAACCCATGCAATGTGAAACCAATCGAGTTGTTTCTTTATTTGGGTTATTAACCTGCATAATGTAAACAATGAAATTATAGTTGTTGCTGACATACATAAAACTATTAAATAATAATAAAGAACTTAAATATGTATGTAAATAAAGAACTTATATATGTATGTAAATAAATGTATTTGTAAATAAATATGTTCTTTTTGAACACGTTCGTCATGTTGATAAGCAAAAAATTTCTTCCTTTTTATTGAAAATATTGAAAGTGAACAGATCGTGATCTTCTAAATCGAAAGTTAAAAAAAATCTTGAAAATCTTTCCAATCGAGTTTTACATGATCTCAAAAATTCAAAGCAAAGTATATTCGCAACATCAATTAACTATTTACCCACAACTTTTCAAGGTAAATTTTGTCCTTTCGGTGCAATATTGTAACAAAAGTGTTTGGTTTTTAGGAAATTATTTCCTTTCAGTTGCAATTACCCAAAACAATCTGACAGCTAAGAACTGCGTGTTCTTCTTGGTCAATATCAAGCAAGAGCATGTATTCCGGAGATTAAGTAGACAAAACCCAACTGGTACAACATTCTTCAGTTGCAAAACAGTTAAGCTGTGTATTGAACTTGATTTGTCCAATGCTCCATGCTTTCTCAACTGCTTCGCGAAATCCGACACCTGAATAGTCTTGACAATTAACTACATCGATCGACTCAATTCCATGGGGGTTAGCACTTCTGTCGAGCACCCATCCTTGCGTCCTTTTACCCTTTCGGCAAATCGCAAGACATAGCCGACAATTCGCTGTAATCGGCTAAATGAATTCCTGTGATTTATTCCATAAATAATATCCTGCAACCCGCTCTGGGAGGCCACTGCTGACACTGTAGACTTCACCTTGAACTCAAAATCGGTCTGATTTTCTCCATGCTTTGAAAAGGGTTCCGGCCAGAGAGATTCGCTTCCGTGTAGAAATGTGGGTCCATAAAACCACATCATACATCCTGACAGGCGATCCGGCTTCATACCTCTGGAAATAAAATCTGCAGGATTTTCTTTCGTACCCACATGTCGCCATTGAGTTCCAAGCGACCTGTCTTGGATCTGTTTCACCTTGTTGGCAACAAACGTCTTCAGCGATGATGGTTCCGAGTTAATCCAGTACAACGTAATTTCCGAATCTGACCAATCGTCTTCAAATCTTCGTAACCCAACTCTGTTTTGACCTTTGAGGTAAGTTTTGCTCCTAACTCAGGGGCGCAAAGCTCCAACCGTGGCAACGTGATTCCTTTTATAGGTGCAACTTTTGATTTTGAACAAAGGAGCCTAACTATATGCCTTCCGTCTACCAACTTAGCCCGCAGATACATCACTGCTCCATACGCCTTTTCTGAAGCATCCACAAATGTATGGATCTCAACCCTCGTTGATTTCTCTCCATTAAACATATGTCTGGGTAACTTGAAATCATTTAGCATCTTCAAACTCTCTCGAAACGATAACCAATAGGATGTCAATTCTGCTGGAAGTTCCTCATCCCAGCCAATTTTATTCTTCCATAACTGCTGAATAAAGATCTTTGCTGCGGATACCACAGGACCTGCAAGTCCCAATGGGTCGAACAATCCCGCCAGATCAGATGTTACTTTGCGCTTAGTTACGACGCTGCATTCGCTCATATTACTCTTCAGGCAAAATCGGTCCGCTTGGGGAATCCATGTCAACCCCAGCACCTTGGTTGATGAACTATCGAAGTCGAGGTCTACTTCTCTATCCTCTGGTGGGACTCCATGTAATAGTTTTAAGTGGTTGGCACACCACTTTCGCAATTTGAATCCTGATTCTGACAACAACCTATTCAGCTCACTCTGCATCTCCATTGCGGTCGTTAAGCTGTCGGATCCGCACATGCCATCGTCAACATAGAAATTTCGCTGAAGTGGATGGATATTTATGCAAATTTGTATCTGCTAGTTTCCTCAGACATCTCGTAGCAAGATACGGGGCGCAAGTCGTACCATATGTTAATGTATTTAACATGTAGTGCTCGAGCTCCTTGTCTGGGGAACTCCTCCATACGACCAGCTGATATCTGCGATCCCTCGTGTCCACTAGTATTTGCCTGTACATCTTCTCGATATCCGTCGTGAACACAAATCGCGGTAAACTAAATCGCAACAGCATCCCAAACACGTCTCCTTGCACCTTGGGACCTGAATGTAAAATATCATTGAGCGACCATCCAGACGATGACTTGCAGGACGCATCGAACACTACCCTGAGCTTTGTCGTACTGCTATCTGGACGCAGGACACAATGATGCGGAATGTAGTAATGACTGCCGCGCACCTCTCTTGGCTGTATTTTCGTCATGTGGCCCAACTCTTCGTACTCCTTTATAAACTTCGCATACTGCTCGCGAAAATTTGCATCTTTTGCTAACCGACGTTCCAGAGCGAAGAATCTGGAAGCTGCAATATTCAGCGACTCTGATATCTTTTCTGTATCGTCTGAAAATGGTAGTCGCACCACAAATCGACCACTCTCATTGACTGTAGTGTGTTGGTTAAAGTGACTTTCACACCTTTCGTCTGCTAGTGTCAACTTCTGGTCCTCACCAACATCATCTTGTTCCCAAAACTGTTTTAACAACTCTTCCAGACCACGTTCCTCTTCTCCAAAAACAGCACACGTAACCGTTCCTGCTTCAGCATGTACCTTTCCACTAGCAATCCATCCTAGCTTCGAGTTCTTCAATATAGGAAGTTCCTTGGACATCCGAATTTCTTGTGATAAAATCAAATTGAAATAGAACTCTGCTCCAAGCAGTACGTCGATTCTGCCCGTTTGGAAAAAGTGTGGATCAGGTAGCTGTATGTTCTCTTGGATATTCCATGACGTGACGTCGATGTCAATGCTTGGTTGCGGTGGAACTATGTTTGGTAATACAAAAGCTTCTGGGCGCGCTCGGAATTTGCTTGTTAGTGACTGAATCTCCACATTGACTCTGTGGTTTGCTGTTCTTGACCTTCCGCCAACTCCTTCGATAGCGGGAGTCGCTTGAATTGGTTCAATACCCAATCTCCGCACTAGCCGTTCTGATACCAAATTAATCTGTGAGCCGGAATCCAACATCGCCTTAAATTCATAGCTCCTTCCATTATTGGCTTAATGGCGACTCGTGCGGTTGCTAGGAGTACGTA
This sequence comes from Musca autumnalis, assembly GCF_047663935.1. Classification (NCBI taxonomy): domain Eukaryota; kingdom Metazoa; phylum Arthropoda; class Insecta; order Diptera; family Muscidae; genus Musca; species Musca autumnalis. The sequence continues at coordinate 132,309,519 of NW_027411644.1, forward strand.
TGACTGAGCTCTATTTGCCGATGCTACTGTAGGTGATTGCTGAGTTGACGTTACTGCTGCCTTCTCTTCTGCTTGTGTCTTCGTGGAGAAATGTAGAAGTGTATTGTGCTTCTGTTGACACTTCCTGCATGTCCCACTTGTACACGTCTTTGCCTGATGGTCCTCCTTAAAGCAATTCAGGCACATCTTGTTCCTAGCAACCCATTTCTGTCTTTCGGGCGCGGTCTTTGCCAAGAACTGTTTGCAATAGTAAAGTGGGTGGTCACCTTTGCACATGTAACATTTTCGGGTTGTTGTTGAAGCAGACGTAGCTGTTGGCTTACTCTTTTGAACCCCGTTGACTGCTTCTAATGATTCGAAGCGACCCTTCAGGCATTTCATGAAATGATCCATCGTTTGAAGCTCCTTGGAATTGACAATCGACTGCTCATACAACACATGAGTCGTCTTGTCCATCCTCTTTGTCAGGATGTGGATTAAGAGTGGATCCCATTCTTTTGACTTTATTCCAAGGCCCTCCAGTGCTAAAAGTGACTCATGAAGACTGTCATGAAAGTCTTTCACTGATCTGCAATCGCCTGACATGTTAGGCAAGCTTAAAATTCTCTCAAGTATAGTTGAAACTTGAGCTCTCTTGTTATTGTATCGTTCCTGTAGACTCGTCCAGGCTATGTGGTAATTCGCCTCCGTCAACTCGAGGTGCCTTATGAGCTTCTCGGCTTCTCCAGTCACATTCGCCTTGAGGTACCACATCTTTTGTACCAGCGGCAATGCTTGTTCGTTGATCATTTTCCCAAAGATGTCCGAAAATGTCTGCCACTTCGAGTAATCCCCATTGAACTGAGGGATTGTAATCTTTGGCAGGTTAACTTGATTTGCCAAGTTATCGCCTGATCTCTGCTGAGATGATGGACGATCGACCTGTGAAAGCGTCGATATCTTCTCCTTAAATTTTAATGTCTCTTCTTCCAAGAGAACGTATGCTGATGCATCGTACCCAACCACTGTTGGGTCGTCAAAACTCTTGTACATCTTGAAGTGGATGTCTTCCACATTTGCCCACAATCGCTCGATTGAAGCCATCGTTTGACAGTGCGCAGCTTGACCCTTATTAACGTTTGGATTGACTGCATTAGAGCCCTCTGACGTCTTACTAATGCAGCCATGTTGCTGGTCATACTAGATCCGCTGGGTTGTTTCTGCTTCTCCATTTCCCCTACTGCAGGGAGTGGTTTTTGAGGTCCTGCTTCTTTACCTTTGTGTATCTCCTCCTGTATGGCGTCAACTGCAGCTCTATGTTCTTCTCCAATGACCTTGTGCACGTCATTTGAGACATGGAGTTGTGACTCTGCTGCCGGATCCGCTCGTATCTTGTTCTCATTCCGGTCTATCTCCACCCAGAGTGATCCAACTCCCCCAATTTCTTCGTGTAGAACTCCACAGTTCTTCTCTCTATTGGAGCCTTCTTTACATTCGAAATCGCCTTCCTCAATTCGGCGATTGCTGCTTGCTGCTCCGAGATCATTGCTGACAGATCCATCGTGACGGTTTCTAGCTCCTCGTAGTTACTAGAATTCCGATGATTCGGCTCACTTTGGTTAAACTCTCTCTGTTTGCTTGAATACCAGACGACTCTGGTTACTTGACTTCGATGTCTTTGTTGGAGGGCTTCTTTTGAATTTGTGCGACCTTCTGATATAAGGTACGCTTCTGCTGCTGTAAGGACTAAATTCCTTACTCTCACAAATAAGTGTTTCAACTTCCTTACCACTGGTGGGGGGAAGTAAGAAATTTATAAGTGAGATCACGTCGGGGCCACCAAAAATGATTAAAAAATGTAAATAAAAGGCGGATATACACAACACTTGAATTGTGTAAACCTAAATAGCTTGTAAACTACCTAGATTCTTTATTGCCAATTAGTATTTATACATTTTGATTAACTTAATTGTTATGGTAAAAGTTTAAACTAAGCATTAATAAATAGGAAATAAATTTACTTCAGCCAATAACCCATGCAATGTGAAACCAATCGAGTTGTTTCTTTATTTGGGTTATTAACCTGCATAATGTAAACAATGAAATTATAGTTGTTGCTGACATACATAAAACTATTAAATAATAATAAAGAACTTAAATATGTATGTAAATAAAGAACTTATATATGTATGTAAATAAATGTATTTGTAAATAAATATGTTCTTTTTGAACAGGTTCGTCATGTTGATAAGCAAAAAATTTCTTCCTTTTTATTGAAAATATTGAAAGTGAACAGATCGTGATCTTCTAAATCGAAAGTTAAAAAAAATCTTGAAAATCTTTCCAATCGAGTTTTACATGATCTCAAAAATTCAAAGCAAAGTATATTCGCAACATCAATTAACTATTTACCCACAACTTTTCAAGGTAAATTTTGTCCTTTCGGTGCAATATTGTAACAAAAGTGTTTGGTTTTTAGGAAATTATTTCCTTTCAGTTGCAATTACCCAAAACAATCTGACAGCTAAGAACTGCGTGTTCTTCTTGGTCAATATCAAGCAAGAGCATGTATTCCGGAGATTAAGTAGACAAAACCCAACTGGTACAACATTCTTCAGTTGCAAAACAGAGAAACCCGCTTTTGAAGACCACACTACCCACGGGGTAGTTGTGGAACCCCACATTTACCATCAATATAAGTTCTCAGTGATCTTGCAATCTTTCGTTGGGCAAATCCCGGTATTTTGTACCCTGCCTTCCCGGCAGTGTAATTTTGGGAACCCAACAGACGCAAGTTTGGGAAATCCAGAACTGCACTTAAAACCACGTTGGAACTAAATCAACTGGATCTATAGAAACATAAATTCATTAACCTCATCTTACATCATTTATTGGTTACCATCTGAAGTACACTTTAAAGGGTGCCCCTACGCACCGATGGTGTCTACTAGAGCTGGTTAACCTCAACAACATAATCCGAAAATCCATGGTTTATCTGATGCTACCCATTGGATCTTAAACGTACCCAATCCATTATCAGCAAATTGACCATCTTCTAACCAAAATTGTTCAATCCATAACATAACCTGCGGTGTCAGTGAAAAAGACGTATGGTCATACACTACAAGACGGTCATGCAGAATTAATTCCGACGGTAGCCTTTATAGGTATTCCTTAACATTTGTCTTATAAACAAATGACTCTGCAAATTACATGCCACCAACCTAAACTGCATTAAGATAACCATCATCGAATAAGTATAATGTCCATAAATTATCTTCTTGAATTTGATATACAATAGTATCCCTTAAAAAATTGAAAAAATTTTGAATTATCTTCATGTAAGTGTTAAATTTAAAATTTCCTTATAAATTCATGAACTAACAAATTATTTGATTTTATTTTAAACCGTAATATGTTCTAAATTCATTTCATCTGTTTACCCTACTAGTGTGATTGTATATCGAATTCAAAGTTATTGTAAGTCATGTATAACAACCTTAATTTTTACCTCGAACAATTAGAATAAATATTATTGCATGATAGAAGATCACAACCACCATAAACCAAATTCGTTCACAAAAAATTGCACAGCTCAAAGATCCAGCATAAGGTGTTTGCGGAAGGCCTTCAACAAAACCGGAATGCATGGTGAGTAAAGATATGTTCTGTATGTATGTATGTTTATATTTGGTTTTGATTTTTGAGCAACAAGCATATAAAAGAGAATATCACTAAAGAGAACGTTATTTATTTCTCTTTTGAGATATTATTTTTTTTTAGAGTTTATCACTCAATAAGTGATGCCTTAAAGTGAGCTTCTCGGCTTCTCCAGTCACATTCGCCTTGAGGTACCACATCTTTTGTACCAGCGGCAATGCTTGTTCGTTGATCATTTTCCCAAAGATGTCCGAAAATGTCTGCCACTTCGAGTAATCCCCATTGAACTGAGGGATTGTAATCTTTGGCAGGTTAACTTGATTTGCCAAGTTATCGCCTGATCTCTGCTGAGATGATGGACGATCGACCTGTGAAAGCGTCGATATCTTCTCCTTAAATTTTAATGTCTCTTCTTCCAAGAGAACGTATGCTGATGCATCGTACCCAACCACTGTTGGGTCGTCAAAACTCTTGTACATCTTGAAGTGGATGTCTTCCACATTTGCCCACAATCGCTCGATTGAAGCCATCGTTTGACAGTGCGCAGCTTGACCTGAGCTGCCCCTTATTAACGTTTGGATTGACTGCATTAGAGCCCTCTGACGTCTTACTAATGCAGCCATGTTGCTGGTCATACTAGATCCGCTGGGTTGTTTCTGCTTCTCCATTTCCCCTACTGCAGGGAGTGGTTTTTGAGGTCCTGCTTCTTTACCTTTGTGTATCTCCTCCTGTATGGCGTCAACTGCAGCCCTATGTTCTTCTCCAATGACCTTGTGCACGTCATTTGAGACATGGAGTTGTGACTCTGCTGCCGGATCCGCTCGTATCTTGTTCTCATTCCGGTCTATCTCCACCCAGAGTGATCCAACTCCCCCAATTTCTTCGTGTAGAACTCCACAGTTCTTCTCTCTATTGGAGCCTTCTTTACATTCGAAATCGCCTTCCTCAATTCGGCGATTGCTGCTTGCTGCTCCGAGATCATTGCTGACAGATCCATCGTGACGGTTTCTAGCTCCTCGTAGTTACTAGAATTCCGATGATTCGGCTCACTTTGGTTAAACTCTCTCTGTTTGCTTGAATACCAGACGACTCTGGTTACTTGACTTCGATGTCTTTGTTGGAGGGCTTCTTTTGAATTTGTGCGACCTTCTGATATAAGGTACGCTTCTGCTGCTGTAAGGACTAAATTCCTTACTCTCACAAATAAGTGTTTCAACTTCCTTACCACTGGTGGGGGGAAGTAAGAAATTTATAAGTGAGATCACGTCGGGGTCACCAAAAATGATTAAAAAATGTAAATAAAAGGCGGATATACACAACACTTGAATTGTGTAAACCTAAATAGCTTGAAACTACCTAGATTCTTTATTGCCAATTAGTATTTATACATTTTGATTAACTTAATTGTTATGGTAAAAGTTTAAACTAAGCATTAATAAATAGGAAATAAATTTACTTCAGCCAATAACCCATGCAATGTGAAACCAATCGAGTTGTTTCTTTATTTGGGTTATTAACCTGCATAATGTAAACAATGAAATTATAGTTGTTGCTGACATACATAAAACTATTAAATAATAATAAAGAACTTAAATATGTATGTAAATAAAGAACTTATATATGTATGTAAATAAATGTATTTGTAAATAAATATGTTCTTTTTGAACAGGTTCGTCATGTTGATAAGCAAAAAATTTCTTCCTTTTTATTGAAAATATTGAAAGTGAACAGATCGTGATCTTCTAAATCGAAAGTTAAAAAAAATCTTGAAAATCTTTCCAATCGAGTTTTACATGATCTCAAAAATTCAAAGCAAAGTATATTCGCAACATCAATTAACTATTTACCCACAACTTTTCAAGGTAAATTTTGTCCTTTCGGTGCAATATTGTAACAAAAGTGTTTGGTTTTTAGGAAATTATTTCCTTTCAGTTGCAATTACCCAAAACAATCTGACAGCTAAGAACTGCGTGTTCTTCTTGGTCAATATCAAGCAAGAGCATGTATTCCGGAGATTAAGTAGACAAAACCCAACTGGTACAACATTCTTCAGTTGCAAAACAGAGAAACCCGCTTTTGAAGACCACACTACCCACGGGGTAGTTGTGGAACCCCACATTTACCATCAATATAAGTTCTCAGTGATCTTGCAATCTTTCGTTGGGCAAATCCCGGTATTTTGTACCCTGCCTTCCCGGCAGTGTAATTTTGGGAACCCAACAGACGCAAGTTTGGGAAATCCAGAACTGCACTTAAAACCACGTTGGAACTAAATCAACTGGATCTATAGAAACATAAATTCATTAACCTCATCTTACATCATTTATTGGTTACCATCTGAAGTACACTTTAAAGGGTGCCCCTACGCACCGATGGTGTCTACTAGAGCTGGTTAACCTCAACAACATAATCCGAAAATCCATGGTTTATCTGATGATACCCATTGGATCTTAAACGTACCCAATCCATTATCAGCAAATTGACCATCTTCTAACCAAAATTGTTCAATCCATAACATAACCTGCGGTGTCAGTGAAAAAGACGTATGGTCATACACTACAAGACGGTCATGCAGAATTAATTCCGACGGTAGCCTTTATAGGTATTCCTTAACATTTGCCTTATAAACAAATGACTCTGCAAATTACATGCCACCAACCTAAACTGCATTAAGATAACCATCATCGAATAAGTATAATGTCCATAAATTATCTTCTTGAATTTGATATACAATAGTATCACTTAAAAAATTGAAAAAATTTTGAATTATCTTCATGTAAGTGTTAAATTTAAAATTTCCTTATAAATTCATGAACTAACAAATTATTTGATTTTATTTTAAACCGTAATATGTTCTAAATTCATTTCATCTGTTTACCCTACTAGTGTGATTGTATATCGAATTAAAAGTTATTGTAAGTCATGTATAACAACCTTAATTTTTACCTCGAACAATTAGAATAAATATTATTGCATGATAGAAGATCACAACCACCATAAACCAAATTCATTCACAAAAAATTGCACAGCTCAAAGATCCAGCATAAGGTGTTTGCGGAAGGCCTTCAACAAAACCGGAATGCATGGTGAGTAAAGATATGTTCTGTATGTATGTTTATATTTGGTTTTGATTTTTGAGCAACAAGCATATAAAAGAGAATATCACTAAAGAGAACGTTATTTATTTCTCTTTTGAGATATTATTTTTTTTTAGAGTTTATCACTCAATAAGTGATGCCTTAAAGTATGTTAGCATTTAACTATGTGTTGCTCTTGTTGTGATTTCTATTTCTGCACTATACATAATTATAATCGATTTATTAACCCTCAATGGGTAACCATTGTCATTTGTGACATTTTTTTTTGTTCTTCTTTCATAAGATTTTTTAATTTAATAAATTAAAATTGTTGAGGATTTAAAAACTTCAAATTAAAAAAATAATTTAATTACATCATTTGAAAATTAAACTTAATTACTTACGACTTGTATTGAAATATGGTCTGAATAACAAAGTATGAATTCAAAATGAATGCTTAATTAACTGGAGATAGACGTTTCACTATAGGGATGACAATATAGATTAGAAGATATGTGGAATCTGGGGTCCACAAAATATTACGGCAAAATGGACCTAGGCTGGTGTGGGTTTAGAGGGCATTTCTCAAAACATCAGAGAAATAATATAATTTTAAACTACGATTAAAACAACCACCTTATTTTTGCTACTTTTCAATTGCTTCGATTTTATTTTGTTATGGGGTTTACCCCCTGTTTTTGTAAAAGTTTTTATTCTTCTCACACGAATTGTCAATTTTTGTAGATCGATTTACTCGCGTCAGGGCAAATGTAGAGCTCTAATTTTTAAAAGAGGAATTCTTAACTATATATGGAACGCGTCTAGGAAAAATTAGGTCCGTATGTCATCTAGGGACTGAGCTATGGATGCCTAAATTATTACGAATATAGACGAACGAATAAAAAATAGTTACAAAAACAGGGGGTTAGTAGTAACTTCCGATATTATTATTATTTTTTTTTTTTTTTGATTTGGTCCACAATTTTATTGCCTTTTGTTTTTATTTTTGAGGGAGTCTATAATAATACGTGTATTGGTGAAAATCATTGGTTAGATAAGGACAAGAACCCCCTATCCCGACTGCAGCTACCTTCAAAGGCTCCCGTCGTCCTTTTCTTAACCAAAGGTCAAGATGCCAAAAATCTTTTTATAGAAAGGCATCAACGAGAAAATTTTCTTCGTGAACATTACAGTATTTGGCGTCCAACATGGGGCCTGGATGATTTGAATCCTGGCTCTTTTTTCAGTTCTTTTTAGATTCCATTAAATAGAAAATCCTTGAATTTTCCATATTTTTGGGTAATTTTGACACAGAATAGTTGTTCGAATCCCTCTGGATTTTCAACACTATGGAGTTAACTTCGAGTGACTTGACCGAAGGATTAGGTTCAACCTTTTCTTGTCTAAATGGGCCTGGAATAATGACAATTTATTGACTCTCTATAGTTCAGTATATATTTGCCTTAAACTTTATTATATTCCAACATAGGTATCAGCACTTTTCGCCAGATGGAGTTGGTGAAAATTACGGAGTAAAAGAGATAAATATTATAAGCTCCTAGCTGGTTTGAAGAATATAACGGAGTTTTAGAGATATATATCGAATTCCATAGACTGGATTGCTTTCCAATTGTTTTGATCGTATGGTATTTTTCCACTGTAATTTATAATTGTTCATCACCTTAACAGAAACGTCAATATGGTATGGTAAATCTTTTTACATCTATTTCTGAAGCATTTTCATGCGTTTACAAAAATATTTTATTTAAATTATTAAAATATCTTCCATTTGTCTGCTTAACTAAATAACAATTTTTGTGTCCATACACTACCTCATATCTAATATTATTTAGTTGTCTTAAAATTCGAAAATTCAACTCTATTCGTCATTTCTTTTTCATAAAAATATTGTTGTGCATTTTGCTTTACTTTTCTTAAAATGGCTTAACAAGCTCCATCTTTACCACAAGATCAGCCTACGACTTTTTCAAACATGGGTCCATCTGTTTGTCGAATTTGTAATCAGGCAATGACTGAAGGTCAAGATTTTTTGTTAATCAGCCAGTGTTTACATTCATTCCACAGGGAATGTATTGAGACACACTTATCTACATCTTCACAATGCCCTATATGCCAACACCCCTGTCAGCTCAGCGAGCTAAGAAATTATGTCTTAACGCCAAACCGACTACATTTTCCTAAACCACATAAAAGAGGCATAGGAAGAGGGACAACGGCTCGTACATATATAACGCGGAGTGTGAGTCGAAACTTGTTTCAGGATGCGCTTAACGCATGCTTTAGTGATGATATGAACTCACAGTTAGACCAACAACAACAACCTAGCCAAAACCAACAACCTTTTCAACAATAACAACCTATTCAAAACCAACAACCTTTTCAAAACAACAATTCGTTAAATGTCCCCATTAATATGTCCCCATTTGTGACGAATGCAAGTCAAACAGGCGTCGATACCTCAGTAGTAGACTATGCAGAAATCAATCGGATGATTGAGTCGAGTATAACTCGTATTTTGCAAAATCTCAATTTATCGAATATTCCTACAAAGACTTCTAACAACGATGGTCCTCCGCCTACTAATAATACAAATAAGAACGCTCATAACAAATAAAAAGTTCCTAGTAATAATGTTCTCCATCACGTTGGGCTTCCACCTACTAACAATAAAAATAGTAACGCTCATTGCAATTCGAAATTTCCTGGTAGTAATGCGGGGAAGGTTCCCCATAAAAACGTGCCTAATCCTCCAAATAACTTTCCCAACTGGAACAATAATGGCAACTTCCCCTTCCCACCCCCTCCATGTCCCCTCTATCCGCCAGGTTACAATTTTTCGTCTAGTTCCACTAGCTCGAATAATATACATTCAGATAAGGTGACATCTATTATAAATAATTGGAACTTGAAATTCGATGGCTCCACAAACGGACTTAATGTAGACGAGTTTCTATACCGGGTTAAAAACCTGACCAATGAACATTTTAATGGGGATTTTAACCTTATCTGCAAAAACCTAAATACGCTTTTAGCTGGGAAAGCCCGTGAGTGGTTTTGGCGATACCACAAGTTGGTCCAAACCATAACATGGGAAGACTTTTGTAGAGCCATATGTGGGCAATATAAAGACATGAAATCATCTTTTGATCTCAGAAAAGAATTACGAAATAGGAAACAAAAGCCAGGGGAAAGTTATGACAACTTCTTTGACGCTTTATCTATGATAGCGGATAGATTGCCCAGGCCAATGATTGAAGAAGAATTTATAGAAATAATTGCCAGAAATTTGCGTCCTGAGATCCGCCAGGATCTATGATATGTCCCCATTAACTCCTTGTCTCACTTAAGGAAATTAGTGCAAATGCGCAAAAATTTCCTTAGTGATGATGTGAGGAGGACCTTAGCTCAGCGCAATTCAAACCCAAATGTGTTTCCGCGTCGAGTAGTGGCTGAGGTAGAACAACAAGACAATTTCCCAGACATAGAATCAGAATATGTTGCTGAGGCTTTGCAAAGGCATGATTCTAACTTCAAGTGTTGGAATTGTGACTGTTCTGGTCACCATTGGCAAGATTGCCTGGTGACGAGAACTGTCTTTTGTTACGGCTGCGGTACAAAAAACGTATACAAGCCACAATGTAGCAAATGTATTTCGCGTAACACAACAACTCCAAAAAACTTGAGACCCATGGGCCCTCCCAAGGACCCTCAATAGAAAACCCAAACCATTTACTAAATATAACCCCAAATACTAAATCTGGTCCCGATTATAAAACTTCAGCATCAACAGAACCCAATGAAAGCACATATCATTCACATTTTAACGTTAACCAGAATATAAACCCGTTTCAGTCTGTCCATAACAAAATAACTATTCTCAAAAGACCTAGCGAATCAGTAGAAATTTCAGATCTTGATATAGGCAAGATCATTTACCCAAGACTACCTTTTCATAGAGATGGGAAATGTACCAACAGAAAAGAGATGAAATTTTTAATGTTTCGTCTCTAATGTCTGTCAAAAGACCAAAAAGATCTACTCTTCGATTAAAAAGGTTTTATAAAATCAGAAAAATTTGCTCTAAAATTCAAATATCCACAATTGTCGCCAATCCCCATGATACCATGCAAAAGTATCCTTTTTGAACCATAATGAATACGGTCTTCTCGATACAGGGGCCAATGTGATACTGTATCGGAGGAGATCCGGCAAAAGAAAATTTTTATCAATTTCCCAATTTTGTGGAATGTAAATCCGTTGTCAAGACGGCTGATGGCAATGGTCAAAAAGTTGTTGGATGGATTTTAGTAAATTAGACTTTCAGAAATAAAACCAAAAACATAAAAATCTATATCATCCCTACCATTTCCCAGAGATTGATCCTTGGGATCGATTTCTGGAAAACTTTCAACCTGTTGGACAACGTATTAGGGTCGGCTGACATACTGGGTACTAGTGCCAACGGTATTTGTACTCCACTTATATACAATTTAGATGTTCCTTCTGTGATGGAGCAATCTGATTCCATAGACGAGACCTTTTTCCCCTTATCTGTCCATGAACGTAAGCAATTGCAATCGGTTATCGATTTGTTTCCAAATTTTGAAACACAGGGATTAGGGCGAACTGATCTCATCAAACATTCGATTGACGTTGGCGACGCCACGCCGATTAAACAGCGGTTCTACACCGTTTCGCCGGCGGTAGAAAAGTTGATCTTTGGTGAGATCGACAGAATGTTGAAGCTAGGGGTCATTGAGCAATCCAATTAGCCTTGGAGCTCGCCAATGAGGCTAGTCGTTAAGCCTAAGAAGGTGCGACTATGCCTTGACGCCCGCAAGCTAAACTCTGTCACGAAAAAGGATGCATATCCGCTTCCTAATATAGAAGGGATATTTTCTCGTCTGCCCAAGGCGAATATTATCTCTAAATTGGACTTAAAGGATGCGTTTTGGCAGATTAGCCTCGACCATAAGTCCAAACATCTAACGGCATTCACAGTACCTGGACGGCCATTGCACCAATTCGTGGTCATGCCGTTCGGGCTGTGCAATGCCCCACAGACGATGTGTAGGCTTATGGACGAGCTAATCCCACCGGACCTTCGTCACGCAGTTTTTGGGTATCTTGATGACTTAATTATTATTTTCGAAGACTTCAAGACCCATTTAGAGGTCCTATTGCGAATATCGTCCCAATTCAAAAAGGCTAACCTAACCTTGAATGTCGCAAAGAGCAAGTTTTGCGTTACCAAAGTCAATTACCTTGGATATGTGATCGGTATCGGGGGCATCACCACAGACCTGGAAAAAATTATATCTATTACCAACTGGCCAGTACCCAAAAACGTAAAACAAGTTAGGGGTTTTCTTGGCCTAGCCGGTTGGTATAGACGTTTCCTCAACAATTTCTCCAGCGAAACCTTTCCAATAACCGAGGTACTTTCTACAAAAAAAAAGTTTATGTGGACTGAGGAGGCACAAATAGCTTTTAATAGGGTAAAGTCACTGCTCACCACCGCTCCAGTGTTAGCGAATCCTGACTTTTCAAAAAAGTTCTTCCTACACTGTGATGCGAGTGACTTTGGCATTGGAGCAGTTCTCGTCCAGCTGGACGATAAAGGCAACGAACGCCCAATCGCCTTCATGAGCAAAAAGCTCAATACCGCTCAGCGTTACGGAGCGTGAGTGCCTCGCGGCTCTCGAAGCAATCAAGAAGTTCAGGTGTTACCTGGAACTTCAGGAATTTGAGGTCATTACGGATCACTCAAGTCTAGTTTGGCTCATGCGTCAGTCAGATCTCATCGGTAGGTTGGCTCGATGGGTCTTCAAACTACAACCCTACAGGTTTACCATCAGCCACCGAAAAGGCAAGGATCATGTGGTTCCTGATGCATTGTCTCGCATTCCACAGGATGAGATCTCTGGCCTAGAAATGAGTGATCCCGTAATTGACTTCAAATCCCTTAGCTTCGATGACGCCGACTACCTCGAGGTAGCCCCAAGAGGATCAATGTTGGAATTTGTGGGTTCCGCTCAACTTGCGAAAGCAGGTTTTTTCAAAGGTTCATGATGCTCCAGAAGCCGCACATGGAGGTATGGCAAAAACTCTGGAATTATTAAGGCGTATCTTTTTTGGCCGGGGATGGTTTTGGATGTCCGGGAATATGTTGGCAATTGCGAAGTGTGCAAGACCACTAAAGCCCCAAACATGATCATGCGGCCTCCAATGGGTCAACAAACTGAATCCGTCAGACCATTCCAGAGGTTATACATTGACCTGCTTGGTCCCTACCCTCGAAGCAAATCCGGTCACATCGGCATTTTGATAGTCCTAGACCACCTGTCAAAATTCCACTGGCTTTGTCCGCTTCGCAAGTTTACCTCTACCCCTATACAGGACTTTTTCCTTAAAAATATATTTCATGTCTACGGGGTTCCGGAGGTAATTGTAAGCGACAACGGTAGCCAGTTTAGGTCCAATGAACTGAATACCTTTTTGACGGCATACGATATTAAACATACATATACTGCTTTGTATTCTCCGCAAGCTAACGCATCGGAACGCATCAATCGTTCTTTAATTGCGGGAATACGGGCGTATTTGAAAAATGACCACAAGCTGTGGGACGAAAAGTAAACTCATATCAGTTGTGCTCTTAGGAATTCTCACCATCAAGCCATACAGACGTCGCCATATCATGCCTTGTTTGGTTTTGATATGGTCACCCATGCCTCGTCATATGAGCTATTGAGAAACCTAAAGCTTTTGAATGAGCCAACTATAACCTTGAGTTAAGATGACAGTCTTAGTATTATTAGAGATGACCTTCGGAAGCATATTAAGAGAGCCTATGAAAAAATCAGACCACCTATAATCTTAGGTCAAGGCCTCAAAACTTCAATGTTGGGCAAATCGTCTATCGGCGTAACTTTGCCCAAAGTAGCCAAGAGAAAGCCTTCAACTCCAAGCTTGCTTCTGTATTTATAAAGGCAAAAGTGAAGGAAAAACTAGGCCAACAATATTATATACTTGAAGACGTGGAGGGAAAACTCGTAGGAACCTACCACGGAAAGGATATAAAGTCTTAAAAAACGTCCTTATTCCCTCTAATTATACCTCATAAGCCTCGTATAATTATGTGGTTTGTGGTGTCCGTGTTCTTATTAAACTCCAACAATTACTGGTACGAAGGATCACCATGAGAAACTTATAATTTTGCTCTATTGGTTTAGAAAGTTAAGTGAAGAAGGCCTAAATCTTTGTCTACTTCTGGCCTTAATCAACCATAGTTCATCTAACTGGCAATACTATATATTTCACACTTTACTCTGCCCGGAATGTTTGAATACAGAAACATTAAACCAAAATAATTAATTTAATAGCTGACAATAATACATAGTGAATAGTGAATCCTGTTCACATTTTATTTGTCACTGCACTTATTTACAAACAATTATCAAATTGTTAAAAGTACAATCTGGCTGTAAATACACAATATCATTCTTATTTTATTGATAGCTGGAGAAATTTGTTTTGTTTTGCATTCCAATTTCGTAAACATTCATCTCATAACAACAATGCATGCAATTGCTGCCAGTGACAAAGCTCCGCTGTTGAAGATAATGCCACCTTCACAACCTGTTGCATACTGCTTCCAATTTCAGCATATCTGCAATAAAAACCGACAAATGACAAGATAACACTTTTCTCAAACTTCTAAACTTATTTATTAAAAATTCTTTCATTGTGAAAGAGTTTTCTTTACACTTTGTTTCATTCCTTGATTGCTTTTTTTGTTTTTGTAATTCCCTCTTCATGACATTTCATTCCTTTATTGTTTACTATATTCACCACCATAGTATTTGATGGTTGATGTCTTCGCTCGCTAGTGATCGCACTACCGAACAACTAAATAAAATTTATTTATTAAAATACGACTTTAGGAATATTGTCGATGTAAAATTCGGAATCTGCGCAATTTATTTGGTATATTATATACGCTTAATCATTTATACAAGGAATTTGCATTTTTTCGATAATAACTTATTTTCGGCTGGCAACATTGTGCACCGATCGATAGCATATTTCATATTCTATTTTACACATATTTCTTAGCAACCAACTTTCGTTGGTTCGTCATGTTGATAAGCAAAAAATTTCTTCCTTTTTATTGAAAATATTGAAAGTGAACAGATCGTGATCTTCTAAATCGAAAGTTAAAAAAATCTTGAAAAATCTTTCCAATCGAGTTTTACATGATCTCAAAAATTCAAAGCAAAGTATATTCGCAGCATCAATTAACTATTTACCCATAACTTTTCAAGGTAAATTTTGTCCTTTCGGTGCAATATTGTAACAAAAGTGTTTGGTTTTTAGGAAATTATTTCCTTTCAGTTGCAATTACCCAAAACAATCTGACAGCTAAGAACTGCGTGTTCTTTTTGGTCAATTCAATTCTTGGTCGTATCAAGCAAGAGCATGTATTCCGGAGATTACGTAGACAAAACCCAACTGGTACAACATTCTTCAGTTGCAAAATAGAGAAAACCGCTTTTGAAGACCACACTTCCCACGGGGTAGTTGTGGAACCCCACATTTACCATCAATATAAGTTCTCAGTGATCTTGCAATCTTTCTTAAACCCAACAGACGCAAGTTTGGGAAATCCAGAACTGCTCTTAAAACCACGTTGGAACTAAATCAACTGGATCTATAGAAACATAAATTCATTAACCTAAACTTGCATCATTTATTGGTTACCATCAGAAGTACACTTTAAAGGGTGCCCCTACGCACCGATGGTGTCTACTAGAGCTGCTTAACCTCAACAACATAATCCGAAAATCCATGATTTATCTGATGATACCCATTGGATCCATTATCAGCAAATTGACCATCTTCTAACCAAAATTGTTCAATCCATAACATAACCTGCGGTGTCAGTGAAAAAGACGTATGGTCATGCAGAATTAATTCCGACGGTAGCCTTTATAGGTATTCCTTAACATTTGTCTTATAAAGAAATGACTCTGCAAATCACGATGCCACCAACCTAAACTGCATTAAGATTACCATCATCGAATAAGTATAATGTCCATAAATTATCTTCTTGAATTTGATATACAACAGTATCCCATAAAGAAAAACACACACACAATTGAAAAAATTTTGAATTATCTTCATGTAAGTGTTAAATTTAAAATTTCCTTATAAATTTATGAATTAACAAATTATTTGATTTGAATTTAAACCGTAATATGTTCTAAATTCATTTCATCTGTTTACCCTACTAGTGTGATTGTATATCGAATTCAAAGTTATTGTAAGTCATGTATAACAACCTTAATTTTTACCTCGAACAATTAGAATAAATATTATTGCATGATAGAAGATCACAACCACCATAAACCAAATTCATTCACAAAAAATTGCACAGCTCAAAGATCCAGCATAAGGTGTTTGTGGAAGGCCTTCAACAAAACCGGAATGCATGGTGAGTAAAGATATGTTCTGTATGTATGTTTATATTTGGTTTTGATTTTTGAGCAACAAGCATATAAAAGAGGATATCACTAAAGAGAACGTTATTTATTTCTCTTTTGAGATATTAATTTTTTTAGAGTTTATCACTCAATAAATGATCCCTTAAAGTATGTTAGCATTTAACTATGTGTTGCTCTTGTTGTGATTTCTATTTCTGCACTATACATAATTATAATCGATTTATTAACCCTCAATGGGTAATCATTGTCGTTTGTGACAATTTTTTTTTGTTCTTCTTTCATAAGATTTTTTAATTTAATAAATTAAAATTGTTGGGGATTTAAAAACTTCAAATTAAAAAAATAATTTAATTGCATAATTCGAAAATTAAACTTAATTACTTACGACTTGTATTGAAATATGGTCTGAATAAAAAAAGTATGAATTCAAAATGAATGCTTAATTAACTGGAGATAGACGTTTCACTATTGGGATGACAATATAGATTAGAAGATATGTGGAATCTGGGGTCCACAAAATATTACACCAAAATGGACCTAGCCTGGTAAACCCACACCGAGGTCATTTCTCAAAACATCAGAGAAATAATATAATTTTAACCTACGATTAAAACAACCACCTAATTTTTGCTTCTTTTCAATTGCTTCGATTTTATTTTGTTATGGGGTTTAGTAGTAACTTCCGATATTTTTTTTTTTTTTTGATTTGGTCCACAATTTTATTGCCTTTTGTTTTTATACCCTACACCACTATGTGGTAAGGGGTATTATGTGTTAGTGCATTTGTATGTAACATACAAAAGGAAGCGAGATAGACCCATAGTTTCTTCTAGGGATATACATAGAATCACTTTCTGAGTCGATTTATGCATGTCCGTCCGTCCGTCCGTCCGTCCGTTCGCAACATACAGGCCGCATTTGTTGACCGATTTCGCTGAAAATTGGGGAATACCATTTTTTTAGCCGTCGGAAGATCAAGTTCGAAGATGGGATATATCGGTCCACGTTTTGGTATAGCCCCCATATAACGGTACCCCCCAATTTACGGTGTTTTGATGTTTTTAGCTACATTTTCAGACCGATTTGGGTATAATGTGACATTTAGGGTTCTTAAGTGTCAATAAACATATATAACAAAACTTGTGGACATAGGTCCACGTTTTGGTATAGCCCCCATATAACGGTACCCCCGATTTGCGGTATTTTGACGTTTTTAGCTACATTTTCAGACCGATTTAGCTATAATTTGACATTTAGGGTTCTTAAGTGTCAATAAACTTATATAACAAAAGTTGTGGACATAGGTCCACGTTTTGGTATAGCCCCCATATAACGGTACCCCCCGATTTACGGTATTTTGACAGTTTTAGCTACATTTTCAGACCGATTTAGCTATATTTTGACACTTAGGGTTCTTAAGTGTCAATAAACTTATATAACAAAAGTTGTGGACATAGGTCCACGTTTTGGTATAGCCCCCATATAACGGTACCCTCCGATTTGCGGTATTTTGACGTTTTTAACTACATTTTCAGACCGATGTAGCTATAATTTGACATTTAGGGTTCCTAAATGTCAATAAACTTATATAACAAAAGTTGTGGACATAGGTCCACGTTTCGGTATAGCCCCCATATAACGGTACCCCCCGATTTACGGTATTTTGACAGTTTTAGCTACATTTTCAGACCGATTTAGCTATATTTTGACACTTAGGGTTCTTAAGTGTCAATAAACTTATATAACAAAACTTGTGGACATAGGTCCACGTTTTGGTATAGCCCCCATATAACGGTACCCCCGATTTGCGGTGTTTTGACGTTTGTAGCTACATTTTCAGACCGATGTAGCTATAATTTGACATTTAAAGTTCTTAAATGTCAATAAACTTATATGACAAAACTTGTGGACATAGGTCCACGTTTTGGTATAGCCCCCATATAACGGTTCATTTAAGTTCATATTTTCGTATAGCCCAGATACCTCCGAACTAGCTGTTAATGACATTTGAAGTTCCCACGTTATGTACCGATTTTCGATATTTTGAAGATTCTAGCTAAATTTTTTAACCGAATTAGGAGTTATTTGACATTAAAGGCTCCCATCAAAAACTGTCAACATAGGCCCATGTTTTATTATAACCCCTATATAACAGTACCTCCCAATTTCTAGCCCACCAAAAATTGTCAACATACATAGTTAGATATAGGCACCATAAAAAAGGGCCTCCCGAATGAAGCATAAATGTACATAAACATTATCTGACATTTTAACGTACCCACATAAAGTTGGGGACAGGAATGAAAAGTAATTATTCCATTTTAGTTCAGAATATTTTATGGTGGAGGGTATGAAAAGTTCGGCCCGGCCGAACTTAATGCTTTTTTACTTGTTATTATTGAGGGAGTCTATAATTGTGTTTTGGTGAAAATAAAACATTGGTTAGATAGGGACAAGAACCCCCCTATCCCGACTGCAGCTACCTTCAAAGGCTCCCGCCGTCCTTTTCTTAACCAAAGGTCAAGATGCCAAAAATCTTTTTATAGAAAGGCATCAACGCGAAAATTTTCTTCTTTTGTCGAATGTAGTTTTTGTTGACCTTTCGTGAACATTACAGGTTCGATTCCCCGGCCAAGAAACATCAAATTTTCAACGGTGGCAAAATACCCCTCAGCAATGTTGGCGACATTTCCTGAGTATTTCAGCCATGTAAAACTTCTCTACAAGTGGTGCCTTAAGACACGCCGCATAGTGTTGCCGCTTCCATACAAAAGTGGACAAAAATAGAAGGAGTTGACCTAGGTCGATGAATTTTTGCACAAGTACTTATAAGGGGATAGGAATGAAAAGTTTCATTACATTGCAGCCTTACTGCAATGTGGGCGGTGATGTTAACGCCAAAATCCTGTGTCACGGAGGTCCTTGTTAGCTTCTGGCAACTCAGGATTTTTCCTATCTATTTATTCATTTTCCTTTTCACTGCCGCTCATCTACACATACATATATGTGTGCGGTTTCGAACTAGCACCGGTCGTCTGTGCTTTCTCGTACTTTCTTACTTATTCTTTGTTCAATCACTTTCAATTCAACCATTGTTAAGTTCGGTAAGTATCGATCTCCACAACTATCTTTCTACCAATTTTCAATAAAAGAAGAATTATTTATTTTTCTTTTACTTTCACGCAGTCCAATCTCGGAGAAATATTGTGTTTCCAGCAATATTTCTTTGGTTCGAGTTCTTAAGCTTTTCTTACATTTCTACAGGAAAACATCCAACGTCCATTCTTGGTGCTTTCAGATGGGTTCGTTTGGTCTTATTGTTAGCTAAGCTCGCGACAGAATAATTCTTCTCGTCTATCCCTATTATGTTTAAGGGCATAAGTGAAGTTGTGAAAAGAATGTCAACAACAAGTACCTAGTGTCTATGGCGGTGCATTGAAATTACCATGTATGTATGTCATGGTAGAACAATATAAGGTAAGAGCAATACCCAGCTGACTGAACTGGGCTGTAATGTTAGTGTCAAATTCCATACGACATTTTATATTTTTATTTCTATTTTCGATGTATAATAGGGATATATATATTTTGAGGAAAAATATATCATTCAGAAAAAACTATTTCCAGTAAAGATTTCTTCATATCAATGATATGTAACCTCTTCCAAGTCCGAACAACGTGCCGCACACTATAACACCTTTTATAGAAGCGGTACAATATTTTTTAATATGTGTGATATTGATATTTTTTAATATGTGTGATATTTGATTTCAAAAACAAAAGTTTGAAACAGCTTCTCCCATGGGCGTAGCCAGGTATGGGCAGGGGGTCAACTGCCCCCTCCCCCCCCCTAGAACCTACAAAAAATTTCTGGAAAATTAAAATGTGATACAAACGTTTAAAAATATTGTACTAATTCGGCTTTGTTGAATCCATGAATGAAAATTGTATATGATAAAAACAAAATTTCTTTTGCAATTCCATTTGAAAAAATTTAAAAAATATTTTTGCGAGCACATCTGCAATTTTTTGTATAGAGAAACAAGTTCTGGTTTCAAAACCGTTCCCTTTCACAAAATTGGCCGATGCGCGCAAAAGTTATAGCCCTTTTTATTCACATTTAAACATGTTTCACTCAGCGGCCAAAGTGTGCCGTCAGTAGCATCACACAATGCAAAACACCTTAAAGTGGGTAAAAGTAGTGCAATGTGAATACGATTTTGATGCGCATCCGATTTCGGCAGCACCCAGCAGCATCAAAAATACCTCTATATACACCAATTTCAAAAAGATTCTTCAAGAACCGTCGATGTGCCTCCACATTCTATTTTTGGCAAAAAATACCCATATTACTCGCGTATCTCTGTAATTTATGACATGCTTTTTCGTAAATATTATAATCGCACATAAAGGATTTCATATATGTAAAAATTTTCAAAGATAATCGCGGTTTAGTACCCGGATGTTAAATATATATATTTGCAGATTTTCCTATTTTCAAGGAATCTATATCCACTGTTTCAGTGGATGGATTCGAACTCGGAAGGGCTCATTAGTTCCGTCGGGTGAAAACAATAAATTCACGCGGGGTTCAAAGGAAATGAATGAAACTTGTAAATTTTACACGCAAAAAAATAGGTTTTTTTAAGAAAATTCACGCATCAAATTTTAGCCTTTAAACTCCAATTACTATGATAGCACATTCATGAGACATACATTTAACGAATTAAAATCACGAGTTCTATAATCCTATTAAGAGATTTGAATATTTGAAAATTTAAAATAGCTAAAGCCAAGGTTTATAACGCGCTAACTTTGATTGTATATTATTCTTTTGGATAATAGTGAAATGTTTTTGGACTTAGACTTGGCAAAAAATATTGGTTTTAAATGTTGATTTGCGTGGAAGCTGTGTCTATGTTTATGTTATAAAATGGGTTGAATCCAATGTGTCTTTACTTGTTTTCTTTCGATTTGTGATTAAACCACACTCATCACGATTTTTCTGTTAAAGTAAAAGTAGGAGCTAAATAAGCATCATCACACTAATGTATAACTTTTCGAAATTTGATTTGAGTCTGTCATTAAATTCCAGATTTTAATTGTTTTTTGAAATTTTCTTCTAGTCGCTTTCCGAAAACAGTTTTTTTCAAAAATTCATTTATAGGATTGTAGTACTCGTTGAGTTATTTGATATTTATATTGGGAATGTAGTCTGCAAAGCTTCACAGAAATCTCAAAGTCATTTTAACCCTTTAACCATGTAGAAAGAAGAATGCATGTAAAAACTATTTTTATGAACCAAGAATTATTTTTTGTCTCAAATATGAGCTTTGTTTGTCTTTAACATCCAAACTATGATACCAATCTTTATAATTGTGGTCTCTTTAGATTCAAAACAAATTTGTATGTAATTTTATGACGGTTAAATGGACCTATATATTGCAAAAAAGTTGGGTTACATTTAAAAACTTTTTCATTTTCGTAAATTCATATTCGATAATTCGATAATAATTTCTTTCTAAAAATCAGAAACAAAACAGCAAAATTTTTAACGCAACAACCAAATATATGCTCGCTAGGGTATTTGTACTGGGAAATTTTTTCTTAACCTATTTTTTCTTAAAATCGGTGATGTAGAGCGAAACGAAAAGTTTGGAAATTATGTTTGTTGGAAATTGCAGATGAAGAAGTTGGTAACATTTCCCATATACACTTTAATACGGGCAAAATGTACCTCATTGAAATAATGGCTTTAGACCTCAAGTATGTTTGGACGAAATCCGTTTAAAGAGATTTAAAGTAGATTTTGCAATTTCCGTCCGCCTATCTGGTTATCTGATTTGGTCCAAAATTTGGCCTTCGCAATTTGTTGTACCATCTTATTTTAAGTTCGAAGATGGGTCATATCGGTCCACTTCTTCGGGTACCTCCTACATAAAAGTTCAAAACTTTTCAGGCTATATCTCCGGATCGGCGCGGAATTTCAAAATTTAATATAGCCTATTTTACTTTCATGCGATGTTGCAATATACCCTCAAATTTTCAGGAAGATCTGTTCAGTGGTTTTCGAGTCCATAAATTACAAACAAACGTACAAACATTGTCATCTTTTTCAGATATAGTAGAAGAAGAAGATGGAGGAACCGATTTGGTCCAAACTTTGGATGTCCTAATATTTTGTCCAAATTTAGTGTAACTTCGATAATGGTCCAAATCCGTCCTTTCCTTAGGTCACCTCCCCCACAAAAGTTCAACGTTTTTGTTTAGTTCAGTTGTTTTTTAGGAATAGGAAAATGCCGATGCATTCCTTCAGGTACTTCCGCCGCAATACTTTTAAGCTTTAATCCAAATATATTTTTGTCGGCAAGTTCATACGTCCAAAAGCTACAAAATATGAATACAAAATTATTAGGGAAAATATTTTGATTGTGTAGGCGGTATTCGATTCTATATTGTCCATAGATGAGAGTTTCAATTCACACACACGCAGAGAAAAAATATGTTTGATCCAACAATATTCCAAGAGCAAAATATGTATTGTTAACATATTGTTGGATTCCTTATGTAGTATTGTGAATCCAACAATCGTTTTTGTTAAATCCAAAAATAGTTTGTGTCAACTGAACAATATTTCTCTCTTTTCTTCGACAATTTTTTTCTCTTCTCTCGCTATTCGATGCCGTGTTGAAAAACAATTTTGGTAATTTGTGGTGTTTTTATGACATGCTGCCATTACCTTAGTTTTTGTGTGTATGTATACCAACAATGAGACTCTTGTTTTTATTCCTTTCTGTTTTGTTTCATTCTTCTTTCCTTTTCATGTTTGTTATGGTGTTTAATTATTCCTTATGTTGTGGTGGCTCTGCTTGTGGCTTTTTGTTTGTCTTTGTTGTCAGCTAAAGTAGCAAACCATGTATTGCGTTCATCAATGCTCGTAATATTATACGCGATATTTATATCAAAATTGTGTGGAAAGTGTATATGAGAAGTACATACACTCAAATGAAAAAAACTAGTATCCGGTTTTCAGGGCTGACAATATGTTTTGTAAAAATTTAGATTATGATTGTTCTTACAATCGGTATTGTTAACTTACAATATTGCGGAAATTCGAAAGTTGTTTTTGTTTTCTATGTTCGAAACAAAAGATGGTATTTTTGGATTTGGATTATAATGTTTGTACAAAACAAACACATTTTTGGAACCAAATTAGATATTTTTGTTCCAACAAAACCGAAAAATATTTTTTCTCTGCGTGCAGGCTGAGGGTATATTTCTGTCGGCAAAGCCGACTGATACTTTTTTCTTTCACATTTTTTTAAACTAATGCATACAAACTTGCTTTTTTCAAACTGCATATATAAAGTATCACTTTATGAATGGAAAAGAACAGGAACAGGAGAAAACTATATGAAAATAACCAAATCCGCAATTAAAAAACACACCTTATAAATGTTGTATGTAATAGTTATACATATTACGAAAAAACTAGGTCCTGCCCCCCCTAACTTAGATCCTGGCTACGCCCTTGGCTTCCCCTTTTTCAATGAATTTTTACCGACCCCAAACATTTTTGCAAGAATTCTTCTTTTTGCGCGAAATGATCCATTTAGTAGAATGATATGGATACTTTCAAATTGAAAATATAACGAATTTTCATTCATGTTTTTCAAAATATTCATTATTCCAATAATTTATACCAATTTCCTTGTTTTGTTTACATGAACCGGTGACAGTAACGTTAAAAACAAATACAAACTCCTCTGTGGTTGTTATTGAGTTGCATTTGTTGTAGTATTTACTTTAGCTTCTTCCCAGCCAGCATTTTTTGAAATTTTTAGTCAAATTCGAGCCTTTTTTGATCCGACTGCACGATTAAAAAGCTGGAATATGACTCCTTTGTCGGGAGGAAAATGTAACCTTAGGCGAATCTTCTAAACAAATCACAAATGACTCTTCCTTTGCATTAGTTTCAAGTCATTTTTTGCCCATTTTCTGATGGTATATAAAGTCTTTTTCGAGTCGTATTTTAATCATTTATTGCTGATTTGTTGATTAATTTAGGACTCTTTTTCGATTTTTTTTTGAGTCATGTTTATAATCGTTTATGAGTCTTTAGGGAGTTATTTATGAGTCTTTTTATTAGACGAAAATTGAAAGAATTTACTTTTTATTCTTCTTTGCTTTTTGTTTCTTTCATTTGTTTTGTTGTCTTTTCTGCTTTGTTATGACTTTTAATTATCCTTTATGTTGCGCGGTGGTTAGTATACTGCTTCTTCATTTCCCTTGGCAAAACCTGAACATGTGTTATGTTTGTCTTTACTCTTAATATTATACGTTACATTTATATCAAAGTTTTGAAGAAAGTGTATATGAGAATTATTTACAACCAAACCATAATGCTTAGACAAATAAAACAAAACAATCAGTTTTTAATCACCTATCTATTCAAAATATTACCAGAAGATACATAATTATAATCACTTTTCAAACACCTGCATGACACTTTTTGGATTAAGCATTTTTCAATCTTCCGATGATCAAAATATGACAATAAATAACGAAAAAAAGTCACATTTAAAACGCCTCAATGATTTATTTATAGTTGCTACACATTTGTTGTTGTATTTTAAATTGAACTCTTTTAAATCATTACATGGAGTCACTTTCGAGTCCCTTTCTGAACATACAAGCGACATAATCAGTTTTTGATCACCAAAAGGACTCTCAAAAGACTCCGCAATGTGGTTTTTGAAAAAACAATCTTCCAAATTCTAGCTGGGTTTGTTCTACCATGCATGTATGTATGTATGTCTGTTTGTTCACTGAGAAGAATAGAGTGAATTTTCAAAACAAGTGGACGTTTACAAATATGTACGTAATTTGAGATATTAAGAAACAAGAGAAATTTAAATTCAAGATCAATTTAATGCAGATCAACTTCCCCTATACCCTATTTTTATATCCTCCACCATAATATGGAGGATATAATTAAATTTGTCATTCCGTTTGTTACACATCGAAATATTTATCAGAGACCCTATAAAGTATATAAATTCTTGATCAGGGTAAAACTCTAAGTCTATATAACCATGTCTGTCCGTCTGTTAAAATCAAGATACAGCTCGCAATTTTCAAGATAGAGTTTTGTAATTTGGTATAGAAGTTTCTAAATATTACTCCTAGGATGTTTGGTATTGCAAATGACCTATATCGCCATAGAACACTACCACCCGATTTTAGGTATGTTAAAGGTTTTAGATTCATTATAACACCGAAATTTCTAAAATTTTCTACTTAGTCTTCTTTGGGGGTATGAAACTTTCCCCAGTAACAACTCGTGGTGGAGGGTATAACAAGTTCGGCCGGGCCAAACTTAACAACGTTCTTACACATATATATTTGCAACATTTTTGGCGGCTTTAACCATTCAAATACAGAATATCGTGCAATGTAATTTTTTATCGAAACGTGGAATTTTACCGAAAAATTTATGCAAGAAAGGTCTGTACCTCCACAAAAGAACAAGTAGCACCAAAATACTAAAATCTTGCCTGTCGTTTTAAAGGGCTATTTTAAAACATGGACCGATATAATCTATCTTCGACACCAACAGTCCTAGGAGTTATATAATATTGTGAGCTTTATCTTCATTTCAACAGACGGTTTGACTGATGGACATCATTATATTACGCCGATTTAGCATTTTATGCTTGTTCCCGTGGAATGGCGGGAGTAGGAACGTAGTGAAGCCAGTTTTGTTGGACACTTAGACAGTCAATATGGATTCCAAGAGAGCCGAAACAAAATATGGAGTAATTGTTAAACTTTAAGTTTGTAGCTCACACCCGTGTTTGTTTAACATGTATACCAATCAGTGGAATGAAACACAAAACAATGGATGCAGATTTGGTTTTATGACAATTGGATTTATTTCAGTTTTCAGCAGATTGCTTACCAAAGTTATGGATACGGTGTCTATGACTAAGCGAAAAGGAAAAATCTTCAGAAAGTGAAGTAACAAAAAAGGAAGTAGCTAATTTCAATATGGCTCAAAAGTAGTTGTCAAAATTTATGTTAGTAACAGAAATATATTTCGGTTACTTTAGTACTAGCCTTCTGTTTTTACAAGTAGACTAAATTGGGAATTTTTAGTAATATGAAATGATGGAGATATTACAAGAAAGGGGAAAATTAGGGGTTTACGTTTTTGACGTAAACATTTCCGGCCCCTCTTGCAGTATTTACTGTAAACAACAATCAAACCTTTGGCTCATATTAAATACTAATAAAAATAAATAATACTGGTAAGTTGAAAAATTTGTGTTGTGTTGTAATTTAGAGTACTACTTTAGATTTAATTTCAATTGGTTGGTGGGTAGTTAAATACATTTTGTTTTTTTTTTTTTTGTTAATTCAGATTTTTTTGTTTTGAATGACAATCAAATTTAATATTTGGGTTTTTGTTAATTCATTGGGTTTTTAGAAAGGAATAATAATATAATAATATACAAGAAGAATTCAGTTAGAATATAGACCATATGAGACAATTCCAAATATCGTGCTTTGCGTCGTGGGAAGACCATTACGAGCATACACTCCATCGCGAATTATTCTGGAAAATACATCCACGCCTATGACGATATCGATCGAGGCAGCCTTGTAGAATTCTTTGTCGGCCAATATAAAGTTTGAAAAATTTGCTTTAATAGCCTCTGGGAGCGATTGTTTTGGGGTAATAGTGTTTATCCTATTGTTTACCCTTAA